>NC_092716.1:65463959-66132293 GCF_047496885.1 Scyliorhinus torazame | reverse complement strand
ATTATTGTGATACCACCAATGCACGAATTATGGAGGAGAATTTGTATTTTAAAGCCAGAAGCGAATAATTTATAATTCCTTATTAGTTAGTTGTTGCCTAGTCTTTGGTATAAAATTCAACAGCTGCAAACAGTTGTATCAATGATGTGGAATGAGCTTTACATTTCATTAAAATTACAGGGAAATGAAGTGTGATCAATTAAGCGTCAAAAACCTAAAGAAAACCCTCATAGCTTGTGTTTCTTCAGAAAAATATATGAATTTATAAACAATTCTGACAACATTAGAGGTTATGCCAATATTTATTTTGCAATCTACTGAGAAAAATGGATTTTTGTCTGAGATGTGAATTTCCTTTGACAAAAGCACACATATTTTAGCCTTGGGGAATCACTGTTACTTTAGGATTATAACATACTGAGGTAGAAGCTGCACAGTATCTCTGGTGTTAAAAGTAAGTTTAAGTCTGCAGAAAAAAAAAATCTGCCTCAGTCCCCGAGCATTCAATTGCTGGATCAGCCAGGGGCCAAGTTTGATCCGCTGCCTATGGTGCGGTACCGTGCATGAACTCTGGGTTTAACCAGAAAAGCTTACATAAAAAGCAGCCTTGGGTAACTAGATCTGTCCTTCCCAGAGAAACTCCTGGGGTGCTGCCAGAAGCAGTCCCTGAATGCCTTTCAGCAAACACTGCTGTCGACAATCCCCTAGCCAGTGGGCGGACCCTCTGTCCGGGTGCCTTATTGGCAGGAAAGGCAGAGTAGTTTGATGAGAGCTGGCACTGACTGTGGAAACTGGGGCTACAGCAAGACAAAAAAACAGTGGCCTTCAAAACTTATTCTTTTGTACCTCTGCATGTCTTGGCGGATACGGACAATAATTAAAGGACCCCCTGGTTCCTCATTTTCCTTGGCTGTTTCTTTGATCTGTTTCATGTTGGGCTGCTATTTTTCATTGCTACCTTTTTTCTGTGTTTTTTTTTTAAACCAAGGGCCTTTGATGTAAGCACTGTTTCTTTATATCCTGAGCACAGAGTTTGCACCATTTTTATTTTGTTAAACTGTAAACATTTGAACTGTAAAATGAAAAGAATTAATCAATTTGCATCTAAAAATTTCTAATTGTGGTTTATTTACTGAGAGATACCAGCTTTATCATATTTTACCATTGATTTCTGAGCAACATTCAGCAATTAGACATTGTATGTTCTTCAGTGTCTTATTGTATGGATACTGAATCCTTATGGTAATCCTGATATCACAAAGACAAAATATGATGGATGAACCTTATCATAGATTCTAGCTGCACATTTTCTCTAAATAACGGATGGTGATACAGTGATTTGGTAGAACCACATGGTATTTCCTGTCGCTTAGAAAAGAGGTAGCGAAGATCAATAACAGAATCAGTGTAATCTTGGGCTCTATCCATACAATACCAGTAAGGAAGTTTGAACCAGGAGATCCCTTTTTGGTTTATTTGGCTACCTACTGTTCAGCCTAACTTGAACCGAGCCTACTGTTTAATAAAATGGCTTTCAGAAAAGAAAAGCATAACTGCTCACGGAGGACTTTCCACAATGAGAACTATGATCCTGAAAAGGGATTGATTGATCAGAAACAGAAAAAGGTGTTACCCATACACCTAAGGGACTGGATTTTGCCGTTCTGCAGGAGCACAAAATGGCCGATAGTAAATTGGCCACCTGTTTTACATCTTGGTTTTGATTTCAGTTGATTTAGCAGGCCTTTGACTTGCAAAAAGTCAGAATTTGCCCCGTGGACTGTTAAAATGTTATTTCAGGTCGACTCCTGTGACCGTTATCCAAGCCAAAAGTTTTCACATTTTATTTTTCTCAGGTAGGGTGACGGGTATGGTTCTGGGCTAGGGAGGGGATAAGATCAGTCATGGTTCCCATTCCCAAATCCAGCAACCACAACCTCTGCTGGAAAAATATGTTTGTACGGATGTCGGATCAGACAAGATTGGACTTAGTTGTGGAACCTCCTCCATGATCAAGTTTTTTTTTAACAACGCCCTCTGTTTAGGTTCATGTGAAGCATTGCTTTATGGTTAGCAAAAGGCTGGGTTCTCATCATTAGCTTAGCACAAAAATCCGAGTTATTTCATCATGTGCACCTTTGTTGGCATTTGGTGCCCAATTGACAGAACAACAGTTTGAGGCTTTGAAGCAAATCTTCTTCTGCCAGGGAATAGTGTATGGCATCTAGGGACCATAAAAGATATACATTTCTCTTTAGTGATTCTAACATGCCTTGCTGCAAAAGCAACTGCAGAACACAAATCTTTGAGGATTGATTGTTTTAACTCCTGAGTATAATTTATTTTATGAATAAAGGCCATGTTTTTCTTAAACTATAAATTAGGTGTGGGAATCGTTGCCTACATGAGGAATGTTTTTGTAGTTAAAATCTTTCATTTAAATAACTTTTTTTGCCCCAAGTCCCTTGAGCTGAATTTGAAAGTTAAAGCTTGATGGTAGGAAGGTTAGTGTTTATAGAATATTTATAAAGTGCAGAATAGCAAGAGTTGGTCTGGTTTCTTGCAGTTACAGCCTGCTAAAAGTAATGACCAAATGAAAGACAGCGTCACACCTTATCCAGTGAAGCAGCTATTTAACCAGTGTAAACAACACCGTGTGGGACAGTGCATTTTGGACCATGCAGTTTCAGGAGAAATGGAGGGATGGGGGGAAAGCCACTGGAAAACAGCTACGCAAGCCTGCTTTATGAAATGAAAATCGCTTATTGTCACAAGTAGGCTTCAAATGAAGTTACTGTGAAAAGCCCCTAGTCGCCACATTCCGGCGCCTGTTCGGGGAGGCTGGTAGTACTGCTCCCTCACAGCATTGAGGTCCCAGGTTCAATCCCGGCCCCAGTTTAATGTCTGTATGGAGTTTGCATATTCTCCCTGTGTTTTCATGGGTCTCACCTCCACAGCCCAAAGATGTGCAGGGTAGGTGAATTGGCCACCCTAAACTGCCCCTTAATTGGAAAAAGAATGAATTGGGCACTATAAATTAAAAAAAGCAAGAAATAAAGATACAAAGTATCTACTTCTGTTTTGCAATTATTGTTTTCTGTCAAAAATAAATGTTTTCGAGATAAACAGTTGGAATAATTAATGGGTTCTTGGGCTGTTGAAAATAGCATCCAATGCAACATAAAGAAAGGCCTTGAATGAACTCGAACCATGTTGCAAATCTATGCTTCCTTGAAATTTATGCTAGCTTCTCTTCTTTCCCCCCCTCCCATAATTTGATTTGTTGCTTCTGCTCCTCATATGCAAACATAATCTGTTTTTATGGCTGTGTGTGCAACATGCAATGCACCACTGCCAGTCCAGACAGCAGATCTTGTCTCATAGCAAGGCAAATATATTGTCCACTCAACCATTGTTCTGCCATTCACACATTCTACTCTCTTTGTGTGCCTCTATCAGCACCCTTCTTAGCCTTAATCACTTCATTTACATACCTTTTATCTTTCTGTTCTCGACATCTTTGTCAATCTCCACCTATCGCTGGCCCCCTATCCAGTCCCACCGCTCCACGCACCCCATAGTATAAATCTGACCGCATTTTCTGTTCTCTTTAGCTCTGACAAATAGTCATCCAGACTCAAAATGTTAGCTCCCTTCTCTCTCCACAGGTGCTGTCAGCCCTGTTAAGGTTGTCCAGCATTTTCTGTTTTTGTTATTTAAGACAAATAAATGCTTGATGATATCCTTTCTCATGTGGTCCCTTGTATTCTTTATCTGAAAAGTGTGGAGATTGAAACTGGTAGCTCTTATGTCCAAGGTGCCACCCTGATGTAAGTGAGCATTTCTGATTCTATTGGGTATGAGAACTCCATTGATGCACAAAATCCTTTAGGAATGATTGGAAACTATTTAATTATTTATAAAATTATGTTCTTTTCTTCTGGTCACTGACATTGAATGTTTGTTGGCTCTTGAATGGTCGCATCGAGGCAGCCAATAGTGCTGCATCAGTCAAAAGATAGTTTGTGTTCTCCAGCTTCATCTTGTTACTGAACTTTATGTAGTTAACATGTTGAAACGGGAGACCTGTGACCTTAGCAATGCAGGACTGACCCACAAATTGGCTTACCCCTGACACATGTCCAGAATAGAATCGGGGACACAGCCATCGCTGGTTTTGCAGTAAATGATAGTGCAATGCTGATGTTTCTGTAAGGCTATAGATACAGTTCCAGGAGGTGGCAGAGTTTATCTGTAGCCACATTAGTGGAGCTGACCCTCTTCAGAAAGCACAGTTCACAGATAGCAAGGTTCTGCTGTTTGCAGTGGACATGTTGCTTGGGTGATCTGCTTCCTCTAATGACCTTGGACCTCAGTAATGCTCCCCTGTTGCTGTGTTCCAACAACATTATCATAGAATTTACAGTGCAGAAGGAGGCCATTCGGCCCATCGAGTCTGCACCGGCTCCTGGAAAGAGCACCCCACCCAAGGTCAACACCGCCACCCCATCCCCATAACCCAGCAACCCCACCCAACACTAAGGGCAATTCTGGACACTAAGGGCAATTTATCATGGCCAATCCACCACATCTTTGGACTGTGGGAGGAAATCGGAGCACCCGGAGGAAACCCACGCACACACGGGGAGGATGTGCAGACTCCGCACAGGCAGTGATCCAAGCTGGAATCGAACCTGGGACCCTGGAGCTGTGAAGCAATTGTGCTATCCACAAGGCTACCGTGCTGCCCCTAATGTTCAGCAGAGAGATTTGTTGATGTGCCCATTCTTCTATATAAATATGGAAGCCTCTTAATAGTTGAAATTGCTCTTTTTAATGTCTCCTTATGCTTCTTGTCAGAGCACTGTCCAAACCTTTCCCTGACACGACCAACCGTATTTGCTTCAAGATAAGCACAAATATATTGGCGTATTAGCAATTGTTTGGTGCAAAATGAACCGTTAAAAGTCGAAGGAACTGTAAATATTGGGTTCATGTGTTGAAAGATATCACTCTGATTACTGCTGGAAAAAGATTTGGGAACGTTGGCAAAAATGATTTCTAAACGTACATGAATGAACATTAAGGTAGACTTAATATTGCATGAGCTCTAATTCACAGTGGAATTTCTCTGTCCAAATATTTTTCAAGGATTTATCAGAAAATTGTCATATCTATAGAATCATAGATTGGGCACATCACTGCAGGAGGCTATTCAGCCCATTCAGCCCCTCATTCCTTTCTTCAAGAACATTTGAGCTAATTCCCTCTCCCGGCTGATCCCTGCAGCCATGCAAATTATTTTCCCTTCAAGTGCTATCCAATTTTCTTTTGGAAGCCAAGTTTGAATCTGCCTCCACCACTTTCTCAGGCAGTACATTCCAGATACTAACCGCATGCGGCGTAAAAAAAGTTTTGCCTCAATGTCACTTTTGATACTTCTCATCATTCAGATGATTATGTTTGCACAATATCACAGAATCACACAGAATAATACAGTGCGGCAGAGGCCCATCAGGCCTGCACCGACACATGAAAAACACCTGACCTGCCTACCTAATCTCATTTGCCAGCACTTGGCCCATAGTCTTGAATATTATGACGTGCTAAGTGCTCATCCAGGTACTTTTTAAATGTTGTGAGGCAACCCGCCTCTACCACTATCTCAGGCAGTGCATTCCAGGCCGTCACTACCCTCTGGTAAAAAGGTTTTTCCTCAAATCCCCTCTAAACCTCCTGCGCCCCACCTTGAACTTGTGTCCCCTCGTAACTGACCCTTCAACTAAGGGGAATAGCTGCTCCCTATCCACCCTGTCCATGCCTCTCATAATCTTGCACACCTCGATCAGGTCACCCGTCAGTCCTCTCTGCTCCAGCATAAACAACCCAAGTCTATTCAACCTCACTTCATAACTCAAATGTTCCATCCCAGTCAACATCCTGGTGTATCACCTCTGCACCCGCTCCAGTGCAATCACATCCTTCCTATAATATGGCAACCAAAATTGCACACAGTACTCTTACTCCAACTGTGGCCTCACCAAAGTTCTATACAACTCCAGCATGACCTCCCTGCTTTTGTAATCTATGTCTCGATTGATAAAGGTAAGTGTCCCATATGCCTTCTTCTCCACCCTATTAACCTGCCCTTCTGCCTTCAGAGATCTATGGACAAACACACCAAGGTCCCTTTGTTCCTCAGAACTTCCCAATGTCAGGCCAGTCATTGAATACATCCTTGTCACATTACGACAAAGTATTGAACTCCTCACACTTTTCAGGGTGAAATTCCATCTGCTACTTCTCTGCCCATTTGACTATCCTATCTATACCTTCCTGTAACCCAAGACACTCAACCTCATTGATAACCACCCAGCCAATCTTTGTGTCATCCGCAAACTTACTGATCCTACCCCCTACATAGTCATCTATATAATTTATATAAATGACAACCAATAGGAGACCCAGCACAGATCCCTGTGGTACGCCACTGGACACTGGCTTCCAGTCTAGAGCAGCCATCTGTCATCAACCTTTGTCTCCTACAGTTAAGCCAATTTTGAATCCACCTTGTCAAGTTACACTGTATCCCATGTGCTTTTGCCGCCTTTATAAGTCTCCCATGTGTGACCTTATCAAAGGTTTTGCTGAAATCCATGTAAACTGCACTACCCTCATTCTGGCCTCGGGTGACTGTGCGGAGTCTGCACGTTCTCCCCCTGTCTGCATGGGTTTCCTCTGGGTGCTCCGGTTTCCTCCCACAGTCCAAAGATGCGTAGGTTAAGTGGATTGACCATGCTAAATTGCCCTTAGTGTCCAAAAAAGATTGAATGGGGTTACGGGTATAGGGTGGAGGTGTGGGCTTAAGTAGGATGCTCTTTCCTGTGCAAACTCGATGGGCCGAATGGCCTTCTGCACTGTAAATTCTATGATACACACCTGGTCACATGTTGAAAAAATATAAGCAAATTTGTTAGGCATGTCCTCCCTCTGACAAAGCCATGCTGACTATTCCTGATCAAACCTTGCCTCTCCAAGCGAAGATAGATTCTCTCCTTCAAAATTTTCTCCAATTGTTTCCCTACCACTGATGGGAGACTCACTGGTCTGTAGCTCCTTGGCTTACCTTTACAACCTTTCTTAAACAGTGGAACCACATTAGCTGTTCTCCAGTCCTCCTGGCACCTCCCATGAGGCCAGAGAGGAATAAAAAATTTGGGTCAGAGCCCCTGCAATCTCCCTCGCTTCCCGCAGCATCCTGGGACACAATTCATCCGGACCTGGAGTTTTGTCCACTTTTAAGCCTGCCAACATCTCCAATACCTTATCACTCCCTATGACAATTTGCTCAAGCACCTCACAGTCCCTCTCCCTGAGTTCTGCATCTACCTCCTCATTCTCTTGGGTGAAGTCAGATATGAAGTATTCATTCAACATGGATATGTATTCAATAAGCTACAGAGTCAACTATTCAGAGAAAATAATAGTAAAACCTCTAGAAATCTTCTTTAAGCCATTACCACACTAAGGATTTATATTTTTCTCTTCATAAAAATTTTGGCATTTTGTTATTCAGTCCCAAAGTGTGGCTATCGCTGACACGAGTGACGTTTATTGCCCATCTGAAGGTGACCTGTCCCCAGGCCTCTGCTGATGTTGCTGTTAATGTGAAATTGTGTGCGGATAGTGTACTTGGACTCACTACATCATTTTACATACCTTCCTCAGAGGAAGTTGTAGCTTTTGCTTGTCACTATCAAATAGCTTGGATGAGGTAAATAACTCATTTCATATGGGCAGGTGTTCTGTTCTGCGGTGCGGCTAAGATGATTAAATTATTACATGTAAACTAATTCTGACCCATCTTATCTTTGTCCATTTATTCCTATATTGGGTCCCCAAGGTTAGTTGCTTCCACGTTCTAGTCCTGGCTGTTTTATATCTGTTTGTCAGGTCCTATTATCACTGTACATGGGCCAAGGCAGTGCTGTTGAACAGCCATGGAATGTGTGGGATGGAAAGCTAATAAGTGGATGCCATTTGTCTTATTTTTTCCCAAGAATGAATTCTCATGTTTAAAAACTGCCTTGAATGGCACCGTCACTGGAGGAATAGTTTTACTGCAGCCTCCCATGACATTGAAACAAGAGGCTGTGCTTGAACCAAATACTTGGGAGGGGGAAAAAATAGAAATGGGCAGCATTCTTTGCATATCATTAATTTGGGAAGATTGGACATATTTTGGACTGGAAAAATTGATGGAATAACAGGATGATTAGCTTGACTGATATGTAAAATGTAATTATAAAATATATGGATCTTCCTAGTAGTGATTATATTATATTTATTTTTCAGCATCAAGTTTTTCAGGATTTGAAGTGTGCATTTAAGTGTGTTCCTTGAATGCAAGTGTGAGTGAGACACCTTAAGATTAGAATATCTCTATGAGCTTCCCACCCTACACATTGTCATCCCATCAATCATTTCTCAGTTTTACCAAGTGTTCATTTTTTTATGCACATCAGAAATTTGTAATGAAATATTTAAAGTAGCACCGAGAGTGTATGTTTCACAGAACTGTGTGAAAATGTTCCCATGTCCATATCAGAATTGGGCTCTTTGTACCAAAGTTACAAGCTTTGAACTAAAATAACTTTCGAGACCATGGCTAAGTTTGAAAGTTCTAACTCTCCAGTTTGCATCTGGATCATCTACTCTTGATTTTTGTATTGCATGAACACACAGGTTCAACTGTTAAGTATTTGTTTAAGACCAATAATAGATTGTTATGTGTGAATGCAAATGCACATGTTAAGCACGTGTTGGTGTCACGAATGATGTATTTTGCAATGTTTTTTCCTCCTTGCATTTTGGTATTTGTATTTTTTTTAAAGCACATGGCCCAGGTGGCAGGCTGTGAACAAAAAGGACCTTGGGGAAATAATTCTCCCCAATACCACCCCCACGTATTCTTTATATGTTCCTGAGTTATTGCTGGACTAAACCTCTCCTGAGTATAGAGTAATCCTGAGAGAGTCTGGACCCTTCCTTCTTTGTGGACCAATAATTAGGAACTCCAAGTGGGTTTATAAAAATGGAGAGATTATGTTACAGCTGCTGGAACAAATCATTCACTGGTTCAGAATATCTTATTGCAAAACAGGATTCACAGATACTGTTTTGTAAATTTACATTGGTGAAGAAAGAGTTAGTTATTATTTTACTCCAAATTTGTATATTCTAAATCATATGCCACTTTAGTTTATTCCTGATTCAATTGAGCACCCTTAAACATGTTAGCCCAGTTAAACAGATTTATTTAAAAATATTTGATTAATAACACCAATGGTATAAGAAAGATCAGCATTTACCACTGCGTGGCAATGTCTTGAAAAACATTAAATGAATATGTATAGAAACATCATAATATTTGGTGTAATTCTGAAGCATAATGGAGTTTGAATTACAAATCCCAAAAATATGAAATAGACCAGAAGAAATTGGTCCAACTGGACAGTAGGCCCATCAGCTCTGTAAATGGAAAAGGGCAGGTTACCGTTTTTAACAAGTCAAAGAACAAAGAAATGTACAGCACAGGAACAGGCCCTTCGGCCCTCCATGCCCATGCCGACCATGCTGCCTGACTAAACTACAATCTTCTACACTTCCTGGGTCCGTATCCTTCTATTCCCATCCTATTCATGTATTTGTCAAGATGCCCCTTAAATGTCACTATCGTCCCTGCTTCCACCACCTCCTCCGGTAGCGAGTTCCAGGCACCCACTATCCCCTGCCTAAAAAACTTGCCTCGTACATCTACTCTAAACCTTGCCCCTCTCACCTTAAACCTATGCCCCCTAGTAATTGACCCCTCTACCCCGGGGAAAAGCCTCTGACTATCCACTCTGTCTATGCCCCTCATAATTTTGTAGACCTCTATCAGGTCGCCCCTCAACCCCCGTTGTTCCAGTGAGAACAAACCGAGTTTATTCAACCGCTCCTCATAGCTAATGCCCTTCATACCAGGCAACATTCTGGTAAATCTCTTCTGCACCTTCTCTAAAGCCTCCACATCCTTCTGGTAGTGTGGCGACCAGAATTGAACACTATACTCCAAGTGTGGACTAACTAAGGTTCTATACAGCTGCAACATGACTTGCCAATTCTTATACTCAATGCCCCGGCCAATGAAGGCAAGCATGCCGTATGCCTTCTTGACTACCTTCTCCACCTGTGTTGCCCCTTTCAGTGACCTGTGGACCTGTACACCTAGATCTCTCTGACTTTCAATACTCTTGAGGGTTCTACCATTCACTGTATATTGCCTACCTGCATTAGACCTTCCAAAATGCATTACCTCACATTTGTCCGGATTAAACTCCATCTGCCATCTCTCCGCCCAAGTCTCCAAACAATCTAAATCCTGCTGTATACTCTGACAGTCCTCATCGCTATCCGCAATTCCACCAACCTTTGTGTCGTCTGCAAACTTACTAATCAGACCAGTTACATTTTCCTCCAAATCATTTATATATAGTACAAACAGCAAAGGTCCCAGCACTGATCCCTGTGGAACACCACTGGCCACAGCCCTCCAATTAGAAAAGCATCCTCCATTGCTACTGTCTGCCTTCTATGACCTAGCCAGTTCTGTATCCACCTTGCCAGCTCACCCCTGATCCCGTGTGACTTCACCTTTTGTTCTAGTCTACCATGAGGGACCTTGTCAAAGGCCTTACTGAAGTCCATATAGACAACATCCACTGCCCTACCTGCATCAATCATCTTAGTGACCTCCTCGAAAAACTCTATCAAGTTAGTGAGACACGACCTCCCCTTCACAAAACCATGCTGCCTCTCACTAATACGTCCATTTGCTTCCAAATGGGAGTAGATCCTGTCTCGAAGAATTCTCTCCAGTAATTTCCCTACCACTGAAGTAAGGCTCACCGGCCTGTAGTTCCCTGGATTATCCTTGCTACCCTTCTTAAACAGAGGAACAACATTGGCTATTCTCCAGTCCTCCGGGACATCACCTGAAGACAGTGAGGATCCAAAGATTTCTGTCAAGGCCTCAGCAATTTCCTCTCCAGCCTCCTTCAGTATTCTGGGGTAGATCCCATCAGGCCCTGGGGACTTATCTACCTGAATATTTTTTAAGACACCCAACACCTCGTCTTTTTGGATCTCAATGTGACCCAGGCTATCTACACACCCTTCTCCAGACTCAACATCTACCAATTTCTTCTCTTTGGTGAATACTGATGCAAAGTATTCATTTAGTACCTGCCCATTTCCTCTGGCTCCACACATAGATTCCCTTGCCTATCCTTCAGTGGCCAACCCTTTCCCTGGCTACCCTCTTGCTTTTTATGTACGTGTAAAAAGCCTTGGGATTTTCCTTAACCCTATTTGCCAATGACTTTTTGTGACCCCTTCTAGCCCTCCTGACTCCTTGCTTAAGTTCCTTCCTACTTTCCTTATATTCCACACAGGCTTCGTCTGTTCCCAGCCTTTTAGCCCTGACAAATGCCTCCTTTTTCTTTTTGACGAGGCCTACAATATCTCTCGTTATCCAAGGTTCCCGAAAATTGCCGTATTTATCCTTCTTCCTCACAGGAACATGCCAGTCCTGAATTCCTTTCAACTGACACTTGAAAGCCTCCCACATGTCAGATGATGATTTGCCCTGAAACATCCGCCCCCAATCTATGTTCTTCAGTTCCCGCCTAATATTGTTATAATTAGCCTTCCCCCAATTTAGCACATTCATCCTAGGACCACTCTTATCCTTGTCCACCAGCACTTTAAAACTTACTGAATTGTGGTCACTGTTCCCGAAATGCTCCCCTACTGAAACATTTACCACCTGGCCGGGCTCATTCCCCAATACCAGGTCCAGTACCGCCCCTTCCCTAGTTGGACTGTCCACATATTGTTTTAAGAAGCCCTCCTGGATGCTCCTTACAAACTCCGCCCCGTCTAAGCCCCTGGCACTAAGTGAGTCCCAGTCAATATTGGGGAAGTTGAAGTCTCCCATCACCACAACCCTGTTGTTTTTACTCTTTTCCAAAATCTGTCTACCTATCTGCTCCTCTAACTCCCGCTGGCTGTTGGGAGGCCTGTAGTAAACCCCCAACATGTGACTGCACCCTTCTTATTCCTGATCTCTTCCCATATAGCCTCACTGCCCTCTGAGGTGTCCTCCCGCAGTACAGCTGTGATATTCTCCCTAATCAGTAGCGCAACTCCGCCACCCCTTTTACATCCCCCTCTATCCCGCCTGAAACATCTAAATCCTGGAACGTTTAGCTGCCAATCCTGCCCTTCCCTCAACCAGGTCTCTGTAATGGCAACAACATCATAGTTCCAAGTACTTATCCAAGCTCTAAGTTCATCTGCCTTACCCGTAATACTTCTTGCATTAAAACATATGCACTTCAGGCCACCAGACCCGCTGTGTTCAGCAACTTCTCCCTGTCTGCTTTGCCTCAGAGCCCCACTGTCCCTATTCCCTAGTTCTCCCTCAATGCTCTCACCTTCTGACCTATTGCTCCCGTGCCCACCCCCCTGCCATACTAGTTTAAACCCTCCCGTGTGACACTAGCAAACCTCGCGGCCAGGATATTTATGCCTCTCCAGTTTAGATGCAACCCGTCCTTATATAGGTCACACCTGCCCCGGAAGAGTTCCCAGTGGTCCAGATAACGGAAACCCTCCCTCCTACACCAGCTGTTTAGCCACGTGTTTAGCTGCTCTATCTTCCTATTTCTAGCCTCACTGGCACGTGGCACAGGGAGTAATCCCGAGATTACAACCCTAGAGGTCCTGTCTTTTAACTTTGTGCCTAGCTCCCTGAACTCCTGCTGCAGGACCTCATGCCCCTTCCTGCCTATGTCGTTAGTACCAATACGTACAACGACCTCTGCCTGTTTGTCCCCCCCTTCAGGATGCCCTCTACCCGTTCGGAGACATCCTGGACCCTGGCACCAGGGAGGCAACATACCATCCTGGAGTCTCTTTCACGCCCACAGAAGCGCCTATCTGTGCCCCTGACTATAGTGTCCCCTATTACTATTGCTCTTCTGCGCTTTGATCCTCCCTTCTGAACATCAGAGCCAGCCGTGGTGCCACTGCTCTGGCTGCTGCTGTTTTCCCCTGATAGGCTATCCCACCCGACAATATCCAAAGGGGTATACCTGTTCGAGAGGGGGACAACCACAGGGGATTCCTGCACTGACTGCCTGCCCTTTCTGGTGGTCACCCAGGCCTCCCGGACCTGCCACATCTCACAGTCAGAGCACTGCACCCCTCTAACTGACATTGCGTCAATTAATTAAAATTAAATGTTTAAAATTTAAAAGAATATTAAAAACATTTTTTTTTAGAGTTACTGTTAACTATCTGTTTCCTAGCACTAGATTTCTAATATAAATGCGAAAGCTAAATATAGTACTCTCCGATCTCTGGCTTAGATATCCCTCTAAATTATAATTAAGTAATTATGTTTAATTAGTTACCAATGCTTAATTTTTTTAATTTAGTGTAGATTCCCAACCAGCCACTCGGGTCACAGCTTTTCTGTGATGTCCCTTCAGTTTCCCCCCGACACACACAATTTGAAAAAGGTATAAAAGTAAAAATGAGTAAAAATCACTTACTTACCTTCTTACCTTCTGAGTGTCTTTGATGTTCTCAGGTTCTCTCCCTGACAGAGACTGCTCCTCCTCCTCCGAACGGCTCCCGAAACTAGGCCACGATCTTTTAAAATCTCCGCTCTGACTCGCAGCTCCTGCGCTTTTAAAATCTCCCGCGCTTTTTAAATCTCCCGGCTCTCTCTCCTCTCGCGCTGTTTTCAATGTTAAGTCCTTTTGTTAAACCTGGAAAGAAAAGTCATTCAAACTCATTTTCAAACTGACCAAAACAATGGGCGGAATTTGCCCCTGCCAGCGGGATCAATGGGCAGGGTGGGGGGAGAGTGGGATTTCAGCAGGAGACCCAAAAATTGGTTTCACGCTGGCGGGAATTCCCACGAGATCTTCTGCCAGTGCCCACCATGCAGATTGTGAATCATGCTGGAGGCCAGAATGAAAATGATTTATATCCCGCTAATGGATGCAGATGATGTCCTGACCAGAATCTTCCCTTCCTCCCGATGATAGGAAGGATGTGGAAGCATTGGAAAGGGTGCAGAGGAGATTTACCAGGATGTTGCCTGGTATGGAGGGAAGATCTTATGAGGAAAGGCTGAAGGACTTGAGGCTGTGTTCATTAGAGAGAAGAAGGTTAAGAGGTGACTTAATAGAGGCATACAAGATGATCAGCGGATTAGATCAGTGTGAGCCTTTTTCCTCGGATGGTGATGGCTAGCACGAGGGGACATAGCTTTAAATTGAGGGGAGATAGATATAGGACAGATTTCAGAGGTAGGTACTTTATTCAGAGAGTAGTAAGGGCGTGCAATGCCCTGCCTGCAACAGTAGTGGACTCGCCAACATTAAGGGCATTTAAATGGTCATTGGATAAACATATGGATGATAATGGAATAGTGTAGATGGGCTTTAGAGTGGTTTCACAAGTCGGCGCAACATCGAGGGCTGAAGGGCCTGTACTGCGCTGTAATGTTCTATGTTCAGCAGTATTTCTTATTAAGCTGGTATTGATTAACAGGAGGTGACTTTATAGGTGTATCTGTAGTTGCCCTCTTTGAATTTGTTTCAGGAACTAGCCAGGCCACCGTTAAATCATTTATGTATTTAAAACAGGGTGGTTGAAAAAATTCATCTACAAGGAAAAAATAGTGAATCTAAGAAAAATCTTGACTTCATTTCAGCTTTTTTTTTTTAACCCTTATATCTATCAATTTGTGATAATGCAGTTGGTCTCAATATAATTCTAAGTACTTGCTGTTACATATTTCTCCAGTTAATGCATAATTGCTTTCTGATTTTTGTTCTGAATTTCCTGTTGTGTTTTATTTGGTTTTTGCAAATTTATTTTAAAGCAGGAAGGTGGAAGCATTTTGTCTTTGTGAGCAGCATGTACAATTTACATTCTTGTTCCCATTAATTTGTTTATATCTCTAATTGTAGATGTTAGCAGACATTGTGATTAGTATTCTGATTAGGACTTTTCCGCCGGTAAAACTGAAAGCAGCCCTTTCTGAACTCCCAGGCTACAAAATTCAAACAGAACAAACTAGTGACTCTGAAGTGAAAATAAAGCTGGGATTCATGGGCTTGTGTGCTGCGTGTTCCTACAAATTAAAGAATGCTGTACTAGTCAGATCTGATGAGACGCTTTACTGTGTAAACCCTAAAAGATTAAGATGGCACTGTGGAAAATAGTGCTTAATGACACTTGAATGCAGTTAAAGACCTAAGTAAGTGCTTTTAGCCAAAACAGTATTCCTACCAAGGAAATCCAAATTTTCAGCACCTATTTAGATAAAACTGGTTGTAAAAAATGTTACCCCAATAACATTCTTATTACAATATTTCTCAATGTGCATTTGTGAATTATTACACAATTGATTTGATATGATTATGTCCACAGTTGTTAATTTTTAATGTGACCTTCATCATAGATCCAAACATGGAATACATCTGGTCATCAGCAACTGCCACAACTTTCATTGCCAACAAAAAAGGGACCTAGAATGGAAAATATTGCCAGACAATTTTCACTATATATGACTAGATTTGAGGCTGTCATTTCATTTTCAGTTTTAAATGACAGTTATAAACAACTTGCAGTTTGTGTGAACCCTTTAAATAAGAATTTCCTATGTAGGGTTATATTCTAGCGATCACTGCAGATTGATCAAATGATAATCTGCGGTTGATTATACCATAGCTATTTAACCTTCAGTGTGGTTGTTACTTTAAACTGAATACATGGTGTATCCTGACCAGTAGTTGGCACCTTAAACTTGCTGCTGTCAAAAAGGGATTAAAAGTAGACTAACATTGCCACCACCATTTTCATGGTCCATATTATTTAGTGAGGAAAGAAAATAACGTATAGGTCTAATTTTAAGATGCTACTCACATCTTATGACCCAGGTGACAGTTTCAGATCACCTCTCCATGTAATGAATCTTAATGTATCCATTCATCTCCATTTATTGCATACCTACTGGCTTATTTATTGCGAATCAAGTATACTTTTCCAGGGAATTGGCTTAAACTTACTCACACTTCTTACAGAGAAATCTGCATTGCTGTTCAAATCCAAAATTAGATGTAGTCTGTAACAAATTAATTTATCATATTTCAAATTCTTAGCAGAGAAGTAGTGATCAATATCCAGAAATAGTGCTGCCGACTGAACTTTTTTTAAAGTTTAAGGCAGTTTGCTACGTGCAGCTTTTCATTACCTGTAGTTGAAATGTATGAAGAGTGGAACATAATTGCCAGTGAATCTATAGTAAGCACATTGCACAGTGGGACATTTATAGCACCATTGATTTGCTTGTTAGTTTACATGGAAGGTGTACAAGCTTTAGACAGGTATAGAATCCTCAATTTGAGGGGGTAAGTTTGAATGTTGCTGTGCTTTGATGTGATTGTTACTGATGGCATACAATGCAGGGTTAGAAAAGTGGACAAATCTATATTACGACAAAGTCTCCAGTGCAAGCGAAAATGAGCAATTTGCATGATTTTATGTAACTTCTGCTAGGTATAAATTGTAAAGTAACATAACCAATTAACTGAATAGCTATTACTATACTATGCGTAAATGAAGAATTTCTAAAACTACCTGGAACCGACATTTAAATTTTCTGAGTATAACTAAGAATAATGCAATACAATAATAGCCTTGTGTAGATGTCTGCGCACAATGAATCGACAAACAGTTGAATGCTGATTGAAGCTTTTCACCCTTAAGGATTTAAAGAATTGCTGCATGAATTGGCAAACAGATGTTTCCAATTTAATTTGTGAATTATACACAAAGGAACATGTTCTTCAACATTAGTTTTCACTTGCAATGAATTTTAGTAGGTAAATGTAGGAAAACACTAGTATCTTTATATTTGAGAAAGAGAAACAGATGCTTGTTTATTTTGAGTATGAGATAAAGCAGCTACATAGTTATAATACATACCACTTCACTCAGAGCAGCTGTTTCCAGTCCCAGATTAATGTGCCTGTTAGTGACTTTTATAACATTACTAACGTAAAACAGTGACTTGCATTCTACTAAATGTCTTACTTTCACTTTATACATTTTGCTTTTACAGAAGCCTACATACAGCAGACTTTTACCATTAAAATTATATTAACCAAAACATGTGTAGGTTTGAAACATTAATACAGTAGTGAGTGGTGCAGATGGAGTCCTGCTGTGATTGGATATTTCCATTTTCCTCTTGTTAGCCAGTTGTGCTTAGGCCAGGTCTGTAGTAAAACTTGGAACTTAAATGATGAAGATCAGGTTTAAAACATAGGAAATTACACAGGAAAAGGCCTATTGGTCAATCTGACCTGCCCCATATAATTATGATGCCTTGTGCATCATGATATATATATTTTTCATCCTACCATATAATCTCGTGGGGGAGTAAAAAAAAACGCAGACCAATTAGGGAGAAGTCTGGAAAATTCCTCTCAGAAACCCTTAGTCCAGGAGACCACTGAGGCCCAGTGGGAGTTAAAGGACTAAGGCCTATGTTATACAATGCCTACCCTTTGTATGAAGTGATCCCTGATCCAGCCAGTAACCACTAACTTCTTTGAAGGAATTCAGCGAATCAGCATTCACTACACAATCTGATTCACAGAAGAGAACCACCTTCTAACATCCAACTTTGCTCTCTCTTCATCACCTTGGTAGCATTGTGGTTATGTTACTGGAATAATAATCTGCAGACCTGCATTAATAATCTGGAAGACATGAGCTTACATCCCAAAAAGCTATGAGATCTAACAGACTGTAGGTGCACTTGTATCACAGTGGTTCCGGAAGGTGGCTCACCACTACCTTCTCGGGAGCTGAAGGCAATTATCTGTCATGCAGCTCATGAAAAATCTCTGATACTAAGGATGATTGTTGGTTGAAAACGGCAGAGATGAAAAACCTGGCAGTCAGATATGACATTAAAGTGGGTTTGAAAATAAGGATATAGCGTAAGTCTTCAGTTGCTTTGAACCATGTTTAAATGGGAGGGGTACCTAAGAAATGAGGAATACTGTTCTTGGAGATTGTGCTGAGCCCTTTTGGAGCATTGTACAAGGCCAATGATATGGTTGTTAGAACGGGAATTGTAGTTAAAGTGACAAACAGAAGGTCCTCCTGGCAGACAAGAATGAAGGTATTCAGCAAAGTGGTCGCATGGTGAGAATTCTGCCATTCTGCCCGCAGTGGGTTTGGTGCCGGGTGGGTGCAATGAATCTGGACGTAACAACCAAACTGTGTTTGCGGCAACCAAACAACCTCAAGGACGTAACAACCAAACTGTGTTTGCGGCAAGTATGAGAAAAGCAACACAAGGAAAAAACCTACTCAACCTCACCCTCACCAATCTATCTGTCACAGATACATCTGTCCATGATAGTATTAGTAGGCGTGACCACTGCACCATCCTCAAAAGGTCAGGGGCGGGATTCTCCGTCTCGCTGCACATGTTTTCTGGTGCGGCACCCCCCCTGCCGGCAGTGGGAGTCTCCGGCCCGGCAGTCGGCCAATGAAGTTTCCCATTGTGGACACCATCACGCTCTCGGGAAATCCGTGGGCGTGAATGCGCTGCTGGCGAAACGGAGCATCTCGCCGATGGAGAATCCAGCCCCAGTTTAAATCACTTCAAGACATAAATGGTGGTGTACAATTAAACAATGAATGGGAGGACAAAACTCCATGAACATTCTCATCCTCAATGGTGACATAGCCCATCACCTGAGTGCAAAAGACAAGGTTAAAACATTTGCAATCAATTTCACCTGGGAAGAGTCAGGTGGGTGATCCACCTCCACTTCTTCCCAAGGACCCCAAAGTCATATGCTGGACTTCACCTAATTCTATATCAAGAAATGGGCAAAGCACTGAGGGTAGCAAAGGCATAGAATGTACTGATGGCACTGGGTACAGCAAAGGCTATGGACCCAGGCAACATCCCAGCTCTAATGCTGATGACGTACGTTCCAGAACCAACTATGTCTCAAACCAAGCTGTTCCAGTATAGCTACAGCACCGGCATCTAATCAATAGGTGGAAAATTGCCCAGGTATGTTCTGTGCACGAAAACAGGAAATATCCTATCTGACTAATCACCACTCCATTAGCAAAGTGTTGGAATGTGTAGCTCTATTGACACTTACCAAAGACTTGGTCATCGGTGCCCAATTTGCCTGGACCACTCAGCTGCCGGACCTCATTACTGGCTTGGTTTCAACATGGACAAAAGAGCTGGAGAGTGACTGTCCTTGTTATCAAGGCAGCATTTAACTGAGTGTGACACCAAGAAACCCTAAAACTGAAGTTAATGGGAAGACTCACCACTGGATGAAGTCATACCTGGCACAAAAGAAGATGATTGCGGTTTTTGGAGGTCAACCACCTCAGCCTCAGGGCATCGCCACAGGAATTCTTCAAGGCAGTACCCTAGGCCCAACCATTTTCTGCTACATTATCACTGGCTTTCCATCCATTGTAATGTTGGAAGTATGGATGTTCACAGATGATTGTGCAGTGTTCAGTTCCATTCTCACTTGGTCAGATAATATAGCAGTCCGTGTCTGTATTCTGCAAGATTTACGTCCAGGCTTGGACTAATAAGTGGAAAGTAACATTCATGCCACACAAATGCCAGGCAATGTCTATCTCCAACAGTGGAGAGTCTAACCATCTCTTTTGGCATCCGATGGCTTTACCATTGTCTAAGCTCCATCATCAACATTCTGGGAGGTGTCACTATTCACCATAATTGGACCAACCAGATCAATGCTGTGCGTGTAAGAGCATGTCTGGACTGGGTACAAGTGACTTACCTCCTGATTTTCCAAAACCTTTGCACCACATACAAGGCATAATTTTGCAGCGTGATAGAACACTTTTCACTAGCCTGGATGAGTGCAGCAACAACAATGCTCAAGAAGCTCAATGCCATCCAGGATAATGCACTCCACTTGGTCGACATCGAATCCACCATCTTAAACATTCAATAATCTCCACCAATGGCACAATATGGTTATAGTTTGCACTAACTACAGGATGCATTGCAGTAACTTGTGAAGACTTCTTGGACAACATTCCATAAACCAATGAGCTCTACCACTTAGAGGGACAAGGGCAGCACTTCTTTATTCTTTCACGAAATGTGGACGTTACTGGCAAGGTCAGCATTTGTTGTCTATCCATAATTGCCCTTGACCCGAGTTGTTTCCGAAACCATTTCAAAGGGCAGTCAGCCACATTGCTGTGTGTTTGGAGTCATATGTAGACCAGGTGGAGTAGGAACAGCCCATGAGTGAACCAAATGGCTTTTGAGACTGACTTTGTATTCCAGATTTATTAATTGAATTTAAATTTCAGCAGCTGCCATGGTGACACTTGAACCCATATCCCCAGACCATTAGCCCGGGCCTCTGGATTACTCTGCCAGTGACATTGCCACATCACCTTCTGCCATCTGCCTGAAGTTCCTCTACACGTCATACACCATCCTGACTTGGAAATGTATTGCTGTTCCTATGCTGCTGGGTCAAAATCCTGGGACTCTTTACTGAACGGCAGAATGGGAGTATCTTCCCCGCATGGATTGCAGAAGTTCAGGAAAGTGACTTACCACCACTTTCCCCAAGGGCAACTAAGCATGGGATATAAGCACTGGCCTTGCCAACCATATCCGGTGCAATTACGTGGTTATGGGCGGTTGCTTGTGTGGAAGATGGAGGAGGCGGGGGAATTATAATAAACTAATAACCTTTATTATTGTCACAAGTCGTGTTACATTAATACTGCAATAAAGTTAATGTGAAAAGCCCCTAGTTGCCACACTCCGGCGCCTGTTCGGGTACACTCCGGGCAAATTCAGAATGTCCAATTCACTTAACAGCATATCTTTCGGGATTTGTGGGAGGAAACCAGAGCACCGGGAGGAAACCTGTGCAGACTCCGCACAGACAGTGACCCAAGCCGGGATGCGAACCTGGGATCCTGGCGCTGTGAAGCAACAGTGCTAACCACTGTGCTACCAATTGCCACTTTGTGAGAGAGGCAGTGAAGGGGGTTGCAGTCCAAGGTAGATGCACAGAATATCAAGACAACTTTTGCAGGACCCAGTTAACTACAACTGAGTGGCTGCACCAGGTTGTCAGAAGAGAAGATTTGATAGATAGAAAAACTGGAATAAATAACTTACGAATGTTTACCGGCAGATGGTGTTGATTTAAGCGGTTATGGGCTTCTGTGAGTTTGTAATATACGTCAGTGGAAAGCCAATCGCTGGGGATGGAGAGTAAGGTCCAGGAGGGGAACCGAGGACTCAGAAATAGACCATCTGAAAGTGAGGGATGAGAGGAAGCTTGCCAGTGTTGTGTTCTGGTAAGCTGTTAAATTTCAGCAGTGCCCTTGTGCACAGATGGGGGTCTGGCCCTGAGGAGACGATGGATTTTTGTATCGAGAAGCAGAAATTCTGCATGTGTACATTTGGTCCGGAGATCCGTAAGCTTAATCAAGGGTTTAAATGCATCAGATACCCAGCTGACCCACAAAAAAATGTGGCCTAGAAATTCCAGATCTGTAAAACTAAATTATTGTATTTATTCTTCGTTCAGATAGTTTGCCTATAATGCCTTCACAGAAGCCTGTCATTTAAATGACAAAGAGCGAGCCCTCTGGTGTCTTTATTACCATAGAATCGGTTTTATTTCAACTTCTATGATGACTATGCCAACATTTCATCGTATTGAGGGAGATTTTGGGAGAACATTTATTGGGATCCCACTTTACGCGGTTGGAACTTTTGGCCTTTTTAGACACTTTAGCTGGGGACCTGAGTTTGGATAATGTAGTAATTCCAGGAATTACGGAGTGAAAGGCCAAACTGGCTTATTTTAAACTGAATATAAAGCCCCTACCATGGCACACAAAACAAACGTCTGACCCAGGACTATTGGGAACTGCCGGTCCTTATCTGGGAGTTACATTTAAAGGTCCTGCTAAGGGGGCCTCCGCAACTCAGCACGGGAATGCGAATTCTACGAAGCCCATGGGAAGATCGATCAGTGATCCCTTGCGGTCCTTGTGAAGGTTACTACATCCCTCCTTCTTCAAATCCGAATCAGACCCTCTTTCGTTGCTTGGTACAGGCCTCTAGCCGGTTTAGGGGTCATGAAGGGAACTGGGGATCATCGCTTTGTTGTTAAGCACTGAAGGGCCACGGACAGAGGATCGTCTTTGGTGCTGACCTCCAGCGGATGAGCAATCTCCTCAGTCTCCATTTCCTAGTTTAAATCTTGATTGTTGAAGGGAGTAATTCCCAGGTCCGCCATAGGCTGAGTCCTCTTGCCCGATGTAGTTACAACGGGCATCAAGGACGTCGTCTCTGCTGAAATCATCTCCCCTGGAGTGAGTTCGCTGTTTCCCAGGTGTCCATGTGTTCTTTCACACCCTTCCCTTGGACTTTGACTTGATCAGAACTCGGACTAGTCTTTTCCCACATAACTGCTGCGATCCAATTGGAGCCATTTGAATGTTTGAACTGTCTGTTTGGCCAGGCCATTCGACGATGGATAGTACAGTGCTGTTTGGATATGTTTAATGCCAGTTGACTTCTTGATGCCTGAAATTCTCCACTGGTGAAGGGCGTACAATTATCAGATATGAGGAGCTCTGGTACGCAATGGGTACAGAACCTTTGCCAGAGTTTTTCTATTGTTGCATGAGGAGTCCTGGAGGATATACAATGTACTTCTAACCATTTTTAGTGGGCGCCGACCATAAGAAGGAACATCAATCCCAAAAACGGACCAGCAAAGTCCATGTACACCCGTACCCATGCACTTCCGGCCATTCTCATGGGTGCATAGGGGCCAAAGTTGGGAATGGTCTCCTTCTGCACTGTAGGGATTCTATGAACATTGGATATGAGCCAAAGCGATGGGGAAATCGCATTATCCTCTTTGAATAGGCCCAACAAGGGTTTATGGTCTGTTCTGATTATGAAATGTCAGCCGTCGATAAATGGGTGGAATTTTTTCACCCCAAAAATAACAGCCAATCCCTCCTTTTCGATCTCAGAATAGAGTGTTTCTATGTCTGGCAAAGTTCTGGATGCATATGCTCTAGGTCTCTCTGTGTCATCGTCCCATCTATGGGAAAGGACTGCCCCTACTCCATATGGAGAGGCATCACATGTTAATTCCAGTTCTCTCTTGGGGTCCTAATGAGTCAGAGTGTTCAATAATAGTAACTGCTGCTTCACCTTCGTGAAGGCTTCATCCTGCGGCACCTGCCGCAACCACTTCTGGTGTAAAACAGTGTGTGCAGGGGTGAAAACAATGTGGTCAAGTTTGGGATAAATTTCCCATCGTCGTTCATGGGGGAGGCCTAGGAAAGACTTTAATTCTTTCTGTGTGTCTTTAATGGCCTTAACGTTATCTTCCACAGGGGGTAGGCCTTTTTTATCAACTTGGTACACTAGCTCAGTGTTTTTCAAACTTTTTTTCCGGGGACCCATTTTTGCCAAACGGCCATCCTTCGGGACCCAACCCGGCTGACCTTCGCGACCCACGCTGGCCGACCTTCGCGATCCACGCCGACTGACCTACGCGACACATGCCGGCCGACCTGCGCGACCCACCATTTTCTCTTCCCTTGTTTGTTGCTGACAAAAATGGAGGAAATGGTTTTGGGTCACTTTGGCCCCAATGGTCCCTTTGGCCCCCCGAACTTGAAAAAAAAAAGGCTGCGACCATATAAAAAAAAAATGCCACCGCACTGCGCATGCTTGTCCGATCGTCGTTGCGCATGCGCACCGATGATCGGGCACGCATACGCAGTGTGGCCGAATTTCTTTTATCTGTTCCTGGCCATTTTGAAGGCCGCTTGCAGCCGTCATTATTAAAAGTCGGCTGTTGCGCGCGGATTTGCGCGATCGGGAGCGCTGCTACGAACGGCTCCGCGATCCTCCCGACACCCGCCTGCGACCCACCCGCGGGTCGCACCCCCGAGTTTGACGATGCCTGCACTAGCTCGATCACTTTGCCTGCCTGGAACACACATTTTTCTCGTTTCAGATGAACACCTACGTCAGAAAACTATCACAAAACCTAGTCCAGGTTTGCTTGGTGCTGGTTTTTCATGGCTCCTGTGATTAGTATGTGCTCCAAGTATGTTTCCATATTGGGTAGCCCTTGGACACGTTGAAAAATGGCAGATGCCAACGAGACTCTGAAGGGCAGGTGTGTATATTCGTATTACCCGTATGGGTGTCAATCGTCACATACTTCCTGGATGACTCATCTAGTTCTAGCTGGAGGTAGGCATGGATCATATCTAGTTTGGTGAAGGTTTGACACCCCTGCCAGTTTGTCATTCTCGATCTTGTATAGGGTACCAATCTAAGCATGAGGCTTCATTAACTGTCAGTTTATAGTTTATATTTGTCGAATGAGCTCATACAGTACACCGGTTCTTAGTTAAAATTTTTGTAGCAGTACAAGTGGATTCTCAGGAGCCAGTCTCTGCCCCAGAGGTCCTCTTACAACTATAGGCAGCACAGTGGTTAGCACTGCTGCCTCACAGTGCCAGGGACAATGGCCTTGGGTCACTGTCTGTGTGGAATTGGCACTTTCTCCCTGTGTCTGCGTGGGTTTCCTCCGGGTGCTCCGGTTTCCTGCCACAGCCCAAAGATACATAGGTTAGGTAGATTGGCCATGATAAAATTGCCCCCTTGTGTCCAG
The DNA here is from genome assembly GCF_047496885.1 of Scyliorhinus torazame. Taxonomy (NCBI): domain Eukaryota; kingdom Metazoa; phylum Chordata; class Chondrichthyes; order Carcharhiniformes; family Scyliorhinidae; genus Scyliorhinus; species Scyliorhinus torazame. The sequence goes on along the minus strand of NC_092716.1, from coordinate 66,107,385 downwards.
GGATGTGCAGGTTAGGTGCGGCTATGGGGATAGGGTGGGGGTGTGGGTCTAGGTAGGGTGCTCTTTCAGACGGTCGGGGAGATTTGATGGGCTGAATGGCCTCCTTCTGGGATGTAGCGATTCTATGAGCAGGAGTTGGGCCACCAGCTACCCATAGGTAGCCAGGGTCATAGCGGTGCGCATAGCCTTCAAACGTTCCCCAGTATATGTGGCTAACCTGGCCCTGGTACCTCGGATCCCCATGGTCAAGACACCATCTGGAGACGCCAGAAGCTCTGTTCCCCAAAACTGAAAACGGCAACTCCCGTATCCACCTCCATTTCTAGGGAATGGCCATTGACCAAGAGTGTTGTCCTTATCGGCCTGAGGGATGATGATGCAGTTTAGCGGGCTGACAGACTTGCAAGGCCAGCACCTGAGATGGCTTCGGCTTCCGGTCTGGGTGGCACACGCACTGCTGATTTTGCCAACTTTACCTGGGTCGTGTCCTTTGACCACACTTACAGCAGCCTTGAAGCTGACACTTTGTCCTCTGGGGAGGCTTCCGTGGTACTTATAGGTTCATCCGGCCATCTTTTGAGATGCCAGAAGGTCCTGGCTGAACGTTGAGTTGGTGGTGGCTGAGGCAAATGGGAGCCTTCGCTGGAAATGCTGGCTTTATGTTTGAGGGTCCTTCTCCAGCACCCCAGTCTGAGAACGCAACTGTCCATCATCGCTTGGAGTTCTTGGGCCCCTTTCCCAGCATTCTCCAAGGATAATGTTAATTCTATATAGCCTTTACAGTCCAGGATGGGTTTTCATAGAATCACAGAATTTACAGTACAGAAGGTGGCCATTCAACCCATCAAATCTGCATCGGCCCATGGAACGAGCAGCCTACCCAAGCCCATGCCCCCACCCTATCCCAATAACCCCACCTAACCTTTTCGACACCAAGGGGCAATTTAGCGTGGCAAATCCCCCTAACCAGCACATCTTTAGATTCTGGGAGGAAACCAGAGCACCTGGAGAAAACCCGCGCAGACACAGGGAGAATGTGCAGAATCCACACAGACAGTCACCCGAGGCCAGAATAGAATCCGGGACCCTGGAGCTGAGAGACGGCAGTGCTAATCACTGTGCCGCCCCAAAATGTTCTACCAACATTTTTTTTAATATTGCGACATCGTTGATCCCACACACTAGCTGGTTGAGCAAAACTTACAGTATTACACCAGCTTCATTAATGTAGCCAGGAATTCTGTCACGGGCTTCCCAAGGGTCCTCCCCACCATGTTGAATCTGTGACGCTGGAGAATTATGGACGGCTTTGGACTGTAACGATTCTTTACTCGATCCACAAGCTCATGAAACATTTTAGTGTTAGGGGCTGCAGGGTAAGTTAAACTCTTAAAAATGCTGAACGTCGGGGCCCCGCATGCTGTCAAAAGGATTAATTTATGTCTGCCATCCCCTTCTATCCTGTTGGAGGGGAAAATGTGCTGATACTGGGGCCAGTCCTCCATGTCCACAACTTGAGGCTCAAGCTTCAGAAACGAGGGCATTTCCAGGTTTTATTTTTTGCTTTGTCTCTTACCGGAGTTATCGCTGGGGAATTTCGAAAAGGCTACCATTCTTGATCTTCGTCGCCAATGTAATAATTCCAGGAGTTGCGGAGTGAAAGGCCAAACTGGTTTCTTTTAAACTGACACACAAAACAAACGTCCCAGACCAGGATGATAGGGGACTGCTGGTCCTGGTTTGGAAGCTACGTTTAAAGATTCTGCAAACAAATCCCAGCTGGGGGGGAGGGGTGGGGGGCTCCGCCCGCCCGTTCACAGTGGGAACTTGTCTTCTATGAAGCGCATGGGTAGATCAATCAGCGATCCCCTCTGGTGATTGTGAGGGTTATCACAGATAAAAATAAGTTGAACGCTTTGGCTATTATAGTATGAAGTTGCTGACCTGGAAAATTCATTATCTTCGATTTAGCCAAAAAGGCAAGTTACCTTGTGTTTGTGTCCAATCCACTTTATTTTGAAGGTAATCTAGAATCCTGGTTTGTTACTTAATTTTTGCCGAATGTGAAGTTTGAATTTCGTGGCCAATCTCAAGTCCAGAATTATAACCTGACTCCACAAAACCCACAGACCAATATAGATTCTGTTGTAAGGATGTCGGGTGAGTGAATTTTCTCAGTTGTTTGTTTCATTGCTATTAAGAGTTGGGCACATCTACAACAAAGCAAAAAATGTCCAATTGGTTAGCAGACTGCATATCTTTGTTCCTTGGTTGTTAGTGTCTTATGAGAATAATATGGTCAGGGGACAAAGAAAGTTGCTGGGCAGCAGAATGTGCTATAAACGTTATTTTTCAGTTGTGCATTCTATGAAGTAGGTATTTGGGCATTCCTGTCACTGATCAAAAAATGGTCTCACTGGTTATTAGTGTCTATCTAAAATTGTTGCCAGTTGGCAAAAGAAGGGCTCTTGATATCAGAAACCCATTTCACTAGGACAATTGCTTCTCTGTGGACCAATTTTAAACAGGTGGCCTTATAATTTAATTGCAAGGCAGTGTTTCTCACACCTTTTACTGTGGATGCACTACTCATTCCCCCAGTGTTGCCGCCTTCCACTTCTCCAACCTATACCTGCTGCTTGAACCTCTCTCAAGTTAAAATCTACAAATTTGTATTTATTGTAGGCTAAATATTGCATAAACAAAAAAAATCTAGTCACATTGTGAGATTACAATGCATAGGTTAGCAAATTTACAATTGAACAAATCCTCACCACCTAAATGTATTCGTTCTTGGAATGTAAGAATTTGGGCTGGTCATGTTTATTGTGCAAAACAAATTGCCCTTTGAAGATGGTGATGGTCTTTCTCCTTGAACCCCTGCAGTCCTTGTATTGATGGTCTCTACCTCTTTGACCAAGCTTTTAGTCATCTGCCCTAATATCTCCTGTGGCTCGATGTTATTCCTGTGAAGCACTTTGGTTTTTTATCCTTTTACTTTAAATGCACTATATAAATATGCTGCCGATGGTGCAGCCATATTGGCATTCAGCAAGGCATTTCCCAAACACAATAGAAGGATGACCAGATCAAGAGATTGGTGACTTAGTCCTGACATTGCAGCCCCTATTCATTTTGGTGGTAGAGATTGTCCGGCTGCGAATTGTATTTGAGATAAACTTGGTTAGTTGCAGCAGTGCATCGTGTATATAATATGTTCTCAAGCCAGGTTGTGTCGGTGCTGAAGAGGATCGATATTGACCCCAGTGGCAGAGGTGACAATCTAACAAACTGTTTAGATGGTGTTGAGCTTTTGAATGTCTATGCGGCCGCATGCAACTCAGTGATACATTTTCCATCACATTTCTGATTTTAACATTTGGAGGCACTGATGGGTTGGGAGCTGACCACCACTAAGCAGGTCACCCAGCCTCTGCTCCACTCTTGTTATAGTGCCGGTAAAGCAGGTCCACTTAACCTTCTAATCATTGGTATTACCCAATATGTTAATGGTGGTGCAATTGAAGAACACCATTTGGGCGGCACAGTAGCACAGTGGGTAGCACTGTTACTTCACGGCTCCAGTGATCAGGTTCGATTCCTGGCTTTGGTCACCCGAACAGGCGCCGTAGTGTGGCAACTCGAGGATTTTCACAGCAACTTGATTGCATTGTTAATGTAAGCCTACTTGTGACACTAAAGATCTTTATTATTATTTACTTTGTTAATCCTTATTTCATTTAAAAAAAATGCAAAGATGCTCTCAGTTGGAAAAATTAGGCCAAAGTTTTATCACTTCAGCTAATGTCGATCCATTCTTTGAAGAAACTGAAGTTGATCAGGTGGGGTGCACTTATAGTGATAAATTTTCCATTAAAAGGTCTGTTGACCTCGGGCAGGAATTTCCGGTCCCAGGCTTTGGCAGCATTAGCATATTTTTATTTGGTTGAAAAGTCTTTTTGAAGACTTTATGTGAATCCTACTAATTAGTTCCAGTGTCCCAATCACTGAATGAAACTGGAGTGGACATTCTGCTATCGGTCCTCCAGCGACACTGCTGTGAGCCAGCCACAAGTCAAATTGTGAAAGAATTTCTTCTTCCCATGTTCGAACTGTTTCACCTCCAATTAGCAGAGCTGAGATCGTGAATTCAGCATGGCCAGAAACTATGGGCGGGATTCTCCAGCCGCATCCGCCCGGCGAACTGAGAATCCCACCCAAGGTCAATGGAGTCCTCCATTGTATGCAGATCGCCCGTGGTGTTCTTGCAGTGGGTGGGGCGGGAGAATCCAGCCCTATGACTGGGATTTTCCAGCCCGCCATGATGGGTACCGATACTGGAGATGTGACCAGTCAGCCAAAGGTCATTGGCTTTAGGCAGGACTGGAAAATCCCAGCCTATATCCTGTGTTCCATCACTTCGTTGGGCATTGGTACTCTATACCACCATTTGCCCGAGGCAATATCGTTAAGAGATGAACTGTTGAATGATAAAATTAGTTCAATGCTACTGCAAGATTCTATTAAGTCTGCAATGTTCCAAGTGTGGGAATACTCTGCATTTGAATAGCATGTTATAATCTCCCTCATTTTGATTATCTTTTCTAGCCCAAGCTATCGTTCTTTCATTGAACCAACTCAAACTTACTGGATGTTGCTAAAGGTTTTATGATTAAAGAGTTTTACTTTTCTCCTGAAAATGACTATTTCTTGGTATTTCTTTTAATCATTTTAAAGGACACAAACTCCGTTCCATAGCCACTATGTGCCCCTCCTTTGAAGCTGGACTAAATGTTCTCAATCTCAGAATCCTATTTGACCCTGAGCTGAGTTTCCTACTTCATACCTTGTTGATCACAAAGACTGTGTACTTCTAAAATCAGTGATGCCAGAATAAACTTTCCACACAGTACTAAGACCCCTTGGGCTAGTGCACGGCCAATTCCAGCCCTACTTTTAGAGTTGCAGCACGATTGAAATTAACAAATAATTCTTTGGCCCTTGGCTGCACAATAAATACAGTCACCAGGTTTGTAAATTTAAACAATTAATTTTATTAATAACTAACTTTATTTAAATATACAGCAAACACAACTGGTGAACTATTATCTAGTACCACCTCCCCCCTTTTTATCTCGCCCCCACCCTCTATGTGCACACACACAAGACTGACAAACAAATACAGAGGGGAAAAGAGGGCTGTAAAAATAATGATGACAGTAAAAAGGATAAGAATCTTTGTTTCAGATGGTTGTTTTTTAGCACACCTTCCTTCAGTTTAAGCTTTCAACTCGCAATTTCTGCTTTCAGTCTGTAATGGTTTTCACTGTGGATTCACCCAGGTTCTCCATTAGTTCACAAATACAACAGCCTTGCATTTCTTTCTGGAGAGAGAGAGACTCGCACAGCTTTTTCTCTTGAGAGTGCAGGACCCTCCTGTCCTGTCCTTCATCCTCTGAAACTCCCACTTGTGTAGGACCCAATCACCGCCTGTTACCGGGTAGAATACAACCTGCTGGCCAATTCATTGGCCACCAGCTAACCAATCGAACCAAATTCCTCTGATCTCTCTCGGGTGCCAAAATGTCTTGAGTTCTACTGTTCAAAGCCAGCACAGTGTACTACTTTGATAACTTTTGAGCTCCGCACTTACTCTGCTTGCCTTAAAAGCAGATGTCTCTCCCCCCCCCCCCCCTCCTCCCCCCCCCCCCCCCCCCCCCCCCCCCCCCGGGGAAAAGAGGGGATGCGACGATTCTTGGACCAACTGAGGTTCCCGAGGGTGGAGGAGCAGGAGGTGGCTGGTTTGGGGGCGCCAATTGGGGTAGAGGAGCTGGTTACAGGACTGGGGAGCATGCAGGCAGGGAAGGCTCCGGGACCGGATGGGTTCCCGGTGGAGTTCTCCAGAAAGTATGTAGACCTGTTAGCCCCGTTGCTGGTAAGGACTTTCAATGAGGCAAGGGAGGGGGGGGACCCTGCCCCCGACAATGTCGGAGGCGACGATCCCTTTGATCCTGAAGCGGGATAAGGACCTGCTGCCATGTGGGTCGTATAGGCCGATCTCGCTCCTCAACGTAGATGCCAAGTTGCTGGCAAAAGTGTTAGCTACGAGGATTGAGGACTGTGCCCCGGGGGTGATTCACGAGGACCAGACGGGGTTTGTAAAGGGCAGGCAGCTAAATACCAACGTGCGGAGGCTGCTGAATGTGATTATGATGCCATCGGTGGAGGGAGAGGCGGAGATAGTGGCAGCCATGGATGCAGAGAAGGCCTTTGACCGGGTAGAGTGGGAGTATCTCTGGCAAGTGTTGAAGAGGTTTGGGTTCGGGGGAGGGTTTATTAGTTGGGTGAAGCTCATGTATAAAGCCCCGGTGGCGAGTGTGGTCACGGCTCGTCAGAGGTCGAAGTATTTCCGGTTGTACCGAGGGTCAAAGCAGGGGTGCCCCATGTTCCCCCTGCTGTTTGCATTGGCAATTGAACCTTTGGCCATGGCGCTAAGGGAGTCGGGGAAATGGAGGGGGGTGGTCCGAGGGGGAGAGGAGCATCGAGTATCGCTGTACGCAGACGACCTGTTGCTGTATGTGGCGGATCCAGTGGAGGGGAAGGGTGAGGTCATGCAGACCCTAAGGGAGTTTGGAGACTTCTCGGGCTATAAGCTCAATGTGGGAAAGAGCGAGCTCTTTGTGGTGCATCCGGGGGATCAGGGAAGAGGGATAGACGACCTACCGCTGAGGAGGGCGGAAAGGAGCTTTCGATACTTGGGGATCCAGGTAGCTAGGAGCTGGGGGGCACTGCACAAGCTTAATTTGACGCGGCTGGTGAAACAGATGGAGGAGGACTTTAAAAGGTGGGACATGGTGCCACTCTCGCTTGTGGTTAGGGTACAGTCGATTAAAATGGTGGTCCTCCCGAGGTTTCATTTTGTATTCCAATGCCTCCCAATTGTGATTACCAAGGCCTTCTTTAAGATGGTAAGCAGGAGCATTATGGGATTTGTGTGGGCGAGTAAGACCCCGAGGGTAAGGAGGGGGTTCCTGGAGCGTAGCAGAGATAGAGGAGGACTGGCGTTGCCGAATCTGAGTGACTCCTATTGGGCAGCCAATGTGGCGATGATCTGTAAGTGGGTGATGGAGGGAGAGGGGACGGCATGGAAGAGACTGGAAATGGCGCCCTGCAAAGGAACGAGCCTGGGGTCGCTGGTGACGGCACCGCTGCCGCTCTCGCCGACAAGGTACACCACTTGCCCGGTGGTGGCGGCAACGCTAAAGATCTGGGGGCAGTGGAGACGACACAGGGGGGCGATGGTAGCCTCGGTGTGGTCCCCGATCAGAGATAGCCACCGGTTTGTCCCAGGAAGGATGGACGGGGGGTTTCAGAGCTGGCATCGGGCAGGGATTAGAAGAATGGGGGACCTGTTCATCGATGGGACGTTTGCAAGCTTAGGGGCGCTGGAGGAGAAATTTGGACTACCCCTGGGAAATGCCTTCAAGTACATGCAGGTGAGGGCGTTTGTGAGGCGGCAGGTGAGGGAATTCCCGCTGCTCCCGGCACAGGGGATTCAAGACAGGGTGATTTTGGGTGTATGGGTCGGAGAGGGTAAGGTGTCGGCGATATACCAGGAGATAAAAGAAGAGGGTGAGGAGGCTCTGGTAGAGGAGCTGAAGGGTAAATGGGAAGAGGAGCTGGGGGAGGAGATTGAAAAGGGTCTATGGGCTGATGCCCTAAGTAGGGTTAATTCCTCTTCCTCGTGTGCCAGGCTTAGCCTGATACAATTTAATGTTGTTCACAGAGCGCATATGACGGGGGCGAGGCTGAGTAGATTCTTTGGGGTGGAGGACAGATGTGGGAGGTGCGCAGGAAGCCCGGCGAATCATGCCCATATGTTTTAGTCATGCCCGGCACTGGATGGGTTCTGGAGGGGAGTGGCGAGAACAGTATCTAAGGTAGTGAAAGTCCAGGTCAAGCCAAGTTGGGGGCTAGCACTATTTGGAGTAGTGGACGAGCCGGGAGTGCAGGAGGCGAAAGAGGCCGGCATTCTGGCCTTTGCGTCTCTGGTAGCCCGGCGAAGGATCTTGTTAGTGTGGAAGGATGCGAAACCTCCCAGTGTGGAAGCCTGGATAAATGATATGGCAGGGTTTCTTAAGTTGGAAAGGATAAAGTTTGCCTTGAGAGGGTCTGTGCAGGGGTTCGCCAGGCGGTGGCAACCGTTCCTAGACCATCTCGCGGAGCGTTAGACGAAGTTCGGTCGACTGCAGCAGCGACCCGGGGGGGAGGGGGTGGGGGGGGGGGGGATATCTCTTTCTGGGGAGGGGGGAGAGGAAGAGATAGGGAAGGGGGTTCTTCGGGGGGGGGGGGGGGGGGGGGCATCTGAGCAAGAAAATACATAGACGATCTGGAAAACTGATGTGTACGGGAGGAATCCAATGTACAAAGTTCTGTATCGTATTGATTTGCCATGTTTATGTCTTGCTATGCAAGTTTTTTCTTTTTTGTTATTGGGGGGGGTTTGTTTATATGGTTGAAAATTTGGTAAAAATTCTTAAACATATTTTCAAAAAAAAGCAAAGCAGATGTCCATTTAACATTCATGGATCAAAAATGATAACAGCAAAATTAAAGAAATGAGAAATAAGGAAGTCAACAGGAAGGGGCCTTACGATTCAAGTCTGGAATACACTGCCTGGAAGTGTGGTGGAGGCAGGTTCAATCGAGGCATTCAAGAGGACATTGGATGATTATTTGAACAGAAACAATGCACAAGGGTAGGGGCAAGAGGCAGGAGAATGACACTTAAGTCATAATCCTCATTTGGTGAGCAGGTGAGGACCGGACCTACCGAATGGCCTCCTGTTCCATAACAATTCTGTGATCTATTGTTGAAATGCTCATCCATGTCATTTGTTACCTCCAGATTCAACTATCCTCACACTCTGCTGGCTGGACTTCCATCTTCCATTCTCCATCAAATTCAGCTGATTCAAAATTCTGCTGCAACACCCTATCTTTCACTGCGTTCCATCATTCCTGCCCTCTCTGATTAACATTAGCTCCTGGTCATGTGGAACTTCGGTTTTTAAATGCTCCTTCTTGAGTTAAAATCCCTCCATGGTCCTAGTCCTCCCTACTCTGTAACTTCCTACAGCTCTACAACCACCCAAGACCGCTATACACCTATAATTCTGCTCTCTTGTGCCTTTTTGATCATCCCATTGACAGCTGGCATGTCAAGGCCTAGACTCTGGAATTCTTTTAGAATCATAGAACAGAATCATAGAATCCCTACAGTACAGAAGGAGGCCATTCAGCCCATTGAGTCTGCACCAACCTTCTGAAAGAGCACACTACCTAGGCCCAAGCCCCCACTCTATCCCCGTAACCACACATAATCCTTTGGGCACTTAGGGGCAATTTTGCAGTCAGTCCACCTAACCTGCACACCTTTGGACTGGGAGGAAACCAGAGCACCCGGAGGAAACCCACGCAGCCACGGAGAGAATGCAAACTCCACACAGTCACCCAAGGCTGGAATTTAACCCAGTTCCCTGGCGCTGTGAGGCAGCAGTGCTAACCACTGTGTCACCGTGCTGCCCCATAAACACCTCTGCCTCGCTATCGTTTCTTCTTTACGTTGTTCCTGAAAACTTTACTCTTTGACCAAATCTTTAGTTACCTGCTGTAATACCTAATTGTGTGGTTCACTGCCACATTGTATTTGATAACACTGGTATGAAATGCCTTGATATGGATTTACTATGTTAAAGGTACTTTGAATGTTTCTTCATATGACTCAACAGAAGTATTTCATTAAAAAAAAAATTTAGAGTATGCAATTATTTTTTTTCCCAATTAAAGGGCAATTTAGCGTGGCCAATCCACCTACCCTGCAGATCTTTGGGTCGTGGGGGTGAAATCCACGCAAACAGGGAGAATGTGCAAACTGCACACGGACAGTGACCCCGGGGCTGGGGTCGAAACTGGGTCCTCAGCGCTGTGAGGGATGCAGTGCTAAACACTGCGCCACTGTACTGCCCAAACAGAAGTATTTTATATACTGTTTCTAAAAGAGCAATGTATAACCAAATGCTCCAACCCTTCAAGGCTGCAGTTACATGGCAACTCTTTGATCTGAGACTGGTAGCAGCCCACTTGCAATGTTAATTGACATTGTATTGCAGTCTGAGGTCAGCGTGACCAGTTGGCAGGCGTTTTTTAAATTAGGTTTTGCACTGGGCTGCAAATGGTCTCCTGGATGATGTTTCATACTGATGTGCTTTGACAACATCAATTATACCGTCACATCTCATGTTGATTCATGTTCAGGTGTAAATCAATTAGATGTTAAAATGCAGTACCATGACAATTAGTTGACAAGCTATCACAATCAAGGTAGAGGTACTTGCAGATAACGTTTGTTGTGTGTCTGTGTCATACATATATAAATACATCCTTGTTCCAATAAAAACAATAAAACATCTCCAGATCCTTCACAGGAGAGTTATCAAACAAAAATTGACACAGAGCCAAAGAGAGGACATTAGGTTGGATGATCAAATACTTGGTCAAAGAGTTATGTTTTAAGAAGCATCTTAAAGAAGGAAATAGAAGTAGTGAGGGGAAAACGATTAGGAACGGAATTTCAGAGTTTAGGGTCTCAGCAGCTGAAGGAATGGCTGAAGAAATTATTAAAATTGGCAAGCTCAAAAAGCCAGAATTGGAGGAGTGCAAGAGGGCTTTCAGGCTGGAAGAAGTTGTAGTGATGGGGAGCGACAAGGCCATGAAAAGATTTGAAAATGGGATGAGAATTTTAATATTGAGGCACTGAATTAATGGTGAATGGGGCTTGGTGCAATTTAGAAAATGGACAAAATTTTGGATGAACTTCAGTTTTGGAGGTGGAAGATGGTAGAATGGCCAGGTGTTGGAATACCCAAATCTGGGAGTAACAAAAGAATGGATCAGGATTCCAGCAGCCTATGAGGTGAGATAGGGGTTGTGCAATGTTTCATATAGGAGGTCAGGAAAATACATTTTATAGTCTGTCTTTATCTTCATCTTTGCAAAGCTTCTGCTGTCACAAGTTGTACATTGCCATTTGTACCGCCACATCATTGTTATTAGTAATTCGATTAAACCTTGGATTATACCTAGTAAATTTCATCATCAGAATGGGACAGTGATCGTTGACTTGCTTGTTTTAGAAACTCTTTTTTAACTAATTATGTATTTTCGGTAGTTTGTATGATAGCCGTGCCTGCATTGGTAGAACCCTCGCCTCTGAGTCAGAAGTTTGTGGGTTCAGGTCCTACTCGGACCTCATCACAAAAACCTAGGCTGACTTCAAGCACAGTTCTGAGAGGCTGATACACTTGCAGCTGTCATCTTTTGAATGAGACATTAAAACCGTGGCTCCATGTGCCCATAGGGTGGTCCTAAAAGATCTCGCTGGCACTGCTTTGAAGAAGAGTTAAACCCAGTGTCCTGACCAATATTTATCCCTCAATCTCGATGGGCCGAATGGCCTCCTCCTGCACTGTAAATTCTATGATAATCTATGATTAATCTAGGACAAAGGTTCGGCACAACATCGTGGGCAGAAGGGCCTGCTCTAGGCTGTATTTTTCGATGTTCTATGTTCTAATCAATAGCACAAAAACCTATTATCTAGTCATGATCACATTGCTATCTGTGTTCAAACAACGACTGCATTTCAAAAGCACTTAGTTGGTTGTAAATTGCTTTGAGATGTCAGGTCGTCATGAAAGGCATATATAAATGTAAATCGTTTTAATTAAATTGCAGACTAAATATTGTTTCAATGCTCGGAAAAAGCTATACACTGGAAAATATAAAAAGTAGAAAGCTAAGTAGGTTTTTGGACATGCATCTTACTAATGACTCCAGTTTTGCTAGAGCTTCTTTATGCCACACTGGCCAGATGCTGCGTTGATGTCAAAGGCAGTCACTTCACCTCACCCCTGGAGTTTGCGCTCTTTTGTCCATATTTGGACCAAGGCTGCAATGAGAGCAGAAGCTGAGTGGCCCTGGCGGAATCCAAACTGAGCATTGGAGAGCAGATTCTTGCTGAGTAAATGTCGCTTGAGAGCACTGTTGACAACATCTTCCACTACTTTGCTGATGATCGAGAGTAGACTGATGGGGTGGTAATTGGCCAGGTTGGATTTTTCCTGCTTCTTGTGGACAGGACCTACGTGGGAAATTTTCCACATTTCTGGGTAGGTGCCAGTGTTGTGGACAGGACCTACGTGGGAAATTTTCCACATTTCTGGGTAGGTGCCAGTGTTGTACATGTACTGGTACAGCTTGACTAGGGGTGCAGCTATTCTGGAACACATGTCTTCAGTACTCTTGTTGGAATGCTGTCAGGATCCATTGCCTTTGCTCTATCCAGTGCTTTTAGCTGTTTCTTGATATCATATGGATTGAATTGAATTGAACACTGACATCTGCGATGCTGGGATGTCTGTAAGAGGCCAAGATGGATCATGCACTCAGCCTTGTCTTTTGCACTGATATGCTGGGCTCCTCTTTCATTGAGGATGGGGATATTTGTGGAGTCTCCTCCTCCAGCTAATTGTTTAATTGTCCACCACCATGCGGCACGATAGCACAGTGGTTAGCACCGTTGCTTCACAGCGCCAGCGACCCGGTTTCGATTCCCGGCTTGGGTCACTGTCCGTGCAGAGTCTGCAATTTCTCCCTGTGTCTGCGTGGGTTTCCTCCGGGTCCTCCAGTTTCCCAAAAGACGTGCTTGTTAGGTGAATTGGACATTTGGAATTCTCCCTCTGTGTACCCGAACAGGTGCCGTAGTCACCTTTTCACAGTAACTACATTGCAGTGTTAATGTAAGCCAACTTGTGAAACTAATGAAGATTATTATTATTATGGCTGGATGTGGCTGGACTGCAGAGCTTAAATCTGATCCGTTGGTTGTGGGATCACTTAGCTCTGTATTACATGCTGCTTACACTGTTTGGCATTCAAGTACTCCTGTGTTGCAGTGTCAGCAGGTTGGCACCTCATTTTTAGGGATTCCTAGTGTTGCCCTTGATATGCCGTCCTGCACTCTTCTTTGAACCAGGATTGATTCTCCGGCTTGATGCTAATGGTAGAGTGGATATATTCCCAACCACGAGATTACCGATTGTGGTTCTATACAATTCTGTTGCTCTGTTACTGGAATTTGTTTTTCATCACTATCTAAAGATAAAAGAGATGTTGCAAGTAATATTTTTTATTGAAAAAGAAGCCTTGTGCATGTACACATTTATGAATTAAAAAGCACATTTAGATGGTGTGATACAAATGTTGCCCTTGTAGAGCTCTGATGAAGAAATTAATAACCATATAAATTTAGTCTCTGAAGGCCTAATGCAGTTTTCCCAAAGTTAAGCAAAACCCAGTCAGTTGGTCCACATTGTAAGGAGAGTCCGGCTTTTAATTTTTTTCCAGTAATTTTCTCAGTACACTGAACGTCTTGTTACACTGATATCCATCACTCAGATCACTTATGGTCCAAGTAGCTCACATTTTCAGTAGCAAAAGTGATTTGCTGATTAATGGTCTACATGTGTGTGCACACACACTCACACACATACAATCACTCATACACACACAATAACTCCCGTACGCACAATCACTCCCATACGCACAATCACTCCCATACGCACAATCACTCAAACACAGACAATCACACACGCACGCAATCACACACACACCAAATCTCACATGCACAATCGCACACAATCACACAGATGCAGAGTCGCACACAAATACACAATCAGGCACATGCACAATCATACACAAACAATCGTGCACACTCAGTCACATACACGCACATAATCACACACACAACCACACACAATCTTGGTCCAACAGTACCACATGAGTTACATTGAAGGTGCCAATAGTTCAGCTTCATTTCTGTATGTAATAAATTTTGCTGCAAATGTTTAATATTAGCGTCCCTAGTTGCCAATTCCCTGATGTGAATATAGAAAAAGCATTCTAAAAGCCACATGATCTTTGCTACTGTATTTGAACAAGCCTATTTTAGAGGATTAGCACTTTTTAATGACCTTAATCCTCTGTAAAGTGTTTTTTTTTACATTCTTCTGAATTTTGGATTTTGCAGCAATAATAGTTTGCAAATGCAGGACAAGCACGTGTTTCTAAATTAACCAAGTGTTTATATCAAAAATAAGTTGATGCAGTGACATTTATTAAAACTATTTAAAGAGTCTACAACATTTGATTCTACAGAGAGGCTGTTATAAAATAAAGGTCATATTGTGCCGCTGCAAAAACCATTAGGGATCAGTGTGGGGTAGTATTTTCTTATCAAGTGGCCTTGGAAGAAAGATGGTTTGGGGATTTGTTCTACCTCTGCATAATAATGTGTGTACCAATGACAGTGTATCTTAGGTAGAAATATATTTGTTTGATACTTAAAGTGAAAGCACAGCATAATTTCCAGAGAAATATTTTGACATTTCAATTGAATTGTATTTTGAGAATTTGGTTATCAAACAAAACAATGTGATAGCATTCTCAACTGCTGTCAGTTGGGAGGGTGCCAAACAGAGGGATGGAGTATTGGAATACGTGGCACCCAGAGTAACTGTTGGCACTGGATCCAGTTGCTAAATCTTCTTCATTTGAGATATAGAACATAGAACATACAGTGCAAAAGGAGGCCATTTGGCCCATCGAGTCTGCACCGACCCACTTAAGCCCTCACTTCCACCCTATCCCCGTAACCCAGTAACCCCTCCTAAACTTTTTGGTCACTTAAGGGCAATTTAGCATGGCCAATCCACCTGACCTGCACGTCTTTGGACTGTGGGAGCAAACTGGAGGACCCGGAGGAAACCCACGCGGGGAGAACGTGCAGACTCCGCACAGATAATGACCCAGCGGGGAGTCGAACCTGGGACCTGGCGCTGTGAAGCCACAGTGCTATCCACTTGTGCTACCGTGCTACCCATATGTTAGATGAAGGGAATAAAACATCATCATTTTTTAAATTTTAGTCAGTTTTTAATGCTTTTAATATTCATGGTAAATGAAATCAGATTTGATAGATTACCTGGAAGTGTCAATAATTGTAGGAACATTTTCTGAAGCCTATCATTCAACCATGAAGTAGTTCCTATTTGGCAAAAATGTATATTATTTGTTACAGTTAATTTTATCATTGTTTATGCTAGCTTGATAAAATCTCAGACTCTTAACGTAATAAAGCTGCATGGTCTAAAAATGGTTTGTCAAGTAAATTGGGAATTGAGTTTCATAATCTTCCTTTCCTTTGCAGATGGTGACGATGACCCACAAGTTTCATGGGTAGCTTCATCGCCCTCCAGTAAAGATATTGCATCACCCTCCCAGCTGCTCGGAGAGGGCTGTGATCTCGGTCTTGTGGATGAAGAAGGAGGGACCGGTTTGCCCTACCCTTGTCAATTTTGCGACAAATCATTCAGCCGTTTGAGTTACCTTAAAAGGCATGAGCAAATCCACAGTGACAAACTTCCCTTCAAGTGTACGTTTTGTAGCCGTCTATTCAAACATAAACGAAGTCGTGACCGTCACATCAAACTTCACACTGGAGACAAAAAGTACCATTGTCATGAGTGTGAAGCAGCTTTTTCTCGCAGTGATCACCTCAAGATCCACTTGAAAACTCACAGCTCAAGCAAGCCATTCAAGTGTACAATTTGTAAACGTGGGTTCTCCTCCACAAGTTCATTACAAAGTCACATGCAGGCTCACAAGAAGAACAAGGATCATGTTAGCAAGCTTGATAAGGAGATGAAGAAAGAAGATGTTGTCTGCGATTATTGCGATGAGACATTCAATCAAGCTGAAGACTTGGAAAAGCATATAGCAACAAATCACCCACAGATTTGTGAGAAAGCAGAATTGCAGTGCATCCATTGCCCTGAAGTATTTGCAGAAGAAAATGCACTGATCAATCACATTGATCTTGCCCATGGGAATAAGAAACATAAGTGCCCAATGTGCCCAGAACAGTTTCCTACAGTGGAAGAAGTCTATTGCCACTTGGATAGCCACAGACAACCAGATTCCAGTAATCATAGCATAAGTCCTGATCCTGCTACAGGAAGTGCAGCTTCAATGAGCAGCACAACCCCAGATTCCAGTGCTTCAGTCGAACGAGGCTCCACACCAGATTCTACCCTAAAGCCATCCAGAAGTCACAGGAAACCTTCAGGGTCCTTGGAAAGAGAAGGAAGCCAAAACTCCTGGTCACCAAAAGTGACCTATAGCTGCCCATATTGTTCTAAACGTGATTTCAGTAGCTTGGCTGTCCTAGAAATTCATTTAAAAACTATTCACTCAGATAAACCTCAGCAAAGTCACACGTGCCAGTTCTGCCTTGATTCACTTCCCACTTTGTATAACTTAAATGAGCATGTCCGGAAAGTCCACAAAAATAATGTTTTTCCAGTAATGCAGTTCACCAGTGCATCTACATTTCACTGCAATTACTGCCCAGAAATGTTTGCAGACCTAAATAGTTTGCAGGAACACATACGGATTACACATTGTGTTCCAAATGCGCTCTCTCAAGATGGAAACCATACTTTCTTCTGTTCCCATTGTTCACTGGGATTTCTTACAGAATCTTCACTCTCAGACCACATTCAGCAGGCTCACTGCAATGCAGGAAATCCCAAGCTGGAATCTCCAGTACTACAAGCCACACAGTCCTTCATGGAAGTTTACTCCTGCCCTTACTGCACCAATTCACCCATTTTTGGAACCATTCTTAAGCTCACAAAGCACATCAAGGAAAACCATAAGAACATTCCACTCGCAGCAAACAGTGGCCGAAAATCAAAGTCAGAGCACAGTCCCGTTTCTTCTGATGCAGAAGTCTCTTCTCCCAAAAGACAAAGGTTGTCAGCAAGTGTACCTTCACTATCAAACGGTGAATACCCATGCAATCAATGTGACCTCAAATTCTCCTCTTTTGAAAGTTTCCAAAGCCATCTGAAGTCACATTTGGAAATTCTTCTGAGGAAGCAGTCTTGTCCACAGTGTAAAGAGGATTTTGATTCCCAGGAATCCCTATTGCAACACCTTACCATACACTACATGACAACCTCTACTCATTATGTCTGTGAGAGTTGTGACAAGCAATTTTCCTCAGTGGATGACCTACAGAAGCACTTGCTGGATATGCATACTTTTGTGCTATATCACTGCACATTGTGCCAAGAAGTGTTTGATTCCAAGGTCTCCATCCAAGTGCATTTGGCAGTGAAGCATAGTAACGAAAAGAAGATGTATCGTTGCACAGCCTGTAATTGGGATTTCCGAAAGGAGGCAGATCTTCAGCTGCACGTCAAGCATAGCCATTTAGGCAATCCAGCAAAGGCCCGTAAATGTATATTCTGTGGTGACACGTTCAGTACAGAAGTGGAATTGCAATGCCACATCACAACACATAGCAAAAAATACAACTGTAAATTTTGCAGTAAGGCTTTCCATGCTATTATTTTGCTAGAAAAGCACTTGCGGGAGAAACACTGTGTGTTTGACAACAGTAGCCAAAATGGTACTGCAAATGGCATTGTGTCGTGCAACAAAAGAGTGGAGACTGATCTCCAAAACATATTGATGAAAAACCAGGAAGCTCTAAACAGCCATGAAGCTAGTGAAGATGATATTGATGCTTCAGAACCAATGTATGGCTGTGATATCTGTGGTGCAGCATACACTATGGAGGTCCTTCTTCAGAATCACAGGTTGAGAGATCACAACATTCAACCTGGAGAAGATGATTGTTCACGGAAAAAGGCTGAATTCATCAAAGGGAGCCATAAATGCAACATCTGTGCCAGGACGTTTTTCTCGGAGAGTGGCCTCCGAGAGCATATGCAGACCCATCGTGGACCTGCAAAGCACTACATGTGTCCTATTTGTGGTGAGAGGTTCCCTTCACTTCTAACACTGACTGAGCATAAGGTCACGCATAGCAAAAGTCTTGATACGGGAACTTGCAGGATCTGCAAAATGCCACTGCAGAGCGAGGAGGAATTCATTGAGCATTGTCAGATGCATCCAGACCTGAGAAACTCTCTCACGGGGTTCCGTTGTGTAGTTTGCATGCAGACAGTCACGTCTACTCTTGAGCTGAAAATTCATGGAACATTCCACATGCAAAAATTATCAGGAAACTCTGCATCATCATCTCCAAATAATCAGAGTCATCAGAGACTCTACAAGTGTGCTTTATGTCTGAAAGAGTTTAGGAACAAACAGGACTTGGTGAAACTTGACATCAATGGCTTGCCCTATGGCTTATGTGCAGGATGCATGAATAGAGGTACCAATGGCCAGTCTTCAAATGCAACTCAACAGGAAAACAATGAACGAACCAGCGCCAGTCTTCGGTGTCCTGATTGTGCGGTTAAGTTTGAAACTGTGGAGGATTTGGAGAGTCATATTCAGATAGACCATAGAGAAATGACACCAGAAACAAGTAGCCAGAAAAAGTCATCGCAGGCATCACCCGCTCCAAGGGTAAGAAAATAAAAATTCATTAATATTAGGAACAGAAAGAGAAATCAATATTAATACAGTACTCCTTAGGAAGGATAGTGTATGTAAATATGTAAATATAATACACTCTGCGGTGGGGGGGGGGGGGGGGTCTTTATTGATATTGTTGTGTAGAGTACAGGTTTTTGGAAAAATCTTGAAAACATTTCAACTGGTACAATTAATAACTGAAAGGTGAATTTTCAAGTTGAATTGATTTAAGAGTATGTATAACTTTAAAACAAAGTCTTGTGGTGCGGTGGGTAGGATCTCTGCCTCTGAGCCGAATGCTCCGGGTTTGAGTCATAGAGTTATAGAATTTACAGTGCAGAATGAGGCCATTTGGCCCATCGGGTCTGCACCTGCCCTTGGAAAGAGCACCCCACTCAAGCCCATGCCTCCACCCTATCCCAGTAACCCCACCTAACCTTTTTGGACACTAAGTGCAATTTATCATGGCCAATCCAGCTAACCTGCACATCTTCGGACTGTGGGGAGGAAACCGGAACACCCGGAGGAAACCCACGCAGACACGGGGAGAACGGGCAGACTCCGCACAGACAGTGACCCAACTCAGTACTTGATGGCCAAGGCCGGGAGTATCAACCTGCAAAACCATGCCAACACGCCAGTGGCTGGCGTTAAGAATGGGAGACACTCCTGGCCAAAACCATGGTTTTAATTCCTGTTGTGGCTGAGTTAAATTTGGGAACTGCCCCCTGAGGGCACCACGGACAAAAACACTGTCCAGCAAAACAGCGCACGTTGAAGCACCAGCAGACAGTGCGTGAAGGACCTGCATTCAGGCAAAGCGCACATGAATGACAACTTTAAATAAACAGTGCTAAATGAGTACACTTAATAAATAAATGAGTAAATAATAGTTTCCTTCATCTTATAATTGTCGGACAGAAGAAGACCTATCAGTGCATCAAATGCCAGATGACTTTTGAGACTGAACGGGAAATACAGATCCATGTTGCAAATCATATGATTGGTAAGAATTTTTTTTTCATTTTATCATTTGAATTTTCTGGTAAGGTCACTCTTTGAATGCAAGGTTTTGACTTATTTGTTTATTTATTTATTTGACAGTAAAATCTTTGCTGAGCTACAAGCTGCAGTACGTGTTTAATTGTAATGTGAACATTCCATGGATGTTCACATAGATTCCTTGGGTCGGGCTGAGTAGAGTGGAGAAGTAATGCAGAATGGATCAAACTATGTTTTGCTAAACACGTCTTTTTTTCCACATAATTTTTCCATAGTGTGTGTTTGTGTGGATATAGTTGGTGATCCAGACTATTTCAGCGTCAGCACTTCTTCTACTTTCTGCTCCATTACATTTTTGGGTTTTAATATTAACTCTAATAATATTAGAACTACTGGCTAGGAAAGTCCTTGGACCTGCTCCTGCTTTGCCAGCGTAAGTTTTAACAGGGATTCCACTGCACTGCTAGCAAAGTAATGACAACAAAGAGGGGACAGATGCAAAAAAATGTCCCATGCAATGTTCAGCTTTTCATCACTCCGAGAGCCAAACCACACCAAGCAAAGTGTAATGTGTGTGTGTGTGTTTGTATGTGGCCATTGGGTGAACTCAAGGTGGGGCTCACTTGTGATGATCCCTCTCCAGTGCATGCATATAGTCAAACAATGTGGTGATACTCAATTGGGGAATGCACTGTGGGCTGCCGCTGACTTTGAACTGCATTGAACCAGCAAGAGGAGGACAGAAAAGATAGAATAAAGAAGTCTTAAAGCAGTGATAGATGAAGTGCAAGGTTTTGGTAATATTAATGAATGTACAGTAATCTACGTATTTTGTTTTGTATTAATATGTCAGCCAATTTAATACAGTAGAGTAAAACATCTTGCATAAAAGCAGAAAATGTTCAAAATATTCAGCTGGTCAAGCAGCTTCTGTGGAGAGAAACTTTCAGATCAGTGACCTTTTGATGACTTGTACTACATCTGGCACATTGCTTCAACAACAGCAAAGCACTGAAATGTATTTTTAGTATTTAGTTCAGTAGTTAGGTTACTGGCAAAACTGGATGTTTTGTCTTAAAATAAATTTTTAACAAGATGTGACTGGTTTGGCATAGTTGCAAGGAAATATTGTGCATGAAACCAAGTATGAACATTTTTACTGTAACTATAACTTTCAGAAATTGATGGTTGATCATAGAATAGTGTTGGATTTTCCTTAGAATTTCTATCCGATTCAGTGCCGTGAATGGGTAAAATAGGGAGGGCTGTTGCTCATCACCTCAAGATTGTCAGCCCCTTTAAATGGGTGATGAAGTAGGCATGGCTAATCCCTCTGACCTGTTTTCCCAACCTCCACTCCAAACTTTTTATACAGCCAAAATGTACAATTGACAAGAAGAAGAACAGTAAGATAATGTTTGAGGTGGATAATGCTTGGGGGAGGATGTTTGGGTTACTGCAACTGAGCAGTTGCTTTCCTTACTCAGAGTGCTTTGGCGTTCAATCAGTTTTATTGCTACTTTTATTCAGCTCTGTTAGACGTATAGTTTTGGATTGGGGACATGAATTTCCCGGTGGGAAATCCCTCTATTCCTTTACTATAAATAGTAGATGGAGCATACTAGATTGGAGCCACTTAGAATGAGGTGTCACAGAAATTCTTTTTTCTTTGTATGCACATATTAACTCACTGAAGTTCACAGAACAGGGAGAAGATCTTTTATTAATAATAACTGCTTCTCAGAAGACTGTTAATCTACTAACCCCATCCCACCCACTGGCTTTGGAAAAAGTTGTCAGCTGCTGGCAGCAGAAGGGCGACCTACTTCAACCAGGTAAACAGCATTGTCTCTACCAGTTAAGGTCACTACTGCTTTGAAATTCTTTGCCACTGGATTCTTCAAGGTAGTATCTGGTGACCTTTCCCACATTATGCAGGCCACAACTCATCACCACAGCAAAAAGGTCACTGATACTCTGTTCAGGAGTGCTGCACAATTCATATCCTTCCCAATGGAATCAGAGAAGCTAAGGGAAAGAGCGAGTTGCAGCCTGGATGGTTCCCAAATGTGCAAGCAGCAACTGACAGAAGCAGATAGCACTCAAAACCCTGTATGTCAACCACCTAACTTTCATGAGTGGGAAAGGCTTTCATTCTATTAATGTTCATCTAGTGTGCACGGTGCCAATCACCTTATAATGCATGTGAGGGGGAGGTGGTGACATAGTGGTATTAGTAAACCAGAGACCAACAGCAATGCTCTGAGGACCTGGGTTCGAATCCCACCACTGCAGATGGTGAAGTTTGAATCAAATAAACTTTGGTGTTAAAAATGTTAATGATGACCACGGAACCATTGTTGATTATCATAAAAACCCATCTGGTTCATTAATGCCCTTTAGGGAAGGAAATCTGCCATCCTTACCTGGTCTGGCCTACATATGACTCCAGATCCACAGCATTGTGGGTTCATAGGGTTGACTCCTAACTGCCCTCTGACATGGCTCAGCAAACCATTCAGTTTAAGGGTAATTAGGGATGGACAATAAATACTGGTCCAGCCAGTGACACCCACGTCTCTGGGAGTTCATCCCATTTATTTTCTAAAATATTAGGCCCTAAAGTCCTCATCCCTCACATGCCTAAGCTTCCCCCGCCCCATGCCCATACATGAGAAAACAAGAAATTGGAGCAGAAATGGACTACATACACTGTCAAGCCATTCAATACGATCATGGCTTTTAAAAATATATGTTTTTATTCAGCAAGGTTTTTCATTATAACAAGGTAAAAACGAAACAATACCATATAACAAACATCATTGCAAAATACACCTACCCACAACCACCACTCCAACCCCGCGTAAACAAATAAAACTTAGCACAAACCAACCCCTCCCTCAACAACCACCTATGCACAATGCCATGAAAAAGGAGATGAAAGTCAGCCACCGCGAGTAGAACCCTTCCATGACCACCCCCCCCCCCCCCCCCCCCGATGGCATATTTCACCTTCTCAAGATACAAAAGTTCCATTAGATCACTCAGCCAGGCCAAGGCACTGGGTGATACTGGGGACCTTCACCCGAGTAGAACTCACCTCTGGGCTATTAATGAGGCGAAGGTAAGAACGTCCACCTTCACCCCGTCTGCAGCACCCGCGAGCTTGACACACCGAAAATAACCATCAACGGGCACGGCCCGAGCGGAATACTCAAAATCCCTGACATGCTGCTGAAAAAGGAGACCGAGAAGCTTGCAAGTTTAGAACAAGACCAGAACACGTGCATATGATTCTCCGGTCCTCCAGCACAGCGATTGCATCAATCTTCCACATCCGGGCAGAACCCACTCATCCGCACCCTGGCCAATGTGCCATGTGCGGCACCTTGAACTGGATCAAGCTGAACCCAGCACAAGTGGAGGTGGAGTTGACCCTGTGAAGAACCTCATCCCCCCCCCCCCCCCCCCCCCACACACGAGTTGACCCTCCCACTTTCTCTTTACTTGCTCCAAAGATACCTGCTCTGTCGACAGGATCCGGCCATAGGTATCTGAAATCCTCCCTACACCGAGCTCGGTCAGTGTCAGGAACCTGTCCAAGAGCAAGGGCGATGGTGTCAGGGGAAACAAACTATTCTCATTCAGCAAAAAAGTCGCAAACCTGCAGGTACCTAAATACATTAGCTCTCGGGAGCTGGAACTTCTCCCAACAACTCCTCCATACCGCGAACCTCCCTTCGATAAACATGTCCCAAACTTCTCCAACCCTACCCTCCCCCAAACCCTGAACGCCAAGTCCAACCCAGGCGGCACAAACAAATACTTCCTGAAAATAGGGGCCAACATTGACATGGAGCCCAGCCTAAATTACTGCCTAAACTGACTCCAAATCCTCAAAGTGGCCACCACTACCAGGCTTGTGATGAATTTTGCAGGGGAAAACAAAAGTGGGGCAGTGACCAGCGCCCTCAGACTCTTTCCTCTACATGAGCCCACCTCCATCCGCCTCCATATAGAATCTGGATCCCTAAGCCGCCCTCGCACCATCTCAATATTTGCAACCCCATAATCCCTACGAATCCGTGGTGTCTTGCCTGCCCAAATAAAGGAGGATATCATTTTATTAACCCTACAAAAGAAAATTTTGGGGAGAAAAACGTTGAGACACTGAAACAATCTCAGAAGGACATTTATTTTCACAGTCTGCACCCTGCCCTCCAAGGTCAGAGGGGGGACTTCCCACCTTTTCAAATCACCTTGACCCCATTCACCAGACTGGCAAAGTTAAGTTTGTGGAACGAGGCCCAATTGTTGGCAACCCGGATTCCCAGATAATGGAAGTTAGTCCTGACCAGGTGAAATGGCAGCTTTCCCAGATCAGCTCCCCTCCCTGGGGGATTCACCAGAAAGTATTCATTTTTGTCCAAATCCAACTTGTAGCCCGTGAATGAGCCATACCCCTAAGTAGCTTCATTATCTCCTCTACATTGGAGAGTGGGTCCATGATATACAGAATCAGATAATCCGCATCTAAAGATACTCTATACTCCTCCTCCTCCTCCTCCTCCTTCCCCCCCCCCCCCCACCCACCCCCTCTCTCCCCGCCACTCTATTCCCCCTCCACCGAATGGACAACCTCAACGCAATGGCCAGAGGCTCGATTGCCAAGGCAAACAAAAGAGGAGAAAATGGACAACCCTGCTCTGTACCCCTGTTCAATAGGAAGTAACCTGGACTCGGGGTATTCGTACACACACTTGCGGTGGGGGCCTTGTGCAAGAACTGGATCCGTGGTGTAAATTTTGGCTCAAAGCCAAACCTTTTCAAAAAGGTACTCCCACTCGACCCTATCAAACGTTTTTTCAGTGTCTATTAAAATAATCACCCCTGGGAAGGGGGACATAACGTCATTTGACAATCTCTGTTGGCCGACAACTCCGGTCCTGAACAAAACCACTCACCGTTCGAATGCCATATCTATCTCCCAGGAGGCAGCCTGCTGCCTCAGCTGGTGCTCCAAAAGACGACTGGCCTCTTACCCATATTTGTAGAATGTCCCCCTCGAGGGCCGCAGCTGGTTCACCACCTTGCCTGTCGAGAGCAGATCAAAATTCACCTGCAGTTTCTTCCTGCTTGCCAATAACTCCGGTCTCGGGGCAATCGAGTACTGGTGGGCCACCTCGAGAATGGAATCCACCAGCTTCTGCTTCTCCACCCTTCCAAATTTATCCCTATGCACTTTGTAGGAGATTTATCTCCCCCCTAATAACTGCTTTCAAAGTCTCCCAAAATGTGGAAGGTGAAACTGCCTCATTCCTATTGAACCCAATGTATTCCCCAATGGTGGAGGATATACGCTCACAGAATCCCTTGTCCGCCAGTAACGGCGTGTCCAATCTCCACGAAGATAGCTGAGCGGGGCCCAACTCCAACATCAAATCCACAAAGTGCGGAGCAAGATCCGAGATAACAGTCGCTGAATACCTTGCCCCTTCACCCCAGGGAGAAGAGACCTACCCACCATAAAGAAGTCAATCCGGGCGTAGATCCGACCGATGTGCGAGAAAAAAGAAAACTCCTTATCCCTCGGATACCTGAAACTCCATGGGTCTGGCCCCCCCCCCCCCCCCCCCCCCCCCCCCCCAATCCCCCATCTGTTCCATAAATCCCAATATCGCCTTCACAACCCCTGATGGACTCAGAGACTTGGGACTTGATCTATCCAACCTAGGATCCAAAACGCAATTGAAGTTCCCCATCCCCCCACCAGAATAATTGATGTGAATCCAGATCCAGAATAGAAGCCAGCACCTTATTGATAAACGCCGTATCATCCCACTTCAGTGCATTCACATTGACTAGTACCACCCACATACCCGCCAACGACCCACTGACAATTGCATACCTCCCACCTGGGTCTGCCAATATTTTTGCAGCTGAAAAAGATAACTTCTAGATCAACACTGCAGCCCACTGAGTTCTGCCATTGACACCCGAATGGCGTACCTGCCTCACTCAGTCCTTCCACAACTTTGTTTGTTCCCTGATCTATAAACTGGTCCCCTGTAAAAACAACACCTCAGCCATCAAACTTTCCAGATGCGCAACCCCCCCACCCTCCCCCCGCAACCCACCCACCCCCACCTCCCGCAGCCATACCCAACATGTGGGGTAATCCAGCCGCAACTCAGCGAGCGTCAATATCAGGCCTGCAAAACTTCTCGTAAGACCAGAACAAAGACAAAGAATTTGTCACCGTTCGCATTCAACCCTCCCCCTCCCCACCCCACCGTCCAACCATACCACACCCCAATGAACAAACAACAGCCCAAGGGAGAACAAAGGCCCCTTTCCTCCCTCCCCACTTCCAACTCCAGACAAAACAAAAACAAAGATCTTTCGCTCATTAGCTTAAATAAAACCCTGAAGAAATGAGCTGCGGATACCCCTACTCCACCGTTCCCATTAACTAACTTCATAGCTAACAAGGTGACCCCTGCACAGGGTAAAAACCAGAAAAATAATCATACCAACAACCAGCCCCCTGTCCACATCCAACTTTAAAAGATAGAGGAAAAAAAAACTAACACCCATTTAACAACCCCATGAATACAAATTACAACCTCCAGCTTTGCCTGAGCAAACCCCCAGCAAATTCCCATAACCGCACCCCTCACCACATCCCACAATAAATACAGATACAAATGCACCTAACAATTCACAAATTAGTTCATCCCCAGTCCATGTTTCGTTACAAACTCATCCACTTCCTCCGGTGCATCAAAGTAATAATCTCTCATGAAGTTACTCGAAGATGAGCCGGTACACCACACCAAATCGCACATTATTTTTATACACCCTTGTTGAACCTTTCCGCCTTATAACCAGATCTGCTCCCATGTCCTGATATATCCCGATGGCGTGGCCCTCCCATTTTGAGTCTCGATGGTCCTTCATCCACCTCAGAACCCGTTCCTTGTCTGGTATCTGTGAAACCTGTCGACGATCACCCAGATCGGGGCTTCTGCCTTACCGACCAATGGGCCCGTCCAATTCAGGAGGGGATGGCAATCTCCTCTACCTCACCATCATCCCAAACATCTTGGACATATAGTCCGTAGGATTTGGGCCCTCCAGGTTTGCCATATGAGGCAGTTTTCCAGATCGTCCACCTTGGCCTTCAGCAATGCCATCTCCACCTCCAGGGGATCAATCCGGTCACTCTGGTCTGAGAGTGCCACCTCCACCCTTTGTATCACCGCGCCTTGCTGCGCAATCGTCCAATCTGTCTTCTCCAAGGCCGCATGGATGGGAGCTAGAGCCCCTTCCATCGCCTTCTCAAGGTCCTCGGAGACCACCTGCTGCTGCCTTTTGAATTCATCCACCAAGAAGCTTGCCAGCATCTCGGCCATCCACGGAGTGGCCAAAGTCACAGCAGGAGCCTCCGCCATTTTATCCACCAACGGGGCTTCTGATCCGACGACATTGCTTTGTCCCTCTGCTGCCTTGCATTATACTTATTGGGCATTACTTTTATGTGGGGACCTTATCCCATCAACCAACCCAAATTTCCCTCCAAAACATCACCCATAAACTGGGCGAGAAGGGCCAAAAGCAAAGTACCCTGGCAGGAGCCGCTGCGTATGCGACTGCTTACCACATAGCGCCACCCGCGTCGCCCAATATGATCATTTTGAACAGAAATTTCAGCTCAATGTTCCTGCCCACTTCTCATATCCCTTGATTCCCTGAGAGACTAAAAATCCCTCTATCTTAGCCTTAAATGGATTCAACATCGAGCATCTATTCTCTACCCTCTGGAGTAGAGAATTCCAAAGATTTATGACCCTTTGAGTAAAGTAATTTCTCCTCATCTCAGTTCTAAATGATCAGCTCTTTTTTTTAAATAAATGTTTTATTAAAGTTTTCCAATGAACGTTTTTACATAACAAAAATAGAAATACAGATAGTAATAAACAATGACAATAAACATATCCCAAAGCTTACAGTGAAACTACTTACACAATAGAATTATTCTTTTTTAAACAGAACAAGGAGGGTTTTGTCTCCATGCTCAACTCACATTATATCAACAGTACCCCCACCTGAAACCCCCCCCCAGGATGCTGCTGCTGACACTTACTGCTCCCCTAGAAAGTCAAGGAAAGGTTGCCATCGCCAGGAGAACCCCATCAAGTACTCTCTCAAGGCGAACGTTATTCGCTCCAGGCTGAGGAACCCCGCCATATCGCTAACCCAGGTCTCCACATCCGGGGGTTTCAAGTCCCTCCACATTAGCAAGATCCGTCTCCGGGCTACCAGGGAGGCAAAGGCCAATACCTCGGCCTCTTTCGCTTCCTGTATTTCTGGATCCTCCGACACCCCAGATATCGCTACTGTTGGACTCACCTTCACCCGAGTGTCCAAAATCCTGGACATCACTCTCGCAAACCCCTGCCAGAATTCTTTAAGCGCTGGGCATGCCCAAAACACATGGGCATGATTCGCCGGGCTCCCTGCACATCTCGGGCACCTGTCCTCCACCCCAAAAAACCTACTCATTCTTGCTGCCGTTATATGTGCCCGATGCACCACCTTAAACTGGATTAATTCGAGCCTGGCACATGATGAGGAGGAGTTCACCCTGCCCAGGGTGTCGGCCCACAGGCCCTCATCCAGCTCCTCACCCAGCTCCTCCTCCCACTTGCCCTTCAACTCCTCCACTGAGGCTTCCTCCACCTCCTGCAGCTCCTGATAAATGTCCGACACCTTTCCCTCCCCTACCCAGACACCAGACACCACCCTGTCCTGGATCCTACGCGGGGGCACAAGCGGAAATGTCCCCACCTGTTTTCTAAGAAAGTCCCGAACCTAGCGGTACCTGAACGCATTCCCCGGGGGTAGGCCGAACTTCTGCTCCAGCGCCTGCATGCTAGGGAAAGTCCCGCCTATAAACAGGTCCCCCATCCTCCTAATACCTGCCCTATACCAGCCTTGGTATCCCCCATCCAACCTACCCGGAGCAAATCTGTGGTTATTCCGTATCGGGGTCCACACCGAGGCCCCCTCCTCTCCCCTGTGTTTCCTCCACTGCCCCCAGATCCTCAGTGCCGCCGTCACCACCGGACTAGTGGTGTATCGCGCCGGAGAGAACGGCAGCGGAGCCTTAACAAGTGCCCCATGACCGGTGCCTCTA
This sequence comes from Scyliorhinus torazame, assembly GCF_047496885.1. Taxonomy (NCBI): domain Eukaryota; kingdom Metazoa; phylum Chordata; class Chondrichthyes; order Carcharhiniformes; family Scyliorhinidae; genus Scyliorhinus; species Scyliorhinus torazame. The sequence goes on along the minus strand of NC_092716.1, from coordinate 66,078,611 downwards.
CACGACGCCGCCCCCACACCGCCCCCTCCTCCATCATCCATTTCCTGATCATGGCCACATTGGCCGCCCAGTAATAACTGCAGAAGTTCGGCAGAGCCAGTCCTCCCCCGACTACACTCCAAGAATACCCTTTTGACTCGCAGGGTTTTATTTGCCCACACAAATCCCGTAACAATCCTATTCACCCGCTTAAAGAAGGACTTGGGATGAAAATGGGGAGGCACTGAAATACGAAGAGGAACCTGGGGAGAACCGTCATCTTCACCGTCTGCACCCGTCCCGCCAAGGAAAGCGGGAGCATATCCCACCTTTTAAGCTCTCCCTCCATCTGCTCCACTGGCCGGGTTAAGTTGAGCCTGTGCAGGGCATTCCAGTTCCTGGCCACTTGTATCCTCAAGTACCAAAAGCTCCTCTCCACTATCCTGAGCAGGAGCTCCCTCAGTCTCTCCTCCTGGCCCCTACCATGGATCACGAACAGCTCACTCTTCCCCACGTTCAACTTATACCCCGAGAACCTCCAGAAGTCCCCCAGGATCCGCATGACCTCCCCTATCCCCTCTTAACGGATCCGAAATATACAACAACAGTATACAAATATACATCTGCGTAGAGGGAGACCCGGTGCTCTGCCCCTCCGCGCAATGGCCAGTGGCTCAATTGCCAGGGCAAACAGCAATGGGGACGGGACACCCCTGCCTCGTCTCCCGATGCAGCCTGAAATATTCCGACCTTAGCTGGTTTGTGGACACACTCGCTACAGGGGCCTGATACAGCAGCTTGACCCACCCTATAAATCCTTCCCCAAATCCAAACCTGCCGAGCGCCTCCCACAGATAACACTCCACCCTGTCAAAGGCCTTCTCCGCGTCCATCACAGCCACCACCACCACCACCACCCCCCCCCCCCCCCCCCCCCCCCCCCGAGAGCATCATGATAATATTCAGGAGCCTCCTCACATTTGCCTTCAGCTGCCTGCCCTTAACAAACCCCGTCTGGTCCTCCCCAATCACTCCCGGGTCACAGTCCTCTATTCTGGTGGCCAGAATTTTTGCCAACAGCTTGGCATCCACATTCAGGAGCGATATCGGCCTGTAGGACCCACACTGAAGCGGATCCTTCTTCTTCAGGATAAGCGAGATCAATGCCTGCGACATTGTCGGAGGGCGGGTCCCTTTCTCCTTTGCCTCATTGAAGGTTCTCATCAGGAGCGGGCTCAACAGCTCCGAGAACTTATTATCAAACTCTGCGGGGAAGCCGCCTGGGGCCTTGCCCGTCTGCATGCCTCCAGCCCCCTGACTACCTCCTCCAACCCAGCCCCCAGTCCCTGCACCCGCTCTGCTTCCACCCTTGGAAACCTCAACAGGTCCATGAACCGCCTCATCCCGTCCCCCTCCCCGGGGGGTTACGACTCGTATAACTTCCCGTAGAACTCCCTGAAAACTTCATTAACCCTCTCTGGGCTCAGCACCATGTTGCCTTCCCTGTCCCGCACTCCCCCAATCTCTCTGGCCACCTCCCAGCATCTGGTGCGCCAGCATCCTACTCGCCTTCTCTTCGTACTCATAAACTGCCCCCTTCGCTTTCCTCAGCTGCGCCTTCCCCTTGGACAGCAAGTCAAACTCCGCCTGTAATTTCCGGCGCTCATTCAACAGCCCCCCCCCCTCTGGGGCCTCCGCGTACCTCCTATCTACCCTGAGTATCTCTCCCACCAGTCTCTCCCTCTCCGCCCTCTCCTTGTTCTCTCTGTGGGACCTAATGGAGATTAACGCTCCCCTAATGACCACCTTCAGAGCCTCCCAAACCACTGCCACCGTCACCTCTCCTGTGTCGTTTGCTCCCACATAATTCTCAATACTCCTCCTTATCCGCCCGCACACCTCTTCGTCCGCCAGCAGCCCCACATCCAGTCGCCAGAGAGGGCGCTGACCCCGTTCCGCCCCCAGTCGCAGGTCCACCCAGTGTGGGGCCTGGTCCGAGACAGCAATGGCCGAGTATTCTACCCCCTCCACCCTCGGGATTAACGCCCTACTCAACACAAAGAAGTCTATTCGTGAATAGACTTTATGGACATGGGAGAAAAAGGAAAACGCCTTCGTCCTTGGCCGCGTAAACCTCCAGGGGTCCACTCCCCCCATCTGGCCCATGAACTCCCAGAAGGCCCTGATTGCCGCCGGCCTCTTTTCCGTTCTGGACTTGTAACGATCCAAGCTCGGATCCAAGACCGTATTAAAGTCCCCTCCCATAATCATGTGACTTATCTCCAAGTCCAGAATCCTATCCAACACGCGCCTCATAAAGTCCGCATCGTCCCAGTCCGGGGCATATATATTCACGAACACCACCCGGGCCCCCTGCAGCTTGCCACTCAACATTATATACCTGCCCCCCTTGTCCACTACGATGCTCCCCGCGTCAAACGCCACTCATTTACTGGCCAAAATAGCCACTCCTCTGGTCTTTGAGTCTTAACTCCGAGTGAAACACCTGTCCCACCCATCCTTTCCTTAGCCTCGTCTGGTCTGCGAGCTTTAAGTGCGTCTCTTGCAACATGGCCACGTCCTCCTTCAACCCCTTCAAATGCGAGAACACGTGGGAACGCTTGACCGGCCCATTCAGGCCCCTCACAGTCCACGTGATCAGCCTGGTCCCGCTGACTAGCCATCTCCCCTTTTCGGCCAACCGCGTGCCCCGCCTCCCTCCTCCAGCTCTCCCCCCGGCGGCCCCCCCGCCCGTCTCTCCATCCATACCCCTCACCTGGCTCCCCTTCAGTCAGCAAAGCAGCACCCCCCCTCCCGGCCAAGCATCTGCTTAGCTTTGGTTTCCCCCCCCATTGTGCTTCCGTGAGTCAGCTCACCCATGCTGACCCCGGCCGCTCCCGCCTCTGTATATCCACCCTTAACTTGTAACTTGTTGCCTCCTTCGGGCCCCGCAGGGTAGAGGGGCAAGCGCCATCTTGGACCTCCCCGTGCGCCGGACAGCCCGTCCCGGGCGTTTCCCACCCACTAGCACCGAACACCTGGAAAACAAGCAAAACAAACAACAAAACCCCCAACCAAACCCGGGCAGACATGCCCATAAACGTATGCTTTACCCGTCGTCCTCCCCTCGGTCCCTCCCCACCCGCACATTTCACCCCCATACAACAGTCCCTTAGTTCAGGTCCAACTTCTCCTGCCTGATGAACGACCACGCCTCGTCTGGGGTATCAAAATAGTGGTGCCTGTCCTGGTATGCCCAGAATCCGCAGATTGTGGCTCCGAGATCAGCACTCAAGGTCATCCAGCCTCTCCTGCCATCTCTTATGGAGCGCCTCGTGCGCGTCCACTTTGACCGCCAGGCCCAGGATCTCATCCTCGTTCTCCGCCACCTTCCTCCTCACCTCCTTGATCTCCTTCTCCTGCGCCTTCTGGGTCACCACAATTCTCTCCATGGAGGTCAGCATCTCCGTTTTCACCTCCATGAAGCAGTTTTTAAGGAGCTCCTGCTGTTCTCTGGCCCACTGGGCCCACACCTCCCGATCTTCTCCGGCCGCCATTTTGTCCTCCCGGACTTTCTCGACCTTCTTCCCCAGGTTCGCGCGTCTGCTGGCTCCGCTCCTGGTCCTCTCCATGCACCAGCGGGAGGGGGTGGGGGGGGTGGTGCTCTCCCACGTCTGTTCCCACGCCGGTCCCTCCTGTTAATTGCCTCAGCTGCTCCTTTTAGCGGCCCGAAACACCGATCCCGGCGAGAGCTGCCATTCGCGTAATCTAGCAGGTCATGGCCGTTACCGGAAGTGTCAAAATGATCAGCTCTTTATCCTGCGACTGTGTCCTCATGTTTTAGATTCCTCAACCAGTTGAAACAACCTCTCAGCGTTCACCCTTTCATGCCCTTTCAGAATCTTGTTTTATTGAGATTGAGCCACTCATTTTTCTAAGCTTGGGAGGCCCAGTTTACTCAGTCTCTTACCATAGGACAACCCTCTCATCCCAGGGATCAATTTAGCGAACCTTCACTGTGATGCCCCCAATGTAAGTGTATCTTTTGTTAAACGTGGAGACCAAAACTGCACGCAATACTCCAGATGTTGTCTCACCAAAACCCTGTACAATTGTCACAAGACTTCTTTATTCCTGTCCTCCAATCCCTTTGTAGTGAAGGCCGACGTGCAGTTTGCATTTGAAATTGCTTGATGTACTTGCGTGCTAACTTTCTGCATTCCTTGCATTGACACACCCAAATCCCTTTGAACCTCAAAACTTAGAGGTTTCTCACCTTTCCAAAAATATTCTGCTTTTCTGTTCTTACAACCAAAGAATATAGCTTCACGTTTCCTTACTTTGTACTCCATTTGCCATCTTGCTGCCCACTCATTTAACTTGTTTGTATCTCTTTATGTCAACCCGACAGCTTACCTTTCCACCTAGCTTTGTATCATCAGCAAACTTAGATACATTACTCTCTGTCTCTTCATCTAAGTCTTTAATATAGATTATAAATAGCTTACACTCCAGCACTGACCCTTGCAGCATTCCATTGTTCACTGCCTGCCAATTTGAAAATGGTCTGTTTATGCCCACTCTTGTTTCCTTTTCAGTGAGAGATCCTCGATCTATGCTTATATATTGCCCCCAACACGGTGAGCCCTTGCCTATAATCTTGCCTATTAACCTTTTGTGTGGCACCTTATTAAAAGCATTTTGGAAATAAATACATGCCAACTCATACCAATCATGCCCCCACCTACCCCAAATGGCCCCTCATACTCTCCATGCCAAACCATGCTTCCTAGACATTCACATGGCCCCTTATTGCTCATACGACAGCTTAGTGACAACTCATGACCCCCATCCATCCCCCATTGTTCATTATAGCCCAATATGCTAACTTGGTGGCAACTCTTGTCACCCCACCCATCACCCTTTGCCCTTACACACCCTCCATGCCAACTCACCAAGTATCCACCATAGGCATATCTCAGGAGTCGTGCTGACTTGAAATGAAATATAGTTCTGAATCTATATCATGGACTTCACTGGATAAAAAAAATAGCTCCATTCATGAAATCCCATTCAGTATGTTTAAATTCCCTCAGGTACTTAATTCCTTGTAAAAATAAACATTTGTATTCCTAACCCCTTTAATAACCCCTACGAGTTGCTAATCAAACTGGGAACTTACAACCTCCAATTCTGATAATGATAGGCTGTGGAAAGCAGTCAATCATTAATGCTATAAATAGCACTTAGGATAATGTCAACAAACAGCTTTTGAAACTACTACTGGAACAGATTATTTCACCACTCCAACGGAGGTAGGCATTCTTGTCAACCTTTAAAGGGCAGGCCAATTAAATAACTTGGCACCTTGATAGTTCTACGGACCTTATCCACCCTTCAAGAGCACTTCTCATTCATAACTAGTTCATAACAATTCATTAAACTAGTATGGCAGGGGGGTGGGCATGGGAGCAATAGGTCAGAAGGTGAGAGCATTGAGGGAGAACTAGGGAATAGGGACAGTGTGGCTCTGAGGCAGAGCAGACAGGGAGAAGTTGCTGAACACAGCGGGTGGCCTGAAGTGCATCTGTTTTAATGCAAGAAGTATTACGGGTAAGGCAGATGAACTTCGAGCTTGGATTAGTACTTGCAACTATGATGTTGTTGCCATTACAGAGACCTGGTTGAGGGAAGGGCAGGATTGGCAGCTAAACGTTCCAGGATTAGATGTTTCAAGCAGGATAGAGGGGGATGTAAAAGGGGTGGCGGAGTTGTGCTACTGGTTAGGGAGGATATCACAGCTGTGCTACGGGAGGACACCTCAGAGGGCAGTGAGGCTATATGGGTAGAGATCAGGAATAAGAAGGGTCCAGTCACTATGTTGGGGGTTTACTACAGGCCTCCCAACAGCCAGCGGGAGATAGAGGAGCAGATAGGTAGACAGATTTTGGAAAAGAGTGAAAACAACAGGGTTGTGGTGATGGGCGACTTCAACTTCCCCAATATTGACTGGGACTCACTTAGTGCCAGGGGCTTAGACGGGGCAGAGTTTGTAAGGAGCATCCAGCCAGGAGGGCTTAAAACAATATGTAGACAGTCCAACTAGGGAAGGGGCGATACTGGACCTGGTATTGGGGAATGAGCCCGGCCAGGTGGTAGATGTTTCAGTAGGGGAGCATTTCGGGAACAGTGACCACAATTCAGTAAGTTTTAAAGTGTTGGTGGACAAGGATCAGAGTGGTCCTAGGGTGAATCTGCTAAATTGGGGGAAGGCTAATTATAACAATATTAGGCGGGAACTGAAGAACATAGATTGGGGGCGGATGTTTGAGGGCAAATTAACATCTGACATGTGGGAGGCTTTCAAGTGTCAGTTGAAAGGAATTCAGGACCGGCATGTTCCTGCGAGGAAGAAGGATAAATACGGCAATTTTCGGGAACCTTGGATAACGAGAGATATTGTAGGCCTCGTCAAAAAGGAAAAGGAGGCATTTGTCAGGGCTAAAAGGCTGGGAACAGACGAAGCCTGTGTGGAATATAAGGAAAGTAGGAAGGAACTTAAGCAAGGAGTCAGGAAGGCTAGAAGGGGTCACGAAAAGTCATTGGCAAATAGGGTTAAGGGAAATCACAAGGCTTTTTACACGTACATAAAAAGCAAGAGGGTAGCCAGGGAAGGGGTTGGCCCACTGAAGGACAAGCAAGGGAATCTATGTGTGGAGCCAGAGGAAATGGACGAGGTACTAAATGAATATTTTGCATCAGTATTCACCAAAAAGAAGGAATTGGTAGATGTTGAGTCTGGAGAAGGGTGTGTAGATAGCCTGGATCACATTGAGATCCAAAAAGACGAGGTGTTGGGCATCTTTTGGGCCTGATGGGATCTACCCCAGAATACTGAAGGAGGCTGGAGAGGAAATTGCTGAGGCCTTGACAGAAATCTTTGGATCCTCACTGTCTTCAGGTGATGTCCCGGAGGACTGGAGAATAGCCAATGTTGTTCCTCTGTTTAAGAAGGGTAGCAAGAATAATCCAGGGAACTACAGACCGGTGAGCCTTACGTCAGTGGTAGGGAAATTACTGGAGAGAATTCTTCGAGACAGGATCTACTCCCATTTGGAAGCAAATGGACGTATTAGTGAGAGGCAGCATGGTTTTGTGAAGGGGAGGTCGTGTCTCACTAACTTGATAGAGTTTTTCGAGGAGGTCACTAAGATGATTGATGCAGGTAGGGCAGTGGATGTTGTCTATATGGACTTCAGTAAGGCCTTTGACAAGGTCCCTCATGGTAGACTAGAACAAAAGGTGAAGTCACACGGGATCAGGGGTGAGCTGGCAAGGTGGATACAGAACTGGCTAGGTCATAGAAGGCAGAGAGTAGCAATGGAAGGATGCTTTTCTAATTGGAGGGCTGTGACCAGTGGTGTTCCGCAGGGATCAGAGCTGGGACCGTTGCTGTTTGTAGTATATGTAAATGATTTGGAGGAAAATGTAACTGATCTGATTAGTAAGTTTGCAGACAACACAAAGGTTAGTGGCATTGCGGATAGCGATGAGGACTGTCAGAGGATACAGCAGGATTTAGATTGTTTGGAGACTTGGGCGGAGAGATGGCAGATGGAGTTTAATCCGGACAAATGTGAGGTAATGCATTTTGGAAGGTCTAATGCAGGTAGGGAATATACAGTGAATGGTAGAACCCTCAAGAGTATTGAAAATCAGAGAGATCTAGGAGTACAGGTCCACAGGTCACTGAAAGGGGCAACACAGGTGGAGAAGGTAGTCAAGAAGGCATACGGCATGCTTGCCTTCATTGGCCGGGGCATTGAGTATAAGAATTGGCAAGTCATGTTGCAGCTGTATAGAACCTTAGTTAGGCCACACTTGGAGTATAGTGTTCAATTCTGGTCGCCACACTACCAGAAGGACGTGGAGGCTTTAGAGAGGGTGCAGAAGAGATTTACCAGAATGTTGCCTGGTATGGAGGGCATTAGCTATGAGGAGCGGTTGAATAAACTCGGTTTGTTCTCATTGGAACGACAGAGGTTGAGGGGCGACGTGATAGAGGTCTACAAAATTATGAGGGGCATAGACAGAGTGGATAGTCAGAGGCTTTTCCCCAGGGTAGAGGGGTCAATTACTAGGGGGCATAGGTTTAATGTGAGAGGGGCAAGGTTTAGAGTCGATGTACGAGGCAAGTTTTTTACACAGAGGGTAGTGGGTGCCTGGAACTCGCTACCGGAGGAGGTGGTGGAAGCAGGGACGTTAGTGACATTTAAGGGGCATCTTGACAAATACATGAATAGGATGGGAATAGAGGGATACAGACCCAGGAAGTGTAGAAGATTGTAGTTTAGTCGGGCAGCATGGTCGGCACGGGCTTGGAGGGCTGAAGGGCCTGTTCCTGTGCTCTACATTTCTTTGTTCTTTGTATAAACTGCACACTGCAGGATAAGGCCCTTGCTCCAGTAAAGTGCTGTCTGTTTGAACTCAGCACTGAGTCCGATTGAGTTCAACGTTCCCATATATGGGAGTCATGTCCCACTCTGGTGAAAATAGATCTGTGGAAAATGGGGGTTGGACTTTCTGGATGTGTCCCCCACCCACCAATTTTGAAGGTGCTTGGAGTCTGATTCTTTTAAAATTCAGGCTATAATAGCAAAGTAACCATAGCTGAAACCTGAATATTCGAGAGTGTCTGATATTTTGGAAGGATTGGAAGAAAATAAAAGGGGGAAGGGTAGCTCTGTTAATGAACAATGAGATCAGTACAGTAATGAGAAAGTATCTTTGTTTGGAGGACCAAAACGTAGAATCAGTTTGGGTGGAAATAAGAATAGTATAGGAAATAAGACACTGTTGAGATTGGTTTATTGCCCCGCTAACAGTCGCTAAATTGTAGAAGAGTATAAACCAAGAAATAATAGAGGCGCGTAAGAAAGGTACTATTTTAGACCTAATGTGGAATGAGACCGGAATAATTAATGACCTTGTGGTAAAGGATTCTCTAGGTAAGAGTGATCATAATATGATAGAATTTCAGATTGAGGATGAGAAACATGGGTCCGAAACAAGTGTCTTAAAACTTAAATAAGGACAATTACAAGATTTGAAGAGTATGAGTTGGCTAAAGTGGAATTGGAAAATGTGTTAAAAGTTAAGACGCATTTAAGAAGATATTCCATAATTTTCAACAGAAATAGATTCCATTGAAAAATAAAGAGTTTATGAGGAGGATGCACCATTTGTGGCTAACAAACGGATGGTATCAAATTGAAAGAAAAAGAGTACAATGCTGCAATGATTAGTAATAGCCCAGAAAATTGGTAGCACTTTAGAAACCAGCAATGGATGACTAAAGAAATAATTAAGGGGGTAATGAGAGAATAAGAGATAGCTAGCAAGAAATACAAAACAGGCAATGAAAGCTTTGATGTGTAAATAAAAAGAGTCCCTAATGTGAATGTTGGTTCCTTAAGATGAATAGACTTTAAATTAATAAGGGGAAACAAAGAAATGGCAGAGATTTTGAATAAGTAATTTGTACCTGCCTTCATAATAGAAGACTCAAAAATCATTCCAAGAATAGTAGCCCACTTTGTAGAACGCTTGCCTACATTGATGGTGCTATATAAATGCAAGTTGTTAGTGTGCTTTCTAGTTCAAAAACCTTTCAAGCATATGCAGAAATTAACGAAGAATTTAGTACTCATGGCCTGTTTGGATTCTGTATCATTCACCTAAAAATGGTAGGAAATCCATTCACTGTAACATTAACCTTTAATAACTACCCGTTGACAAATTAACTTGCTGCATCAAGCCCGTCATGTCTGTAGTGCCTTAGCTGGTCGCACTCTTGCTTCCGAAGGTTGCAGGTTTCAGTCGCACTCCAGAGACTTTAAAACACAAATCTAGGCTGGCGCTCCAGTGCACAACTGAGGGAGCACACTACGGTCAATAGAATGAGACGTAAAGCCACGGCCTAGTCTACGCTCTCGGGTGGAAGTTAACAATCCCATCACACTTTGTTGAAGTATAGCAGAGGAGTTCTCCCAATATCCTGACAAAATTTATTCCTCAATCAATATCACTCAAAGTAGATTAATTGTTTGTTATTATCTTGCTTGGGAGCTTGCTGTGCGCAAAATGGCTGGTGAGTATCCTACCTACTTCACTGGCTGCAAAGTGGTTTGGGATGTCCTATGGTCATGTGGAATGCCACATCAGTCCAAGCCTTTGTTTACTGTTTCTACAAAGTGCTTTCTGAGTGAGATGAAAGTGAATGTTAGGTGGTTGGCATGGTTTTTCTAGCAACCTAGAGGCCAATGTCCTCATGTTTCAGGGGACTCTTTTAGCAAGTCATTTGTGCCCCCATTTAATGGTGCGTATTACCAAGTTTTGTAGCATTGTTTCTGCTGGTACCGGGCTATTTTACAACTGCATTTTGAAACAGATAATGAGTAGTATTTTAGAGGACTCATTCTATTTTACCCACCTGTGCACTTCAGTCTATCTTGGCACAGGCTTATTTCATCATTCCATTAGTTATCATAGCTGTTGGCATATAAGTCGATCTTTGTAGCTTCAAAGTCTTTCCAAAAACGGGTCGACTTATATTCCCAATATAAAAATGAACCGCTGGTGTGGGTGGTCACCCTCCTTGATGTTCAATATCCGTGGAGGGTGTCTTAAACTCCCACACATCTTTGCAATGCAGCTCATTTCGCCTGCTTGATCCCTTGCATTCAGTTATAAGTAAAACATCCATTTTTGGGGTTATAACTTGAGGCTAACTGCGAATACAAGAAGCATTCTGTGGATGCCAAGTGTATGCAAAAATCTGATTTTATGAGGCTGAAAATATGGGGTTGTCTTATATGCCAGGTTGACTTAGATACTGCAATCTATGGTAAGCCAAAACCTGGTTTAACTAGATATATTAATAGTGTCTTGAGCCTTATAGCTTAATGAGTTTGAAAATTTAAAAATTTAACTTGTACAAATAATAGTGCAGTTAAACTCGCTGTGAGTTAGCAAAACTCAGAACCTTTGCCGATAGGTATCAGCCTCGAAGTAAAAGAATATGTGCGATTAATATTCTTCAGTGAAAAGTTAATAAAGCCAAAGATGTGTTTAATATTTAGGTGGCGCCAAACTCAACTTAGAAAGCAAAAATTGCAGTTTTTACCTATTGTAGTGATGCAAGTGTACAATGTTCCTTAGAGTCTCAACAAACAATTTTCTTCTCAAGATATGCTCATGACATTACTCCTTTCTTTAATGTTTTTCATCCTGTGGCTTCCGATAGTTTTTTTTTACTTTAGGCAATGTTTTTTAACAAGGCTCCTTAGGCAAAAAAGATTGTCAACCCTTATCCTAGAGATACCTGCTTCTTGTGTAATGGCAAAGGATGTGGGAGCAAAGTTTGAAGTTCTCTGATGCCTCACATTCTGAAAGTTTATCAAGAAATTTGACCAACACCATGTTTGTTTTCTTTCCATTGAGTAAATTGGCTGATTTGTATATGCCAAAGCTTCTGACATTACTGTTAATGAATGCCTTCACATTGTTTGACTTTGTAGCTAGTTTCTGCATGACCCCATCAACAATCGCTGTTTAAACACACACATTTTGGAAAACACCTTGGCTTAAAAAAAACATTGAAGAAAACAATTCAGATGATTTTGAAGGAAATTGCATATATTTATTGACGTCTGACAATCTACTTTTGTCTTGGTGTTTTATATTTTAAACTCACTGGTCAAAGATTGAAGGCATTTTGTGGAGAAGTTTGACTGGACTGGTGATCCAATGCAAAATGTTTGTTCCCAGGAGCTCTCCTATCTGCAGGAATCAGCAAGGCTAGGTGCCATGAATAAATGGTTATGTAGTTCCCTTTAATATTTAGAATTGCTTTGTAACTCATTGGAATATCCTTATATTTAACTCCCAGATAATCTGTACATTGTACATCATTTGTATTTATTGCAATTTGATAATATAGTTGAGGCTAATAAATGCATAGTTATAAACAATGGCGTGGATTTTGTGGTAAACTTAATGCTGTAGTTTTTTTTTAGAGTACCCAATTATTTTTTCCAATTAAGGGGCAATTTAGCGTGGCCAATCCACCTAACTTGCACATCTTTGGGTTGTGGGGGTGAAACCCACGCAGACATTGTGAGAACATGTAAACTCCACATGGACAGTGACCCAGGGCCGGGATTCGACCTGGGTCCTCAGCGCCGTAGGCAGCAATGCTAACCACTGTGCCACTGTGCTGCCCCATGCTGTGGTTATTGGCAGACAATCAGACAACAACATCTAGCAATTTCACACATACAGTTAAATGCATAAATGAGGAGGTTGCTGTATGAGTTTCCCTGCTCCTCCAAAAACTACATTGTTCTAGTACCTTTCCCAGAGACTCACCATTAAAACATGTTGAGCGTGTAAAGTTGCACTTAGCCACTAGATAAGCACCAAACTTGCCAGCAAAACTTTAGGCGTGTCCAGTTTAGTGTAAGTGGATCTAACAGTGTGATAAATGTTAGTTACCAGCAAATGGCCTTTCAGACACTGAAAATTAATTTTACAAGTGTGGAATCCTATTCCTTCAGATTTCAATTATTGTTGGCGATTTTAAAAAACATTACTTTCTTTTACTTTTTCTTTCTGTTTCTTTTATCCCTCTGTAATCCCAACTTTTTCCCCTTTTCTTAATTTGCTTTCTTTTGCATGAATTGACATTGGATTAACTATTTGACTGACACGTTTTGGTTCAGAATCTGCATACCTCATTATGAATTCTTACATCTGATTGGTTGAGATGCACAGTTTTCTTTTGCCTTATTCACACAGTCCCAGATCTCCTGTAGAGAGAAATGGATTTGTAGAATCCAATAAAAGTCTGTAGGCAAGTGGAGCTGTTTCTTTGCTGTGGACTACAAAATCTGGGCCAATATCCATGAATAAATTCTATTATGGGCATGGTAGAATTTATTTGTATTGTTTCAGCCCAGAACCTGCTATGCACATAACGCAAACTGATCATTTTGTTACTTTTATAGGGCTTTCACTCTGTCTGGACCTGGTATGTATTTCAAGCAAGAATTTCTATCAATAAACCTGAAAGTATACCAGTCCCGCCCGTGAGCTTGCTGAAGCCTTTCAAGGGAAATTTGTAAATGTTGCAAACTGACAGGCTGTTGCAGGAGTCACTGCAGATTTGTGTGAAAATGGTGAGGCCATCTGAAACTGAGAGATGGATACCAAAAATTCCACTCACCATTTCATGTGTTATTGCTTATGTCAAAGGATGTCTGAATGCAAATGAATACTGTGTGTGGGCTGAAGAGTCAGTTTCCCATTACAGGAGATTTGTGTTTTTTCCCTGGTGAGTGTGTTGCTGGTGTTGGAAGCTGCAGCACCTTACTTCAAAATCAGTTTTTTAAACTGAGGCTACCAGCATTGTGCCCTTTCCTTCATGGATGCTGGTGGCACTGAGAACAAGAAGTTCACTAACCAGCACACAGAAGTCTATCACAAGCAGAAGTTAGTAGTTTAGTTTTTAGATTTCAATAAGTATGCTACAGTATATTCAACGAGAGAATAAGTACAGCAGGATATAAATCTAATAGTGGTATTCAGTTAATACAACATTCTCATGTTATTTTCTCTTTAATCTCTCGCATTGCCAGGGGAGGCAGTGATGTAGTGGTATTGTCCCTAGTAACCCAGAGACACAGGGCAATGGTCTTGGAACACGGGTTCGAATCCCACCATTGCAGATGGTGAAATTTAAATTCAATTTTTTAAAATGTGGAAGTAAAAGTCTAATGATGACCATGAACCCATTGTCGATTGTCATGTAAACCCATCTGGTTCACGAATGTCCTTTAGGGAAGGAAATCTGTCATCATTGCCTGGTCACCTACACGTGACTCCAGATCCACAGCAGTATGGTTGACTCTTAAGTGCTGGCCCAGCCATGATGCCCATAACCCATGAACGAATAAAAATGCCTCTGACCTGGTGACTCTGATCGTTATGCTGTAAAAATGCTCTATCAGGTCTCTCTGTAATCCCAACCTTTTCCCCCTCTTCATATTTTGCTTTCTTTGCATGATTTGACATTGGATTAACTATTTTGACTGACACTAATAAACCAATAAAGATCTTGGGAGAAACTTCTTTACCCAGAGGTTGGTAAGAATGTGGCATGTACTATCGCAAGGAGCACGGTACCATTGTGGATAGCACAATTGCTTCACAGCTCCAGGGTCCCAGGTTCGATTCCCGGCTTGGGTCACTGTCTGTGCGGAGTCTGCACGTTCTCCCCGTGTGTGCGTGGGTTTCCTCCGGGTGCTCCGGTTTCCTCCCACAGTCCAAAGATGTGCAGGTTAGGTGGATTGGCCATGCTAAATTGCCCTTAGTGTCCAAAATTGGTGGGATTACTGGGTTATGGGGATAGGGTGGAGGTGTTGACCTTGGGTAGGGTGCTCTTTCCAAGAGCCGCTGCAGACTCGATGGGCCGAATGGCCTCCTTCTGCACTGTAAATTCTATGAGTGATCGAGACAAATATCATACTTATATACATTTATAGAGAAGTTAGATAAGCACATGAGGGAGAAAGGAAAAGATGGACATGTTGATAGAGTTGGATGGACCGAGGTGTGAAGCATAAAAAACGCCATGGACTAGTTGGGTCGAATGGCCCGATATTCTCTGCTGTTGACTTGATATAACTGTGTGATGTTAATCCTACTTTTGCTGCCTTAGAAAGCCAGGTGCACAAGACATTTGTGCATCCCTGGTGTTCAGGAACTCTGAGATATCTAAAAGTTAAAGCACTAGAGTGTGCTTCATGCAGAGAAATCAACTAGTGTATGTATCCAGCCTATTAAACTAAGTGAACAGTTTTTGAATACAATCTTTTGAGTGCACAGCCTTAATTGCAGCCAAGCCCGTCCATCAATTTCTCAGATAACAAAGCAGGCTTTGCTAACCTGCAGCGTGATCTGGATAACATCCAGACTTAGGCTAACACGTCGACCAGAAACCATCATATAACTGCCAGATAATGGCCATCTCAAATAAAGGATATCCCAGCCATCTCCTTTTTGATTTTCAACTACACCATCATTGCTGAGACTCCTATGGTCGACATCTTGAGGATCACCAGTGATCAGCGTCTGAACTGGACCAGTGATGATAACAACACCATAGTGACAAGAGCAGAGTAAAGACAGGGCATTCTGCCAAGAATGGCTGACCTGACTTGTCAAAGCGCCCCGACCATCTATAAATCTCGTCAAAGGTGTCATCAATGTTCGTACTCCTGTGGAAACCTATAACTTTAAAAAGGAGATTCGAACTGCCAGTTGAAAGCTGAAAGAATGACACAAGATTTCATGTTTTAAAACTTTCAACGTAGGAACTTAATAAAAACAGCATTGACTAAACTCTATTTTTTTTTTTGCCATAGAGTCATTATGACACAGAAGGAAGCTGTTTGACACATTGAGACCATGCCAGCTCTCTGTAGGGCAACCCAGTCAGTCCCGTTCTGCTCTATCCCTACAGCCTGCCAAGTTTATTTCGCTGAAGTGCCCATCCAACTACCTTTTGAAATCATTGATCATCCCGTTTCTTCCACCCTTGTGGGAAGCAAATTCCAAATCATTACCACTTGCTCTAGGCAACTGATACTTTAAACTACAGAGAGGAACATTTCCTTTTTATGCTTATCACACATTGCATTCTCGGCAAACTGTCCAATGTTGCTCCCAGCTCCAATGGGATCCTGTATCCCTGCTTTGCTGGGTAGTAACTTCAAGCGACTGTCTCCAGGTGCTTTCCTCAGTTTTCGGAGAGTATTTTATATCTATCTCCAGCAGTAAAGCCTGTTCAGATAATTCTTCTCCCCCTGGCCATTTCAGGGAAAATCTTGTCGAATCCTCAGAAAGCAGAAGGTTGCGTCTTTTCAACGAGAGGCTGAGTCCGTCCCACATTCGGCTATTGTATAATCATAATAATAATCTTTATTATTGTCACAAGTAGGCTTACATTAACACTGCAATGAAATTACTGTGAAAATCCCCGAGTCACCACATACCGGCGCCTGTTTGGGTACACTGAGGAAGAATTCAGAATGTCCAATTCACCTAACAAGCACGTCTTGTGGGAGGAAACCGGAGCACCTGGAGGAAACCCACGCAGGCACTGGGAGAACGTGCAGACTTCACACAAACAGTGACCCAAGCTGGAATCGAACTTGGGACCATGGCCGTGAAGCAACAATGCTAACCACTGTGCTACCCTGCCGCCCCTATGTAGCTCACAAAGTCAGACAGTCTTTTCTGTCTGCTAACTGTACATAACTTCCGCTGTCTATGATATTCATTGATATGTAGGAAAGCCTGTACCTTGTTCTGAAAAATGGCTTCCTTGCACCCTTCCTTATGGCGGTCTGAAACCTTGTATTATCCTGGTATCCAGGTGGAAATGCTAATTAGCTGTCTTTGACCTTCGTTCGCTTTCATCTTAGAAGTAAATGGACAGTTCACAGCACAACTGTTCACAATCAGTTACCAATAATGGGCTGGATTCTCTGCACCCCGATGGCAAAATCGTGTTTGGCGATGGGGTGGAGAATCCAGTTTCCCGAAATCGGGCCCGGCGGCAGTTCCACGATTCTCCGCCACCCAAAAAACGGTGTTCTCAGGGAGTATGTCATGCCGATTATCCACCGCCTGAGGCCCACCCCGCTATTCTCCGTCCCCGACCGGCAGAATTCCCGACACCATGGACCACCCATGGTCCTACCATCTGTGATACCCACATGGCGGCTGCGGACTCAGTCCATGACCGCCACAGTTGGGGGAGGGCCGATCGGAGAGCAGGGGCGGGCCTCATTCGGGACTGGTTTCTTTTTGTGCGGGCGGGTCGGGCGAGCGCCCCATTTCCGCGGTCCAGGTCCGCGGTCTGAGTCCACCATGGAGCACGGCGAGGCCTCTGACCCGGAAGTAGGGGGGCCCCGTATCTGGAGCTGCGAGCTCCACGACAGCTGCCTGCTAGCCCGCTGCAAGGCTGTGAATCTGTGGGCTTTTGACGGCAGTTTTCCTGGTGTGGGGACATGGTCCCTGAAATGGAGAATCCAGCCCAATATCTTTCTAGGGTGTTGGGTGGCTCGGAATCTACCCATTGCAACTCAGAGAGCGCTTCTACTGTCTCCCAAAAGTAAATATCTTGCACCTTCTCAGTAAAATAATCCAAGCCGTACTTTTGGGCGCACTGCAGAACTGGTCACATGACTAGCCCTCTTCATTTACCCTAAATGTAAAGCTACAGTCCCAAAATATAATAATCTTATATATCTCATAAATGTATGGATGGTTGCAGCTGCAACAAACTCAACAGCATCCAGAACAGATTGTTAGATATGTGCCTCTCATATTGAAGTCAATATCAACACAGTCCATCCCTGTAGCACTGAGGCCGTATTTTGAGTGATCTATATGGTGCACTGCAGCAACCTGCCAAAGCTATTTTGACAGCACCTCCCTCCACTGTGACTTTTATCACCAATAATGACAAGAGCAGCATTGTTGAGGGATAGCATTGCTGCCAAATTCCCTTTGCAAACTACCCAGTCTTCGGCATATTTTGCTGTTCGTTCAACATTGCTGTGTCAGTATTGTTGAATCATTAACACAATCATCTCAACAGTTCATGGAGAAGATGCCAATTGCACTATTCATGGCACAAGTGCTTATCAAAGGTGTGTTAATGCCCCTAAATATGAAATTTAGAATGAGGTCTGGGCATGTCTCTGAAAAAGGCTCAAGTTCTGCCCCGTCCTAAATCCACCCTAAAAAAGGTATCTATTTTTCGAAGAATTGTATCCATTGTGAAAATAAACGTCGCATGGAAGAGATATGTTCCCATGTTTATTTCTAAGGAATGACACACCATTATGTAACATCCTAGCTCTGCTGAGACTGGGAATTTCCATGTAAGGAAATCTATTGCCAAATCAGGCTTGTCTTTTTCTCAACTTCTATTTGTAGTCTATCAAATTGCTTGTCTTCACAATTATAATACAGCGGAATGCAAAATAAGCAACAGCAAAGCAGATATCTTCAGTCTCACCGTAGGTTCCATTTCCCCGTGCCTCAATTTTCTAAATTTGCAGAATGGAATATATTTACTGAAGATGATCAGGTTGATCCACAACGTAGCTTTGGGAGCGAGTGTCCTCAAGCTTTTACTAGGAAAACAAAAGAGAGATGTTTTGCTAATATTTGTATGGGTAGAAATGTTTAGAGTCTGTACTAAATAAAAATCCCCACTTCAACACTCAATTTAACGTATGCTTCTACTAAGATACTGTTAAGTGCAGCACGGTAGCACATAGTTAGCACTGTTACTTCACAGCGCCAGCGTCCCAGGTTCGATTCCCGGCTTGGGTCACTGTCTGTGGAGTCTGCACGTTCTCCCTGTGTCTGCGTGGGTTTCATCCGGGTGCTCTGGTTTCCTCCCACAAGTCTCGAAAGACGTGCGATTGGACATTCTGAATTTTCTCTCTGTGTACCCAAACAGGTGCCGGAATGTGGCGACTAGGGGCTTTTCACAGTAACTTCATTGCAGTGTTAATGTAAACCTACGTCTGACAATAAAGGTTATTATTATTAGTGTAATCTCTGTCACCGTTATTTATTTGGATTTTGAGGTCCATTTGCTCTGTATAGATATCCTTGAGTTAATGAACATCCCAGTGTAATCTTAAATATAGTTACTGTACAATGCTCTCCACAGGACATTTATAGTGGAGCAAATCGACAGAAAATAAATAGCAAAGAACTCTGAGGATGGAGAGTAGTCACCATCAGAGACAGAGGGAAGGATTGGAAATCAGGCTGATGAGCTCAGAATTCTCAAGGCATCCTGCATCTGACCCAAATGCATGCGGCGTTATCAGGGGGATACAGTACTAAAATTCATAACTGCAGCATTCAGTTAGAAAAAAATGAATATCCATTTTGTTGATTTCCCCTTTCAGCTTCCAGTTAGGGGTAGGGAATAAACCAGAGTCAGTTTGCTTGAGCCTAGCTTCCTTTTTCTTGGTCCTTGCAAGATAGAAACATAGGATGTAGGAGCAGAATAGACTATTTAGCCCCTCAAGTCTGTTCCACCCTTCAACTAGATCATGGATGATCCTCTACCTCAATGGCGTTTCCGCACATTACCCCCATATCCTTTGATATCTTTAACAGCTAGAAATTTATCAATCTCTGTCTTGAACATACTCAATGACTGAGCCTCCATAGCCCGCGGCGGTAAATAATTCCAAAGATTCACCACCCCCTGAGCAATAATTCCTCCGCATCTTACTCCTAAATTGCCTGAGCCCTATTCTGAGACTGTGACCATGGTTATAGACCCCCCTCCCCCATTCCCTGGCCTGGGGAAACACCTTTCCTGCATTTACTTTGTTGAGGCCTGTCAGGATTTTGTATGTTTCAACAAGATCAGCTCTCATTCTTCTGAATTCTAGATAATACAAGCCCAGCATCCTCAATCTTTCTTCATAGGACAATCCCACCATCCCAGCGATCAGTCCATGAAGCAGTCCATGTCCAAATGAAGCAAGACCTGGACAATATCCAGACTCGGTTGATAAGTGGCTCTCCACTTGCCTGGATGAATGCAACTCCAACAACATTCAAGAAGCTCCAACACCATCCAGGACAAAGCAGCCTGCTTAATTGCTCCCCCTTCGACAAACATTCAATCCCTCCACCACCGACGAACAGTGGCAGCCGTGTGTACCAGTTACAAGATGCTCTGCAGGAACTCACCAATGTTCTTTAGGCAGCACCTTCCAAACCCACGACCACTACCATCTAAAAGAACAAGAATAGCAGATACCTGGGGACACCACCACCTGGACGTTTCCCTCCAAATCACTCACCAACCGACTTGGAAATATATTGCCGTTCCTTCACTGTGGCTGGGTTGAAATGCTGGAACTCCCTCCCTAACAGCACTGTGGGTGTACCTACACCTCGGGGACTGCAGCGGTTCAAGAAGGTAACTCACCACCACCTTCTGAAGGGCAATAAGGGATGAGCAATAAGTACTGGCCTAATCAGCGACACCCACATCCCATAAATTAATTTTAAAGAAGTATTTGTTGCACTCCTTCCATGGCAAGTATATACTGTCATAGGGAAGAAGACCAAAACGGTATACAATACTCCAGGTGTGGTCTCATCAAGGCTCTTATACAATTGCAATAAGACCTTGTCATGATATGCTGACAGACACTTAATGAGATACAGACAGGCAGCTAATGAGCACAGGGAACAGGACATAACCAATCAGCAGGCAGAACACTTGGGAGGTGGTTTCCCACTATAAAAGGCACAAGGCACTCACACTCCACCGCTTTCCACAGAGTGAGTCCAGTGTACATATCATGTAACGCATACAGCACGTGGAGAAGAGCTAGTCTGGTTCAGTCTAGGTAGAGAAATCACAGCTAGGTTAGCAGAGTGTCGAACTCACATAGAACTGTGCTAACTGTGTGACAGGATCAATAAATCAAGTTGAACTAAACTCAAGGTCTGGAGTCTACTTGAGTTATGGCTGCATCCAGTTGCAGCCCGTGTTATCTCAACGTGCCTAACGCAACAGACCTTTTACTCCTGTACTCAAATCCTCTTGCAAAAATGGTCAACAGACCATTTGCCAATTGCTTGCTCATTTGCATGTTAGCCTTTAGTGGCTCATGAACAAGGTCATCCAGATTCCTTTGGACATCCCAATCTCTCACCATTTAAGAAATGTCTTGCATTGCTGTGTTTCCTGCCAAAGTGGATAACTTCACATTTTGCCACATTGTATTCCATCTGCCATGTTCTTGCCCACTCACTTAGCCTATCTAAATCCGCTTGAGGCCTCTTTGTATCCACCTAGATTTGTGGCATCAGCAAACTTGAAAATATTGCATTTGACCCCCACACCAAGTTATTGATGTAGATTCTGAACAGCTGGGGTTCAAGCACCGACCCCTGTAGTGCCTCACGAGCCACAGCCTGCCATCCTGAGAATGGCCCTGAAAGCACCAGCTCGTATTACTATAATTTTACATAAATATATTTCAACAAAATCCTGGGCATGGATTGAGAATCAGTTAATGGACAGGAATAAAGAAAGCAGCAATAAATGGGCTACCTTTTTAGTAGTGGATATCTGTAATTAAGCATATCAAAAGAAAATTTAAGATTAGACACTTAAAGTAAAGTTGAAGTGAAGAATGTGTGCAGGAATGGAATGACGATGTATTGCGTTTGTAATCAAACCTGGTTCAATATCAGGAGTTAGCTCATGGAACCGTAGGTGAAGAATGAAACAAAAACTGGAACTGTATCAGCATTTATATTTTCTACCTACCTTGGGTAAGCTGAACTATCTCACAGGGGAAATTACTTGAAAGGCTTGTCTTTGTAAGAATATTTTGTCGTTGCACTATAAGATTTCCACTTTCTGGTGCCTCCATATGGTCTGCAGCTGACATTAGATGTATTTACTGTTACTACAATTGAAAGTTAATTTGCTGATGCTGCTGTGTTTAGATTTCAGGTTTATTACTAGCTTACTGAGTTTGTAATCCCTGTCTAACTTTGAATGCAGCCTTTTGGCACAGTTAGAAGTCTGCTATTCTGAGGTTGGGTTTGTTGGGGGGGGGGGGGGGGGTACTGTGGTGCAGTGAAAAATCAAAATACAACATCACACACACAAGACCCACTATTGATGATATTTCTCAATAATTCCATTGTCCATTGTGAGTTGTACTCAGAAAAAGAATATAACACATGCCTGGCAGGCATTCAGTATGATGTCTTACCCCATCTTTTAGTTGTTTCATCATAGACCATGCAATCTGTGTCCATGCAATCTGTGTTTCTCAGACTATCTCTTCCTCTGAGGAACTCGTTCTTCAGTGAACCATGTAAGAATAGTCTGACTTAATGGTGTGAGATTTCGCATTACACTTCAGAATCTTCAACCGATGATTGAAAGAGACATCTGTAGGGCTTAAAGTCTATCGCTACAGGTGATTTGACATTAGTACATCATCCAGTAACCCGACTGCTGTAATTTGTTTTTACAGGATAGAGAGTAACATATGAAACCAAAAGATGCTTTCCATATTGTGAGTAGAGTTTGACGCACTGTTGCATAATTATGCTTCGGATTAAGGAAGAGTAATTGTGAAATATCCTTTTGGTATCTGTATTTTGTGCTAAGAGATCATAGTTCATTAACACCTAATTCTAGCTTAGAGTTGAAGCTGTTTTTTCTGAAGGTGAAATACCATACACCAAAAGCGGAAGTTTCATGTGACATTATTTCTGCTTAGAAAACCTTCACAGTTGGATGTGTTTTAAATAGAAAGGAAAGTGCTTTAGTTGCTGGGCATCCTCTTATTTTCCATGAAAGGCGGAATCAGTACAGGGGCCTCATTTAGAATTCCTTCCTAAGTGAGGTTAAGAAATCAGTCCTTTTCCCTCTTGTTAAGTTGAGATCTGTTTCTTGTGTGGATATAAAAATTCCTTTGCGACAGTGTAAATGGTATGACAGTAATCACAAATCTGGTTGATGGTGTGTATCGTCTGGAAGTAACATTTTCAAGTGCGCCAAAAGTAGTTTGTTCATTTTGTGTTTTCCATTGACACCTGATATTTGCCTGGCAAAGAAAAGAATAATTGCCAGGTAGTTTCAAACATGCTGTTTTGGGTACATTTATATTTGATCCAAACTAAATCCTTTCACCAAACGTTATTTTGACTCTTAGCTACGAACAGAGTTATGGACTGGGATTCTCCCACAACCGGCGGGCGGGCTGTACCGGCACCAAAGAGTGGCGTGAACCACTCCGGCGTCGGAGCGCCCGGCAATCCCCCCCCCCCCCCCCCCCCCCCCCCAGGACTCCGCAGGCCGCCCTCAGAGCCAGGTCCCGACGGTATGGACTGGTGTATTTCACGCCGGCGGGACTAGCCAAAAACGGGCGGCTGCACGGCCCATCGGAGCCCAGAGAATTGCCGGGGGAGGGGGGGGGGGGGGGGGGGGGGCAGTACCAATGGCCCCCGACCGGCGCGACGTGATCCCCACCCCCGCCAAAAAACCGACGCCGGAGAATTCAGCAGCTGGGGTCGGTGCGGCGGGCGGGATTCACGCCACCCTCCCGGCGGGGAGTCGGAGAATCCAGCCCATGGAGTTTGGTAACTCAGTGTTGGTTTAGTCCTTGGCGTCGAAACAAATATTAATCATCCTAAAGACTACCTCCTTGTAACCTTATTATGTAATAAGTAATTGATGAAGGCGGAGAACTTATTCTTTTAGGCACAGTAAGATTAATCTTTAAGCAAAATATCTTAAGTGAACCAGATTCCCATATTCCTTAATTTAGTAAGATTTTTATTCATGCGTGATGTGTACCCATTTCTGTGTGTCACACCTCAGTAGTTAATAATGTAATAAACAAAACAACAAGGTTTTTTTGCAGCAATTCTGAGTGAGCTTGTTGAACAATGGCCTTTTCTTAGTTCATAAAATAAAAGTAAAGTTAGTCTGAAACATGAAAGAGACCACGTTTATTTCTTGGTTTTCTGACATAAACTTCTGCAATGTGTTATAATCTGGTTAGGGACTGTTAACATTTAAAGAGAAATCCAAACACATGGGGCGGGATTCTCCACTCCCGCGCCGAAGGGGCCGCGCCGTCGTGAATGCCGTTGAGGTTCACGAGGGCGCGAAACGGCTCCGATCCCGACCGATTCAGGCCCTGACAATGGGCTACGATCGGGGCGGCGTCATCTACGCGCGCCTAGCCTTGTCTCCCGCGTAAAGGCGGCGCCGCATAGATGACATGGCCGGCGCTGCATAACTGGCGTCATCCGTGCATGCGCGGGTTGGCCGGCGCCAATCCGCGCATGCGTGGTTGCCGTCCTCTAAGTCCGCCCCGCACGAAGATGGCGGACGGATCTTGCGGGGCCACAGAAGGAAGGAGGTCCTCCTTCAGAGAGGACGGCCCGACGATCGGTGGGCACCGATCGCGGGCCACCCCACATTTGAGGTACCCCCCGGTGCAGGATTCTCTCCCCCCCCCCCCCCCCCCCCCCCCCCCCCCCCCCCGGCAGGGCCTCCGTCCCTTCTCCTGGTTACTTTCTCAATGCTTTCAAGTGTATCAGCTGGTTGCTTGCTTTCCCATGAGAGTCGAGGAGGACCACTGCAGATTCTTAGATTAGTTTCAAATTAGGCGATCTTCACAAAATTTAAACTGAGATTAAACCTCACCCGCATTCCACCTGGCAAATTATGAAGTTAGTTCTCTACCCTGCTCAACCACAAGTCTACCTAACTATCATTTACATTGGCTTTCTTTTAGCGAGCTGCAACCACACCAGGTCCAAACTGCAACTACTGAGCTTGGATGACTGCACCCCTTTATGCAGCCTCAATCAGTTTCAGTCTACACAGAAGTTTTTGTTTCCAAACCTCAGATTCATTTTTTCCCTTACAAATTGGGGCGGTCAGTTTCCGTTCTATGTTTCCCCTTTCAGTTTCTGTTTTCAGTTAGGTCATGCATTTTTTAAAGTTTC
Organism: Scyliorhinus torazame; assembly: GCF_047496885.1. Lineage (NCBI taxonomy): Eukaryota > Metazoa > Chordata > Chondrichthyes > Carcharhiniformes > Scyliorhinidae > Scyliorhinus > Scyliorhinus torazame. The sequence goes on along the minus strand of NC_092716.1, from coordinate 66,053,963 downwards.
TCCACCTACTGTTTCATTGCTCAATCTCTCCTATTCTGACCTTCGTAGCACCCGCCAGCTTATTTATGTGTCATTTTCTACAGTTACAACTTTAATTCTTAAAACTACAAGTTATATCCTAAGACTGAAATGTATAACAACACATAAGCCATGAACTAGATACTCACAACATATGCTATGTGTCAAGGTCAATGAAGGTTTAAAGATTGTACTTGGGTTTATCACATAAAGAATTTGAAAAAGGAAGGTCCTACGGTACAAGGCTGAAATGCTTAAAGGGACAGCTGTCTGTCGTAATTTCCACAATGAGATTTCTCGAAATAGCCATGGAATATAGAAGTTAACTGAATTTAAAATGAGAGATAGTGCCCATAAATGTGAGTAATTGAACTTTGTGGAGTATAAATAATCCGTTACTCGAGATAATTGAAGATGAATGCGCTATTGCAAATATGGTGCACTATGCCAGGAAACACTGCTGAAAGTTGTACTGATTAGAATAGAAACACTTTGGGAAAAGAAAGTTGTATGTTAAAGACAATTGCTGAACAGCTAAACAGAAACTTAGTCAGAGCAACAAATATAAATTGACTTCACAAACTGAAAACTTGGAGAGGTGTAATTCATTTGTTAATTAATTAATTAGTAATAGTTTTAGAATACTAAGGACTGGGATTCCGTGATGTGGTAGGAGTGAAAAAGCGTAAGTTACTGCCAAACAACTTCTCTGGCATTGAAAAATAACTACAACACGTTGAAGACTTTTTCCTTCAAGTTTAAATTTTTGAGGGGTGAATTTTAGGACATTTAATTTTAACTTTCAAAAAATTTTAATTTCTGATCTTTTTTCTTCCTCTCTCTTTATCCAATCTTTTTTCCACTCTCTTCGACCAGGATTTTCCTGGTCTGGGGTTTTGCTACCTAGTCTAAAGTTGGGAGGTGATCCTGCTTCGGCTGGCAATTGAATCAGAGAATCAAAGAATTTACAGTGCAGAAGGTGGCCGTTCGGCCCATCGAGTATGCACTGGCCCTTGGAAAGCGCATCCTACTTAAGCCCACACCTCCACGCTATCCCCATAACGCAGCAACCCCACCTAACCTTTTTAGACACTAAGGCCAATTTATCATGTCCAATCCACCTAACCTGCACATATTTGGACTGTGGGAGGAAACCGGAGCACCCGGAGGAAACCCACGGCGACACGGGGAGAACGTGCAGACTCCACACAGACAGTGACCCAAGCCGGGAATCAAACTTGGGACCCTGGAACTGTGAAGCAACAGTGCGAACCAAGTGTTGCAGGAGAATTAGACCATTCAGCTCATTGAGTCTGCTCCGCCATTCAATCATGACTGATAAGTTTCTCATCCCCATTCCCCTGTCTTCTCTTCATAACCGCTGATCCCCTTATTATTCAAGAACCTACCTATCTAAACCAGGGGCTGGTTTAGCACACTGGGCTAAATCGCTAGCTTTTAAAGCAGACCAAGGCAGCCCAGCAGCACGGTTCAATTCTCGTACCAGCCTCCCCGAACAGGCGCCGGAATGTGGTGACTAGGGGCTTTTCACAGTAACTTCATTGAAGCCTACTTGTGACAATAAGCGATTTTCATTCATTTCATTTCTCTGTCTTAAAGACACTGAGTGATTTGGCCTCCACAGCTTTCTGCAGCAAAGAGTTCCACAAATTCACCACCCTCTGGCTGAAGAAATTTCTCCTCATCTCAGTTTTAAAGTATCGTCCCTTCAGTCTGAGGCTGTACCCTCGGGTTCTAGTTTTCCTACTAGTGGAAACATCCTCTCCACGTTCACTATATCTAGGTCTCTCAGTATCCTGCAAATTTCAATAAGATCCCCCTCATCCTTCTGAACTCCAATGAGTACAGACCCAGAGTCCTCAACCGCTCCTCATATGACGAGCTCTTCATTCTAGGGATCATTCTTGTGAACCTCCTCTGGACCCTTTCCAAGGCCAGCACGTCCTTAGATAAGGGACCCAAAACTGCTCACAATATTCCAAATGGGGTCTGATCAGATCCTTATACAGCCTCAACAGTACATCCCTGCTCCAACTCCTGGAGTTTGGGACATACGCCACTAACCTGTCTATCTTTCAACTAAATATTGGTACATCTTAATGCAGGTAGTGTGATCATTACATGGTTGTTTATCTGTAAACTCCAACTTGGTTAATTTGCAGCTCTCTGTTCCTAATTCCAATGTCGTAAAGTATTTTCTAATTAAGAAAGTGTGTTTAATGGAGTGTTGCTTTCTGTTTCACCTTCCCATTTATATATTCTACACACAGAAAATTAAATTACTAATACTTGAAAATGTATTTACAATAAATAGAGGACAGTTACCTTTTGAAAGCAAGCTTTTCAATATAAATATAATATAACAATTTCTGGAGTGTTTGAGTTCTTCAAAATTATCTTTGCAAAACCTTTTTGCATAATCATTGAATAATTGGCTCTTTCATTATTTGACAGATTCAGAGATCCTTTTGCTCAGCATAATATGGTTTAGCGTAACCATATGCATGTAAAAAGATTTAATGCAATACATTGAGATAAACAGTAGGAACCATTTTGCCTCAATTCTACAATTTTTGTCTGAGAAATATATGCTGACTACACGGTTTATCAAAGCATCTCCATTAGGTATTTGAAAATGCGTCACCATGCTCGATCTCTTTAAATGCCAATTATTTCTCAACCTTTTATGTCTGAACAATACGAAATTGAACAGGGGACAGCTTAATCATCCTTTCTTTTCTCCATGTAGTGCAACTCCTGCTGAGCCTTTTTCAGGTCAAAATGTGTTGGGCACAGGGGGCAGAGCTGTCTACAAATGCAGCATGGAATAAAATTCCTTAATCTTTTACTTACCAATGGTCAGCTAGACAGTGTTAAACGCTGCCTTTAAAATTGCTACCTGCCTGTCTCAAAGAAGTTTTAAAAATAATTGAAAGGAAAATCAACCATTTGCTAGGCAGCCCAGTGATGCAGAATGTTGGCGCACTCGTGCTGTGCCATGGGGTGATGGAACATGAATGATTCTTATGGGGTTGATGGGGTACATTCCCGGATGGATCCAGTAGTACTTGGAGAGCAAGTCAGCCTGTGAATCTCCCCAGCTGGCACAATGGCATTGGCAGGCATCTGCAAGAGGATGTAAAGAGGGAGAGAAAATAATTCACAAAATGGAGGAGAGTAGAATAAAAAGCTTGGAGTGCAGAATACCAATAGCAGCTTTCAAAATTGATATTATTGAAATGCTGTTACATTGTCTAAAAAATGATTGAAGCTGTACTTGCAATTTTATTTTTCCAATTTGAGAATTTAAAAAAAAATAATGTGATAGGTGCTCATCATGTAATTAGCAAGTTGTAAATAGTATAAAATTGACCTAATTATAAATAAATGAAGACTTATCAAATAAAAGAACTATGGAAATAATTACACTAATAAAAGTATTAGCTGATTCAGCACTCTTGCCACTGCATCAGAAGGTCACAAATTCAAACCTTGATCACATAATCTAGGCTGTCACTTTGCCGTGGTACAGGAGGAGTGCTGTATTGTCAATCCTCTGTTCTGAAGCCCAAGTCTGGTGGTAGGTGTGGAAGTTGGAGTGATTCCCGCTGAGGTGTGGGATGGCTGACCACATGCGACCGTGCACTGGTCAGCTAATTAAATATGCATCCGCGATGAACATGCCAAATCTCATGGTGGGGACAGGCATAAAGTCGCTATTCCCCCACTGTTGCATTACGGGCTCGAAGATCCAGGCACCATATTTAACGGGAAACTGGACAGCTATTCACCCAGGACAGGAGTTCAAGATTGCTCGTCCAGGATGGCACAGAGAAGAAAACAACGTGGCCTCACACTTCAGCGAAGCTCCCTGGAGATTTCCTGTCTGGTCAAGGCAGAGGTGCTGTTTCCCCAGGATGACAGCAAGAAGTCCTCCCGTCTGTCCACTGTGGCCTGGGCAGAGGGCACAGTGGAGTTTAGTGCTTGTGGGGTCCACAGGACAACTGCTGAGCAGTGCAGGAAATCAGTGAATGACCTACTGCGCTCCGCCAGGGTAAATAGCACTGTATACTCATGGCACACTGACACTCATAAGGGCATCAAGAAGTCTAAGTCGGTGAGTGCACAGGGATGTCATTCACAAGTTTGGATTGCAACACATCCACCAGATGTGACATTTGCACTGATCACTAAATCTTTCTTTTCTCCAAGAAACGGAGGATAGCAACCCAGATCAGCCGCAGCCCCATCCCCAAACCTACCACTGTAGAGGATGTCTCAGAATCCTCAGATGGTCACTGCATTCACCAGCGCAGAGGCACTCACCTTGGTGAGTCCAAGATCTAGAGTACTCTGGGTCATAACCTGGTGAGCACATCACTGACACAGGTTCACAGCTGTTGGAGGCAGCGACAGCCGAGATCTATGACACCCAGAGACCTGCGGAGCCCCATGCAGATGCCGAGCCTTTGGATTCAGCCGAAGCAACCTGTTGGAGATGAAGAGACAGGCAGCGGAACATCGAACAGATGTGCAGCCTGGACCAAAGGCTGGAGTCCATCCATGTTCTTCTGTCAGTGTGCCATGTTAGCACATGGCTGCCTCCATGGAAAAGGTAGTGACCTCTTTAGAGACCTAAGTTCAGCAGCGCACACAGTGGCTGCCAGTTATGTGCTCTGACCTGCACTCGGTCGCTGTAGGCATTGGTGCAGCCCTCCCTCCTGATGCCCTTTCCCCTCGAGGAGTTACGGAGGTTGCATCGGCATTCACTGGGAGGAGAAACGCCAGCCAGGCACCCCAGTGAATTTATCCCAGGACACTCCAAGGGTGCCCTGTGTTATACCTTTAGCTGCTGTTGTATAAAGAGTAAAAGGTTCTGCTCCTTTTCCACAAACGCCTTTAATTTACTTCAACAGACTCTGCACAAAACTCTAACATCACATCACCCGACACAAAGGCCACCTGAAGCCCCTTTACATATCAGTGTCAATTATTGGATACTTAACATAAATGAGACAACTAATTGGAATGTCTCTTAACCCATTACTTAACAGTCTCCCTTCCTTGGAGAAAAAAATAATTAGGAGAAAACAAAATTACAAGAAACTCAAAAACACACACGCAATTTCCCCCCTTTTTTTTCATTGTTGGAAGAAGAAAAAAACATTCACAGAAACAGGCACCCTTCATTAACAATATCCAAAGGTTTCTGTGAGCTAGCCCCTCTTTTTGTAAAACAGTCTGACAATTGATAGCTACTATTGACCCATTTAATTTTTGCTATTTCCCCTCTGTCCAACATCTGCTTCAAACTTGCGATGTCTATCCTTTACCTTTTTTCATTGACACTTTTTGAAGAGTGCACATTTTCCCACAGGGATTTATTGTCAATGTGACATTCAATAGATATATTAACCAAATCCCCTAATCCCAAAATTTCTTTCAATATCTGAGATATATAAAAGGCCATATCCACCGCCTCTACAAGGCCGAACGTCTCAGCAGCCAAAGTCTCTCTCCTTATTTTCTTTGTTTTCCACTTTGGGATCATTCATTTTTGTACTCACCTCTAAGACATCCAAAACTCACGTCCGGTCTAGTCTGTCTACCTAACCAGTTCAGTTGTCCAATTAAACTTCGCAGTTGCTCTTTTTCCATCTTTGAAACCATTGCTTCTTTTTGTGAAACCCGGCCACGGCTACTTGCTATTGGACTGATGCTTTCCAAATAAGAATACTGACGTAAAGTTGCCCCTAACTTAGTCTGTCCGATTTCCAGTCCAATATATTTAAATGCACCGGAAGCCTGACTTCCAACCCTGAATTCTTTCCACAACCCAGAAATTACAATAGCTTCAAAATCACTAGTCCCTCGCCACAAAAAATAATCGACGTGCCTCATAATGATGCCAGAAAGATTTCCTTTATAGTGCCAGTAAAACATTGCCGGATCTGCTTTCAACTGGCAACAGCCTAACTTTAACAAAACTGACCTTACCGAAAAATACCAGACTCTAGAAGCATCATTTAATCCATATACACATTTGTTCAACTTCCAGACTACCCCTTCTGTGTTAGCTGTCTCTTTAGGAGGATGGCGAAACATGTCTCTCTGGAGCTGATGCCCCTGCAAAAAGACAGCTTTTATATCTATAGATTTGCATTCCCATGCCTTTGTGGCTAATAGAGCCAAGAAGATCTTTAAAATAACCTTTCCTGCCTGAGGTGAATCTACCCTTAAACCCTGATCTTCTAAGTTTTCTTCAAATCCCCTCGCCACAAGCCTGGCCTTTGCCATATAAGTTCCACCCGGAAGAACCTTTTCCGTGCAAATCCATCTGTGGAATGGAGCTGTTTGTCCCCTCTCCGGTACTTCCGTGTATACCCCAAATTCACTTGAACTATGCAGTTCTTGCTGTTTGACATCTTTGATAACTCTTTCATCTAACTTATTGGAAGCCACCAAAATCTCACATGCATGTGGGTGGCTACTCCTATTAGTATTTGTAGTTCTACTCATGTTCCGAGACCTTGATAAACTACGTCCCCTCTCCCGCCTGGTATCTCGTTCTGTACTGCTACTGCTTGACCTTTCCCTTCTGCTGTGGGATGTCCTTTCAATAATTCTGTACCTTTCCCTGCGGACCTGTTCACTATCCGATGTACTAACTGAACTGGCACTGTGTTTCTGTGCCCTCCATTTTTGAACTTTGTGTTCCCAATCCATTGTCTTGACTCCCTCCCCTGAATGCTGTACATTCAACCAATGTTTATACTTTCCAGTGGTCTTCCCTGCTCTACTAATAACAGTTGCATCCTGCCATTGACTAGACCCTTCAGGCAAGTATGTCCCTTTTGTACCAGCTTTTGGCAGTTGTCCTTTCGGAAAAATGGCCTGTTCTAAATCATCAGAAGTGTTGCGTTCCTCTACAGAAACCCTGTCTATATCAGTTAACTGGTCCTCATAGTTCTGTAACACGTGCATATCAGATGACCCTGGTTCCTCGTCATGTCTGTCTGCTTTTTCTAAATTTGAATATTTGTAATCTGTACCTATTATCCTTGATGAATGTACTCTAACAGTTTGATTGCCATGTTGCAAAATAATTGTTTTGCCATCTATGCCTATGATCTTCCCTGGGCCTTTCCATTCATTAAAATTTTCTTACAGTATACTGTGTCTCCTTGCTGAAAAACGGTATTTGATGGCCGTACAGTATGCCTCAAAGCTCTGCAAATTCTTTCAGAGACTTCTGCTTCCAAAAATACTGCTTATATAATGCATTTAAATGCTCAGCAAAGGCAGAGCTAATTGTAGTCCCTTCCCAAGCTGGAAGCTGGTCATCCAAAATGGATGAAATTTTAGGATTTCTACCAAACACTAATTGATAGGGACTATGGCCCCCAACCATCTGCAATAAATTCTTTGCATGTACCGCCCATGCTAAAGCTGAATTTAGCTTGCAGTTTGGTCTATCTGCCAAAATTTTCCAGAGCATGTCATCTATTACCGCATGGTTTCTTTCACACACACCATTACTAAATGGGCTTTCTGCAGCTGTATTCAGAACTGTGATATTCACGTTTTCACACATATCCCTAAACTCATCATTAGCAAATTCTCCCCCATTGTCCGTAAGGAATTTTGCAGGTGGGCCCATTCCTGTCCCTATCCATTTTTCCACGATTTGATCCAGAATTACTCGCTTTTCTTTACTTCGTACAATTGTCGGTTGACTAAATCTGGTTGCTAAACCTACAAAATAAATATATTATTGGCTTTATCCCAGATCTTAAGATCCATGGCCACAATGTCGGTAAAATCCCTGTCCAAAGGTAGGGTTACTATCGGTCGTGCTGGTGTCCTTCTGTACTTCCTACAAACTTCACAGTGATCACTAACCTTAGTATAGTTTTCATCCCTTACCCCTGCCTTCTTTAATAAATTTTTCAGCCTCCGAGGAGACGGATGTGCAAATTGCCTATGCAGTTTTAATATAACAAGTTTTTTATCAGCTAAAGTCCCATTTTCAACTGCCTTAACAACTCTACTTGAAAGATTATTTGTAAGTAATTGAATACAATAGTGTCCCGACTGTGTAAATTGTAAGTCCACCGTCTTTCCAAAACCTGTTGCCTTATCCTTTTCCAAATCCAGTTTTATGTGTGCTTTCTTCATCGACGGTCTGCTCAGAAACAAAGGTATCTCACTTGATACAACATCCGTGCTAATGAAATGATTCACTCTGGCAATATTGCAAGGGATCACCACTCTTAAGTATTATCATCCCCAAACCTGAAACTTCGGGAACTTTCAAATTCCTTAACCTTGTTACGGTTTTTCGCATTCAAGGAGTCCAGGTAACATTTTAACCAGTCAATTCCACACAACAGTAGATGTGCAGCCACTGTCCAATACAGCACAATTGAAGGATTCTGCAACCAACACCCTCATTACCGGCGTAAAACTGCTTGTTAATAGGACAATGCCTTCTTTGTGGTCACTATCTTTTTCCTCTTCTGACTCTTCCGTGTCATGTGTCGCTTCAAACACTCTATTATAACATTTGGACAGTTGAAAGCATAATGGTATTGAGAGTCGCATCGAAAACATCGATTTATCATGCCCCGTGCATTTCTGGGGTTCATCTTCCTGTTGTAGGTTCTAACTGGGTTTCTGTCTTCAGAATTTCCGGGTCCCAATCTCCTTCTGTAGTCTTGGAACCTGTTTGTAGCCGTACGATTTCACCACCCTGTTAGTAGTGTATCTTCCATATTCTGCTTTATTGCAGGCTGACCTATTTGGGTCATCAGAGCCATCGGAATCGAATGTTTCCCCAGAAACCTTTTTTAAAGCTTCTGTCATCTGATGGAATAAGGTATCCTTATCCGTAAACTGAACTCCTGTCAAAACCAGGAGCCTATCCATGTTGCTCACTCTAGCACAGTCAAGTAATTTAAAGGCCAACACAGACTGTGGAAATTCCAGGTTGTGTTTCTGCAGCCTTTTATATAGTCTGCCAAATTCCAGTATATAGTCTTCAGTGGAGAAATCCTCTATTTTCCGGAACCTATCAAAACCCGACCATGCTTCATACGCAATTAACAAGTCAACCTTCTTATCAATCTTATCCATATAACGTAATAGAGTCTGAGACCTTCTTCTGAGTCTATCTCTTCCAATTCCAGCTCAGAAAACACTTTGCTCTGGATTTTACTGTCATAAGGTAGAGAAAGACCCAATGCCATACCTTGTTTTCTCTTTCCCAAGGCAGTTACCTTAGTCCACATAACTACTGCACTTCTCCATTGGTCGTACGAGCCCCTTTCAGAAAATATGGGGGGGTAGTCATATCCAACCATCTTTATACTAGGTTCAGCCATATATCTTTGGTTTTTTTTTCTTCTCAACTCACTCCATGGTTTGGTCTGGAAAAGTTGTATCTTTCAACCCTTCACATTTGCACAGCAACCATCCTCTGCTACCATTCGTTATACGTTTAGCTGCTGTTGTATAAAGAGTAAAAGGTTCTGCTCCTTTTCCACAAACACCTTTAATTTACTTCAACAGACTCTGCACAAAACTCTAACATCACATCACCCGACACAAAGGCCACCTGAAGCCCCTTTACATACCAGTGTCAATTATTGGATACTTACCATAAATAATTGGAATGTCTCTTAACCCATTACTTAACCTCCGCTCTGCCAGTGACCCATTGCCTCTAGCTTGTCACGTCAAGGAGGCTGCACTTGGAACAGGAGACCCTTAGCAGACTGGGATCCTCTAGGCCTTGGGCCAGCAGAGGACACCCACCAAAGTGCTCACAGTCAGTAGGGCATAGCAATCAGTAGGGTGATTCTACGTCAACTGCAGATGTCAGGGCTGCACCTAGACGTAGCAGGTGACAATGAAAAATTAAAAATTACTGAAGGACACAGGTGCATGAGTGTTCAACCAGTTTATATTATTTGGGCATTTGTAAATAGAGACATAGATGTTTACAGCATGGAAACAGGCAATATATGTTTACTTGCATTGTATGGAGGTGTCCTGGATTCCATCGTCCTGTTAGCATACTTCAGTGGTCACAGGCATTTTAGGTTGTGGAATGTAGGACTAGATCAAAGTCCGATCATGAACTCCCATAGATCCTGTTCTCCTACATTATCAGCATAGTGGCTACTCAATAATCCCATATGTATATGATTAAGCACTGCCCATTGATGCAACCATCAATTCACACGAAACGATTAGTAGAAGTGAACAGTGGTTTTAATAAGCTAGATCTGTGCCTGCCTGCGACTGCTCTCTACTGAGTGCCGCCTACAGGCTGCAGATCTATATACCACCCCCGAGGGGGCGGAGCTGTAGGCAGAGCCCACAAAGGCATCAACATAATACAATACAATACAGTGGTGAATTGTAGCAGCAATACGTTCACCGCATTCACCCCCTGTTAAAAAATTGAAGTCCAGTGGGGGTGAAGTGGGCTCACAGATCGAGTCTGTCCGGCACCTTGATCGTTCGCTGTAATCGCCTCAGCTCCGACTTCGCTGCGGGCACGGGTGTTGAACTCGTCGTTGCGGGCACGGGTGTTGGGCTCGTTGACTCCGGGAGCGTGTCGTCTGGAGCTTCATCACGGTGGGTCGGCGATGGGGGGGGGGGTATGGGCCATATAGGGGCGGGGAGCGGTGTTTGGTGTAGGGTGGGGGGGGGAGATGATGGTCGTTGGGGAACCGGCGGGTGCCAGATCCCGGAGGGAGGCTGTATCTTGTCGGCCGTCGCGGTGCGCCACATAGGGATACTGAGGGTTAGCATGTAGGAGCTGGACCCTCTCGAACAGGGGGTCGGACGTATGGCTCCTCACGTGCTTCTGGAGGAGGACAGGCCCCGGTGTTGTCAACCAGGACGGAAGCGAGACCCCAGAGGTGGATTTTCTGGGGAAGACAAATAGACAGTCGTGAGGGGTCTCGTTCGTGGCTGTGCAGAGGAGCGACCTGCCAGCGGGAAACCGGGAGACTTCTAGACCGTAGGGCCAGAAGGACGGCCTTCCATACCATCACATTCTCCCTCGCCACCTGTCCGTTTCCCCGGGGGTTGTAGCTGGTAGTCCTGCTCGAGGCAATGCCCTTACTGAGCAGGTACTGACGCAGCTCATCGCTCATAAACGAGGAGCCCCGGTCACTGAACGTAAGTGGGGAAACTGAACAGGGTGAAGATGCTGTGCAGGGCCTTAATGACAGTGGCTGCGGTCATGTCGGGGCATGGGATGACGAAGGCGAAACGGGGGTACTCATCAACGACGTTGAGAAAATACACGTTGCGGTCAGTGAAGGGGAGGGGCCCTTTGAAATCGACGCTGAGGCGCTCAAAGGGGCGGGATGCCTTCACCAGGTGGGCCTTGTCTGGTCGATAGAAGTGCCGCTTGCACTCCGCGCAGACTTGGCAGTCCCTGGTCATGGCCCTGACCTCCTCGGTGGAGTAGGGCAGATTGCGGGCCTTGATGAGGTGGAGAAGCCGGGTGACCCCCGGGTGACAGAGGTCATTGTTGATGGCCCGAAGTCGGTCATCTTGTGCGCTTGCGCATGTGCTGCGGGACAAGGCATCTGGGGGCTCATTGAGCTTCCCAGGACGATACACAATATCGTAATTATAGGTGGAAAGTTCGATTCTCCACCTCAAGATTTTATCATTCTTGATCTTGCCCCGCTGTGTGTTGTTGAACATAAAGGCTACCGACCGTTGGTCGGTGACGAGAGTGAACCTTCTACCGGCCAGGTAGTGCCTCCAATGCCGCACAGCTTCCACAATGGCTTGAGCTTCCTTTTCGACAGAGGAGTGTCGAATCTCGGAGGCGTTGAGGGTACGGGAAAAGAAGGCCATGGGCCTGCCTGCCTTGTTAAGGGTAGCAGCCAGGGCAACATCTGACGCATCGCTCTCCACCTGGAGAAGCCGGGTGACCCCCGGGTGACAGAGGTCATTGTTGATGGCCCGAAGTCGGTCATCTTGTGCGCTTGCGCATGTGCTGCGGGACAAGGCATCTGGGGCGTGCATCGCGGCTTTGGTAATATCTGCCTTGATGTGGCTGAAGGCCAGGCGGGCCTCAGTCGTCAGGGGGAAGATGGTGGCTTTGATAAGTGGGCGGGCTTTGTCCGCATAGTTGGGGACCCACTGGGCATAATATGAAAAGAACCCCAGGCATCTTTTCAGGGCCTTGGGGCAGTGGGGAAGGGGGAGTTGCAGGAGGGGGCGCATGCGGTCGGGGTCGGACCCTAGGACTCCGTTTTCCACGACATAGAAGATGATGGCTAGTCGGGTTGTGTGGAAAACGCATTTCTCCTTGTTGTAGGTGAGATTGAGGGCTTGGGCGGTTTGGAGGAACTTCTGAAGGTTAACGTCGTGGTCCTGCTGATCATGGCCGCAGATGGTGACGTTATCCAAGTACGGGAGCGTGGCCCGCAACCCGTACTGGTCAACCATTCGGTCCATCGTCCTTTGGAATACCGAGACCCCATTGGTGACGCCGAAGGGGACCCTGAGGAAGTGGAAGAGGCGGCCGTCTGCCTCAAAGGCAGTGTAGTGGCGGTCTTCCGGGCGGATCGGAAGCTGGTGGTATGCGGACTTCAGATCTACCGTGGAGAAAACCCGATAGTGTGCAATCTGATTTACCATGTCCGCTATGCGGGGAAGAGGGTACGCATCGAGTTGCGTGTAACGATTAATGGTCTGGCTGTAGTCTACAACCATCCGGTTCTTTTCCCTGGTCCTGACGACCACCACCTGGGCTATCCAGGGGCTATTGCTGGCCTCGATGATCCCCTCCCTCTAGAGCTGCTGGACCTCCGACTTGATAAAAGTCCTGTCCTGGGCACTGTACTGCCTGCTCCTGGTGGCGACGGGTTTACAGTCGGAGGCGAGGTTCGCGAAGAGCGAGGGAGGGAGGACCTTACGGGTCGCGAGGCTACATACGGTGAGAGGGGGTAGGGGTCTGCCGAACTTCAGGGTCAGGCTTCGGAGGTTGCACTGGAAATCCAGTCCTAACAAGAGAGGAGCGCAGAGATGGGGGAGGACTTAGAGTTTAAAATTGGCGTACTCGGCACCCTGTATCGCGTGGTTCACGACACAGCACCCCCGGATCTGCACGAATGTGATCCGGAAGCAAGGGAGATTGTTTGGGATGCGAGGGTAATCTGGAGGGAACAGCGCCTTACCATGTCTGGATGGATGAAGCTCTCCGTGCTCCCAGAGTCAAACAGACAGGGCGTTTCATGCCCATTAACCTGGACGGTCATCATGGAGTTCTTGAGGTGCTTGGGCCGTGACAGAGTGACAGCGCCAAGCTGTGGGTAGCCGGCGTGGTTGGTGGTAGCGGGGTGGTCCCAAGATGGCGGCCCCTGTCGGTCACATGTGTCGGACAGCATTAAAGATGGCGGCCCCGTCGGTCGCACGTGTCGGGCGGCGTTGAAGATGGCGGCCCCCATGAGTCGCACGTGTCGGGTACGGTTAAAGATGGCGGCCTCCACAGATAGCACGAGGCAGATGCGCGTCAGAAGGGGGCGGTACCGGCAGGCACACAGCCACGCTGCGGGGTCTGCGGGCCTGTGAGTCGGGCCTGCGATTTTGGAACTTTGGGTCGGGCCAAGCAGACTTTGGCAAAATGTCCTTTCTTGCCACAGTCGCTGCAGGTCGCATTCCAAGCCTGGCAACGCTGCCTGAGGTGCTGGTTCTGACCACAGAAATAGCAAGACAGCCCTCCGGGTTGGGCGGGCAGCCGCGCGGCACAGGCCTGAGACACCCTCGGGTCGGGTGATGGTCGCGCCTCTGGCGCCCACGAGGAAATCGCGTAGTTGGAGGGGAAGGCATTTAAGTTCCGGAAGGTTACCTCTGATGAGGTGGATAGTTTTACCGTCTCTTCTAGGTCGAGGGCGCCCTTTTCGAGCAGGCGCTGTCTGACATAGTTGGACCGGACTCCAGCCACATAGGTGTCCCGGATGGCGAGTTCCATGTGCTGCGAGGCCGTGACGTCCTTGTAGTTACAGTTTCGAGCGAGTACCCTCAGATCTCGTAGATATTCCTCCAGCAATTCCCCGGGGCGTTGACGACGTGTGGTGAGGAGATGCTTTGTTCACCGGCCTCGCGTAATGTCTTTTCAGGATCTCGACCGCGTCTGCGTATGTGGTCGAGTCTTCGATTAGTACTGAGATTCTGTGGCTCACCCGGGCGTGGAGGAGACTCAGCTTCTGTGCCTCGGTGACGGCGGGAGAGGAGGAGGCGGCGAGGTAGGCCTCTCAAAGCAGCGGAGCCAGTGTGAAAAGATTCCTTTGGCTTCAGCTGCCTGTGGGTCGAGTTCCAGTCGATCAGGTTTGAGGGCGGCTTCTATAGCGATATCTGAGGTTATTAAATTGATGTGACCATCAATTCACACGAGACGATTAGTAGAAGTGAACAGTGGTTTTAATGAGCTAGATCTGTGCCTGCCTGCGACTGCTCTGTACTGAGTGCCGCCTACAGGCTGCAGATCTATATACACCCCCGAGGGGGCAGAGCCCACAAGGGCATCAGCATAATACAATAAAGTACAGTGGTGAATTGTAGCAGCAATACGTTCACCACATCTATTAGTTGTGATATGCTGCATAGCCAAGCATCGTAGCTATTATTTGCAGCCTACCAGATTCTGACATCTGAAATGTGTTAGTCAAAGTCACTGCTCCTCCTGCTGCTGTTGCCCTGATGTCAGACGTGAATACATTGAGTACTTGTGGGATGTTAAATCTGCCAAGTGAGTCTTAAGTAGCATTGTAGTTGCAGTTTCAGGCTAATAGGATGAAACATCTTAACAGTGGAAAACCAGAGGTTGCCCTACACGTCTGTATAAAGCTGTGGTGGCCACGTTCAATCATGAATGGCCTCTTTTGGTGTTTTGTTGTTTTGAGCTAACATGCAGATAAAGGCAGCAACAATAAGGTGGCAATGAGCAAGGTAGTCTTGACTGTAAGAAGGATTGAGTGTAGGATTTAAGAGGTGTGTCTGCAGTTGCTACAAAGTTATCTCGAGACTCCTTGGCATGATAAAGATGGTGATCAGGGGGAAAGAACACAATCTTCCCTCATCAATCCGCACAGAGGTGCAATTTCATGATGTTCTCATGCTTCTCCTCACTGTGGACCCATCTAAGGTTCTGCCTGAAAGAGCTCTCTGCCAGGCTGGCCCCCCTTTGGGAGCTGGTGTCAGGGTGACATGAGTGCATCCTTGCTGAGTTTAGCTTTGATAATGCTTCCTAGTTGCCATGCACGCAGATTTTGAGAGGGCATGGGTGAAATCTCAATTCTACTTAACAGGTGCCCGAGGATGTGGGAGCACCGAGTGCTGTGCAGGTTCTAATGCACGCATTTAGCTCCAGAGCTGTGCATGTTTGAATGGTTTGGCACATGCAAAGAATCAAACTATAGCCAGTGCAATATAATTCAGCTACTGTAAACAAGGTACGTCAGAGAAAAATAACATCTGTCACCAAAAAAGTGCTGGGATATTCCAACCAGCAGAGGATAGAAAACTAAGAAGTTGAAGAAATGTGTCTGCAGCTATCTGTCTGGAATGTGGTAGCTTTCAGATTGGCATGGGTCTGTCTGCTGTGTGTCACCCCTGCAATGTCCTTTACATGTGGCTCAGCGACATCCTGGCCCTCCTTAGCTCCACCCCCTTATCTGACCTCCTCATCGGAGAAGACAGCTCGGTCCTCCCTGTCTCCCTCGCCAAGAGATCCCCCCCCCCCCCCCCCCCCCCCCCGGTAGAGTTATAATGCACAGCAGACAATGATAATCTGGGACACTCTCTAGCGAGTACTGGAGAGCCCGCCTGAGTGGTCCAAACATCTAAATCTCATCTTCCAGAGACCTACTGTCCTGGTGGACCGGTGGAGGCATGTGTGGCATTGTGGCACTCTGCGGAAAGCATCATCATCCAGGAGTTGTCCCCAAGAAACCAGCCCTGCAATCACCAATATCCTTCAAAAACCTGTGGCACTTGGAAGTGTGGCAGAATGAAGGCATCATGAAAGCTCCCCGGCAACTGAGTACAAACATGCAGGATTTGCCTTCTGTGACCACGTGTGAGCTGCATGTTCAGAGTGGAATCCTTTCCAATTGATGAATGTGACTGGCTGTTGCCAGAGAACACTCAATGTCAGGTACTACATGTATATTAAGAACTCACAGCTCTAACACACTCGTACCTCTGTCAATTCCTCTTCTCCCTTTGTTTTGTCGGCTTACTAGTCCTGACAGTCCATCTTGAATGAGTGAAAGTACCACCAATTGAACATTGAGAAGACAGCATCAATTGAAGTTGGCCATTGCCACAAAATCCCTTCTTTCCCTTCACCCCCCTCAACCACTGTACCACTCTGAACCAGATGGTTTATAACCTTTGTTTCCTATTCGATTCTGATCGGAGCTTCTGGTGCCATGTTCTCTTCATCCTCTCCTTCAGCCCACATGCTGCTGAAACGCTTATCTGTTTTTGTTACCGCCAAACGTCAATGCTTGTGCAGCAGGCTTCTGCGAACCTCAGTAATTTGAGCTAATTCAAAACCCTGCTGCCCATATCCTAAACTGTGCAATTCCATTTGCCCATCATACTTGTGCTCAAAGACCTATGTAAGCTCCCAATCTGTACTTCAAATACAAAACTGTCAGTGGCTCCTAATCAAGGCCATCTTTAGCCTTGCTCCTCCTCCTCCAGTCCTACAATCTTCTGAGAACTCTGACTTCTTGCACATCCCTCACTTGTTTGGTCTATGGGTGGTCCTGTCTTCAGCCACGTACGGCCTAAGCCGTGGAATTCCCTCTTAAACCGCTTTGAGTCGTCACCTCTCCTCCATTAGGGTTCTTCTTAAACATGTTTCTTTGGCCAAATTTTTGATGACCTCTCCCTGTATCTCCTTCCTTTCCTCAGTCAACATTTTGTTTGTTTATGCTTTTCGGAATAGTGTTGGGATGGTTTCCTATGTTCAAGGTGCTATATCAGTGCAAGTTGATACTTTTGCTGTTGTTGGAGGTTCAGCAGAAAGGCAGGATTTTGCTGGTTCATGTCAGAATGACAGTTCCATATGCACAGAATTTGTAACTCAGTCCTTTCAGGAGAAAACCCTGGGGGCGTAGCTTAGCGCACAATCCGTCATCTGTCCTCAAGACAGAAAGGAACTGAGTGTAAGAAGGCTATGATCCCATAAGACATACTAGCAGTACTGTATTGCATGTTGATTTGTAAAGCCAAGGACAAGACCTCTGTGTCTCTCAAAACCTCTTCTAGCATTAGTCATGTGGCTCAATCTCTGGCGAGCATTTAGTTGTCGCCTGCACTCTGGTGCATTCACTGCTACCAATGCAAAATTTTGATTTTGGCCAAAGTAGTTGTCTTAAAAACAGGGATTCAGTCAAAGTTTACTTTGGGATACTGAAGCATAATGGAGTTTGAATTACAAATGCCAAAAATATGAAATAAACGAGAAGAAATTAGTCCAACTGGACAGTAGGCCCACCAGCTCTGTAAATGGTAAAGGGCAGGTTACCGTTTTTAACAAGTCCCTTTGTTAAACCAGGAAAGAAAAGTCATTCAAACTCATTTTCTAAACTGACCAAAACTATGGGCGTAATTTTCCCCTGTCGGCGGGATCAATGGCGGGCAGGGTGGGGGGAGAGAGGGATTTCGGCAGCAGTCCCAAAAATCGGTTTCAAGCTGCCGGGAATTCCCACGGGATCTTCTGCCAGTGCCCACCATGCAGATTGTGAATCCTGCTGGAGGCCAGAATGAAAATGATTTACATCCCGCTAAAAGATGCAGATGATGTCCAGACCAGAACCTTCCCTTTCCTCCTGATTCTCCGTAATACCAGCAGGAAACATGCTGATCCAGAACACGTCTGGACCAACGCGGCATGTAGAAATCGGGACTTACCTTTAGCGCCTTGCTCATGCCATGGACATCTGAGGAGAAGCCAAGAAGCCTGCAGCTACTGGATCCTGAAGGAAGACATTGCTTAGAATGGTGGGTGGTTCCTCATGTCCATGATGCCTCTCGGAAGGCGGCGAGGTTTTCACGCAGCAGCTTCGGCTTCACTGATGTCAGACTTGATTTGTTCACTCGTACTCACTTGATTGGGGGGGAGAGGGGATGGGGGGTGGTTAAGATGGCGGATGATGATTCAAAGCAAACGATCACAGTTCTTGCAGATCGAAAGGGAACAAAGCCAAGTGTTGACGGTAACAGCTGCTGCATGACAGTGGGTGGGCAGAGGCGCAGGTCAGCGAAGATGATCGACTAAAGAAGAATCCCAGCGGGCAGCATTGGAAAAGCTTGGGACAGTCAGATGGGTGGTGATGGTTGGAGGATCTGTTGTCTGTGGGGGAGTGCTAGCACGAGGCTGTGAAAGGCCCTGCCACAGACACTTCTCCCTCCACAAACACGTGTGGTGCAGCTGAACTGTGACTGTTAGGGATGGGGGTAGGGACGCCTCACAAAACTGATATAATGATGCTGAAAGACAACACTAGACATGATTTAGTGCAAGTGTGAATATATAATACAGTGACAGTGTTCACCTGTGCAGCCTTGTCCTCAAAAGTTCTTTATTTTTCTCAGCTAATACTACGTCTAAGTGCTGTTGAGTGTCATGTGAGAGTACCTAAATATCTGTAGTGAGAGTACCTTTAAGAAATGGGTGTTTACTACTGCAGTGATGTCAGAGAGTGAGTGGAGCTGGGCGGTACTATCAGCTTTTTACTTTTGTTTTCGAGCAGGCTGCAGGGTGTGTTTTAGTTTTGTTTTCTGTGTTGGAGCTGAAGCCAGACCAATCAGGTGTACTGCTGTTCTCTCTGCCATCAAAAGACTCTCTTGATCATTTGGTGAATTCAGAATTATATATGTTGTCAGTAGTGACTTTAACCTGATGTGCTTCTGATAAAGGTTTTGTTTTTAAGTCGTATGGATGTTAAAAAGGAAAGCCTAAAGGTTTACTTAGTATTGTAGTCTTTGGGGATTGTATTTGAATTAATGGTTGCTAAGATGTTCACTATGTTTTAAAAAGGTTAACTTGAATTCATAGAATAAACATTGTTTTGCTTTAAAAAATACTTTTCCATTTCTGCTGTACCACACCTGTAGAGTGGGCCATGTGCTCTCCATACCACAATCTAGTCAGGTGAACTCCATGATACACTTTGGGGTTCTCTAAACCCTGGCCCATAACAAATTGGGGGCTCGAGGGGGATAAAAGTCTTATCTATTGGATTGGCTTAGTGAACTTAAAGACAGTGAGGGGTGAGCATATTGTGGGTGCTTTTCAGGTGTGGTATTTTAGTTTAAGTGGGGAGTGTGTTGTGGACAGTGGCTCTTTCAGAGGCTCTGAAGTTTTTGGGGGTGGAGACGGTCACACGCAATACCTTACGGGCCGAGACTAAACGCAGACTGTTAGATTTGGCAAAAAACATTGCAGTTAACATTATCTGACAAAATGCGAAAAGATGAGGTCATTATGGCGGTGGCTAAGCATTTAAAGTTGCCTGAGATACAGTTTGACTCATTGGAAATAGCAAAAATTCAGTTGCAAATTAAACAAATGGAACATGAGAAAGAATTAAAGCAGCTTGAATACGAAAGAGAGAGGGAGGAAAAAGAAAGAGAAAGAGAGAGAGAGGAAAAAGAGAGAGAAGAAAGGAAAACAGAAAGAATAGCCCTAGCAGAACAAAAAGAAAGAGAAAGGGAGATACAGATCAGGGAAAAAGATAAAGAGAGAGAGTTTGAACTTCAGAAAATGGCCATGAAACATGACAGGCAGTTAAAATTGGCAGGCGTAAAGGGAAACGTACAGTTGGAGGATAGTGATCAGGATAGTGAGAAAGAGCGTGAAAGTCGAAGGCTTGGTGGGAATCTATTTAAATATGTCCAAGCATTGCCCAGGTTTGACGAGACGGAGGTAGAAGCCTTTTTCATTTCATTTGAGAAGGTAGCTAAACAAATGAAATGGCCACATGACATGAGGGTATTACTGATTCAAACAAAGCTGGTCGGTAGGGCTAGTGAAGTGTTTGCATCACTACTAGAGGAGGTATCTGGGACATATGAGGAGGTGAAAAAAATCCAGCTTAGGTGCATATGAACTAGTGCCTGAAGCTTACAGACAAAGGTTTAGAAATTTAAGGAAAGAATTTGGTCAAACATACATGGAGTTCGAAAGGACCAAGCAGAGTAAATTTGATAGGTGGATAAGGGCTTTGAAAATAGACCAAACGTATGAAGCTCTCAGAGAAATTATACTTTTTGAGGAGTTTAAAAATTAAATTCCTAATGTAGTGCAAACTCATGTGGAAGAGCAGAGGGTTAAAACTGGCGAGATTAGCAGCAGAAATGGCAGATGATTATGAATTATTCATCAATCAAAGATTGGTTTCCGACATCAGTCTCAGCCTGTGAGGGATAGAAACTGGGGATATGAGAAATACTCAAGTGGTAACGGTAAAGGTGATCTGATGGGAGATAATAAGGAAAGTGCACCTCAGTTTAAAAAGAAATCCAGGAGGGTGGAAAAGAAATGAAAAGTTTCAAATGTTTTCACTGTAATAAACTAGGCCATGTAAAGTCACAGTGTTGGTGGTTGAAGAAAAGCACTGGGAAGGCTGATGTGGTAAAACAGGATAAGACGGTGGGGTTTGTTAGAGTGGTAAAAGAAAGCCCAAGGGAAGCGAAGGAGGTGCAAACGATTGTACAGCCTGTTCAAGAAGTAATTGTTAAGAACGTGCCAGATGTCTTCAAAGAATTTACTTGTGTGGGTAAAGTTTACTCGTGTATCAGGAGGAGCAGGTAAAGAAGTCACAATTTTAAGAGATACAGGGGCTAGTCAATCTTTAATGGTAAGAGATTTAATGATAAGAGATGAGGAATTATGTAGTTTGGGAAGAATGTTGCCAGAAAAGGTGGTGATATGTGGAATTCAGGGTGAGAGGAGTAGCGTTCCATTATATAAGGTAAGGTTGGAAAGTCCAGTGAAGAGTGGTGAAGTGGTAGTAGGAGTAATAGAGAAAGTATCTTGTCCAGGAATACAGTTTATCTTGGGTAATGATATAGCTGGATCGCAGGTGGGAGTGATGCCTACTGTGGGTTTAAAAAAAATAAATTTACTGTACCCAATTATTTTTTTCCAATTAAGGGGCAATTTAGCGTGCCAATCCACCTACCCTGCACATCTTTGGGTTGTGGGGACAAAACCTACGCAAACACGGGGAGAATGTGCAAACTCCACACAGACAGTGACCCAGAGCCGGGATCGAATCTGGGATTTCGGCGCCGTGAGGCTGCAGGGCTAACCCACTGCGCCACCATGCTGCCCCTTGATGCCTACTGTGATTGATAAGCCAGTGGAAAATCAGACAACTGAAGTGTTGAAGGATGAATATCCTGGGATTTTTCCGGATTGTGTAATAACAAGGTCGCAAAGTCACAGGTTAAGACAAAAGGAGAAAGAAGATGAAGTTGAAGTGCAATTATCAGAAACTATTTTTGATCAGATGGTTGAAAAAGAACCGGAACAGCTGGAGTGTGAGGCGGATATTTAAAGTTCTGGAAAATTGGCAGAGTTACAACAAAAAGATATAGAAATAAAATGGATGTATCAGAAAGCATACACGGAAGAGGAATCTGAGTGTGTACCAGAATGTTTTTACCGTAAATGTAATGGCTTGATGAGAAAATGGAGACCTTTACATATACAGGCGGATGAAAAGTGGGCAGACGTTCATCAAGTAGTATTGCCGGTAGGGTATAGAAAGGAGGTGTTGCGAGTTGCACATGCGGTACCAGTGTGAGGTCATTTGGGAATAAGGAAAACTCAAGCTAAAATCCAGAAACATTTTTATTGGCCTGGACTACATAAAGATGTAGTTAAATTTTGTCAATCATGTCACACATGTCAAGTGATAGGGAGACCTCAAGCAGTGATAAAACCAGGGTCCTTAATACCCATTCCAGCATTTGAGGAAACTTTTACAAGGGTCTTAATTGATTGTGTAGGACCGCTTCCTAAAACGAAGAGTGGGAATCAATATCTTTTGGCTATAATGGATGTGTCTACTAGGTTTCCAGAGGCCATTCCAGTACGTAATATTACAGCTAAAAACATTGTGGCGGAGTTACTTAAATTATTTACTAGATATGGACGATCCACAGAAATACAATCGGATCAAGGATCGAATTTTACCTCAGGGTCATTGAAAGAAGTTATGGATAGCTTAGGAATAAAACAATTTAAATCAACTGCTTACCATCCAGAATCGCTGGGAGCGTTAGAAAAGTGGCATTAGACAATAAAGAAAATGTTGAGGGCTTATTGTCAAGATTATCCAGAGGATTGGGATAAAGGAATTCCATTCATACTGTTTGCAATTAGGGATGCACCTAATGAGTCAACCAATTTAGTCCTTTTGAACTAATCTTTGGTCATGAGGTAAGAGGACCACTTAAATTGATTAAGGAACAATTGGTGAGTGAGAAATCGGAAATTACATTATTGGATTACGTGTCAAATTTTAGGGAACGATTAAATAGAGCAGGTGAATTGGCTAGACAACCTTTAAAAGTTGCACAAAATGTGATGAAACGGTTCGCGGACAAGAAATCCAACATTCGTAGTTTTGCCATTGGAGATAAAGCTTTAGTGTTGTTACCAGTGGTAGGTGAACCTTTAAAAGCTAAGTTTTGTGGACCTTATCAGATTGAAAGGAAATTAAGTGAGGTGAATTATGTGGTTAAAAACACCAGATAGAAGGAAGATTCACCGAGTGTGTCATGTGAATATGCTTAAAAGGTATTTTGAAAGGGAAGGAGTGAAAAAGGTTTTAATGATTCTAACTCAAAAAGTGACGAACCAAATCCAGATGACTGAATTTGACATACCTCAAATTAAATTGGAAAACGAGGATTTCTTAAAAATTGGGACAAATTGTTGAGTTACCTTCCAGAGGAAAAACAAACTGACCTGAAAGAGTTATTGATATCACATGGGAAAGTTTGTGGAGATAAATTGGGAAGTACTAAAATGGCTATACATGATGTAGATGTGGGAAATGCTGTTCCAATCAAACAACACCCAAACAGACTTAACTCTTTAAAATTGGCACAGGTTAACAAAGAGATTGAGAGTATGCTTAAAAATGGCATAATTGAAGTGGGTTGCAGCCAATGGAGCTGACCCATAGTGATGGTACCAAAACCAGACGGTACCCAACGGTTGTGTGTGGACTATAGAAAGGTTAATGCAGTTTCAAGAATGAACTCTTATCCTATCCCACGTTTGGAGGATTGCATTGAGAAAGTGGGACAAATGAGCTTTTATTTCCAAATTGGATTTACTTAAAGGTTACTGGCAGGTCCTGTGTCCGAAAGGGCGAAGGAGATTTCAGTTTTTGTGACTCCAGATGATATATACCAATTCAAAGTTATGCCATTTGGCATGAAAAACACCCCAGCCACATTTCAATGGTTAACTAACAAAGTCGTTTCAGGATTACCCAATTGTGCAGTATACATCGACGATCTGGTAATTTTCAGCCAGACATGGACAGAACATTTGAAACATCTGATGGAGTTATTTGATCGACTTCAGGAGGCGGGTTTGGTGATAATCCTAGCCAAAAGTGAATTTGGAAAAGCCCAAGTCACATTCCTTGTGGAGTTCCAATACCCTCGAGACAAAGGGAAATAATGTGATCTCTAGGCATGAGTGGATTTGATCGAACATTTGTGCAAATGTTTTGTAGCGTGGTTGCTCCACTGATGGACTTGCTGTAATAACGTCGAAAATTTCAGTGGACAGTGGACTTTCAACAGGCATTTGTTGGCCTGAAAGCTGTGATAACTAATGCTCCTGTGTTCGAGAATTGCAAGGGACTCTGTGATCAGATTAAACTAAAGTATCTGACTTTAAAGAGAAATGCCGAGGCGTAGAGAAATCGATGGATCGTGCAGAGACCTTCTTGTTCAAAGAGATTGTCAATCAGCAAGGATTTCAGTTGGAGGAAGAAGAACAAAAATGGACTATATTATTGTACCTGTTTTTACGTGTTTTTTTTAAAACAAAAAAGTATATTTACTGTGTGCATTCCTTAAAGGATAGTGAAAAGGTGAAAAATGAAACCGTCTTGAAGTTGATGGTTTATTTTTTTTTCTTGGGGGAGGTGTCATGTGAGAGTATCTTTAAGAAATGGGTGTTTACTACTGCAGTGATGTCAGAGAGTGGGCGGAGCTGGGCTGTCTGTCAGCTTTTTACTTTCGTTTTTGAGCAGGCTGCAGGGTGTGTTTTAGTTTCGTTTTCAGTGTTGGAGCTGAAGCCAGACCAGGCAGGTGTACTGCTGTTCTCTCTGCCATCAAAAGACTAACTCTTGATCATTTGGTGAATTCAGAATTATAAATGTTTTCAGTAGTGACTTTAATCTGATGTGCTTCTGATAATGGTTTTGTTTTTAAGTCGTATGGATGTTAAAAAGGAAAGCTTAAAGGTTTACTTTGTGTTGTAGTCTTTGGGAGTTGTATTTGAATTAATGGTTGCTAAGATGTTCACTGTATGTTTTAAAAAGGTTAACTTGAGTTCATAGAATAAACATTTTGTTTTGCTTTAAAAAATACTTTTCCATTTCTGCTGTACCGCACCTGTAGAGTGGGCCCCCATACCACAATCTAGTAAAAGTTGTGGGTCAGGTGAACTCCATGATACACTTTGGGGTTCTCTAAACCCTGGCCCATAACATGAGACATCCACAACATGGGTGGAGGCAGCCTTTGGAGTTGTCGGCCCTGAGGATGAGGCTGAAGGAGCCAAAGGCTGTGTGGATTCCGAGGGAGCAGACAACCTCTGAGAGTCCTGAGTGGATGAGCCAGGGGTGCCCCGCTGCTGCTCCTCATCCCTTCGGATGTCCATAATCATAATCTTTATTGTCACAAGTAGGATTACATTAACACTGCAGTGAAGATCCTGTGAAAAGCCCCTAGATGCCACATTCCGGCACCTGTTCGGGTGCACAGGGAGAATTCAGAATGTCCAAATTACCTAATAGCACGTCTTTCGGGACTTGTGGGAGGGAACCGGAGCACCCAGAGAAAACCCACGCAGACACGGAGAACGTGCAGACTCCGCACAGACAGTGACCCAAGGGGGGATCCAAACTGGGACTATGGCGCTGTGAAGCCACAGTGCTAACCACTGTGCTATCGTGCTGCCCAAGGACCAAGGCCTCACTCCTTGAGGGGAACGGGCATCTGGCGGGTCATCGAGGTGCCCCATTCACCTCTCGTTATTGCCATTGCATGAACTCATGGAATGTCGGTCTGCATGCATCTCTGCATTCTGCTGGACAAGGTATCTATGGCATCCGCCATCCTCCCCATGGTGGTCTTGATGACCACACAAATGGGAACCACTTCATTAGACAGCAAGTGGATGGACTCCTCCGACACACATGCCACTTTGTTGATGGCATCCAATAGCTCTTCCTGATGTTTCCTCGCTTCCTGCTGTTTTCTTTTTATTCGTTCTTGAGATATGTGCGTTGCTGGCTGGGCCAGCATTTACTGCCCATCTCAAATTGCCCTTGAACTGAGTAGCTTGCTAGGCCATTTCAGTGGGGAGCAGTTAAGAGTCAACTGCGTTGCTGTTGATGGTAAGGATGGCAGATTTCCTTCCTTAAAGGACATTAGTGATCCAGATGGGCTTTTACGACAATCGGCAATGGTTTCATGGTCATCATTAGACTTTGAAATCCAGATTTTTTTTTTGAATTGAATTCAAATTTCATCATCTGCCCGTGATGGGATACGAACCCAGGACCCCAGACCATTACCCTGGGTCTCTGGATTACTAGTCCAGTGACAATACTACAACGCCACTGTCTCACCTTGTGATGCTCCACAATGAATTGGAAGGCCGATTCTAAAGGCTGATCAACCGACTGGGAGTTCACAGATGCTTCTTCCCTAGCTGTGCTCCGAGAGCCAGGAAACGCAGCTGAACTTTCCCACTCCTGCTGCGGTCGTGTATCCCTGCAGTGACCACTACATTATGAAACTTTTCCTGAACTAACAAGAAAACCCACCGAGGTGTGTGCATCTGATCTGGTGGAGGGTGCAAGTGAATGCTCCCTCCTTGCTCCATTCTGGACTGTGGCTCGGGCAACAAAGGGAATCGTCCTCCTCCTCAGGCCTTGCTCTCTTACTCGAGGCGCCTGTAAGTGAGAAATAAAGTGCAAATGATCACCAATTGCCTCCATCGGAGGCACTCAACCCCCATGTTTCCATTGACTGGAGGAATCCTTACTAGGTGGAAGGCCAAGCTCCCCATCGTCGATGACTCTGCCCCACTTGATTCCCACGAACTCTGAAGCCCTCTTAATAATAATCTTTCTTATTGCCACAAGTAGGCTTACATTAACACTGCAATGAAGTTACTGTGAACTGGGTTCGAGCCCTCTGGTGTGGTCGATCACTCAAGTCTTCTCCAATTCTACTCGGTTGTTTTGAAAGTTCTCCTGCTCAAAGAAGAGACGCTTGAGAGAGGTTGCATGTCACATTGGTAAGAGCTTTGGATTTCAGATCATTCCTCCCCTTGTGTAAGATAGCCCACTTCTGTGTGGCACGTCATCACTGGAGTGAATTCGTCAGCCCTTCAGAGCAAAGCGCAAATCCACATGCAAGAGGAAGGCTCGTACAGGCTTGAGATGTCAAGGTTGCTCGTTCCCTCAGCACCATCAAGCCTGCACCGACATGGAATTTGGCGCTCAACCCCCGGATGTATATTTAATGAGGTTGGGGCTGGTAGATATGGTGCGGTATCTCGACTGCCACCACAGCAGAAAATACTCCCCATCCCCACCCCTGCCATGGGACTTAGCCCCAGATGGGAGAATTCCGGCCAATGTAGTGGGGCAAAAGGAAGGATCATTTATCAAATACACTAAATACGAGTTTAAAACAATAGCCAATGAGTTTAATAGCCAGGTGGATTTTAAAAAAATATTGATTACTGACGAGAAACATTAAACCTTAAAGTAGCTGATGACGTGGGCAGCAGGGTGGCGCAGTGAGTAGCACTGCTGCCTCACGCGACGAGGTCCCAGGTTCGATCCCGGCTCTGGGTCACTGTCCGTGTGGAGTTTGCACATTCTCCCCGTGTTTGCACGGGTTTCGCCTCCACAACCCAAAGATAATAATAATCACTCATTGTCACAAGTAGGCTTCAATTAAGTCACTGTAAAAAGTCCTTAGTCGCCATATTCCGGCGCCTGTTCAGGGAGGCCGATACGAGAATTGAACCCGCGCTGCTTGCCTTGTTCTGCATTACAAGCCAGTTGTTGAGCTCATTGTGCTGAATCAGCCAGATGTGCAGGCTAGGTAGATTGACCATGCAAAATTGCCCCTTAATTGGAAAAAATGAATTGGCTACTCTTTAAATTTATTGAAAAGAAGTAGCTGATGACAACTAAATCCAATTAAGGTAAACCGCATACAAAATTATTGCTACTCCATAGTCGCTCGGTTGTTTGTCAAATGAACATTTTCTGAAACTGGGCAGCAGACTTAGTTTGAGTTAATCTGCAAACAGCACTTATTATAATTGTTTGCTGAAAGGGAATTTTGCTGTAAAATTATTCACAGCTGCCATTTTTTGAGTCATAGAGTGTGGGTTGTGGTAGTCTGGGTGTTGTGAATGTTGGCATAATGATCTTCTTGACTAGACTGCGTAGTCTTGTGATTTCAAGCAAGATAATGATAGCAGAAGACAACTGCAGCATTCTTGGACAACATAGAGCCTTAATGGTGGCAAGTTTAGGAAGAACTAGATGCGGGGCTACAATATGGCCTTGATTTTTCTGACTCCTCCTTGCTGTTAGCAAGATTGTGCTGTAAATACGGCCTTGTATTATTGCCCATACAGAAATAGCACACAGCTCTGCTTATTTTATCGATTAAGGATAGTAGCTCTTTAAAAACATTGCGTAACTTCAAAGTTGTTTTTCGTTACTCTTTTAAAGTCCCAGATTTTGGGGTTAGTATCAAAAACAGGGGGTAAATTCAGATGGAAATAGATCTGGGGGAAAAAGAAGGTAAATTTAGAAAAATATCAATTTTATTGCTCCCTCAAAGAAGCAGACGGAATAGTGAAACTAAATGATAAACCACAGTTATTTACACAGTTCAAAGACAGTGGGCGCGATCCAATGGC
Source organism: Scyliorhinus torazame (assembly GCF_047496885.1). Classification (NCBI taxonomy): domain Eukaryota; kingdom Metazoa; phylum Chordata; class Chondrichthyes; order Carcharhiniformes; family Scyliorhinidae; genus Scyliorhinus; species Scyliorhinus torazame. The sequence continues at coordinate 66,025,657 of NC_092716.1, read as the reverse complement.
TAAACTGTGCCTGAAAAGCAGCTCACCAGAGCATGGCATGGCCGATAAAAGCCGGGAGACCCTGCTCCCAGCATCTACCCGGCTTGCGATCTTGCGAGACTTTGTGACCATTGTGAGCGGGATCAATTTTTGGCAAATTTGCATATTAAAGCGAGACAGCGAGTCTCACTCTAATGTGCGGATTCCCGAGGAGTTGGCATTCATTCCCTTCGCCTTGGGGACCTCGGGCGAATGGCATTCAGTAAAGGTCTCAACAAAGGGGGACCAGATGGAATGACACTCACGGGGCTCTCCCAGGGGATCAGAGGCCCCAGCTGCATGCCCTTTGGGCAGGGTGGTGCCCTGGCACTGCTGGTCCAACCTGGGCACCCTGGCAGTGCCACCTGGTGCCAGCCAGAAACTGTCACCATGCCCAGGTGGCACTGCCAGGTTAGCGGTGCCAAGCTAGTAACTTTTGCGCGTGCACTATCGGGCCGAGGGTGCCCTGTGTGGGTGTTGGGAGGCTGCAAAGGGTGACCTGGGACCCTCCCATAGTGCGTTCGGCTGGGGGGGTTCAAGGGTCGCTTCGGGGGCCTCACTCAGAGATCAGGACGCGATTTAAAAATGGCGTCCCAATCTCTCGCTACATAGAGCAGTTCTGACTCCTCAGTGTACAAAACGGGGCTATGTGCGGCCTCAGCTGCACGTTCCCCACTGAGGCCCCTTATACAATGTGAGTCACTTTGTGTAGCCATGTGTTTCTTGGTGCAGTGTGCGCTGGGAAGCACGCGACTAAACACGCTCACTATGGGACTTTGTTCCCAATTAGTTGAATCGCGCCCAGTGCTTTTCCATGCTAAAATGGCACATCCAAAAGTGCAGTAATTTAGGTGTTTTCTCCTCCTCTTTCAATTCTTTGCCATCCTCCATTAATCATTGATCAGCTTTTTCACTAGGCAAGCTTTACTCCAGCTCTTAGTTGCTTTAATATGGGTATAAAGATTACAACTCAAGTATAAAATTGAGGATGGAATATATAGTTAGACATCCAGGACTCAATTATACCTGTGCAGTACGCCATGATAAAACTATCTTCTGCACTCTAGCCCTGAAGGTTGCACTTGGTCTCTACTGCCCATGTGCAACTCCCTGAGCAATTAATTAGTGAAGAAATCCTGAGAATGGACCGCACTTGCACTCTGCAAAACATTACTTAAAATATCAGTGGGAGAGATTAGTGTAGGGAGAGAAATGATTGAGAGGTGGTCAGTAATTTGGGGATAGAGTCAGTAATGTGGAAATGATGATTTTCTGATGCCACTTAGAAATCATCAAGCACTCGATGTTGGAAAAGTGGCCTACTACATGTACGGAGTCACAAAGGTGGTGGAGAGCTATAGTGGAATGTAATCAGGGTACATGTGGAAAACTGCCCCATGTTTGTGAAAAGGGCCAATATGTAGAGGAGGGGGCCAAGGATGGATCACTGTGAGAAGAGAAGCCATCGTTAGAGTTGTTTTATCTGAGTGGAATTAATTTGGAGAATTCCAATGTTGCTGAACCATGTAAGAGAGGAGATGGTATGGACGACCGTGTCAAAGACTGCAGAGAGTTTGAGGAAGGGTACCACCAGGGTTACAGTCACAAAAATAGTTTGCACATTTGGATACGGCCATATTGGCACCGCAGGGGCCAATTTGAAGGCTTTCAAGCAGAGCTGCGAGGTTGCAAACTATGACAAGAAAGGGACAAAAGAGAAAATGCTGGAAAATCTCAGCAGGTCTGGCAGCATCTGGAGGGAGAGAAAAGAGCTAACGTTTCAGTTCAGATGACCCTTTGTCAAAGCTCACAAGAGACAAGAAAGGGAAGTTGAAAATTGAATAGTATTTAGAGTCTTAAGGAATCAAAGACAGATTTTTGGGAGAACAGAATGATGACTGCAGTTTTGAAAGGGGGGGGGGGGGGGGCACCACAGCCCCCGGAGAGAGGGAACTGTTTATGATGTCAGCTAGCTTAGGGACCAAGAAAGACAATCGGATTCCCAACTCTGGCACTGATGTGAAACTCACAACCCCAGGCTCCAGAGAGGGGAGCAGGCCTATGCAATGGGGGAATTGGGCTGCCATTTCTTTCATTTCTTGCATCTAATGCCTAATTTTATGAATGAATTTCATTTTTTGTGCAATACAGTATAAATGTTATTTATTAGCTGTATTTACTGATCTGAATGGGCGAGAACATGACATGACAAGAGCAGTTTGAAAACCATGCGGTTTGATTGGTTTGTTTTGTGCAGTTGATGATTGGAAGTGCTGAAAAATATTTGAAGAGTTTGATTGGTTAGCTATTTATGATGTGGTGGATTTTTGTCGGTTTTTCTATTGATAGACCATTTGATCCAATCAGTATGGCTAACAGAACAAATAAAGTTGGAAGACAATTAAAAAAAAGGATGCATTTTTTTGTACCTCATCCAGATGATACAAAATTATATTTAGAATTCCTTTAATGGCATAAAAAGTAGAAAGAATGAGGTGATTGTGCAAAATCACAGATACTGGTGAAGACTTCAATCTCTATCCAGATTTCTTTCCTACTTATGATATTTAATATATTCTTAGAAGTGGCTTTTATTTGAAACATCTAACTGTAACCTTGCTGCATAAATCAATAAAATTGTTCATATTGCAGCTTTTTCACTTGCGTGATTTTATAAGATTTTATGTCTTTATAGCTTTTACATTCCTTGCCAACTATTGGTTTGCTAGCTTTGGAATTTGAATCAGTTGAGGTTGAGAAGCAGTTTAATTCCATAATATGAATTTATCCAAAAGGTTCTGTTGAATGGGCCATATTTGGCTGTAGCAGGTCATTGTGCAGTATCTGCTGTTAGTTAAACTTGCCTCTGAGCCTCTCTGCTCAATAGAATTTGCCTGCAAAGTTGCTTAAAATGTGAGCTAATAATGTTTCAACTTTGGAAACAGAGCAACCAACAGGGTTCCCCTGTACCAATGGGACTTGATGATTGAGAAATAAACAAACGAAGGATGGAGAAGGAGGGTGAATTAAATGGGATGGATTCAATGTCAAATTAGGTACAGAATGCAAATTAAAGAGGGGGTGAAGATATGATTAAGAGAGAGAAAAAAGATAAAGGATCTGTACGGAAAACATAAAAATGTGTTCCTTAAAAGACTCTGAAAAATTTAGAACCTGAAGGAATGAGATCCCACACTTGTGGTAGCTTTTTCTGTGCCAGAAAAGCAGCAATGGACACTTGTCACTTTGTTAAAAGGACACTTACTTCCTGTAATAACAAGTCTTATTTTGGGGGTAAGTTTAATGGGCAAATACTGCACAATCAAAAACCACAAGGAGGGTAAAGGTGTGTGGCATTTTTGTGAAGCTAACGGCAATTGACACATCTTGGACAGCAAATTTTGGATAGTGAGATTTAACTGTGCATTTGCCTGAAATTTCTGTACCATTTACACTTAAATACTGCAGGTACCATTAGCCATGCCATTATTTTGACAGCACATTCTGTCCGATTATGAATAATGTACAGCCTTTTGTTAAGCAATGCAATGGCACCATGAGTATGTGTGTACATTTAAGCCCTTCTAAAGTCCTTCCTTTTGCTGAAAATGTATCAACTGGTGCAAAATGGGTGGCGTTCCTGAGGGAAGCGTTAAATACATTGTTCATTCTGTTCATTTGTTTTCTCTGTACCTAACATTTGCTGTTACGCTTCAGAAAAAGTGATTGCACTTATGTGAGCAACGTGCATTTGTTGGATTAACATTTGCAGAAATAAATTTGTTAATTCCAATAAGTGCCAAACCGTAACTTTAGGTTACTAATCTTTTTTTAGGTTTCAATTTTGAACCATAATTATCTGAAAACCCTCCTCTTTTAAAAGAAAAAATCTGAGCAAATTTAAGAAATTGTAATTGCTTCTGTACACTATGTTAATTGTGTATTATTTATGCTTGATTGTGCCGGTGGTGGGCATTATTTGGGGTTTCAGTTGAGCACACAGAGATGCTTCCTGACATGGTAGTATGGTTGAGCTAGGAGGTGTATGCTTGTAATGTTTCACTCTGTAAATAAATTTAGGACTGACTAAAGATTGGGTCCAGTGCTATCCTTTACCAACTGGCTTCCTGGAATCGAACACATTACTGTAGATTCTTGGAGAGTGTGAAAAATAACACTTATATTATAAGGGCACAAAAGGCAGTTGACGGCACATTCAGATCAAATATTTTTGCAATAAAAAGCTCCCAACGTTTTCTTCCATTGCGAGACCTTTTCTGTAGAAAACATGTATGATCGCTATAAAACAGGTACTGTGTGAATGCAAAAAGCTGCATGCAACCTAGAGTTAAAATTCAAGCAGTTTATAAATGTTAGCAAACCTGCCTTCCTCAGTGAATTACATTCTTACCCCTACATTTAGTTTCTAACTTACAAAATATTAATGTTTTAAAAATATTGTTTTCAGATTGCCATTGTTCTAGAAAGCTCTATGGAGCTTCTAACTCAGATGTTTAATTATATTACCAGTAGTTTAAAAAAAGCTATTGCTAGCCGACTACCACAATGGGGTGTAATAACCATCCATGATACTGTAACCAAAAAGTAATAAAGTTATGATCAAGATAATCATGTTTTCTAGTAAATGACCAAGCATTTTACTGTGCAACATAACTTCAGTTTGTATAGGGAATTGCGCAGAATAAAATTTGGGAGTTGCACACAGTGGGCTGGTCTTTCTTCAGGCATCGAGACCCCGATGTTGGGCCTATATGGGAGTCCCGAGCCTGCTCACATAATCTCTGGGAGGCCTCCTCAATTGAGCTTGTGGCCTCTGCTTATGGTGGGGGCGGGGGAGGTACAGACTCACAGAATAAAACAGCACAGAAGAGGCCCTTCGGCCCATTGGATCGCCACCGACGCATGAAAAACACCTGACCTGCCTACCTAATCCCATTTGCCAGCATTTGGTCCATTACCTTGAATGTTATGACGTGTCAAGTGCTCATCGAGGTACTTTTTAGAGGATGTGAGGCAACCCGCCTCTACCACTCTCCAGGCAGTGCATTTCAGGCCGCCACTACTCTCTGGGTAAAAAGATTTTTCCTCAAATCCCCTCTCATCCTCCAGCCCCATGTACTTGTGTCCCCTCATGACTGATCCTTCACCCAAAGCGTGCAGCTGCTCCCCATCCACCCTGTCCATGCCCTCATAATCTTGTACACCTCGATCAGGTTGCCCCTCAATCTTATCTGCTCCTGCGAAAACAACCCAAGCCTATCCAACATTCCTCATAACTTAAATGTTCCATCCCAGGTTTTGTATTTTGTTCTTTGTATATTTTGCCTCCAGTTTTCTCCACTTGTTTATGTTTTCCACATTGACTCCTGTACGAGATGCAAATCCACAGGCAGCAGGTATCCAGTAACTCACCTAAGAAGCCATTTATGTGTGAACCTCAACAGTTAAGTTATTCAACCTGACCTTGTCCCATTGTTGTACCCACACTTGTATTTCCAAAAATAATAGTTGGATCTCCATTAAGAGAATTATCCTGGTGGATCTTTCCTTCATTAACTCAGGGATTGAGGCCTGTTACAGTACTCCCTGCAGTAATGCTGGTTGAGACCAGCTTACTGAGCACAGACAAAAGTTTAAACCTGAGACTTATCATGTCCTTGTGATTCAGCTAATCATCAGGAGAAATAGTTATTTTAAATTTTTTCCAGTTTTTCCTTCTCTACAGTTGTGCCCTAAAGAAGGGTTATCGCATTATTGATGAATCTCTCCTGGCCTAACCTGTTTAACATTGAATTTATCCTACCTCGATAAGGATCTTAACTATGGAAGATAATTGTAGCTGAACAGTGCAGAGAATGACCTTTAAATGCTTGAATATTTATCACCTTTTTTTTTCTTGCTATCATGTTTGTCTAGCTATAAATATATAGTGTAGAAGGAAAGTCTATCTTGTGTTTTAGCTGCTACAATCAGTTGCAGCCTTCTCATTGTCATACTTGACAGCTTGGTATGAACTGCTTATTCTTTTCACTTTTTGTTATTTTTGTCGCTGTTACAGTTTTATAGCAGTTTATAGTTTTCTTGGTACCTTTTGTGTTAAGCTGCGATCTTGGTAGTTTTACGTTTCTTTCCTTGTTAATGGTGTTGAGAGGTTTGCAGTTTTTGTCAGCATTGTTACATGTGGCTGTGATTGCACTTGTTTAATTTCCAATCTGATATATTGTATTTATATGTGTACGAGAACATTGACACAACGCCTTTCCTGTAACACTAGTTTGAGCTGTGACAGTGACTGTCAAGGTGTGATGTTTCGAGAAGTTATCATTAGCACTGGACTGACAGCATGCCTCAATCGATTCACAGCCTTAAAACATCTGTTAACTCATGCATCAGAGAAAACACTTCATACTAACCCTTAGTTCATTGACTGTGTGTTGAAGCTGACGGTACTGTATCATTTTTGTCACATAATTAACCTTGAAATATTTTGTGTGATATAATTATGATTTACATACATGAAGATTAATACTGACTTCAAACATTATGGTAATAATTGCATTCAGTCAGTTGTGCGACAAATGTTTACCTAAACAGTACTGGCTGAGCTGGCGGCGTTTCACTTTGCGATAAAATTATGTGTGTCAATTTTTGGACCCAAAGCTAAATATCTTTTCATGTCATTTGTGTTTCTGTTTACCTGAAGCAAGGAAAGATGGTATGTACAATATTGTGTACAATTAAAATTTCATATTTTTCCAAATTAATTACTGTACTCCAAGATGTCAACCCATCAGACTTGTACCTTTTGTATGGTTATATAAACTAACATCCAGGGTTTGAGCAAAATGCTGCCCGCCTGTTTTGTTCTTTATCTTCACTTGCATTGGTACCTTTCGAGGTTTGTCATATGCAGCGGAGAAATACACAATTTAATAAAAGTGCACATTGAACAATAAACAGAATATATAAATAATTGGAGAGCTGCAGCAGCATTTCTGAAGAATGCCGATATTGGGATGCAATTTTTTGGAAAATATTACGAATTTTGAGGTGCTGTATGCTTATATATTTTGTAATTCTTTTTGACATGTTTCATTGGAAAGGCAAAAGATGGGAAAGAGTAGGTTTATACATTTTGAAAAATGCATGTCCCAATATATACCATAGTGAGCCCTAATGAGCAATGAATGAGTTAATAATTGAGTACAAAAGTGTTAGGAATTATCTGTAAAATATAGATGTTAATGTACCTGATTCAAGCTGGTGAAGTCTTCTTTGCACACTGTTCCATTTACAACATATTTGGTATTTTGTTTCCTGTGTAAAAGCAGTGCTGGAATTTAGTGCTTACATTCCAGTTTGCACAGCGATAGCTAACATAGTCTCACATTAGTCTGCCAAACTAGCAGCACAGGGGAGAACTTCCTGTGTAGATGATGTGAAAGTGTTTCTGTGATTTCTTCCTCTGTCGCTTTGGGAGATGAAAAGCCAAGTCTTCGGGGGTTACTCAAGGGGACTAAATTATATTATAAAATTTAACCAAGGTATGTAAGTGTATTTGTGTTTTGTTACACTCTAGAGACTTATTTAAGTCGAAAAACATGAATTAGCATTTTCCATTTCCGTGCGCTGCATTAAATAGAAGACCGCTATTAAGCTGGGAGTTTTCTGTATGCTTTTACCGTATATTATAATGGTGTACAAAACATACAGGTTCATGCTATTTCCAAAGAGCTTTCCTTTTCTACCAATTTTACAGCAGCAATTTCTTCTTAAAACTTAGCAATTTGCATTTTGTTTCAACTACGCTATGTGTTCATGCATTGTTCCCATGCCAGATATAACAAAAAAAAATACTTTTACTCATAATTAAAGAACCTGCGTTTATCGTTTATAGTTTGAATTTATGATATGTTTATTGCACTCTGATATTCTTTATCCACCTCTGACAATATGTTGCTTTGTTCATTAAAATTGAAAAACAACTTAGTTGACCACATAATAATGTAATTGCTGCAGAAGGCAATCTTTAGCTCTTCAATCTTGCACTTTTCCACAGAGGAAAATTACACTGGGTGATTTTCAACCTCGTGTGTTGGTGTAAAACTAATACTCTGGGTTGTGCTTGGTGTAGAAACTGCCCAATTTTCCTTTCGCTGAAGTCAATGGACTAGATAATTGTGTGCTTTCGACAATGGCTGACTGACGCATAACTGAGTTACACACTGGCAGTACATTAAAATGATTCTCAGTATTAACAAAAATACCTCAGTCAACATTATTTTCATAGAACATACAGTGCAGAAGAAGGCCATTCGGCCCATCAAGTCTGCACCGACCCACTGAAGCCCTCACTGCCACCCTATCCCCATAACTGCACAACCCCTCCTAACCTTTTGGTCACTAAGGGCAATTTATCATGACCAATCCACCTAACATGCACGTCTTTGGACTGTGGGAGGAAACCGGAGCACCCGGAGGAAACCCACGCAGACACGGGGAGAACGTGCAGACTCCGCACAGACAGTGACCCAGCGGGGAATCTAACCTGGGACCCTGGCACTGTGAAGCCACAGTGCTATCCACTTGTGCTACCATGCTGCCCTAAATATAACACTTATATTCATGCAATTTGTTTCGGTTAGCATTCTACCATCAATCACTTCTAAGGTGGATATGTACTTGAAATTAGCAAATCTTTACATATAACAAATTATATTTCTAATTATATCAGATATTCATTTATTTTGACAGCAAAGTGTCTAACGACTATTGAGGAACAAAAGTAAAATTGTGCATATATTTGCAGGCCAAAATTAAGATGGAAGGCACTGATTAATCAGAGATTCACTTAAAATGCAATTGTTAGGGAGACAAGGGTTTAAACTAAAGAATATCAACTTATCAAGCAACTTAAACCATCAGTGTTTATATTAAGTAATTAGTACAAACTTCCGAAGAAGCATAGAGACATATGGGTTGACAAGACACAAAGATTTCTTTTTGCTCTTCATTGAAATAGAAGGGCTCCCATGACACCCAAGATAGCACAACTCATTGCTAGAAGCGCAAACGTGCATTCATAAGCCAGAGCTAAGCACAACCTCACTGCAATAAATACATGGATAAAATATCCGTGGGATATATGACGGTTAGAACAGGTGATGTACGGCCTCTGCCAAGATGGGAAGAAATATCAGGCAACCACTGCCTTAGAGGCCAACAGTGGTACGCACAACACCCTTATTCTCTCACCTGTTGAACACCAATATATTTTAAAAGAAGATCTTGATGGTGAGACTCTGTTTAACTTCATGTAATTTGGCAGGCAATGAGAAATGATATTGTCGCGTTGACATTTCGGCACATTCTGCATTTGTGGTTACTTGGATTGAAGGCAAGGGTAGCATCAACTCTCGAGTTACGTAAAATCGATTTAGATGCTACAGTAGAAATGTTCCCGCTTTGTGATTATTTAATCAGGAATATTTCAAAACTATTTCAAAACAATGTATTGACTGCAGTAATAAAACTATTCACCTCACTAAGAGAAGTTGATGAAGTACGGGCTACAGTACTCCTGTTCTACTTTGATAATATTCATGTTCCAGTTACAGAATGGAGGAGATGCTTGGATTTTACTTCACTTATTTCTCTGTCTTAGATTAACATAACTATCTTTATCTTTGACTCAGCTCCTTTCTCTCTGGTGTTTTTAAAACCAATATTTCTACCTGTTAAAGGCAGTGAGCCTTGATCACTCTCTTCAGTGCAGATTAAACAACTATAATAGAATTCAGGAGCAGCTCCATCCACGAAAAGACATAAAGGTAACAAGTGTTCCATTTGTAGCTGTTGGTTGTTGTGTGAGTATTCCTGGTATTGGGGCCATGAATCTAAACATGATTCCTGCTGTCACCACAAAGGTCCTCTAAGTGGCCAAGAAAGAAAATGGAAGAAACTGTGAGCCAAAGTTTGAATAATTATTTTCAGTCACAAATTCTGAGGCCAGAATTTTCTGCAGCAGATGTTGTGACGGACGAGCCAAAGACCCGCTAACTCCACAATGGGAAAATCTCGGCCGATAAGTGGATTTGGAATCGAGATCAGAAGAAGGATGAGAAAAGGCAATAAAATGGTGAATGTTGGAAATCAGTTGCCTGATGAGGCTCTGGAGGTTGATTGTGTTTGTACATTGTGTGGATATTTGATGAAAAAGCATTTGAAGGGTAGGAGACTTTTAAAAGTATTTCTGCAGGATGTTGCCCTTCCATAATTGTCCTTGAGAAAGTGGTGGTGAGCCGCCTTCTCGAAAAGCCGCAGTCCATCTGGTACAGGTACACCCAAAGTGCTGTTAGGAAGGAAGTTCCAGGAATTTGATCCAGCGACAGTGAAGGAACAGCGATAAAGTCCCAAGTCAGGATGGTGTGCCTTGAAAGGGAATATAAAGGTGCTGGCAATGTGTCTGCTACCCTTGTTCTTCTAGATGATAGAGGCCAAAAGGTTGGAAGGTGCTGTTGCAGCAATGGTGAGTTTCTGCAATGCATCTTTTATATAATACAACCCACTCCCATTATGCATCTGTGGCAGGAGTAAATAAAGTTGAAGTTGGTGGATGGGGTGCTATCGAGCAGACTGCTTTCCTGGATGGTGTCAGGTTTCTTGAATGTTGTTGGAGCTGCAGTCATCCAGGCAAGTGAAGAATATTCCATTACACTCCTGACTTGTGCCTTGTAATGGTGGATGGACTTTGGGGAGTTGGAAGGTGCGTTACCCAACTCAGAATTCCCAGTTTCTGACCTGATTCTGTAACCACAGTATTTATATGGCTAGGCAATGGTAAATTGCAAGATGCTCATCGTGGAAGATTCAGTGATGGTAATACAATTGCATTTCAAGAGGAGTTGATCAGATTCCCTCTTGTTGCAAATTACCATTGTCTGGCATGTGTTTGGCACAAATATTATTTCCCACTTTTCAGCCCAAGCCTGAATATGACATTTTCTCGATTTTTAACTGGCCTGAAGGATTGTACTTTTTCTCTCCCTCCTGTCTTGTGCATTACAAGTTGCTATTTTTTAAAGTTTTCTAATGACTGGTTTCTGAAATCCCTGGATTTAGTTCAGTATAAGCACGAGCTGGGCTCTGCATTGCTTACCATATCTAAAATTAGATTAGTTTTTTTTAACAATGCAAAGAATATAGCTAGCACACGTGCCAACTGAATCTTGTGTTCATGCCAGTGATCCAATAAGGATTTGTCTGCAAATTGGTTTTAATACAATTCAGTGAGGATACCTGAAGAGACACTGAGCTAGATTTTTGTTTTGGCTCGGAACCTAGTCGCGGGGGACGTACTGGGTCCTGACCCCATATCACTTTAGCATCAAATGCCCTATCTCATCTTGGGACAGCCAATTAGTAGCTAGGGAGGGCGCTTATAGACACAAGCGGGTTTCCGAGGCTTCAAGGCAATTGGGAACACACCAGAAATGACACATAGGCAGCCCCACCATTGCAATTGGGAGCTGCTGCTGCATGAACGAGAGAGGAAGATCCCTCACAATGGCAGTGCTCTTTGAACACAAGGCAAAAAAATTTCAATTGGAAAACACGACAGCTATCATCATGGAAGGGTGACGCCTTCTGTGGATGACCAGTGGCTGCAGTTGTCGCCCAATTAGCCATGGTGGGGGTTGGGGAGTGGCCCATAATGTGATGGGATGGTCACCCAATCTGCTGCTGGTAGGCAACCCCCATCTTCTGGCCACGTTTAGCCGGGTCGTCGAGAAACACATGGCTGAGGCTGCACAAAGCCCCGTTTTGCACACTGAGGAGTTACGCTCGCCGGAATGGCGTCCCAATCTCCGAGCCTCCCAAAGCAAACCTTCTCGCTCTCCTCCTCTCCGCCCAAATGCACAATGGGAGGATCCCCAATACCCACACAGGGCACCGCCGGACCGATCGCGTGCATGCATAAAATGGCAGCTTGGTATATTGTGCCCATGCCAATTGACAGTGCCATCTGGGAAGTGCCAGGCTGGCACCAGCAGTCCCAGGGCATCACCCTGCCCAAAGGGCATACAGCTGGGGGCCTCCGATCCACTGGGAGAACCCCCAGTGGAAGTGCCGTTCCATTCTGGTTCTGGCGCTCGCCCGAGGTCTCCAAGGAGAAGGTGACAAATTCCAAAACCTCAGGTACTTTGGGAATCTGCACATTAAAGTGAGAGGAGCTGTCTTGCTTTAATATGCAGATTTGCCAAAACGTGTTGTGGGAGGGATTTACATCACATCGTGTTAGAACTCACGAGGCGTTGCAAGCGAGGTAGATCCTGGGATCAGTGTCTCCCGGCTTTTATCGGCCTCTCTACACCGCAGCAAGCTGCTTTCCGGGCGCAGCGTGGCCATTGGATCGCACCCTCTATCTCTAAAATTCCCTAAAAACAAGTCAAGCCACCATTTAATACAATTTCTATTAGTTTAGCAGTTTATTCTGATCCCAGCTGGTGGACAGATGCCAGGGTGGAACATGGCTTGATGGATCCTGGGTGGGATTCTCCGTCCCGCCACACCAGTTTTCTGGTGCGGCGCGACCCCGCCGGCAGCAGGATTCTCCATCCTGCCAGCCAGCCAATGGGGTTTCCACGCCGTCAGGAAATCCCCGGGCGTGGGTGCACTGTCGGTGCAATGGAGAATCCCGCCAGTGGAGAATCCAGCTCCCTAACGTTTAATTTTTGTTTAGAAATGTGGAGGGTAGAGACTGAAGAGAATGTTGACCTGTGACCAGAAGCGCGTCCCATGCACTTGTCAGTGGTACCGAGTAACAACCCTGAGACACAAATTTCAGTTTCAATAATCGCAATGCTATATTGTACGAAAAGCAACTTACTAATAAAATACCGTAATTACATAAACTAAAACAATTCTCGTGTGTATTTGTGTGTGTGTATATGATATTACCCGTCTGTCCTGGGGTTGATCAGGCCAGGTGCAGGGGTACTCCTTTGTGAAGTCTCAACTTTGGGTTGTCTTCTGGAGAGTTGGTCGCGGTTTCTCTCTCTCTCTGTCTCTCTTGAGTTCTCCTGCCTTGAACGGTTGTAAGCCTTCTTTTATCCTCCTTTCTTCCCTGGAAATTGACTCATCAATTATATTGTACCGTTAATCGATTTATTTCCTGGCCCATCCTGCTGAATGGCCCGTAATTTGCAGGGCAAATTTTCCACTCATTTCTGATTTCTCTTGAAGGGTCTGTTCAAAAATCAGCTGATGGTTCATCAATTATGTTTAATTGTATTGTCAGAAAGACAAACTTTGTCAATTTCTTTGGCGATATCAGCTCCCAACACTACTCTCTCAGTACTTTTACGTGCCTGCAGAATGGTATGTGGCTTCTTCAATTTCACTGTGAACACAACCAGCAAGTAACTTGCCTCCCTGAACATTACCTGAATCCCGCACAAGCGTCACCAATTTTGATTTTGTTTGATATGCTATCTCAGTTGCTTAGGTACTGTATACACTTGCTGGGGAGCAAATGGTGTTTTGCATTTAAATAATGCTTCAACTTACTTCTCCCTATAAATTAGGCATTCTGGGACAGGGCAAGAGGCAGCACCAGTCCACAAAAATCTAAGGGCTGAATAGTTGTTGCTGGACTGTCTGTGTACGAACCCCGCTTTCTTCTCAAGGTTTTGTTGTTTTGGCTACATTTGAATTAGAGCGGAATTCTTCACTTTTCCAGGAACTTATCCATGTCTGTGTACATCATGTACCATATGCCAGTTGTTAATTTGGGGTAAGAGGTACATGTGAATTAACCAGTAAACTAGTCGAACACACCACACTACCCAATAAATGCCCCCAAGCATCAATTTACGAGCGCAATTTCAGTTCTTTGGTCTTGCCAAGCAGAACTCTACTGCTCCAAAGGTGTATCCTTGCTCCAATGCCCCACATCACAGAGTTACCAACCTTTGGTTGATTTCTCAGATCTTTTTCTGAAGTCCCTTCGAATAATAGGGTTCTCCCAAGCCAACTTTACTTCAGGTCGGCTCCCCGCAGCCCTTTCTCTAATTGGGGAGTGTTTTCCCTTTTCTTCAATGGTTCTTGTTTCTGAACCATGCCTTCTTTCCTTACTTGTAACTTCCATTTTGGACTGCTCCCTATCCTCTTTCCTCTTGTTTCCTGTCCCCCTCGTTTGTCCCTGGGTTTTCACGCCCTTCTTCTGTTTTCTCTCTCTGCGCAGGCGCATGGGACCTGTGCATGGGCCTGACAATCTTAAAGAATCTGAACCGTACATATGCGGCCCTCTCCCTGCCAGTGCATGCGCGGGAGGCCCAACGTTCATCTGAACCTGGAGATTCCGAGCTCACGGCTAAAGTATGTTGGATTTCCCAACAACATGCGTGTTTTGATTTTGAGATAGAGTTCCTGGCACACTTGGGCAACCTTCACAGCTCACTAGTGTGCTGCGACAAACCAGGTGGGCACCTCTGCTATTGGAAAACATTCAGGTGAGAGATTTAGACCAGAACATTTTCATGGAAATAAGTTGACAAAATAAGTCCAATATTGAGCAATCATGGATATTCTGTAGAGTGTATGGAAGGATATTTTATTTGAGGTGGATGAGACTGGTTTCAGAAGATTTAAGTAAGCGGGAGTGGGTTGGAAAGTGAAATGAAATGAAAATCGCTTATTGTCACAAGTAGGCTTCAAATGAAGATGCTGTGAAACGCCCCTAGTCGCCATGTTCCGGCGCCTGTTCGGGGAGGCTGATACGGGAATTGAACCGCGCTGCAGGCCTGCCTTGGTCTGCTTTAAAAGCCAGCTCTTTAGCCCTGTGCTAAACCAGCCCCTAAGTGATTTAATTGTGACAATTAGTTGCTTTTGCCCTAACCCAGTATTAAAAAATTGGTAATGGGTCAGTTCACTGAGTGCCTGGGATTGATGAGAATCTTGTCTTAAATAGCACTTGATTGAAGGCCAGACTGCCGAGAATAAACTGGGAGTAAGTGCTGTGCTGATCAGGAGGAGTACAATGATGTTGTCCTTACTGAGTAATTTATCCTGGTCTGGATTCTCCATTTCCCCAGCCTCGTGTTTGTCGGCGGCGCGCTGTTCCCTAGCAGCAGGATTCTCTACTCCCGCTGCTTGTCAATGGGATTTCCCATTGAAGCCACCTCACGCTGCCGGGAAACCTGAGGGCGGGGATGCACTACCGGCGGGAACAGTGAATTGCCACGGCAGGAGAATTCCGGCCCCTGTGTTTTAAGTCTGTTCTTAATTGGTGCAAGTTTAATGTGTGGCCTCATGCTTTTAACTTGTCTGTGTCCAGCGGGAATGCCCATTCTATTAGTGAATATTATATTGTTGCTGTAGCGTAGCCATATTGTGGCAGATTCATGTACTTTCTCATTCCACGCCATGCCACTTAGTCACGTCCTATCCTGACACTTTCCAAGACCTCCTCTCTACACTATTTCATCAGTCCCATCAGAGCACAACACAAACCAGTATTGATTTAGTCTCCCAATGTTGTTTTTTTATTCCCTTAACTTTTTGAATGACCTTTGTAGAGTGACCTTGGAGGAACATGAGAGTTTAAGATGCATGGTTCGTTTTCAAGAAACATGGCAAAGCAAGCAGTAGGTCGAAAAGACACTGTCCCTTAAAAATGCACATGGATGGGTTAAATTCGCAGTAAGAAATTCTACCCTGTAAAGTTATACTGATGTCTGTACAGCTACTTTTACATATCTTGAGCATCTGTAACTGTTCCAAGACAAATTATTTTTAGACTGGCAGACAGCTGATGGACAACTGATGGTAGACCCCAGGGTATTTGAAAATGTATTCAGGAGTGATATCATTCAGAATTTCCTGATGTAATTTTCAATTGATCCAACTAGAAAATAGAAAATATACCTGTGTCATCAGTAATCTGCTTTCCCCTGTAGTAATTTCTGACTTCATCATTGCCGCAAAGTGAACTTGCAAGTCTTTCAGTTTTTTTTCTCCCCACAAAAGTGAATGAATGCTCAATAATCATGCATTCTACATTATTGCAAACCAACGTCCCACTGTCCCTTTTAGTGGGATGTGGTGATGTTGGGGGCAGGATCAACTTTTTTGAAGCTCTTGATCAGCTTTTGTTTTTTTTCCAAGGCTAATAAGTATGGAATCGAAAGATCTTGTTCCATCCCATATTGGAATGCAAATTGAGAAAGTACAGTTCAACAGTTCAATCTATTGGAGTGAATTGTGACAACGCTCATTTTGTCAGGCAGACAAGGTTCTACTAAGCCAGGGATTTTGAACCAAATTCTTTCTGAGTCACACACGAAAACACATGCGCTGATGGACTGTCTCCTCGAGGTCACTACACTGTCTCCATAAGGTTTCTACATTGTCTCCACGAGGTCGCTACACTGACTCCATAAGGTTTCTACACTGTCTCCATCAGGTTTCTACACTGTCTCCATAAGGTTTCTACACTGTCTCCATAAGGTTTCTACATTGTCTCCACAAGGTCGCTACAGTCTCCATAAGGTTTCTACACTGTCTCCACAAGGTCGCTACACTGTCTCCATAAGGTTCCTACACTCTCCATAAGGTTCCTACACTGTCTCCATAAGGCTCCTACACTATCACTCAGGTCGGTAGACTTTCGCTGAGAGGTCATGTCACTGTGCAAAATCTTGTTATGACGTCAAAGATCTTGACTGCTGGAGAACTGGTGAGAAACACACATGCTTCTTTTTGGGAGGGCCCGGTAAACTACATACCAATCAGGAAGTGGCGAGGCCAGCGGTGGGCCTTCCTCTGAAAACAAGACCCAGGTGGAGTCCCTCCTATGGTGGCACGGTAGCACAGTGGGTAACACTGTTGCTTCACAGCACCAGAGTCCCAGGTTCGATTCCCGGCTTGGGCCACTGTCTGCGCAGAGTCTGCGTGTTCTCCCCATGTTTGCTCCGGTTTTCTCCCACAATTCACGAAAGACGTGCTTGTTGGATGAGTTGGACATTCTGAATTCTCCTTCTGTGTACCCGAACAGGTGCCGGAGTGTGGTGACTAGGGGATTTTCACAGTAAGTTCATTGCGGTGTTAATGTAAACCTACTTGTGACAATAATAGAGATTCTTATCATCAGTGAGTGCTGCTGGCTAATCAGAGGCAGACAGCTCATGTGCTCAACCACGCCACTGAGGAGGTTGTGGCTGCTGCCGGAAGGAAATCCCCCAAACTCTCAACATCATTGAGGACCCAGGCTGCAAATAGGTCATTGGGGGTGGGGAGAGGGTTCCCTGAGATGGGGGTTGGGGGGGGGGGGGGGGAGAGAGAGACTCAGTGTTCCCACGCCTTTCCTGATGTGCAGTCCCTTGATCAGGCACTGAGTGACTTTGACTGAGGGACCCCCCCCCCCACTCAGAACTCAGTTCTGGTGGAGGGGGAAAGGCTACAGGGTTCAAATATGCCAGCACCCCGCCTCAGCAAATGCCCTTCCTGCCTCCGAGCTCACCACCGGCATGAACACAAGATTCTGCCCACTTTCCCTGAGGTTGTTGTTCTGTTGTTGATCAGTGACTTGGCATTTGAAGGTAAAACTCCATGCCCTGGATAATGTACGCTTAGAGAATTGACATTAAATTTACTTTAAATTGTTTGTGCAATGGAGACAAGAAGCCACTGGGATATCTCTTGAAACCTTTGCATGGACCCCCTAGAGAGCTGCATATTCCACTTAACCGACTTATGCGTGCAGTGAGTGTAGAGGCCTCAATGGCAATCATAAATAAAACAAATTAAATCATCACCATCAATCTAGTGCTTGATCAAAGTCACAAATGACATGTTGTCTGATTGTGTTTGTGATGCATTTCTCACTTCATTCACCCCTGCAGCCCTCAGCAAAGTTGAGCATCCTCCTCCCAACAGCTCTCCTTTCGTAGTCCAGCTGAGTGGGGCTGCCATAGCTTTGTTCCATTCTTAACCATATAATCGTAGCCAGAGAATCTCCAGTAGAGGCTTCTTTTCCCTGCCCTGCCCTGCCCTGTCCTTCAAGGATTTTTAACTCCCCTCCCTTTCATCCAGCTTTTGCAATATTACCCAAAGACATCAGATCACCTTCTACCTGTGAGACCAACATCCGCTTTGTCAGTGCTTCCTTTGACCAATAGTTCTGTGATATTGGAAATTACTATTGTCAAATCCTCTTCTCTGGTCATTAGCTATGATGGTCTGATAGGCCTGCATTTATGTAACGTCTTTCATGATTTCAGGATGACGCAAAGTGCTTTACAACCAATTAAATATTTTTAAAGTGACTCATTGTTGTATTTTAGAAAACCTGGCAGCCAATTAGCGCACAGCAAGCTCTCACAACCAGCGATGTGATAATGACTGGAAAGATTGGCTGTTTTTAGTAACATGGATTGAGGGAGAAATATTGGCCGGGGCACATGGGAAAATGCACCAGCACTTCAGTGGAGCAGTGATGTGGGTTCATTTACATCCATAGAGTGCAGACAGTGCCTCATTTTAACATCCCGTCAGAAAGACAACATGAATGACAATGCCACACTGTCTTATTACTGCACTGGTGTCGACATAGATTTTGAGCTCAGGTCTGCAGTCGAACGCACAACCTTCTGACTCAGAGGTGAGAGTTCATTGAATCACAGAATTTACAGTGTAGAAGGAGGCCATTCAGCCCATCAAGTCTGCACCAGCCCTTGGAAAGAGCACCCTACCAAGCCCACACCTCCACCCTATCCCTGTAACCCTACCCAACCTTTTTGAACACTAAAAGCATAGCCAATCCACCTAACCTGCACATCTTTGGACTGTGGGAGAAAACCGGAGCACCGGGGAAAACCCACGCACACACGGGGAGAACGTGCAGACTCCGCACAGAGAGTGACCCAAGTTGGGAATCGAACTTGGGACCCTGGAGCTGTGAAGCAACTGTGCTCAGCAACTCACCTCAGACACAATGGGATAGTAAATGACACGGCATCACACTCCAATACTTGCAGCAGCTAATACATCAAAGCAATGTGCTTGTCCACCATTGCCTGTTAAACTGCTGTGAGGCCTTGCTTGATCCAGTTCACATATCTACATTTTTCCATGGGGATAGACTGAATAACTGCAGTCTAAAACTTATTTCTTACTGATTCACTACCTACCAATTTATGGTATTGCCCTATATTAGAGGAAACAAAATAATTTTAGCCAATATGAAATAATATCCTGAGGGTAGATATGGAAAGGATGCTTCCTCTTGCGGGAGAACTGCGGATCCGGCGCGATTCAACTAAATGGGAGCAAAGTCCCATTGCGAGTGCATTTAGCCATAAGATTCCCAGTGTTCACAGCGCTGAGAAACACATGGCTTTACATCGCTACTTGCGTTAAATAAGGGGCCTCAGTGGGGAATATGCAGCCGAGGCCACACATAGCCCCATTTTCTACACCGAGGAGCTCTCAGTGTAACGAGAGATCGGTACGCCATTTTTAAATGACATCCCAATCTCCAAGGCCCCGGATGCAATGTAGGACAACCCCAGCCCAATCACCAGCACATAGAAAATGCCAGCTTGGCAGTGCCAACCTGACACCACCCCTGTCAGCACCACCCTGCCTTAAGGGCATACACCTGGGGGCTCCGATCCCCTGGTAAACCCCCACAAGTGCTGTTCCATCTGGTCCCCGTTTGTGTGGACCAGCGCTGAACAGCGCCTGCTCGAGGTCTCCGAGGCGAAGGGGATAGATCCCACACCTCGGTACCTCGATTCCCGGCTTGGGTCAGTGTCCTCCTGGTGCTCCGGTTTCCTCCCACAGTCCAAAGATGTACAGGTTAGGTGCATTGACAATGCTAAATTGCCCTTAGTGTCCAAAAAGGTTAGGTGGGGTTACGGGGATAAAGGGGATAAGGTGAAGGCCTGGGTCTTAAGTGGGGTGCTCTTTCCAGGGGCCGGTGCAGACCCAATGGGCTGAATGGCCTCCTTCTGCACTGTAAATTCTATGCGATTGCATTGAATCTTGCGAGGCATTGCGAGCCTGGTAGATCCTGGGAGCGGGGTGTTCTGGCTTTTACCGGCCATGCTGCGAGCTGCTTTTTGGGTGCAGCGTGGCCATTGGATCACGCCCAAGGGTCACCGTTTAAAATAACGGGTTGGCCATTTTAGATAGAGTTGAGAATTGTTTCCTCACAAAGGATTGTAAGTCTTTGGATCCCTCTTTCTCAAAAGGCAGTGGAGGCAGAGCCTTTGATTATTTTTCAATAGGCAGAGCTCAATGAATTAGAAACATAGAAGATAGGAGCAGGAGGAGGCCATTCGACCCTTCGAGCCTGCTCTGCCATTCGTCACGATCATGGCTGATCGTCCAACTCCCTAATCCTGCTTTCTCCCCATAAACTTGATTCCATTCGCCCCAAGTGCCATATCTAGCCGCCTCTTGAATGTATTCAATATCTTAGCCTCAACTACTTCCTGTGGTAATGAATTCCACAGGCTCACCACTCTTTGGGTGAAGAAATGTCTCCTCATCTCTGTCCTAAATGGTCTACCCCGAGTCCTCAGAAAGTTACCCCCGATTCTGGACACACCATCATCGGGAACATCCTACATCCACCCTACATCCACCCTATCTAGACCTGATAGAATTTTATAAGTCTCGTCTGACCACCAGCGAAAACAATCCTCACCAGTCAATCTCTCCTCATACGCCAGTCCTGCCGTCCCTGGAAAACCTTCACCGCACACCCTCAAGAGCACGAACACCCTTCCTCAGAGAAGGAGGCCAAAACTACTGTCACGTGAGAGTGTCTTTAAGAACTGGATGTTTAAGCAATGTATCTTTAAGAAAACAGTGATGTCATAAGTGTGTGGAGCTCAGATCAGTTCAGCCATTTTGAAGTTTCAGTTTTAAAAAGTGACTGGCTGGTTTTGCTGAGAGCAGCTAAAAAATGCCTGGCTGGTTTTGCTGAGAGCAGTTTAAAAGTAGAAAGCCAGTTTGAGACAGCAGCTTGAGAAGTTCTGGTTTGCTGTGATCTGCTGGAAGGGAGAAAGCCAGGTTTGAGAAAGCAGTTTGGGTGTGTCTGTGTGTTTCCAGAGAGTTTGCAGGAAGAAAGCAAGGTGCTGGAGCTGAAGTCACCCAAGCTAATATATCTCTGCCATTCTACAGAAAAAATATATATCTTTTAACCTGATGTGATACTGTTTAAAGGTGTTAAGTCTCTTGGAAGTTTGAAGAAACATTTTACGGAGTTATTTACTGTTGCAATATTATCTGAGTTATCTTTGAAGTCAGGTGTGTAGAGATCCAATGTTTATTTCAGATGTTAAGTTGAGTTCATGGAATAAACAGTGTTTTGTGTTTAAAAACCCATGTGTCCATAATTGTAATTCCACACCTAGGGAAAAAGCCGTGTGCTTGGAAAAGCAACAAATACATTATAGGGAGAGGTTGGTTGAACTCCATGATACATTTTGGGGTTCTGAAAACGCCTCGCCCATAACAATTGGGGGCTCGAGGCGGATAAAAGTCTATCTATTGTATTGGCTTTTGTGAACTTAAAGACAGTGAAGGATTGTTGCTTTTCCGGTGTGGTATTTCAGTTTAAGTGGGGAGTGTGTTGTGGACAATGGCTCTTTCAGAGGCTCAGAAGTTTTTGGGGGTGGAGAATGTCACACGTAGTACCTTACGAACAGAAACGAAAAGCAGACTGTTAGATTTGGCAAGAACATTGCAGTTAACATTACCTGACAAAATGCGAAAAGATTAAGTAATTATGGCAATGGTTAAGCATTTAAAGTTGCCTGAGTTGGAGTTTGACTCATTGGAAATGGCAAAAATTCAGTTGCAA
Organism: Scyliorhinus torazame; assembly: GCF_047496885.1. NCBI lineage: Eukaryota > Metazoa > Chordata > Chondrichthyes > Carcharhiniformes > Scyliorhinidae > Scyliorhinus > Scyliorhinus torazame. The sequence continues at coordinate 66,003,744 of NC_092716.1, read as the reverse complement.
ATTAAACAAATGGAACATGAGAAAGAATTAAAGCAGCTGGCATACGAGAGTGAGAGAGAGGAAAGAGAGAGAGAGAGGAAAGAGAAAGAGAGAGCGAGGAAAAAGAAAGAGAAAGAGGGGAAAAAGAAAGAGAAAGAGTGGGAGAGGAAAAAGAAAGAGAAAGAGAGAAGAAAGGAGAAAAGAAAGAATAGCCCCAGCAAAAGAAAAAGAAAGGGAGATACAGATTAGGGAAAAAGATAAAGAGAGGGAGTTTGAACTTCAGAAAATGGCCATGAAACATGACAATCACTTAAAATTGGCAGACGTAAAGGGAAACGTACAGTTGGATGATAGTGATGAGGATAGTGAGAAAGAGCGTCATAGTCGAAGGCTTGGTGTGAATCTATTTAAATATGTCCAAGCATTGCCAAGGTTTGACGAGAAGGAAGTGGAAGCCTTTTTCATTTCTTTTGAGAAGGTAGCTAAACAAATGAAATGGCCACAGGACATGTGGGTGTTAATGATTCAGAAAATGCTGGTAGGTAGAGCTAGTGAAGTGTTTGCATCACTATCGGAGGAAGTATCTGGAACGTATGAGGAGGTGAAGAAATCCATCTTAAGTGCATATGAGCTAGTGCCTGAAGCTTACAGACAAAGGTTTAGAAATTTAAGGAAATAATTTGGTCAAACATACCATGGAGTTTAAAAGGCTCAAACAGAATACTTTTGATAGGTGGATAAGGGCTTTGAAAATAGACCAAACGTATGAAGCTCTCAGAGAAATTATACTTATGGAGAAGTTTAAAAATTCAATTCCTGATGTAGTGAGAACTCATGTGGAAGAACAGAGGGTTAAAACCGCGAGATTAGTAGCGGAAATGGCAGATGATTATGAATTAGTTCATAAATCAAAGATTGGTTTCCGACATCAGTTTCAGCCGGTGAGGGATAGAAACTGGGGACATGAGAAATACTCAAGTGGTAAAGGTAAAGGTGATCTGATGGGAGACAATAAAGAGAGTGTACCTCAGATTGCAAAAGAAATCCAGGAGGGTGGAAAAGAAATGAAAAGTTTCAGATGTTTTCACTAATAAACTAGGCCACGTAAAGTCACAGTGTTGGTGGTTGAAGAAAAGCACTGGGAAGGCTGATGTGGTAACACAGGATAAGACAGTGGGGTTTATTAGAGTGGTAAAAGAAAGCCCAAGGGAAGCGAAGGAGGTGCAAACGATTGTACAGCCTGTTCAAGAAGTAATTGTTAAGAAGGTGCCAGATGTCTTTAAAGAATTTACTTGTGTGGGTAAAGTTTACTCGTGTATCAGGAGGAGCAGGTAAAGAAGTCACAATTTTAAGAGATACAGTCAATCTTTAATGGTAAGAGATGAGGAATTATGTAGTTTGGGAAGAATGTTCCCAGAAAAGGTGGTGATACGTTGAATTCAGGGTGAGAGGAGTCGCGTTCAATTATATAAGGGAAGGTTGGAAAGTCCAGTGAAGAGTGGTGAAGTGGTAGTAGGAGTAATAGATAAACAATCTTGTCCATGGATACAGTTTATCTTGGGTAATGATATAGCTGGATTGCAGGTGGGAGTAATGCCTACTCTGGTTGATAAGCCAGTGGAAAATCAGACAACTGAAGGGTTGAAGGACGAATATCCTGGGATTTTTCCGGATTGTGTAGTAACAAGTTCGCAAAGTCACAGGTTATGAAATCAAAGAGTGAAGATGAAGCTGAAGTGCAATTATCGGAAACGATTTTTGATCAGATGGTTGAAAAAGAACAAGAACAGGTGGAGGATGAGGCGGATATTTTTAGTTCAGGAACATTGGCGGAGTTACAACAGAAAGATGTAGAAATAAAATGGATATATCAGAAAGCATATACGGAAGAGGAATCTGAGAGTATACCAGAATGTTATAACCGTAAAAATGATGTCTTGATGAGAAAACGAAAACCTGTACATATGCAGGCGGATGAAAAGTGGGCAGAAGTTCATCAAGTAGTATTGCCGGTAGGGTATAGAAAGGAGGTGTTGCGAGTTGCACATGAGGTACCAGTGGGAGGTCATTTGGGAATAAGGAAAACTCAAGCTAAAATCCAGAAACATTTTTATTGGCCTGGACTACATAACGATGTAATTAAATTTTTTCAATCATGTCACACATGTCAAGTGATAGGGAAACCTGAAGCAGTGATAAAACCAGCGCCCTTAATACCCATTCCAGCATTTGAGGAACCTTTTACAAGGGTCCTAATCGATTGTGTAGGGCCGCTTCCTAAAACAAAAAGTGAGAATCAATATCTTTTGACTGTAATGGATGTGTCTACTAGGTTTCCAGAGGCCATTCCAGTACGTAATATTACAGCTAAAAGGAGTTACTTAAATTCTTTACTAGATATGGACTACCGAAATTCAATCAGATCAAGGATCAAATTTTACTTCAAAGTTACTCAAAGAAGTTATGGATAGCTTAGGAATAAAACAATTTAAATCAACTGCGTACCATCCAGAATCGCAGGGAGCGTTAGAAAGGTGGCATCGAACATTAAAGACAATGTTGAGGGCGTATTGTCAAGATTATCCAGAGGATTGGGATAAAGGAATCCCATTCGTATTGTTTGTAATTAGGGATGCACCTAATGGGTCTACCAAATTTAGTCCTTTTGAACTAATTTTTGGTCATGAGGTAAGAGGACCACTTTAATTGATTAAGGAAAAATTGATGGGTGAGAAATCGGAAATTACACTGTTGGATTACATGTCAAATTTTAGGGAATGATTAAATAGAGCAGGTGAATTGGCGAGACAACATTTGAAAGTTGCACAAAATGTGATGAAATGGGTAGCGGACAAGAAGTCCAAAGTTCGTAGTTTTGCCAGTGGGGATAAAGTTTTAGTGTTGTTACCAGTGGTAGGGGAGCCTTTAAAAATGAGGTTTTGTGGACCGTATCAGATTGAAAGGAAATTAAGTGAGGTGAATTATGTGGTAAAAACACCAGATAGAAGGAAGACTCACCGAGTGTGTCACGTGAATATGCTTAAAAGGTACTTTGAAAGGGAAGGAGAGAAAAAGGAGGTTTTAATGATTCTAATTCAAAGAGATGAACCAAACCCAGATGACTGTGAATTTGATATACCTCAAATTAAATTGGAAAATGAGGATGTTCTTAAAAACTGGGATGCATTGTTAAGTTACCTTCCAGAGGAAAAACAAACTGACCTGAAAGAGTTATTGATATCACATTGGCAAGTTTGTAGAGATGAATTGGGAAGTACTAAAATGGCTATATCTGATGTAGATGTGGGCAATGCTGTTCCTATCAAACAACATCCAGTTGGACTTAATCCTTTAAAATTGGCACAGGTTAACAGAGAGATTGAGAGTATGCTGAACAATGGCATAATTGAAGTGGGTTGCAGCCAATGGAGCTCACCCATAGTGATGGTATCTAAACCAGACGGTACCCAACGGTTGTGTGTAGACTATCAAAAGGTGAATGCAGTTACAAGAACGGACTCTTATCCTATCCCACGTTTGGAGGATTGCATTGAGAAAGTGGACAATCTGCTTTTATTTCCAACTTCCAGACATGGAAAGAACATTTAAACCATCGTATGGAGTTCTTCGATCGACTTCATGTGGCAGGTTTGGTGATGAACCTAGCCGAAAGTGAATTTGGAGAAGCCCAAATCACTTTCCTTGCGGAGTTTCCATTATTCTCAAGACAAAGGGAAATAATGCGATTTCTTAGCAAGAGTGGATTTAATCAAACATTTGTGCAAATGTTTTGTGGCGTGATTACTCCACTGATGGACTTGCTAAAGAAACCTAAAAAATTTCAATGGACAGCAGACTTTCAACAGGCATTTGACTGCCTGAAAGCTGTGATCACCAATGTTCCTGTATTGGAGAATTGCAAGGGGCTCTGTGGTCAGATTGAACTAAATTATCTGATTCTGAAGAGAAATGCCGAGGAGTAGAGGAATGGATGGATCGTGCAGAGACTTTGTTCAAAGAGACTGTCAATCGAGAAGGATTTCGGTTGGAGGAAGAAGAACAAAGAAACATGGACTATATTATTATACTTGTTTGTATGTGTTGGTTTTTTAAAAAAAAAACGAAAAGGTATATTTACTGTGTACACTTCTTAGTGGATGGTGCAAAAGTCAAAAATGAAACCATCTTGAAGTTGATGGTTTATTTATTTTTTCTTGGGGGGGCGGGGGGGGGGAGGTGTCATGCGAGAGTCCCTTTGAGAACTGGATGTTTAAGCAATGGACCTTTAAGAAAATAGTGATGTCAGAGAGTGGGTGGAGCTCAAATCAGTTCAGCCAGTTTGAAGTTTCAGTTTTAAAAAGTGACTGGCTGGTTTTGCTGAGAGCAGCTAAAAAGTGCCTGGCTGGTTTTGCTGAGAGCAGTTTAAAAGTAGAAAGCCAGTTTGAGACAGCAGCTTGAGAAGTTCTGGTTTGCTGTGATCTGCTGGAAGGGAGAAAGCCAGGTTTGAGAAAGCAGTTTGGGTGTGTCTGTGTGTTTCCAGAGAGTTTGCAGGAAGAAAGCAAGGTGCTGGAGCTGAAGTCACCCAAGCTAATATATCTCTGCCATTCTACAGAAAATATATATATCCTTTAACCTGATGTGATACTGCTTAAAGGTGTTAAGTCTCTTGCAAGTTTGAAGGAACATTTTACGGAGTTATTTACTGTTGCAATATTATCTGAGTTATCTTTAAAGTCAGGTGTGTAGAGATCCAATGTTTATTTCAGATGTTAAGTTGAGTTCATGGAATAAACAGTGTTTTGTGTTTAAAAACCCACGTGTCCATAATTGTAATTCCACACCTAGGGAAAAGCCGCGTGCTCAGAAAAGCAACAAATCCATTAAAGGGAGAGGTTGGTTGAACTCCATGATACATTTTGGGGTTCTGAAAATGCCTCGCCCATAACACTACATACACTATTCTAGGTGTGGTCTCATCAAGGCCCTGTATAATTGCAACAACACATCCCTGCTCCTTACTCGAAACCTCTCACAATGAAAGCCAACATACCATTAAACAGGAAATTAGAGATGCATGTGATATGGGAATATGTGTGATCATGGGTGATTTTAACCTGCACATAGATTGGGCAAATCAAATTAGCCACAGTAAGGTCGAGGAGGAATTCCTGCAGTGTATACGAGACTATTTTCTTGAACAATATGTGGAGGAACCAACTAGAGAGCAGGCCCTTAGACTGGGTAATGAGAAGGGAATCATTATTAATCTAGCAGAGTGAGACCTTTGGGGATGAGCAACCATAACATGACAGAATTTCTTATCAAAATAGAGAGTGAAGTAGTTGATTCGGAGACTAGGGTGCTCAATCTTAATAAAGGAAACTATGAAGATACGAGGCGTGAGTTGGCCTTGATAGATTGGGGAGAGTTACTTAAAGGCATGACAGTGGCCAGGCAATGGCAAACAATCAAGGAACGCAGGAGGAACTACTGCAACTGTTCATTCCTGTCTGGCACAAAAGTAAAATCGGTAAGAGGGCCAATCCATCACTTTTTTAAAAAAAAAAAAAAAAAATGTTTCTTTATTCTCCTCCTTTTTCGCATTTTCTCCCAAATTTACACCCTCCCAACAATAAACAATAATCCGTAATAAATAATAATCAGTAACATATGTCAATCCCCATATCAATAAGAACGATCCCATCCTCCCACCAAACGCAAAACATTGGCCCACATGTTCACACTAACAACTGACAAAAAAGGAATCAACAATCACCCATGGCCACCATTAACACCCATCGCCTCGCTCCCCCCCAAACTAATGTTCGATGTTATCCAGTTCTTGAAAGTGCATAATGAATAATGCCCATGAATTGTAGAACCCCTCCATCCTTCCCCTCAGTTCAAACTTAACCTTCTCAAGAGTCAAGAATTCCACCAGATCCCCCCGCCACACCAGGGCATAGGGTGGAGAAGCTGCCCTCCAACCCATCAGGATCCACCTTCGGGCGATCAATGAGGCGAAGGCTACAACATCTGCCTCCGCACCCGTTTCCAACCCTGGCTGGTCCGACACCCCGAATATGGCCTCCCGGGGGCCCGGGTCCAGCTTCACGTGCACCACTTAAGAAATTACCCTGAAAACCTCCTTCAAGTAATCCTCTAGCTTTGGACAGGACCAAAACATATGAAGATTGATTGCCCCGCAACATTCACACACATCTTCTACTCCTTCAAAGAATCGGCTCAACCTCGCCCTCGTGAGGTGTGCTCTGTATACCATCTTCAGCTGTATCAGCCCCAACCTTGCGCACGAGGTGGAGGCATTCAGGGCGCTTTCTCGTCTCCCCCCCCCCCCCCCCCCCCCCCCAACGCTGGGTGGGAGAATCGGCGGGACCCCGCACAAATCGCACCACCCCGACCCCCGCACGCGATTCTCCCACCCCCCGGAAACCAGCGCCGCGCGATTCGCACCGGGCCGCTCGGAGGAGCGCCGATTCTTCGGCCGGATGGGCCGAGCGGCCGCTACGATACGACAGGTTCCCGCCGGTGCCGTCCACCCCTGGTCGCTGCCGGCGGGAACTCTGCGGGAATGCTGGGGAGGGCGGCCTGTGGGGGAGGGAGGGGGGATTCTTCACCAGGGTGGCCTCCGATTGGGTATGGCCTGCGATCGGGGCCCACCAATCGGCGGGCCGCCGCCCCTCCCCCCCGGCCTACCTCCTTCCGCGCGCGGCCCCAGAACACCGGTCCCATGTTGGTGAGGGGCCGGCGTGCGTAAGACGTTCCCCGCGTGTGCGCAGGATTGGGCTGCCCCAATTGCGCATGCGCGGATTGGCGCGGCGCCCATTTGGCACCACGTAAGGACGCTGGAGCTGCTCCAGCGCCGTGCAGGCCATCTGTGGGGGCCAGAATAGGTCGTGCCCGGGCTCTGTTCGCGCCATCGTGATACGCGGCGGCGCGAACGCTTGGACTCCATATTGGAGAATCACTCGCTCACTCTCCGGAGCACCTCACACCAGAATCCCTCCTCCATATCCTCTCCCAACTCTTCCTCCCACTTTGCTTTGATTCCTTCCAGTGGTGCCTTCTCCTCCTCCAAAATAGCTCCGTAGACTGCTGACACTACCTCCTTCTCCAGTCCCCCTGTCGTCAGCACCTCTTCCAGCAATGTGGAGGCCGGCTCCTCCGGGAAGTTCTGTATCTCCTTTCTGGCAAAATCTCGAACCTGCATGTATCTAAACATTTCCCCCTGCTCCAGCCCATACTTCGCTTCCAGCTCCTTCAATCCTGCAAACCGACCCCTAAGAAACAAATCTTTCAGTGTCTTAATCCCCTTCTCCCATTTCTGGAAATTTCCATCCCACCTCTCTGGCTGTAATCTGTGGTTCCCCCGAATCGGCATTTCCCTTGACCCTGCCCCCAACCTGAAGTGTTGGGGAAACTGCCTCTATATTCTCAATGAAGCTGTTATTACCAGACTCCCTGAGTTGCAAGGATAATCCAGGGAACTGCAGGCTGGTGAGTCTTACTTCAGTGGTAGGGAAATTACTGGAGAGAATTCTTCGAGACAGGATCTACTCCCATTTGGAAGCAAATGGACGTATTAGCGAGAGGCAGCATGGTTTTGTGAAGGGGAGGTCATGTCTCGCTAACTTGATAGAGTTTTTCGAAGAGGTCACAAAGATGATTGATGCAGGTAGGGCAGTGGATGTTGTCTATATGGACTTCAGTAAGGCCTTTGACAAGGTCCCTCATGGTAGACTGGTACAAAAGGTGAAGTCACACGGGATCAGGGGTGAGCTGGCAAGATGGATACAGAACTGGCTCGGTCATGGAAGGCAGAGCGTAGCAATGGAAGGGTGCTTTTCTAATTGGAGGACTGTGACTAGTGGTGTTCCGCAGGGATCAGTGCTGGGACCTTTGCTGTTCGTAGTATATATAAATGATTTGGAGGAAAATTTAACTGGTCTGATTAAGTTTGCAGCCGACACAAAGGTTGGTGGAATTGCGGATAGCAATTAGGACTGTCAAGAGGATACAGCAGGATTTAGATTGTTTGGAGACTTGGGCGGAGAGATGGCAGATGGAGTTTAAGCCAGACAAATGTGAGGTAATGCATTTTGGAAGGTCTAATGCAGGTAGGGAATATACAGTGAATGGTAGAACCCTCAAGAGTATTGAAAGTCAGAGAGATCTAGGTGTACAGGTCCACAGGTCACTGAAAGGGGCAACACAGGTGGAGAAGGTAGTCAAGAAGGCATACGGCATGCTTGCCTTCATTGGCCGGGGCATTGAGTATAAGAATTGGCAAGTCATGGACTTCCGGGTGCGGCGATGACCAGCTGAGTCGCACGTTTCGGCAGCTCCCTGTGAAACGGACTTTTGGGCTCTTGATAGGAGCCCCAACGGCAATTTTAACGGCTGAAAACACCGTGCGGTAAACCAGAAGGGTGTTCCCCCTGGACACGGATGGAAAAAGGAGAGGAAAGTGGCCGGATTGCAGCGGATCCTTTGGAACAACGGCAAGGAAGGCAAGCAGAAACCAAGATGGCGTCGGAAGGTGGCAGTTTCATATGGGGCCCTGAACAACAAGAGTTCTTGAAACGCTGCGTGGAGGAGATAAAAAAGGAAATGAAGAAAGAGTTGTTGGCCCCGATATTACAGGCGATTGAAGGGCTGAAAGAGGAACAAAAGACCCAGGAGCAGGAGCTTCGGGTCGTGAAGGCGAAAGCAGCAGAGAATGAAAACGACATACAGGGCCTGGTGGTGAAGTCGGAGATACAGGAGGCACACCAGAAACGATCTGTGGAGAGGTTGGAGGCACTGGAAAATAACGCAAGGAGGAACAACTTGAGGATTCTTGGCCTTCCTGAAGGTGTGGAGGGGGCGGACGTCGGGGCATATGTGAGCACGATGCTGCACTCGTTAATGGGAGTGGAGGCCCCGACGGGTCCGTTGGAGGTGGAGGGAGCATACCGAGTTATGGTGCGAGGACCGAGAGCAGGAGAAACTCCCAGAGCCATAGTGGTGAGATTTCTCCGTTTTAAGGATAGAGAAATGGTCCTTAGATGGGCGAAGAAAACTCGGTGTAGTAAATGGGAGAACGCGGTGATCCGCGTCTATCAAGATTGGAGTGCGGAGGTGGCGAGAAGGAGGGCGAGCTTTAATCGGGCCAAAGCGGTACTTCACAAAAAAAAGATAAAGTTTGGAATGCTGCAACCGGCAAGACTGTGGGTCACATATCAAGGGAGGCACCACTACTTTGAGACGGCGGATGAAGCGTGGACTTTTATTGTAGAAGAAAAATTGGAATGATTGGACTACGAAAATGAACGTTTGGACAAAGTGGTGGGACGAGTGGGGGGGGGGGGGGGCGAAGAGGGATTGTATGATTAATCCTGCGGTATGGTAACTTTTCTTTCTCCCACAGGTGGTGATGGGGGGAGGTGGGGAGGGAGAGGAGATGGGGCGTTGGCCATGGGAGGCGGGGCCGAGGGAGAGGCGCGGGCTTGGTTCCCGCGCTATGATAATTATGGCGGGAATAGAGAAGCAGGAAGGAGGGGGCGCCGCACGGGGCGAGCCGTGATCACGGGGGGAAGCCGAGGTCAGCCAGAGTTTGCTGACTTCTGGGAGCAACATGGGGGGAGTAATTACGCTAGCGGGGGGTCTAGCGGGGGGGGGGGGGGGGGGGGGGAGGGGGGAATTACGGGGTTGCTGCTGCTGGGGAAAGGGGGGAGTGGGTGCGGGAAAGGATGGGCGGGGGGGCACCGTCTGGGAGAAATACAGCCGCGTGGGAACTGGGCGAGAAGCTGGAAAAAGATGATGGCTAACCGGCAAGGGGGGGGGGGGGGTGGGAAGCCCCCCAACCCGGCTGATCACGTGGAACGTGAGGGGGCTTAACGGGCCGATAAAGAGGGCACGAGTACTCGCACACCTTAAGAAACTTAAAGCAGATGTGGTCATGTTACAGGAAACGCACCTGAAACTGATAGATCAGGTTAGGCTGCGCAAAGGATGGGTAGGGCAGGTGTTCCATTCGGGGCTGGATGCGAAAAACAGGGGGGTGGCTATATTAGTGGGGAAGCGGGTAATGTTCGAGGCAAAGACTATAGTGGCGGATAACGGGGGCAGATACGTGATGGTGAGTGGCAAATTACAGGGAGAGATGGTGGTGTTGGTAAACGTGTATGCCCCGAATTGGGACGATGCCAATTTTATGAGGCGAATGCTAGGACGCATCCCAGACCTAGAGACCGGAAAGCTGATAATGGGGGGAGACTTCAACACGGTGTTGGAACCAAGGCTGGATAGGTCGAAGTCCAGGACTGGTAGGAGGCCGGCAGCAGCCAAGGTGCTTAAGGATTTTATGGAGCAGATGGGAGGGGTGGACCCGTGGAGATTCAGTAGACCTAGGAGTAAGGAGTTCTCGTTTTTCTCCTATGTCCATAAAGTCTATTCACGCATAGACTTTTTTGTGTTGGGTAGGGCATTGATCCCGAGGGTGAGGGGAACGGAATATACGGCTATAGCCATTTCGGATCATGCCCCACACTGGGTAGACTTGGAGATAGGGGAGGAAACAAGAGGGCGTCCACCCTGGAGAATGGATATGGGACTAATGGCGGATGAGGGGGTGTGCTTAAGGGTGAGGGGATGCATTGAAAAGTACTTGGAACTTAATGACAATGGGGAGGTTCAGGTGGGAGTGGTCTGGGAGGCGTTGAAGGCGGTGGTTAGGGGGGAGCTGATATCAATAAGGACACATAAAGGGAAGCAGGAGAGTAAGGAACGGGAGCGGTTGTTGCAAGAACTTTTGAGGGTGGACAGACAGTATGCGGAAGCACCAGAGGAGGGACTGTATAGGGAAAGGCAAAGGCTGCATGTGGAATTTGACTTGCTGACCACAGGCACTGCAGAGTAACAATGGAGGAAGGCGCAGGGTGTACAGTATGAATATGGAGAGAAGGCGAGCAGGTTGCTGGCACACCAATTGAGGAAAAGGGGAGCAGCGAGGGAAATAGGGGGAGTGAGGGATGAGGAAGGAGAGATGGAGCGGGGAGCGGAGAGAGTGAATGGAGTGTTCAAGACATTTTATAAAAAATTATATGAAGCTCAACCCCCGGATGGGAGGGAGAGAATGATGGGCTTCTTGGATCGGCTGGAAATTCCCAAGGTGGAAGAGCAGGAAAGGATGGGATTGGGAGCACAGATCACGGTAGAAGAAGTGGTGAAAGGAATTAGGAACATGCAGACGGGAAAGGCCCCGGGACCGGACGGATTCCCAGTTGAATTTTACAAAAAATATTTGGACTTGCTCGCCCCGCTACTGACGAGGACCTTCAACGAGGCAAAGGAAAGGGGACAACTGCCCCCGACTATGTCAGAAGCAACGATATCGCTTCTTTTAAAGAAGGAAAAGGATCCGCTACAATGCGGGTCCTACAGACCAATCTCCCTCCTCAATGTAGATGCCAAGGTCTTGGCCAAGGTAATGGCAATGAGAATAGAGGAATGTGTCCCGGGGGTGGTTCATGAGGACCAAACTGGGTTTGTGAAGGGGAGACAGCTGAACACGAACATACGGAGGTTGTTAGGGGTAATGATGATGGCCCCACCAGAGGGTGAAACGGAGATAGTAGTGGCGATGGATGCCGAGAAAGCATTTGATAGAGTGGAGTGGGATTATCTGTGGGAGGTGTTGAGGAGATTTGGGTTCGGAGAGGGGTATGTTAGATGGGTGCAGCTGTTGTATAGGGCCCCAGTGGCGAGTGTGGTCACGAATGGACGGGGATCGGCATATTTTCGGCTCCATAGAGGGACTAGGCAGGGATGTCCTCTGTCCCCATTACTGTTTGCACTGGCGATTGAGCCCCTGGCGATAGCGCTGAGAGGTTCCAAGGGATGGAGGGGAATACTTAGGGGAGGAGAAGAACACCGGGTATCTTTATATGCGGATGATCTGCTACTATATGTGGCGGATCCAGCGGAGGGGATGCCAGAAATAATGCGGATACTTGGGGAGTTTGGGGATTTTTCAGGGTATAAATTGAACATGGGAAAGAGTGAGCTGTTTGTGGTGCATCCAGGGGAGCAGAGTAGAGAAATAGAAGACCTACCGTTGAGGAAGGTAACAAGAGACTTTCGTTACCTGGGGATCCAGATAGCTAAGAATTGGGGCACATTGCACAGGCTAAATTTGACGCGGTTGGTGGAACAGATGGAGGAAGCTTTCAAGAGATGGGATATGGTAGCATTGTCAATGGCAGGGAGGGTGCAGGCAGTTAAGATGGTGGTCCTCCCGAGATTCCTTTTTGTGTTTCAGTGTCTCCCGGTGGTGATCACGAAGGCTTTTTTCAAAAGGATAGAAAAGAGTATCATGGGTTTTGTTTGGGCCGGGAAGACTCCGAGAGTGAGGAAGGGATTCTTACAGCGTAGTAGGGATAGGGGGGGGCTGGCACTACCGAGCCTAAGTGAGTATTATTGGGCCGCTAATATTTCAATGGTGAGTAAGTGGATGGGAGAGGAGGAAGGAGCGGCGTGGAAGAGATTAGAGAGGGCGTCCTGTAGGGGGACCAGCCTGCAGGCTATGGTGACAGCCCCATTGCCGTTCTCACCAAGGAACTATACCACGAGTCCGGTGGTGGTAGCTACACTGAAGATTTGGGGACAGTGGAGACGACATAGGGGAAAGACCGGAGCACTGGGGGGTCCCCGATAAGAAACAACCATAGGTTTGCCCCGGGGGGAATGGATGGGGGATATGGAATGTGGCAAAGAGCAGGTATAACGCAATTGAAAGATCTATTTGTGGATGGGAAGTTTGCGAGTCTGGGAGCGCTGACCGAGAAATATGGGTTGCCCCAAGGGAATGCATTCAGGTACATGCAATTGAGGGCTTTTGCGAGGCAGCAGGTGAGGGAATTCCCGCAGCTCCCGACACAAGAGGTGCAGGACAGAGTCATCTCAAAGAAATGGGTGGGGGACGGTAAGGTGTCGGATATATATAGGGAAATGAGAGACGAAGGGGAGACTATGATGGACGAACTAAAAGGGAAATGGGAAGAAGAGCTAGGGGAGGAGATTGAGGAGGGGATGTGGGCAGATGCCCTAAACAGGGTAAACTCGTCGTCCTCGTGCGCCAGGCTAAGCCTGATTCAGTTTAAGGTATTACACAGGGCACATATGACTGGAACACGGCTCAGTAAATTTTTTGGGGTGGAGGATAGGTGTGCGAGGTGCTCGAGAAGCCCAGCGAATCATACCCATATGTTTTGGTCATGCCCGGCACTACAGGGGTTTTGGATGGGGGTGACAAAGGTGCTTTCGAAAGTAGTAGGAGTCCGGGTCGAACCAAGCTGGGGGTTGGCTATATTTGGGGTTGCACAAGAGCCGGGAGTGCAGGAGGCGAAAGAGGCCGATGTTTTGGCCTTTGCGTCCCTAGTAGCCCGGCGCAGAATATTGCTAATGTGGAAAGAAGCCAAGCCCCCGGGGGTGGAGACCTGGATAAATGATATGGCGGGGTTCATAAAGTTAGAGCGGATTAAGTTCGTCCTAAGGGGGTCGGCTCAAGGGTTTACTAGGCGGTGGCAACCGTTCGTCGAATATCTTGCGGAAAGATAGATAGGGGAGAACAAAGAAGGCAGCAGCAGCGGCCCAGGACTTGGGGGGGGGGGGGGGGATGGGGGGGGGGGGGGAGGGATGGGGGGGGGGGGATGGGGGGGGGGGAGGGATGGGGGGGGGGGGATGGGGGGGGGGGGAGGGATGGGGGGGGATGGGGGGGGGGGGGGGATGGGGGGGGGGGGGAGGGATGGGGGGGGGATGGGGGGGGGGGAGGGATGGGGGGGGATGGGGGGGGGGGGTGGCCTGAGACAAGGCAGTTGCCAATTAGGGCTAGTTTTTATATATTTTTTTTTTTTGTTATTTAATATTTATTTATTTGTTGTTGTTTTTGTTTAAATTTAAAAAAGGTCATTATTATCTGTATTGTTACAATGTTGTGTAAAGGATGCACAATGTACTGTGTTGGTTGACCAAAAATTTTCAATAAAATATTATTTTAAAAAAAAAAGAATTGGCAAGTCATGTTGCAGCTGTATAGGACCTTAGTTAGGCCACACTTGGAGTATAGTGTTCAATTCTGGTCGCCACACTACCAGAAGGATGTGGAGGCTTTAGAGAGGGTGCAGAAGAGATTTACCAGGATGTTGCCTTGTATGGAGGGCATTAGCTATGAGGAGCGGGTTGAATAAACTTGGTTTGTTCTCACTGGACCGACGGAGGTTGAGGGGTGACCTGATAGAGGTCTACAAAATTATGAGGGGCATAGACAGAGTGGATAGTCAGAGGCTTTTTCCCAGGGTAGAGGGGTCAATTACTAGAGGGCATATGTTTAAGGTGCGAGGGGCAAGATTTAGAGGAGATGTGCGAGACAGGTTTTTTACATCGAGGGTAGTGGGTGCCTGGAACTCGCTGCCGGAGGAGGTGGTGGAAGCAGGGACGATAGTGACATTTAAGGGGGCATCTTGACAAATACATGAATAGGATGGGAATAGAGGGTTATGGACCCAGGAAGTGCAGAAGATTTTAGTTTAGACGGGCAGCATGGTCGGCGCAGGCTTGGAGGGCCGAAGGGCCTGTTCCTGTGCTGTACTTTTCTTTGTTCTTTGTTCTACTTCCCCAAGGCTATCGGGAGCGGCGCTGTTGCTAGTGCTTTCAATCTCGACCCCCTGCACAAACTCTCCTCCATTCTGACCCACTGGGAATCAACCCCTCTTACCCAGCTCCGCACCTTCTCCACATTCGCCGCCCAGTAATAATACATCAGGTTTGGAAGACCCAAACCCCCTGCCTGCCTTCCCCTCTGTAGCAGCACCGTTCTAACTCTGGCCACCTTCCCGCCCCATATGAATGACGTAATCCTTCCCTCAATCTCTCTGAAAAAAGCCTTTGGCAGGAAAATCGGCAGGCATTGAAAAATAAACAGAAAGCGTGGCAACACGTTCATTTTAATCGCCTGTACCCGACCTGCCAGTGACAGAGGGAGACCATCCCACCTTGCCAGATCAGCTTTCACTCCCCCCACCAAACTAGAAATGTTGTACCTGCGGAGCCCCCCCCCCCCCCCCCCCACTCCCGGGCAACCTGCGCCCCCAGGTACCTAAAGTGAGTCTCTGCCCTCCGGAATGGCAGCTCCCTCACCCCTGCCCCCACAGCCAGCCGAGATATCACAAAATACTCACTTTTGTCTAGATTCAGCTTGTACGCCGAGAAAGACCCAAGCACTCGAAGCAGCTCCAATATTCCCCCTATCGACACACTCGGTTCCGACGCATATAACAGCAAGTCATCGGCATACAAGGACACCCTATGCTCTATCCCCCCCCCCGCACTATTCCTTTCCATACCCCCGAACTCCTTAATGCGATGGCCAACGGCTCAATCGCGAGTGCAAACAGCAGGGGGGACATAGGACATCTCTGCCTAGACCCACGGTGGAGAGAAAAGTATCTCGAGCTGATGTTGTTTGTGCGGACACTCTCCCTCGACTCCTTCTATAGTAGCTTTACACAATTCACAAATCTTGGCCCAACCCCAAACCGCTCCAGAACTGCCATCAAGTACCGCCATTCTACCCGGTCGAACGCCTTCTCAGCGTCCAATGCCACAATCACCTCGGTTTCCTTCCCCTCTGCCAGTGCCGTAACGACGTTCAATACCCAGCTAATGTTTGAAAAGAGCTGCCTCCCTCTCATGAACCCTGTCTGATCTTCACCTATCACCTTCGGGAGGCACTCCTCCAGCCTAACTGCAGTACCTTCGCCAATACTTTTGCGTCCACATTCAGAAGTGATATGGGCCTATACGACCCACACTCCGTCGGATCCTTATCTTTTTTAGCAACAGGGAAATCAATGCCTGCCCCAAGATTTGTGGCAACACCCCCTTCCCTATTGCCTCTTACCAATCCATGACTTTCAAAGGAAATTAGAGATAGTGTCCAATCCAACGAAGTTGCATACAGATTGGCCAAGAAAAATAATAGTTCTGAGGATTAGAAGCAGTTTGGAATTCAGCAAAAAAGGACCAAGGGATTGATTAAGGGGAAAATACAGTCCGTAAGTAAGCTTGCAGGGAACATAAAGACTGACACTAAGAGTTTCTTTCAGTACGCGAAGAGAAAGAGATTGGTGAAATAAATGTAGGTTCCCTACAGACAGAAACGGGGGAATGTATAATAGGAGGCAAAGAAATGGCCTTGGTTCTGTCTTCACAAAAGAGGACGCAAAGCAGATACCAGAAATGTTGGCAAATGCAAGATTTAGTGAGAGGGAAGAATTGAGGGAGACCAGTATTAGTAGAGAAATGGTGCTGGGGAAATTGATGGGATTGAAGGCTGATAAATCCCCAGGGCCTGAGAATCTACATCCCAGGTACTTAAGGAAGTGGCTCTAGAAATAATGGATGCTTTGGTGGTCATCTTCCAGGATTCTACAGACTTAATCATTCTATAGATTCTTAATCAACAAGAGGAATGGAAGGCTATCGGGGGTTGTTGTGAATGTGGAGTTGTAGTTACAGTCAGATCAGTAACAATCTTATTTAATGGTAAATCAGGATCGGGTTGCCAAGTGACCTATTCCTCCTAATTCATATGTATGTATGTTGGTATGTTAATATAAAACCCCTATCTGTTTCCTCTTGCTGAAAAATGTCAGAATTCCTTCCTTGCAATGGAATAATTTATTTAGTGGTATATTGGCCATTTCAGCTCTAATTCTCGTGATTTATAAATGAAAAATGGCCCTTTGGGCAATATACCAGTCACTTCCAGTACCTGTGCAACCTACCCCAGGAAGAGACTGTACCTTTAAGGAAGAAGAGATGAAAAGGGAAAATTCTACACCTGTAAACCTAGAAAATGAAGTTGAGTGAGAATAAAAGTAGGAAGAAAGGGAGAATCACCGTGTGGCTTGAAGCACGGTGCAGGAAGAAGGGCTTCAGATTCTTGGGGCATTGGGACCTGTTCTGAGACAGCAGGCACTTGGGACTGCGATCAATGTCCGAGCAGGGGGTTTCACTTATATGGTTCAAACCAAATTGGCAGAAGGGTGGGCTCCAGCATAAAGAAGTAGAAAATATGAATAAAGTGCATAGGGTGAGAGTGTTGGATCGTACTAGAGAAGTAATTAGTACAATATTAGAACAGACTAAGGAGGACTTCAAGGGATGCAATAACAGGTTTAGAGTGTGTGTATGTAATCGCACAACGTGTGGTGAGTAAGTTTCATGACTTCAAGTACAAATAGATGTCTGGGAACATGTAGTGGCAGTAACAAGTTGTGGTTAAAAATGGTGATGACTGGACATGTACATATTCAAGGAATCGAAGTATTAAGAAAAGATAGGACAAGAAAGAAGGGAGATGGGATGGCAGCACGGATTAGGGAAGATAGAAATGACTTGGATCCTGGAGCACAGAGTAAAGTTTAAAAATTTGCCAATGATGCGAAACTTGAAGGTGTAGCAGACATTGCGGATGATATCAGTCAACTGCGACAGGACACAGAAAGACTAGCAGAGTGGGTAGACAAATGATTTAAGGAATTTAATACAAGGAAGTGTGAAGTGATGAATGTTGACGAAAAGAATAGGGAGAAGCATTATAGATCTAATTCCATAGTTACAGAGAGTGCCTGGGGGTTCATGTGCATTGATCTTTGAATCTTGAAACATAGAAAAAGAAGCTGGAAGAGGCCATTTGGCCCTTCGAGCCTGCCCCACCATTCATTATGGTCATAGCTGATCATCAAGTTCAATACCCTGATCCCGCCTTCTCTCCATATCCCTTGATCCCTTGGTTCCAAGAGCTATATCTAATTCCTTCTTGAGGTTACACAACTACTTTCTGTGGTAGCGAATTCCACAGATTCGCCAATCTCTGGATGAAGAAATGTCTCCTCACCTCAGTCCCAAAAGGTTTTACCCCTTATCCTCAAAGTAAGACCCCTAGTTCTGGACTCCCTCACCATCAGGATCATTCTGTATCTATCCTATCTAATCCTGTTAGAATTTTGTAAATTTCTATGGGATCCCCTCTCACTCTTCTAAATTCCAATGAATATAATCCTAACCAATTTAGTCTCTCCTCATAAAACAGTCCTGCCATCCCAGGAATCATCTTGGTAAACCTTCACTGCACTCCTTCCATAGCAAGAACATCCTTCCAAAACTGCACACAATATTCCAGATATGGCCTCACCAATGCCCTATACAATTGCAGTAAAACATCTCTATTCCTAGACTCAAATCCTCTCGCTATGACGGCCAATACACCATTTGCTTTCTTTACTGCCTGCTGTACCTGCCCGCTTACTTTCAGAGATTGATGCACAAGGACACCAAGATCTCGCTGAGTATCCACCTCTCAATTTACACCCATTCAAGTAATAATCTGCTTTCCTATTTTTGCTACCGAAGCGGATAACCTCACAGTTAATCATATTATACTGCATCTGCCCACTCATGAAGAACATATTGAGAAAATAATACTTTAGTATTGTGTCCACACTCTAGGAGAAATGTGAGGGTCTTTGAGAGGGTGCAGAAGAGATTTGAATGGTCCTAGTGATGAGGAATTATAGTTACAGTTTTAGGTTAGAGAGCCTGGGATTGTTTTCCTTGGAGCAAAGGAGATTGAAGGGAAATTTTATAGACGTGTACAAGATTTTGACAGTTATTATTACATTAACAAAGAAAAGCTGTTTCCGTTGGCTGATTGTACAAAGAAATAGCAGACACAGATTTAAGGTTTTGGGCAAGAGATGGAAGGGATGTGAGTAAGAGCTTTTTTTATACAGTGAGTTGGAATGATCTGGAATCCGCTATCCACGAGTGTGTTTGAAATGGAGGTGATCAATGATTTCAAAAGGCAATTGGATGGGCACTTGAGTGAAGTAGCTTTGTAAGCTATGGGGATAGAGCAGGGAATGGGATTGACTTGCTTACCCACAGAGAGCTGGCTTGGCCTCAATGGGTCATATAGCTTCCTCCTGTGACGTAATGACTCTGACCTGCATTATAACCTAGACTGGTATTTATTTAATCCAATGTCAATCTTTGCTTATTTTCTAGCATGAAGGTGATCAAGAGTGGAAAGCCTGGTAATATTTTGCCCCCTGTTTTCCAGGAGCACAGATGTTGGAAATTAAACCTAGTCTCCAGTTCTTAGTGCTATACTAGACAGCACGTTTTAACCACTGGATAATAGTTACAGACCTTCTGACATTTTTGAAGATTTGTTTTTTTTTTCATTTTAAAACTTTAAAAAAATAAATTTAGAGTACCCAATTCATTTTTTCCAATTAAGGGGCAATTTAGCATGACCAATCCACCTACCCTGCACTTCTTTGGGTAGTGGGGACGAAACCCACGCAAACACGGGCAGAATGTGCAAACTCCACACGGACAGTGACCCAGAGCCAGGATCGAACCTGGCACCTTGGCGCCGTGAAGCAGCAGTGCTAACCACTGCCCCACTGTGCTGCCCCCATTTTGAAGATTTGTTTTAATGGCTCCCTGGCTTTTGTGCTTTTTGGGGTCTTTGTGACTTGTGCATATTGGTCCTCCCTTTTCTTTCATGGACCTCTTCCACCTCAGACTTGGGAAGCCAAATACTAATCTTTATGTATTTCTCAAAGGTAACAGGGAAGGGCGGTGACATTCCCTCCATTTGGAAAGACATAATTAGCTTATCCCATTGCTTAATACTAAAGAATGTGTCTACCCTTGACCAATGATTTTGACTACAGAGTCATTCTGAAAAATTAGAATTGGAGAATTATGGAATCATAAAATGGCTACAGCACAGAAGGAGGCCACTTGACTTGTTGTAGCCTACAGCCCTGCAAAGTTTTCTTTTTAAATGCTTATCCAATTCCATTTTGAAAGCTATGACTGAATCTGCCTTCAACACACTCTCAGCTAGTGCATTCCAGATAACACTTGCTGCATAACCTGTCTATTATAACACCAGCCTGTCTATGTTCTCTTGACGTCTATCACTATCTTCCTTGCAGTTCACAATAGTTCTAAGTTTTATGTTACCTGCAGATTTTAAATGTCCTGTACACTGAATACTAAGCCATTAATATATATCAGGAGAAGCAGTGGTCCTATTACTGAAACGTGGGGAATCCCACTGGATACCTTCCTCCAGATTTAAAAAAAATCCACTACTCTCTATTTTCTGTCACTCAGCCAATTGTGTAGCCATGTTATCACTGACCCTTTTATTCCATGAGCTTTAACTTTGCTTGCCAGCCTATTATGGTTGACTGTCTTTTGAAGCCCTTGCATGCCACATCAATCATATTCCTCTCATTAACCCTCGATATTATTACCTCATAAAAATTTTAATCAAGTCAGTTGCCTTAACAAATCCATGATGGGTTTCCTTAATTAATCCTTACTTGCCAAATTTTGTCCCAGATTATAATTTCTAAAAGCTTTCCCATCACTGAGATTAAGATGACTGGCTGGAATTGCTGGTCTTATCCTTGCACACATTTTTGAACATGAGTGTAACATTTGCCGTTCTGTCCTCTGGCACTACCCTTCATATCTAAGGAATATTTCCACCTTTACTTTCCTCAGCATCCTCAGATGCATCTCATCCGACCCTGGTGACTTGAGGTACAGCCAATCTTTCTAAAACCTCCTATGGCAATTTTTAGTCCACCTAGTATCTCGGCTGCCTCCTCTTTCACTGTGCCTTTGGCATCATTTTCATCCTTGGTATAAACAAATGCAGAGCTGAAATATAGCAAATTGCACCAAAATGCCTTGAAGGTCATTTTCAAACCCACTGCTTCAACTAAGAGTTACATAGGTAAGTAGAAAATATTGCAGTCACTTGATTGACGTCAACAGTGTACGTAGCTGCTAATCTCGAATTCTGGAGTAACATTTATGAGCATTCATTGTAAACAGTTTGAGGTACTGATGAACTAACAAGATTTTTTTTTAATACCTCTAGATACACCAACTGATATAATGACTGTCTGTGTAACGTAACTAGGCAGAAAAGTCGATTAGGGTGGCAATACAGTCTTCCGAAGTCTGATTTGTATTCTACCCTAAACTGACTGATTTTGTGCTCCCATGCTGATTGATATATTGATTGATGATTCTGCAGCTGGTGTCTGAAATGCCAGAGAGTTAAATCCATTGGGGTTAATTTTCAATAGTTTATGTGATTAGACAGCTGAATTTTTGTCCAGCAGCTTTAGGGATAAAGACCCTCCAGGTAAAAATCTGCCCCATTCTGCCAGGAATGGGCAGCTGAGGAAGAGTTATTGAGAGCAAGGTTCTCCTGCACAAATTTCTCAGGAAACTCTCACCTTGTGGAGTCGCATCTGGAGAGTAGGTTCCACGGCATTAGACGCATCTGCATTTTGAAACTAGTGACTCAATTTACAGCCATTGTAGAGGGATCTGGAAACCAAAGACTGTGCCCTGCCTGCAGCCTTGAGAATGTTTGACTGTAACATAATTTCTCCTGTTGTTCCGAACTGCTCTTCTGCAAATATAATCACCCTTTGGCAAATCTGGTACCTATATAGGTCATATCATTGGAACAGCATTATTTGGAACTTGGCATAATTTCCAGACATGCTGACATGTTGAAAGGTATTCAGTGTCTTACACACTGCTACAACACCAGAGTACTCAGCCATCCCATTCCGAACGTTTATTATACTTTATTCAGAATACAATGAGTAGAAAAGTAAAAACTAGGGACCAATCCCATTGTTCCACTTCCGTGAAGCCATCATAAATTGGACACAGTAACCTGTGATGTTGGAAAATTAATTTGGGTGTAAATGTTTTGAATCGGGTATGAATTTGATTTGAAAGTTCTCAAAAATGCTCTTAAAAATTAGTTAACCCGGTAGTGGCACTGGATAAGTGTACTGTGTAAAGGATTTCTATTGTTTGCTAGCTGCTGCTTTTATCGTTAACCAACTCTTTAATAATAAAAATCTTAATTAGTGGCCCAAGCTGGGAATCAAACCCGGGTCCCTAGAGCTGTGAAGCAGCAGTGCTAGCCACTGTGCTACCATGCCGCTTTGAGTCACTAGTTGATTGGAGCAGGATGATATGAAGTAAAGTATGAGATTAATAATAATAATCGTTATTGTCACAAGTAGGCTTACATTAATACTGAAATGAAGTTACTGTGAAAAGCCCTTAGTCGCCACATTCCAGCGCCTGTTCGGGTACACAGAGGGCGAATTCAGAATGTCCAAATTACCTAACAGCATGTCTTTCGGGACTTATGCGAGGAACCCGGAGCACCCAGAGGAAACCCACTCAGACACAGGGAGAACGTGCAGACTCTGCACAGAAGGTGACCCAAGCCAGGAATCGAACCTGGGACCCTGGTGCTGTGAAGCAACAGTGTTACCGTGCTGCCCACAGTGCTACCGTGCTGCCCATATAAAAAAATATGGAACGTTTCACAAATTTGCGTGTCATCGATTGGAAAGATTCTGCCTGCCTTTTTCTTGTTCCTTCACTGGTTAATTGGTGTACCTTTTCTCAGTTGTACCAAATATAATGACTGAAAAAGAGTGTGGTGTCAGTAGGCTGTTAAATGTCTGTACCACATAACTTCCAACCTGAATAGGCATATCCTGTAATTTCTTCTTGCGGTAGAAGACAGTTCCAAATGCTCTCAGCAAAAAACCTTTAGAGAGCGTCAACTTACATTGACATCAAGTGAATGACATCCAGATTCTCCAAGCCCAGAACCCTGACCACAGAAATATATGATTTGACGTATCAAGTGTATAGCTGCCTCTCAAAATCTTCTTGTATAGGCGCTGTCCCTACATGTTCAGCAGAGAACGTGAAAATAGCCTACAGATGTTGAAAAGAGTTTGTGGCCAATATGTCAGGAAATGTGTTACTGCTCCTGTTAACATCAGGGAAATGCCAGGAGTGGCATTTATTATCAGCTAGCTGACATAGATTGCACACCTATTAAAGTACAACAATGACACGTATATCAAAATGTGCCACATTTAGTGATTGCCATTTCTTGTGAGTGACATGCCATGGACTCACGCCAGTCAGAGGTGTGCATGCTAAGAAATCTGAACTAAGGTCACTCTAATAACATCTTATATAGCAACATAATTTAAGAAGGTTTCAATAAGAATGTGATTTCAAGAGAGAAAGAAGAACAAGGAGGCTTGATTTCTCCAATCATCTCGTTCAAATTTGTGATGTGTAGTGGGGAAAGGAGTAAATAGCCATTTGTGTAAAAGGCAGACTTTTTGATCAGAGTAATGATTATATGGCAGGTGTAATTATGGATGCAGTTTAACGCAATAATTTATTTTACGGGATAAAATGTTTTGGTCTAGTGCTGCCAATGATGAATTTGCAAATTTTAAACAAACATAACAATGTTTAATATGTGTGACATTAAAAACAATTAAGTGAGCTTTTGCAATGAGCTCTGGCAAGGTTTTGTCTTAGCGCTGAAGTCTAGGTACCAACAAAATATAAGCATAAATATAGCTGGAAATCTGAAATAAAAACAAAGTTCTGGAAATGCTCAGCCTGCCTGGCAGCATCTGTACAGAGAGAAACAAAGGTTAACAGAGTCGAAAAACAAGGATTCTTTAATTGCTGTATATAGATTTCATATGAAGGGGCTTACTGGATTATACTAGTTCCAAAGGCCTGTTTTACTTCCTATCATTACGTAAAGAAAACCTGCAGTTGCAGCTGGGTTAATGACCTGAATTCCAGGACACATTACACTAGTCTATCTATTTCAATTACGCTTCTAAAAAAACAATCTGATAATTGGGAACTTTTTTTTGGCCACAGAAACGCTGCCATTAAAAGGAGTCTGAAATAATGAATAGAAAAGGGACTAATTATTGTTCAGCAGGAATTAAACAGAAGCACACATTCCCGGCATAGAAATCAATAGAAGTAAATATGTAGGATTAAAGATAATGCTGAATGTTTCATATTATATTTTAGATTATTTTTGTATGTTTTAAATGTCACAAAATGAGATCTCCATAGGTTGTCAATCCAAATTTGTGATGGAAATCAATTCTGTGTAGGTTTTCGCAGAGATTGGCATTTCTTCAGTCAGCCATCACAGCAGCTGGACTTCATTAACCACTGGTGTTAATTACTGGGAGACTGTTAGTTCAGTCCACATGTACAGACACTTGGGGTAACACAAAGGAGTCACCTTGAAACTGAACATTTGCTCCAGACTGACTGACTACCAGTAAATAACAGAACGTGGGATTCTTTCTCATTCCTAGAAATGCAGAACTTACTTTTTTTAAATGACGAGGACAACTATTATTTTATTAACTGTGCAGCAAAGAAAATTAAGTGATAAACATCCAGTAAATTATTTCATTATGAGACATAGATAATGGCAGAGTTGTAAAACAAAAAAAATAGAGTAGGCTCTCTTTTAGTTTTTAATTCTCCATCAGGGCCAGTGTCTATTTTCCGCAGAAGAAAGTCAATGTGTTCTGATTCTGTAATTTCCCATGGTGCATCACTCAAGAGTGTGCTGTGCTGAGAGCTGACATACCCGGTCATGGTAGTCTGAACTTTTCTGTAAAGAATTCATTGGAATTTCACAACCTTTACAGGATTTTGTGAAAACACTTACTTGTGTTTGTGTAAACCTGCTAATGGCGGATGCCTACTTTGTGAATCCCACCTACAATCCACGCTCGTTATGGTGTGGAAAGCACTGTTAATAATGCATCTGTGAAACTCAGCTGCAAGGGAGCCAAGTAATTATCCCACTGTAGCATTCCCTGCCTCAGTGTCATCACAACTGGGGCTTCATTAAAAGTCCAAACAGTAAAGATGGTGTGTCTATGTGTGTGTGTGTATGTATGTATGTATGTGTGTGTGTGTGTGTGTGTGTGTGCGTGCGTGTGTGTGTCTCCCTATGTATTTTTTTCATTTAAATTATCAGCCATACCATGGCACAGAGGTAATTTGACTTTTTGAAACCCAAGCAGCCCTGGTGTATTTCCTTCCAGCTTCACCTTCAGTGCAGCACCAGCTGATCAGCCTCAGCAGAACAAAGGGTTTATCTGAAGCTATGAAGCATGTATGAACCGGCTTCCACCCAAGGAAAAGAAAATCAAAGGACATAAGTAAATGTGTTAATTCAGAGCAAAATACACACAGCCAGACACTAAATCTTTACAGGGATTTTAGCTTTTGAAAGTGATTCTTTGATCACTGCTCAAAACAAATTCCTTCCTGCACACTAAAGTAAGCCATGGGATGCACGCACACACAATAAAGGCAGGACCTAGTTTTAAAGCTCCATTTTCCTCAACCAGATATTTTTTTCTGAAGGAACAACTTATAGGTTGTATTTTGCTTTTTCTCAGCAACCAGATTTGCAGTTGAAATGGTGAGAAAAGAAGTGTTTGAGTATTGTGCTATGAAGGGAACAATCCTGCAGTGAAGCAGTTGTGATATTAGAGCGGCTCTCCTAAGAGATCCCATGGCTCCTGTGTACTGATCGTAGTGGCACATTCCCAGACAGCTGGTCGCTCAGCATGGGCTGTGCATGCAGCTAGGAAGCTAGCGCACTGGCGGAGAACAGGTAATGCTCTAATTTCCCCTGTGCAGATGCGGCCAGGAATATCTTAATTTATTGGTGTGCTGGCATGCAAGTGGGATGCCGGCTGTGCAGTCTTGCATATCTGTTAGCAAAATGAACTGGTGGGTGCTATCTTTCACAAAGCTAACTTTGAAATATTCATTTTTTTGTCTAGTAATTGTCACAGTTGTCAATTCTATCTAAAATGCGTAAATGTTGATCAGAATACAAATTAAAGTTTCTGAGGTTTTAGCAGTTTGCAAGTAAAAAGAAAAAAGTGTTTTAGATGGTTGAGTTTTGTAAAAAAAATTGCAGTGAAAAATACTTTTCCACTACAATTAGTGAAAAGTTCAGTCACATATTTGATTAATAATATTTCAAAATTACTACCGAACACACATCTCTCTTATATTACTCTGAAGATTACATTATGTTTCTGTTACAGTTAGTTGACCAGTAAAGTACATACATTCAAAACTTAACATCATTTAGAATATTTTGTTTTTTGAAAAGTGCAAATTACAGGTGATTATTTTCTGTTTTCTTAGCAGCTCTGCTAACATGTTCCTGGTCAGTAGGACACTGAAAGGTTTTGGCAGCATAATCTCATCATTTCCTTTCTCACGTTTATTGCATTTTTGCACTTTTGTAAGCACTCATTTTGTTTTGTCAGCGTGGACAGTTACAAGAAGCAGCTCTCTGATTGTTACGCCGTCCACTTGAAAACAGTCCAAGAGACTCACTTGTCCTATTCAAGCTACAGGATCAGGGGTGAACGAGCAAAGTACATTCAGTCAACTTGTTACCCTGTGTATAAATATTTATAGGAAATCCTTTGTGGGAAATTCAGATTTGGTACATTACAATGGAATGTGATTTTATTGTCAAAGATATTATTAATATTGTTATACAATTTTTAAAAAAGGATGAAATATTTTCATTCAACCTTTACTAAGTTTAGCCCGTGATTAATAGTATTTCAGCACAAAGTTCTTTAAAATCACTGTTGGGCATTAGTCGATATAAACTTAACTTTAAAAATGACAAGATTGCTGTAGTTTCCAGCTACTAACTTCTGTAGAATATTGACAAAATACTGGCAAGGACTTAATATGACTTTTATTTCCTAGAAATTAACTTCTACGGTAAGGAGTGAAAAGTGTTACAAATACAAAGGCTTTGCTTCTTCCTTTAATCAATGGCATAATGGGAAAGGGCACAGTGTTGTGGCACTGTACTAATCAGACTATGAAGCATCCGGATCCAATTCCAGATCTAGAATTAGCCTGAGCAGCCGGTGTCCAGAGCTATGGAAGGTTCTCGTTTCAGATCATGACCCTTTCTGCAAGTTGATTGCATTTACACAGGATCGAGCTCGTTTTAGTGACATCCATGGTCAAATGGCCTAATGCTAATGTACAAACTCTCAGCTGACAAATAGCCGCAAGGGCAATGTACTGGAGGATTAAGGCCATACATAGAGCCATACCCCATTAGAAGTTGCCACATTCAGGAAAAGGAGGAACATGCGGAAAAAATTGGGGAGGAGAAAGCTGCCTATACCTTCATAAGTGCCTGCAGTTACTGTGCTGGCTTTGTACTTGGAGAAATTCACAAAAGATAGCCATTTTGTGTTTAACGCGTTCTCGTACAAAGTGCGGACCTGTATTTAACCTGTTAAGTCACGAACCTCTCTCACAAATTAGTCTAAATCATGCTAAATAATGCTGTTGACCTTTCAACTTAGCCCTAAAAATACTAGATAAACCCAGCAGGTCTGGCAGCATCTGTGGAGAGAGGACCAGAGTTAACGCTTCGAGTCCACATGACCCTTCTATAGAACTGAAGCAGGACAGAAATGTTCTGAATTATATAGTTAGAGAAGGGGGTGGGACTGAATGGAAATTCCAGGATATAATTACACCTCTATCCCTCAGTTCTGTAGAAGGGTCATATGGACTTGAAACGTTAACTCTGTTCCTCCCTTCACAGATGTTGCCCTACCTGCTGAGTTTATCCAGAATTTTCTGTTTTTATGTCCGATTGACAGCATCCACAGTATTTCGCCTAATAACGTGTATTTTCTTAAAAAGTATTATTGTATGTTATATGACAGAAAAATTACTCAATCTTCAACATTAATAAAAATAAACTTTTGATTACTCTTTACAAAGTTCTGATGTTACTTTTTATTAATCGATAACAAATGAGTTAGTGGTGACAGTCATTAATCTTGTGTGAACATCATCACACATCAAATACGCATCAAAGACGAGATCCACAGACTTCCAAGTTGTCAGAACCAACTAGACCTCTAAAAATCACATACTTGTGTGAGATTTGAACCATACAACAGTTAAGTGCTGTAATGTAAATTGGACTTTGGACTCTCAAGATCATTGTAATGTAACTTTGTTTTTGTGGTTATGATGCTATCTCGATCCTTCCTTAGGTGGTATATAATGTTCATTTTAAAACTTTAGGAGACTGCTTCTACATTGAGGCAGCTGAATATTTAGTCGTATTTTGAGATGCAGTCTCCAAGGAAAGCTATATTTAGTTTTAAAACAGGATGTCAATTCTCGAGGTAATTATATACTTGAGCATGGTCTAACAATATTCTGATGCTAACTTGCACGTTGTTATAAATTCACGCTATCCTCTTAAGACTTATTTCTATATAAGAAAAGCTCATAACATTGCCCATGGTGTTGGTCAATTCTGACCTTTAACTGAAGAAATATAGTTAGGAACCAGTGGTACTATTGAAAGGTGAGGTTTTGTAGGTGCCTTAGCAATAATTGCTCATCGCATGCGACTTATATTGTGCCATTAATTTCACTGTAGGAATTGTAATATTTAGAGTTAATGTTAAGTTTGCAAAATGTAATTTGACATTACTGTATAACTAATATTAATTAATAGTCTAACACAGTTTGCAGTTGTTTAACAGTACTTGCAGTGTTAAGTGATTTCACAAGAAAATTTGGTCCCAGTATTCCTGAAGTTGGCAAACACATTATATAATGATTAATGTGGAGCTGCATTAGTATAGACCTCATAAGGGACTTTGCAGTTCAAATGCAATTGTACAAATGTTCTGAAACAAAATACAGGGCTTTGAAGACCCAGAACATTATTGCCAGCTGGTGACTAAAGGTGCTTTCAGTAGCTTTTCAATATTATTTCAAATTTGAAAACAGTAGGAAAACTGCACATTGTTTTACAAGGGAAGGAGTAAATAATTGCAGCTGAACTTTGATAGTTTGTATCATAATGCCTAATCTCTGTTGGTTTCATGCACGGATGTGTTGTCATCAACAACAGAAAAAGTGTAATTATTATAAAACACTAGATGTATTTAGCAGCTTGTATTGCTCTTAGGAGGTTTTTGGTTGTGAAAGGGGAATCAGAACAGTTGTGGAGCATCCAATTAGGTAAAGAGTTAATGAATGAGAAATTGCCATTTGGTACACAGAGGTAATATAATTAATGGTCCACATACCATTCTGCTGGGGACTTAAAAGGATGGAAGGATATTGAAATGCATTTACTACCATGCTACATTATTATGCAAGTGGGGGGACTGCATAATACTTATTTGTTTTTTTCAATGTACCTATGGATGGATACAGATGAAAAATGTGTGTATGTGTATATTTTTAATTTCAGCTCCGAAGCGTTCCCAACACCTATATTCAAGGAGGCTATTTTATAGATTATGAATGCATTTTATGAATGCTGGTGAACAAAACAACAGGAAATAGCTTTGGTTTGTTAAAAAAATATATTCTTAAAACTGAGAAACAGCAACCTTGATTGTAAATTTTGGACATTTTGCAGGTGCTTGCAGCTAGTGTTTTCAAATTACTAGCTACAGTCTTAATTCTGCTTGGTTGCAAAGTCTGACTTGCCTAGCCTGGAAAGAGTTCTGGAAATGTGTGCTCATTTCTCGGCTGATAAACTTCAAAATATTGAGAGAGCTGTGTCCACACTCTGTAAAGGATTACTTGAGTTATCCTTAAATTGCCAATTGTCAATCTGAGCCCTTGGAACATTTCTTATGCTAAACGTGTCACCGCATGAGAGTTCTACTGTCTTTGGTGTAGGGTGGTGGGGGGGGGGGGGGGGGGGGGGAGAGGTCGGCCTCGTGTCACTTTGTTTCACACTCAAATTAGGAGCTGACTCTGGAGTTATCCTATCACTTTGCTTCCTGGTAAAGCGAAGACGGTTTTGAAACAATGTAAAAGTGCCCATAGATATCAATCATCCTTGCTGCAAAGTTTACTTTTCCATTGCTTTATTTATTTTAGTGACTTATCTACAGGTTCACAGTTTTGGATTGAAAAATCTAGATTTATCTGACAGTAATTTGCACAGGATTGGCGAGTGTTAAATTTTATTTGTACTGACTTCTCAGTATTCATAACATTGGATTTAATGTAATTTTAAAGTGTAGTAATTTAGCTCTCAGAAGAAACAACAAAAGGACAGGAAATGAAATATTATGTTATTTGAAGGAATTATAGATAGACTCCCTGGACCATTTTCAAATAAGATATGAAGAGAAGCAAAGACATTTCATTAAATCAAACTTTATTTTTCGGCTGTAATATGTATGAAGAAAAATTGCAGAGAGGACACAAAAATGATTAGTGATCGCCTAAGAAACATTATAAAGGCCTTTCACATTTAAACCCAGTTTTTTGTGCTTCAAATAATCTGTATAATTTCTCTCTGGAATTCAGATTTCATGTTTTATAAAAACATATTAACATTTCATTTTGTACCTCTCTAGGCTCAATTTTATGAAAGAATTCTTATTTCCTGAGATGTGACATCCCTGTTTTTTTAAGTAAAGCGATATCTAAGCAGAATATATCTGCCGATAAGCTTACTATCAAAACCTTCAGGCTCAATTTTGCAGCAAAGTTCAAGGATCCATAAAAATGGTTAAATATTTTTAATTGCAGAAAGCATAATTTCAGTTCAAGCTTTGACACATCTTGAAGATATTGACGAAAAAGAGGTTCAAATGGAAATCAACAACTTAAGAGTTTCCTTGATGGCATTGCTTCTTAAGGCAGCCAGTAGCTAAGCATTTTGGACAAGTTAGATTGCTGGCTGCATTCCTGGCCTGGCCTGAGTTGGGCAGATTGTTTGGACATTAGATTTAGATTTGGTGCATCTGAGTTTTGGATTGGAGACTTGATGTGAGTTTTCTGCTAGAAGTGACTGCTTGGGTGTTGGGTGAGGACAAGCTTTAGCTTGACTAAATAACATGCCATTCGCTATTTGGCAACTTTTATGACAAATAGCTCTAGTGCTCATGGAACTGTACCCCAGCATTGGACTGTCACCAAGGGCTGGCAAGAATATTGGTTATTAAAATGAAGAAAAAACAAAATGATCAATTTACAATATTTGCATTGTTGCTAGAACAAACTCTTTAAGTTATGAAATACAAGTATTTTTTGCTGAATTTTATATATCTTTTAAAAATGTATTTATAATAGCTGGAGGATGCCAACTAGCCAGATTTGGTAATGTGTATTTAGGAGAATGCATTATGTCTATCCAGCAAAACCTGAAAAACCTACAAGAAAAGGTTTCCCAGTTAGACCCATGTTAATGCCATTAGCTATACTTCTGATGCCTGCATTGAGTGCATTGACATGCATAAAAAAGCTCCACTGTTGGAAACTGGATATTTATAGATTCAGTGATAGATCCCAAATTCGTACGGATTTATTTGTTAGTGAAAGACTACTAGCTGCAGAAAGCTTTTTTTTAAAGAAAAGTACTTGTTGGAGATTATACTTTGGAAAGTAGGACTGACCTACATCTTCATAGTATTGTGAAGGAGTGTACAAATTTAAGCTTTTGTGAGCTGGATAGATAAATACCATGAAACATTGGGGGATTCATGTAAAGTTTAAATCTATGTTTTTCTTAATCACTATCTGCCTTGTGTTGCTGATACTGGTGTTCTAACTTAGGGTTTATGTACCAATGAGGTAACAGCACGAAAAGCAGCCCGTTCCAAACCTTCAAACCTGCAAAAAATAAAACTACAAATCAGTAAAGTAAGAAAAGTTTGGTGCCTGTAAGGATGAGCAACTTGGGCTTTCTTGCCAGACTTTGAGGGTGTAGAGGTCGTAGGTTGGACACGCTGGTAAAGTGAATCAGCCTAACCTTTAACTCATAAATTATGATATCTGATGCTGACAGTTCTTTCAAAAAAATGTAAGGAGACAGTTATGGATCCCTCTGACTTGCATTACAGTTTTATTTCATGAACAACTTTGAAGAGAATGCACTTCAAGCACTCTTCATAATCTAAAAGTTTGAATGTGCCACAATAAAGGAAATGATCAACTGGAATTTTAGAGCTTTAAGAAAACCTGGGTTTTGTCCATTTTTACACCGCTAATCCAACACAACCACTACCAGACAATAAAGACCAGGATAATAAACACTACAAAATCATTCATAATTTGGAGACAAGTGTGATGTAATGAAGAAGAAACTATCATCTGTCAGGTAGCTCATGCAAGGAACCATATAACCAGCTAGCTATAAAATTCAATTCTGTGTTCATGTAAGTTTTTATTGCAAGCAGGCTGCTGAAATTATGCACCCAACCTGTTCTACCGCTGTAACTTGCACATCTCATTTTCATCAAAACTGAATAAAATTATACACTTCAGCCAGTTGCTCCTACTTGGATCACAACCCTGAATTAGGAGAACTGTCCTTTTAAATGTATAAGAATTGTTGCTTAAAAATTTACTCCCTACCAAAGGGAAAGGAAGTTGGGAAGAAATCCACAGGGTTGCCACACTCCGATTCAAATGTGACCCTCCTGTACGATTTTGGCATTTCCCCCTCCATAACAAGCACTCACATAATGCTATCTTACCACCAATGAAAACTCTTGAAGGGATGGGATATGTAGTACTATGGAACAGCATTTCAAAATGGGTCCAATTGTCATTTAGTAGTACAGACATAGCCCAGCGATTTGTTAAATTTATTGTGGAAAATTATATGCTATTCCCAGAGTACATGGCAAACTTAGAAATGTTGTCCCCAATATTAACTTTCCCCCTCCAACTGAGTGCAGGTCAGGTGGAGTGCAATTGAATTGCACTTTCTCTGACATGAGTTGAACCCTGCTGGTTTTGAGGGTTCAAGTTAATACCACGGTTCAGTCTTGGCACGGTAACACAGTGGTTAGCACAGCACCTGGAACCCGGGTTTGAGGATTGTGTGCCCACCTGGGGATGAAACACTTGACTTAACTTTGAAGACCTCTCTGGACTTGCTGCTGGCCACTCTTGGAACCCATATCCGAGGGTTTGGGTGGAGACCATTGCAACAGCTGCTGACAGGCTCTTCAGGCAATGCCCCAAGTGATTATAATGGAATTATCATTTCAGATCAGTAAGGACCTCAATGAATGCTGGAGCAGTTCCGATGGGCCGAATGGCTTACTTTTCTCTGTTGCTGCGTCTTTAGGTCATCTTATGAGTACCTGACTAGTGTTCTGAGAAGTGAGCTGGGAGACAGTGAAAGGCCCTATACACAATTTCAGTGTTATTAGGATGGCAGCACATGGTGCAGGTGGTCTCACCAGAAAGAATCTGGGAGAGTATAAAGGGGGCAGAGAGATCGTGTTAAGGGTTCCCTCTCCTTTGCACCTGGGAACTCAGTGTTGCCAAGCACAAAGATCAGAATGTCAGGGCCATAATAGGCGTGATCCAACAGCCATGCTGCACCCAAAAAGCAACTCGCCCAGCGCAGCGTGGCTGATGGGAGCCGGGGGACCCCGCACTCGGGATGTACCTGGCTCGCACCGCCTCGCGAAATCTAACCCTATCTTGCGAGACGTTGCAATATAAATCCCGCCCATTGCGGGCGGGATCCCTTTTTGTTTTAGCAAATCTGCACATTAGAGGAGACAGTTAACCTCACTCTAATGTACAGTTTCCTGAGGCACCCAAGACGTTGGGATCTACTCCCTTCACCTCGGACATCTAGGGTGAGCGCCGCTATGCACTGATCTCCACAAACGGGGACCAGAGGGAATGGCACTTGTGGGGGTCTCCCAGTGGATCAGAGGCCCTCAGGTGCATGCCCTTTGGCCAGGGTGGTACCCTGGCACTGTTGGTGCACCCAGGCACCTTGTCACTGCCAGCCGGTTACCCTAGCAGTGCCACCTGGGTGCCAGCCTGGCATTGCCAAGGTGTCCAGGTGGTGCTGGCAGGAGCACTGCCAGGTTGGCACTGCCAATATGCCATGCTGGCATTTTTTGTGTACTGGCGATCGGACTGGGGTGCCCTGTATGGGTGTTGGGGGCGGGGTTGATGCTGCGAGCGCCGGGAATAACACGGCTAAACACGCTCGCTATAGGACTTTGTTCCCATTTAGTTGAAGCGCGCCCAATATCTTTGCAAACAAGTCGGCATTGTTAGCAAAGCCAGCTGTATTTGTTACAAGTAAATAATTTGCAAATGTAGAATTTATTTCATACATAAAATAAATTAGTCTGTGGATGCAAATACATCTCTACCACAGTGAGGAACTCAGGTTAAATTTTATTCTTTTCCTTTTGAGAGCAAGAAAATTCAAAAACTGCAGCATCTTATAAAGGTTTTAAAAACATTTTCTTCTACATTAACCGCCAGTACCATCAATGCTGAAAATGGACCACAATCTCAACAAACGGATGGATGGTAGTGAAGAAAAGTTGCCACTGCTCATGCACTATTCCTTAAGTTTGCGGCTCTGGTTTCTGTGCACTATGACAAAAGAATTTGTTGGCCATTTTTGTCCAATCGCCCTGATGCATCAGGAAGCAGTTTATGGCTATTGTATTTCTGATTTATTGACCAGGATTTTACCTTCACATACTGCTGTTTTAATCAATATAGTTAGAAGTGTTGGGGATGTGTCGCAATTCAGTGTCACCTGAATAAAATAAGATAAAAGGGCTGCGGGAAAATGGCAAGGGAGGGAGGATTGGTGAGTTGTTCTTACAAAGAGCTGGCATGGACACAATGGGACAAATGACCTCCTCCTGTGCATAGGCTATTCTATTAAAGTACTATTATTTAATTTTCTTTTGTTACCGAGAGTTTTTTAAGTCAGCATCATTTGCTTTCTTTCAGCAACATTTCATGTAGGAATAAAGTTACAGTTTACTGTATACTGTATACAACTACAGATTTGCCGTGTATGGATTCTTTTCACCCCATTTATCCTCCTACATTAATTTTTGTAGCACACCTTTTGCTTAAGAGCAAGCCACTTTAATTGTGAACACTTTCTCTTTTAGCTTTCAGTGCATTTCAGTGAGCTAAAATGACCTTGCACCCTATTGTCCAGCACACTGCACCATTCATCAGGCATTAATGGTTCAGAGTCACACAGCAAGAATTTAAATGGGTATTAATAGCTTAAATCGCAAAGTTTGTATCTTTTGCTTTTAGGAACAGGAACCAACAAATATGTTTAGAAATAATTTAGATCAAAGATTAAATGTTTCTAAAGAACGGCAAGTTAATGTTATCATGTTTAGATCGGAACTTCAGCCTCTATTTTGGAAGCATTTCGTTTTTCATGAATTTCTGTGCACAATTTCAAATTTCAGATGTATGGTTTGCTAAATATGGCATCTTCTTAATAATCTACTTTTTCTCTACAACCCTGAATATCTAAAATCTGTTATGCTTTTTGTTAAAGGTGAGGTTGCTTTGTTTTCTTTTGTAATATTTACACTGTAAATGTTACTCTCATCCAGCCCCTGAAAACAAGGGAGATAAACTTGGTCTTCAGCCAAAGTGTAACATGGGAGATACCAAAGTAGCAACTCAATTTATAAATTGTCCAAGTTTCTTCACCAGGATGTAAAATGGGCTCGCGAATTGCTGTCTCCCATTTCACATTTCAGATGGAAAGCAATTTCACCCCCAAGAACCTAACATTGTAAAATTAGATTTAAGAATTAGGAACTACCCCGCAATGTATTGCAACACAGAAAAATCATAATCCAAGTATATTATGTTACAATTTGGTTCAAAACAGAAACGCCTTCTGCGCAGGGGCATGCAAAATATGGTAGGTGACTAGTCCACTGCCATCCTGCCAAATCCTGACTCAATTCCCTTAATGTGGGGGAGGGAAGGGATAAGGTGCCCACTAGCCTGCTTGCCCCTCGGCCTATTGAGGGTTTTAAATGGAGTTATTACCCACTGAAGGCCCTCAATCAACCCATGCTGCCATAATATGCTGGCTGGCGGAAGAACTAGAGTGGGTTGGTCATTTTATCACCAGCTTTGGTGAACAGATGGAAAGGCAAGGGGTTAATTCCTTTGGAGGATGCCCTCCACCCTTACCTTCCTGCCTGGCCTTCAAAAATCACCCACCACCCTGCTGGCATCCATCTATAGCCTAGGTGATCCCTCCCCATCCAAAACTTCTGACTTAACTGAGTCCAGAGACCATGGGCAGGATTTGTCAGCCCCGCCCGCCACCAGAATGGTCCGGTCCCACCAAAAGTGGGACTTTGGCTGGGCCATAAAATCCCCTGCGACAGGTCCTGCCACAACGGGGCCAGAAAATCCCAGCCCATGTCCTCGTCTTCACAGGGAGTCCTTGCAGTCCCAGAAGCACCCACTCATCAGTTCTGGCACTGCTGGGACTGCTAGATTGGCCAGCTGGTCTTGAGGGCGGGACTTCTGGCCACTTTGGGGGTGGGGGATAAGGGCTTAAGCCTGACCCTCTCATCGTTAAGCCCACCTTAAGTGCATTATGGCTGCGGGGCAGCCCAGATTAAAGCCTGTTGATTTGGAACTGACGTTTCTTTGACGGAAAGGGCGGGGCTGGTACAGCTGGACCCTCCCCCTCCTGTTAGATCCAACCCTTTGGATTAAACCATTTGTTTGCAGTATTGTAATCCTATATCTTGGGTTGCAAATATGCAAAACAAGTATAAATCACCATAGCCTATTGTATCACACAGAGCACTTACAGCTTATGCTAACCCAACAGATCAATAACATTTACCTCACTAAACCTTCTTAACCCCAAAATGTACTATCACACTTAAACCCATACTTGTCACCTCCTTTATTGCTCCTGCAATTAACAACATGAAAATGGCATTGAATTTGTGATGGAATAAAATAAATAACCCAATAAAATAATTGCTTATTTCTATTTTCAGATTTTTAAATTCTTTCATGGGATGTGGGCATCACTGGCAAGACCAGCATTTGTTGCCCATCCCTAATTGCCCTTGAACAGAATGGTTTGCTGGGCCATTTCACAGGCAGTTAAGATTCAACCACATTGCTGTGGGTCTGAAATCACGTAGGCCAGACCAGCTAAGGAGGGCAGATTTCTTTCCGAAAGGATTTAGTGAACCAGATGGGTTTTTACAACAATCACTGATAGTTGTCATGGTCACCATTCCTGAGACCATCTTTATATTCCAGTTTTATTAATTGAATTTAAATTCCGTCAGCTGCCAGGGTGATATGCAAACTCATGTCTCTAAAAGCCCTACAATTCAGAAGGAGGCCATTCGGCCCATTGGGTCTGCACCGGCCATCTGAAAGAACACCCTACCTTCCATGCCCTACACCCGAAATCCAACCTAACCTGCACGTCTTTGGAAATTGAGGGGCAATTTAGCATAGCCAATCCACCTAACATGCACATCTTTGGATTGTGGGAGGAAACCGGAGGACCTGAAGGAAACCTACGCAGACAACCACGCAAGGACGGAATCGAACCCGGGTCCCTGGCACTGTGAGACAGCAATCCTAACCACAATGCCGCATTAACCTAGGTCTCTGGATTAATGACTTTTACGTTTCCACAATCCGTGACGTTACCACGATGCCTATATATCCTATATAGTATAGGATTACAAGACAGGCAAATATTGTGATGATTTTTAGGATCGTGTCATTCCAGTGAAATGTGAACAAAGATGCAAGTATAAGTAGCACTATGGTCGTTTCCTGATATGTGACTGTGAAATTACCAATGTCCCATTGAATCAAACTTGTAGCTGCACTGAGAGCCTAATGAGCTAAAAACAATTTTGATTAGTTTGGAAGAGTATACTTTGAAAAATATTTTGCTAATTTACCACATGCATATATTATATTCTTTTAATCACTACAATATTCACATTTTCTTTTTTATTTAGCAGTTAATTGTGTTAGCATCCATGTTGTGCAATTATAGTGAAGATTTCAGGGAGGTGGGTCTCTGAAAAACCCCACTGGATGTGCAAATATTGCATTCTGTATCCCAATATTTAGTAGGTTGTTAAAATTGCCTCTGAGAAATAGGACCTAATGCACATTAATGAGTCATGCCTTACACCTGAACTGGCCAATGTTGAAATTGCAGTGGGGAGATATCAGTAATGCCACTTTATTGTAACTTCCTCTTTTTGTTTCTGCCGGGTGGAGGGAGTTTGAAATCCCCAGTATAAAGTTTGAATCGTAGAAAGATGTACCACAGAAGAAGGCTATTCGGCCAATTTCACCTATACTAGTTCTTTGACAGGACTACCAAATCAGTCCTAATCCCTCGCTTCTATCTCTGCAACCCTGTAAATTCTTCACCTTCAAGTGTTTGTCCAATTCCCCTTTGAAAGTTATGATTGAATCTGCGTCCACCATTCTCTCAGTCAATGCATTCAAGAGCACAACATCTGACTGTGAAAATGTTTTTTCTCACTTCAGATGTAGCTCTTTTAAATCAGGGTTCTTCGATTACTGACCCTTCTCCCACTGGAAACAGTTTCTTCTTATCAAAACCATTTATGATTTTGAACACTTTATCATACCTCTTCCTAATCTTCTGTACCCCATGGGGAATAATCTCAGCTTCTCTAGTCTCATATATAGCAGAAGTCCCTTATTCCTAGTAGAATTCTGTTTTTTAAAATTAATTCTGGAAATGTGGATAGGCAGGCAAAATCAGCATTTATTGCCCATCCCAAATTGCTCTTGAGAAGTAGGTGGTGAGTCACCTTCCTCAACCATTGCACACTATCTGCTGCAGTACACGCACTGTTGGGAGTGGAGTTCCAGAATTTTGATCCAATGAAGGAATGGTGACATAGTTCCAAATCAGGATGGTGTTTGACTCGGAGGGAATCTTGCAGGTGTTTGTGCCTGCTGATCTCTCTCAAGTCCTTGGTATCCTTCCAAAAATGAACACCATACTCCATATAAAGCCTAACCGGTGTTTTATAAAGTTTTAACATAACATTTTTGTGATTTTATTTTATACACTGTCAATAAAGCTAAGAACCTCAAATGCTTTTTAACAGCCTTCTGAACTTTTCCTGTCGCATTCAAAGATTTGTGAAATCACCCCCCCCCCCCCAGTTCTCTGCCCTACAAACGCTTGAAAATTGTACCATTTAGTTTATATCGTTGCTCCCCTTCCTTCGAAAGTGTGACACTTCACTCTGTTAAATTTAGTTTGCCATATATCCTCCCTATTTACCAGTCTGCAAACATCCTCCTTCTTGATTACTACATTGCTGAATCTTATGTCCTTTGCAGGTTTTGACACTTGCCTTTTATACCCAAGACCAGATCATTCTGTATATCAAAATGAGCTTGGGAAATATCACTGCATACCTATGCCCTGTCTCAAAAAACAGCTGTTTATGAATACTCTTTCCTTAAACCAGGGGCTGGTTTAGCATAGGGCTAAATAGCTGGCTTTTAAAGCAGACCAAGGCAGGCCAGCAGCACGGTTCAATTCCTGTACCAGCCTCCCCGAACAGGCGCCGGAATGTGGCGACTAGGGGCTTTTCACAGTAACTTCATTTGAAGCCTACTTGTGACAATAAGTGATTTCATTTTTTCATTAACGTCTCCTAACCAATTTCTTATCCACACTGCCGCTGAATCGTAGAATTGAATTGTAACATGGCACAGAAGGAGACCATTCAATCCATCATGTGGATAATTTCTCTTTATAAGAGCATCTCAGCTATTCCCACTCCCCTGCTTTCCTCCATAGCCCTGCACATGTTCTTCAACTAATGATCTAATTCCCTTCTTATTCTTTTGTGGGAAGTAAATGTTGCTGGCAAGGCCAGCATTTGATGCTCATCCCTAATTGCCCTGGAGAATGTTGTAGTGAGCTGCCTTCTCAAATCACTACAGTCCATCTACTGCAGATGCATCCAGAGTGCTGGAAGGAAGTGAATCTGCCTCCATTAACATTCCAGATCGTAACTACTTGTAACATTAAAAAAGGGTTTTCTCGTGTCGCCTCTGTTCTTTTGCCAATCAGCTTAAATTGGCGTCCTCTGGTTTTCAACCTTCCCCAATGGGAACAATTTCTCTGTATGTACTCTATCCAGACCCTTCGTAACTTTGAGCACCTCGACTAAATTTCCTCCCAACGTCCTCTTCTCTAAAAGAACAGCCTCCGTTTTGCCAATCTATTCTCGTAACTGAGGACTCTCATCTCTGGAACCATTTTCATAAATCCTTTCTGCACCAGCTCCAATACCTTTGCACTCTTCCTGCAGTGCGGTGCCCAGAATTAGACACAATACTGGTTGAGGCCTTTTATCATAGTTCACTATAACATCCTTGTTTGTGTTCTCTCCCTCTTTTATAGAACATAGGACACCATTTGACTAACTAACTGCTTTCTTATTCTGTCCTGCCACCTTCAACGACTTTTGCACATATGTCCCTAAACCTTTGGTTCTTGCAATAACTTTTGAATCATGCCTCGTATTTTATATTGACTTTCCTCATTCTTCCAAACAAAATGTATCACTTCTTGTATCCCATGGGCTTTAATGTTATGACCCCAAAGAGACCAATAACTTTTTTAAAAAGATAGAAATCTCTCAGTGACCAACTCCAAAGGATCACAGTACTAGATTTCATGTTTTGAGACTTTTAATGTAACAAAACCACTGAAATTAACATTGCTAGGATGTTGGAAAGAAATTAAAATGTAAGAATTCTAAGAATTAAAGATAGGCATGTAGTTGCATTGGGGACTTGTGAAATGCAGATTATAGTAGTAGCGATGTGAAACTAATGCTTTGTATTTTAAAATAAATTTAGAGTACGCAATTCATTTTCTCCAATTAAGGTGAAATTTAGCTTGACCAATCCCCCTAGCCTGCACATCTTTGGGTTTGTGGGGGTGAAACCCATGCAAACACGGGGAGAATGTGCAAACTCCACACGAACAGTGACCCAGAGCCGAGATCGAACCTGGGACCTCGCCGCTGTGAGGCAGCAGTGCTAACCACTGTGCCACCATGCTGCCCTGAAACTGATGCTTTGTTAAGCGAAGTGGGGTCTAGCAATCTAGTGGCCTAGATCATAGCCAAATTCAGTTTCCAAACAGCGTTTTTCCCCATGAGTCAAGTTGTTGTGCTGAAAACAGAAGAAGAAGCTACCTGTGTTTTACCCCAAACTTCTATTCTAAATTAGAAGAAAAGTTTCCCAAAAGCAAGCTACAGGTGTTTTGTGATAATTATTTACCAGATTTGGCTCATAGTATTAAAACCTATGGGAAGTTGTTTTGGGGAATGTGTATTCTTGGAGTTTAGGAAAGTAGATAAAATAGATTGGGGTAATTCAAATATACGGCACGGGTAACCATTATTGTAATTAAGTGTAAATGTTCTTTACTGTTGCCTTTGTTCTGTGTTTTGAAGTTTAATAAACATTTGGTTATTTGAATAATTTGCAACAAGACCCTTTCCTCACCGAGTTTCATTTCTTTTTTTCCTGCATTTTTCCAAATTGTAAAAATAAACTGTTAAAAACCAGTATTCCAAGTCCCCTCCACTCAACCTTCTGCTCCCCCTTCCACAAACATTCAGGGTGGGATTTACTGACCACCCCGCCACTTGTTTTTCGGCAGCGGAGGTGGCCCATCAGCAGGATCTACCGATCCCGCCATTGTCATCGGGATTTCCCGGTGACAGCACCCTTCGCCGCCGGGTAACCCGTGCGCCGGTGCCAGTAAATCCCGCCCTCAAACTCTCCACCACCGATGAACAGTGGCAGCCGTGTGATCCATCTACAAGATGCACTGCAGGAACTCATCAAGGGTCCTTAGACAACACCTTCCAAATCCAGAACTGCTACCATCTACAAGGACAAGAGCAGAAGATACCTGGGAACATCACCACCTGGAGGTCCCCTTCCAAGTCACTCACCATCCTGAATTGGGAATATCTCACCATTCCTTCACTGTTGCTGGGTCAAAACCCAGCAATTCCCTCCCAAACAGCATTGTGGGTGCACTTACACCTCCGGGATCTCTGCGGGTCAAGAAGGCAGTTCACAACCACTTTCTGAAGGGCAACTAGGGATGGGCAAAAGAATGCTGGCCTAGGCAACGGCGGCCACATCCTGTAAATGAATTTTTAAAAAATCCATTATTGACCCATGCTTTTCCAATTGCGAATTAATTTTGTTTTCAAATATTGTCTGTCAACACCGCCATTAGGTTGCTTGGCTTACAGAATTTATCCCTCTGTTGCTGTTTTGAACATGGATGTAACATTTGCAGCGATAATACTTTATTTTCAAGTAAATTTGGATTCAGAAATGTAAAGTTATCTGCTGGGTTTTTCTGTCTATGCACTCGCCAGACCCCAACCTTGAGCCACTAGTCCTTCTAGTAGTCAGTTTCAAGCCGAATAATATTTTTTTCCTGTATTGACATGAAGACATGTCTAAATTAATTTTATTTCTAATTTGTTACCTAAGGAAAAGATGTTCCTGTACTGCATTTTCTGCCTAAATTGCATGATCTAAATAATAATTGAATGGTTACCTGCTTAATCTAACCAAGGTGATGAGTCAGATATAGTTCAAAATACAATCCATTTCTGAAGAATGCAATTCTATTGAATCATTCCATACAAATTATTTGCAGAAGTATAGTTTTAAATGGTCATGAACAGCAAAGCATTCAATTTATTGTGATCCATGGACTGAATCCCCACTAAAAAAAATCTTAGCAGTACAACTTTGTATGTCCTATTTTAATGTAGCAAATTATTGATATGGCAATTACACTTGCAGAAAGTTTTCCTTTTCAGAACCTGCAGCAAAGCAATTGTGCAATAGATGGGAATGGCACAAAGTTTCTATATCGATAGCAATTGCAACTTATTTACGAGAGTGCAACGGAGGATTGTCAGGCTATTCATAACAATGCTGTGAATTCATGACCTCTGGGTTGCCAAACTGATACCATAACCACTGCATTATTGTTTCCTGTCCAATATTCCTCCCTCAACCAACACAATAAAAACAGATTTATCTGGTTATTTATTCATTTGCTGGTTGTCCAGCTATGCACAAATTGTCTGCCGCACTTTACCTACACAACAGTGACCACTTTACAAAAGGGAATCCGTTGGTTGTATATTGCTTGGAGACATTCTGAGGACATGATCATAGACTATTTCTTTAATAGTGGAACAGTACTATTGTGCATATGTGATTTAATACAGT
The DNA here is from genome assembly GCF_047496885.1 of Scyliorhinus torazame. Taxonomy (NCBI): domain Eukaryota; kingdom Metazoa; phylum Chordata; class Chondrichthyes; order Carcharhiniformes; family Scyliorhinidae; genus Scyliorhinus; species Scyliorhinus torazame. Next base: position 65,960,538 of record NC_092716.1, on the reverse strand, counting down.
TGTCCTTCTGAAACAACGTATCCTGTATTTTTGTTATGCACAATAGCATTGGTAAAATTAGTCCTTCTACCTCACAACTGAAAGTGAAGATTAACTTTTATTTTTAATTCTGAAAGGAACGTCCAAGATCTATATGGGATTGTCATCATGATTTCAAATATGGAAATGTTTTCTGTGAATTAGGAATCGTAATCTTTTTAAGTTGAGGTGCAAAATTGGACGCCCAAGACCCAACAATGAACTAAAGGAATATTTTACATTACGTTGTTGTGAAGGGTTTCATGTATTCTTGGACAATTTCCCTATAAATCTAAAATCACTGCATTAAAATTAGAAGTCAGAAGTCATACATGAATTTTGAGAAATGGATCCCAGCGCCTAATTTTTGAGAGAAAATGTCTGGCTCTGTAAGAGTTACTTACAGTGTCTTAACTAATAATGAAACAAATGCATTAGACTATCTAATGATACTCTGATAATGCAGTACCCACTGAGATTTTGTGCGTAGGAACGTTGACCATTTAAGTGTACATGCATGTGATAGAATCTCGTGAATAAAAGCTATATGCAGGGAATTAATGGTGGTGGGAGGAAGATGCTTTTATTAGTAAATGGTAATTATAGAGATAGCTCTACTTATCCATACCTTATTAGTAAATCTGGGGAAAGGTGTAAAAGAAATCTGTGTAGCATCTCCATTAGTGTGTTGTGAAGTGAGTTCAGTTATGAGACTATTAAACTGCTATTTTGATAATTAAGCCCACAGCTGTTGTGAGGGCGTTGGGGGCAGTAGCTGATGAAGTAACAGACTGTGCCATGAATTGACTAAACAGAGAAACAAGGGAAATTTAAGAGGATTTAAAGATGAAGTTCTTATGAACATAAAGTCTGCTCATCCCTACAGAACTTGCCATAGATTCCATTTCTGACCTGCATTGTGTGGAGGTGAAGTCCTGGAAGTCATTCCAGTGAAATTTGAGGAAGTGGGTTTTTGTATATACCCATATAGCTTGGGGTTTCATTAGAAAACAGCTGGAGGCTAAGGCCTGACAGTTGCTTTATAAACAAAGCCCCCTTGTCAATTGTTTTTCCCCTTTGGAACATCGTAGTTAGTCTTCCAGTGTGTGGCCATTAATTACTTTTACCTCGGGCATTACTTGTTCAAAAATTCTTACGCACTTTATCTGTACAATTTGGAATAAAATACAACTATGTCTGTCTCAATCAGTATTAACCTGCAATACAGAAATATTAAGTACAGAATGAATCTTGAATCAGTAAGGCGATTCCTCTTGGATTTCCTATATGTCATTGAACCGCCATGGAGGAAAGTGGAGATTGTAAATTCAATTTTGCTTTGTCCACTTAGTGTGCATGTAGTTTTACCTCCTACTGTGGTGTCTTGCTAACTAGCTCAGTTGTTTGGACATGGCAAAGTGGAAAATGTTGGGTGTTAATAGAGTCTGCTAATTCATGCATATTGAATTATTTTTTCGCAAATAATAGTCAGTGATTAGTAACAACCTAATGAAAACAGTATGCATTCTAAAGAAGCAATTTTAATAAGTTTGCAGGAAATTAACCTGAATTTTTAACAGAAACTGAGTACTTATTTTAAGATTGTAAGCTCAGAAAAGAGTGGAATGAATTTCTTTGTTGTATGTTGCTAGAGTGTAAACTGCATTCATATACATTACTTTTGCTGTTCAGTACATATGCAACACATTCACTTAAGTGAAATAAAATCTAATTATCTGTCAGCAATGAAATCAAATATAACTTTAGTTGTCTATGAACATAAGTAAATCTTAATTTTTTTTTCCTGAGGACTGCACAATGATTGACATTATGTAATTATTAACCAAGGCTTTAAAATTGTACGGCAACATTAGTGAATGAATGAAAGAAAACGCTTCATCAGATAAATACAGTATTGGTTTACGCTGATGTTATAAGAACATTGCTGTTGAATTATTAAAATTGCCGGTATAGCAATGTGACAACTGAATTCCTATTGAATTCAGTGGTGATTTTTTTCCCCTAACTCATCATTTACATTTCCATATACACGATTAAAGCTCAACGCAACTTTGACAAATCCATGATCTGCAAACCCTGGGGCAGGCGTTTATGCAATGAAATTACAGGATGCTGCATTTTGACAGTTTATTTTTGTCAGATGACTGTTCAGGGAAAGCCAAGAAAAAGAAGGGAGGAAGTCCATAGGCAGGAATGGTTTAATAAAAAGAGTAGAGAATTGGAGAACAAGCAAAATCCATTAAAGAGATGAATTGGTTGGAGACTGGTAGGTTTCCTTCTGTTGCTGTTACCAGTGATAGTTTGTGGAGAAATGATGCATTAGTCCTTAGACCAGTTATGATTACATTGGCTGACACTACTTGCAGCGGTGGGTCCCTGGCAGAGCTATCCATTTAATAATAACAGCAGCTGTTATTCCTAAAATTCTTTATTTATCACCTCAGTAGGTGATCCAGCAGAGAAATCACGAGGGGTACAGTCTCTTAAGAGACTACACCTTTCACACCACATGACTGTTTCTTCTAGCTAGTGCCATACATGGTCTCTCTCTCTCTCTCCTCCCATTCTCTCTCGATAGCAGTTTGTTGCTACCCATCAAGGGAAACTACTGAATTCTATTGAATTCCAGCAAGCATTTATTTTAAAATCTCCCAATGTACAGCAGGCTGTAGCTGCAAAACCTGCACCAGCTGCAGAAAGGCCTTTCCAGTAATAGACTGGTAATGGGTAATACTTGTGGTGCCTTCTGATGGACCACAAGTTGGCTCTACGTAAATCCTGCCAAAAATTCCAGTGAGATTGAATGAAAAGAGGCTCAGATGAGTTGAAAAGTTAATGAAATGCAGAGTAGCTCAACAAATTACGTTTTTGGTCATTACCAGAAGAAAAAGGTGGCGATTTATTTTTGTTTTAACCACACAGTGGAAAAACAAAACGAGCAGGACTAAAGTTGCGAATGTTTGCTGTATTTATCAAGATTCCCTTTGCCTGTCATAGTACTTGTTTAAACATTTAAATAATATTGGCTGTACATATGCAGAAATGAAATCAAACACAGGAATAAATATATTATTTTTGTTTTGATTGAGTTTCCTGCATTGACAAAGTAAATTAGTATTGGAGTTAAAAAATAGTGTAAAACATTCTAGGGTGCAAGTGAAATGGACTTGTGTTTTACTGCTAGTGGCCATTAATAAAGTTGAATTTGAAGCTTTAAAGCATGGCTCCTGATTGAATCTTTCCATAAAGAAAGCCTGCAAGTCTACTTCGGATAATGTTGAAAGCCCTGAAATATAATATTTTTGAAAAGTGCCTGTACTCACGCTCCAAATCAGACTTGAATCTGATTTCACAAATGCTTTTATGCAATATTAACCTCTGTACATGAGTGAAGATGCTTATTAAATATTTCATGTCAATTTTTAGGATGGTAAAAGTGCGTCTACTTAAAGATGTAGGAGAGCCTCTACTGGAGGTAAAATTCATACACAACATTGGCTTGGAAATTTGACCATGCAATGGACATTAACCAGCCTCCTACGTTTCCAATACGTAGGGCAGAAGGCACATGCTTGACGTTATGAGCCAGAAATTATCTCTGCCATTTTGATAAAGAAACAAAATCGGTGTGCAGGGGCTTAACTACAAGATTGGTTTATCCCGAGGCAGCGGGTGCTAATTGCACTCCAAAAAATCCAACGTGCATTTAGTCTAACTATATTTGGCCTTAAAGAGTTGTTCCAGCAATGGTTAGTTTTCAAAAATCTACCTCTCTGAATTTGGAGTCAGGAGGATAATGGGCACAGTGTGACTGAAGTCTGAAGACCTGCGTATGAGAACCAGTCAACACTATGGCACTGGCAGCCATCCAATAGTGTGTAAAATTACACAGGTATGCAAAATACTAAATGTAAGCCCAGGTTTTTGGAAGATGCTGAGAACTTTCCTGAAGACTTGTCAGATAGAAAAGGCACTTTATTGGATACATTTAATCACAATATTGTGGAAAATCATTTGCTTGAATATTTTACTTTGTTTATTCCATTATTTTGGAAGATAGAAATTCCAGTTACTGAAGAGGGAAAAGATGAATGAGGGAAAAAAATAGAAAAGGCATTTTGAGCAATTTATGAATCTGAGTGCACAGTTTGTGCTATCAGAATGCGGTATGCATACTATATAAAAAAAGAGGCTATTGTGTGTCGCACAGTGTGGCACCTTTAACATTGAAAATACCAATCACAGCATCACCTACTGGAATAACAGGTACTTACAATGGGTTTTCAATGAAAAGCACATTCCACATGTGGAATGTTATATATGAATATAGGAAAATAGAAAAGCCCAAGACCAGAACAAAACTCGGCAGTCTCCTTCGCCGATTTCACCATGAGTTTTAATATTTTACCTTCTTGGATTATTTTTTTCATCTCATTCCTTAAATTAGTGGCCGTTGTTAGTCTTACTGCCTCTTCTATTAAAATTGGTTGCAATCTAAATCTCCTGCAGTTCCAGTGCAGATTAAATTAAATGTGCACGGATAGGCTTTAATTGTTTGTAAGTGCTTTACAAAGAGAACCACTGAGTTTTATTTATATATATAGTAAGATGCCTCAGAACAGTAGGATTTCAGCAAGTACATTTTAAAAATTGTACAGCTTAAAGTGCAGGTTTCTGGCTCTGTTTTTTTTCTGGTTAGTAATTGCGTACATGTGTCTGTAGGCCTTGTTTGGCAAAATGGGAAAAGCCTGTTGAAGATCTGATTACAGGCCTCGTGCATTGGGGCGGGATTTAGGCCTCTGCTAGCACTGTAATAATTAATTAGGTCTGCAGTACACTAGTAAAATAGTTCAAAAGTTTCTAAGAAAAATACCAGCTGCAAGGGGAACAGAGCATACTACAGAAATACTGCCGGTAAGGTTACATTTTTAACGTTACTTTTAAAGATGCAAAATAAAGCAGCATTACTTGCGGTTGTCTAATGAAAGTCCTGTCCATGTAGAGGAGATAATGTTCCATGGAATAATAACTACCGCAACCACTGGACCTAGTAACGCTCAAATGTGTATCAGGGTTAAATTATGGTGACGATTTGAAGAATATACATTTTGTATAAAAGCTAGTATGGTAAAAGTTATTTAGCGATTATCATTTGGATTAAGGTGAGAATGGAATACTATTGCCTTGGATATATGCAAGTATTTGTGCTGCTGGGATATATGGGGATTGATGCAAACCACTTTTCAAAACCCTTTTTACTTTTGTGAAATTAGATTTCATAGATAGGCAATTTAACTGTTTTTAACATCTAAATGAAGACTAAATTGAAAGGCAAATTGAAAAGTTTACTGAGCAAACTATTACCTGGTTAACTGCATTTTTTTCCAGAGCTGTACCATGAAAGTCTTGCAGTGCATCCCAATAATTTTGTTGCTTTTTTCTGCCTTGTTGCCATTATTTTGAAAAACCTTTGAATTTCCGAACACATTGCCCTTTTGTATAAAATGCTGGTGGCATATCAGCTAATGCTATTTTCAGTCTCAGAACTACAAGCATTAAATATTTTAATGGTATGCTTTGGCTCTCTCACAAATCATGCACTTAATTATCTGATAATTACTCAAATAAAAAATGTGCAGATGGTACTATATACCCTGTCTTGGGGATCAGAGATTTTTTTCCTGGTTGTTGTTCAGTTTTCTAAGTATTTCTTTAACCCTTCACTGTGAATCTGCTGAAAAGCAACCATTCCATTCCCATGGAAAATATTGGAAATTCCAGAAATTCTTCGGAGTAAAAGAGTTAAGTTCATGTTTTTTCATGGTGTATCTGACAAAGATGGATTCTGGGTATGGTTATCAAACTCCTGCCTTTTGTCAGAGTGTATAATGTATTTGGCAGCTGCAGGCCTGAGCCCAGCGTTGGTTGTTTTAAAGCTCCTTGAGGATTATACTCATTAAAGCACAGGAATGAGGTAAGGCCCCCAAAGCGCAGGACCCTGTTACTTCATCAACATTCCGCTGAAGAGGGTAATTAAAACAAAAATTACTTTTTTTAATGCAAGTGGAAAAATCAGAGCAAAATTGTACCAGACTAATGATAAATGTCTGGTTGCAGCAGAGTGCCTTCCTAAGAGAAAGAAAATGGCTCAGAACTGGGCCTGCTGGAGTTACTGTACTAAAAACAGAATGAGCTATGGGTATTACAGCACAACTGCAAGGATTTTGTCAGAAAATATTTTCTCACAGTCGATGAAGTTTTTGTTGTTTTTACTGTTGAGAGATCTAAGTTCACATATAACAAGCTTGGTGTATTGCATACTGAAGGCTGGAACCAATGTTTGTGGAATCCCTTTCCTCATATGAACTGAAATGCATTTTCTATGTAGAGATTTGCACGGCACTCGCATTGTTTTTGCTATGGTGTATAAATCTTACACAGATGTTTTAAATCTACAGTAGCTGCAAAAATCTTAAGGTGCAAATATCATGCTGCTTCTTCCTTCACTGTGTTAGGGAGAGTTGTTAATTGTGTTAATCTTACACAGATTGTGTAAGGACTACTTTCTAACCCCGTGGTTGAAGTCATGACACAATAAAACTTTATACTGCATTGTTAAATGCGGAGAGTATAGTCCAGAAAAGATTAATGCTGCGTATATTTAGATAATTAGAAGCATGACAGACATTTACCCTACACATTAACTTGCCAGATTTATTGCTTCACTACTTACAGTTCAAGTACATGGCAATAGTAATTTAATACAAATCATACATACAAAGTGCATGTAATACACTTCAGAAGGATAAATGTTCCTCTAGTACTTTCTCAAAGCAACATACACCAATCTTTTGATTAGCATCAATGCAAGTTGAGCTCTGGCAAACATGTCAATTGTGGAATATTTACTGCCTTTTTGGATTCATTTTCTTTGACACACAGTAGACATATTTGAAATTTCAGGGCTGCAAAGGAATGCATCCTAAATGTTGAATAATATACAATTTTTTGGTGTACTTCTGTTAAACTGTTTTGTATAATTAGAGTTTTCACTTGCACCCCATCAGCATTGGGCATTTAAAGTAGCATTTAGTATTTATCTTTGTTAGAGATTTCAGACAGGAATCCATTGAGGATTTTTGTGTTATTCATGATATTGCTATTGTGCAGTTGTTTGAAAATAGCCTTTCTGAACTTGTTTTCATTCCTTTATACTTGAAATCTATGTGGAATTAAGAATTACAAAAATAATATTATAATCTATTGATACAAAATGCTTTTGTGTATGTCTAGTTTATTCCAGCTGAAGCCTCAAATGTGTTATTTGCAACTGAATACTGATGATTAAATGAACAAAAATCAGAGAATTCAGAAATCACTAAAACAGCCGCCTTTTTATACGTATGGCATAGTTATACTGACTTTAATATTGTAATGTTAGGCTATTTAACTTGCATTTCTATCTTCTATTTAAATGAGAATGCCAACATTTGATGTCATTGAGTGATGTCTCGTGTTCATAGTGTCTCACCTTCCTGAATTTTCAGTTTCTAGTACACAATTGTGAGGGAAATGAACCATTTTTTCCAGGAGAGGGGCAACATTGGAATGAAAGCAGTCACTAGGTATTGACAACAATTGGCCTAAAGCATTAATACTCGAGATCTAGGAACATATTGCTTGATTTCTTTGCCTCATAAATCACGGATAATACTTAGAACAGAGAGCAGAATTTAATTCCCTTAAATTTAATTCCTCCATAATCTTTATCACTATTTATATCTTTACAATGGTGACTCTTCTATTGTGCTTCCTGCATCAAGTGGCTTGTCAGAATTGTCTAAGATACATATTTATCCTTGACTCCTATTGGTGCTGCCCTCTGCTTGTTTGACAAATCCTGTGAGCTGGTTTATCCCCACCATTTTTTCTTCTCCCCTGGACTAGAATCCTTCACTGCACATTGTACTTTATCTAGCGGACGGCCTGGAGACCCTCGATGCATACTCAGAAGGCAGTGGGATACATGCTCAGAAGGCAGATAACTGTGGCAATCAATGCCAGAAGTCAAGCCCTGGAGGATGTGGATTCAGTGCAAGGCGTTCAATGACCTTGCATGAGTGTTCAAATTCTGTCAGTGCATTTTCTAACAGGATACCAACCGACTTGGCATATAGCTTTGCGCAGAGCCTATCCTTTTGGTGGACAACTCTGATTGCATGCTTGTGGACCCAAGCATGATGCAGTGTCTGTTGGCTGATGCTGCAACTTCCATTGCAGCGCCATCAGCAATAACCAACACCTGGGTGCTGCAGAGGAAGCTCACATTGCTGCCATGCAGGTTCAGACTGCTGCTGTCATGGCTGTGGATTAGTGTTGTGTCGGGGCTCACAGGATGTCAGAGCAGTCCAGCAATCTGCAGATTATTAGGATGGCTGAGCCCCTGCCCTGCAGGAGTGCTGGTTGGTCCTTGAAGCACAAACCTACTGTCCTCTCTCAGGATGACAGCATTCATCCTCCCACCCCTTGAGAGAGCTGTATCCCTTTAGGCTCTGGTATAAGGCAATGTTTGCAAAACAACATTTATGCGGTCTACAGCATTGGGACATCTATGATCCTGACAAAGTGGAGTGTTCGCTGTACCTGCTGCTCTCTTGCAAAACACAATAAAATATAGACAGTTCTAACTGAATTGGACAGCAAACAGGAAATGTTGCAAATATCTTTAGGCCAGCCTGGGAGGAACCAGATGTGTAAAAGTTCTTTGCCATGGTAATCTTCACAGTCACTGGCATGCTGCTCTTGTCCTGCTCTCAGGTTGGGGTTGTGACTGTAGAAAGTGGAAGATTTCCACATGGTCATTCTTTACTGAAGTGCAGAAATCTAAAACACCAAGGGCGCAATTCTCCCAAGAAATGACGAATTGTCATCTCTGGTGGGAAACGTTGTGCCATTCCACCGGGTGGGTCGGCGCAATCAGGACCACAATCCACTTCCACTTTGTCACTTTTTCTGGAGGGGGGACGTGGTTCGCACTGGCATTGAGAGGGGCAGGGCCTAAACATGCCGGCCGGTCCGGTTCCTCCGATATCGTGTCCCAATCCAAAGTTGACAGCGGCAGGACCAGAAGATCTAGCCAGCAGCGGGCTGCTTTCCACCACCGAGAAACGCATCCTGGGGAGGCCAGAGAATCTCGCCCAGTGTCTACATTGCCCTTGAGACCCCAAGGGTCTGTTCTGAAATTAATTAGATTCTGGACTCATATTACGGCCGAACTATTCATGTAAGGAAGCAGTTGCCAAGTGAGACTGTTGCAGGTTACATTCTTGAATTAAAGAAACACTCATTACCGTGGGTATGATGCAAACATAAGAAGTAACCTTTGAGACAGGTTTGTAGGAGGCCGAAAGAATAAGATAACCCATATCAAACTTTTGAACAAAGGCAATAAGCTTACATTTAAGGAAGCCTGCACTGAGGCCACAGCTACAGAACTGGCAGGAGGAGAGAATTGCAAATCGCAATGGATTTATTTATCTGTGCCAGCAGGGACAATCCACTGTATTTCAATGAGATATAGGCCAGGGCAGCTAAGATGCCACCATTGCCATGGTAGCCACCATCCATTAGTGGGGAAGTTGTTCATATCCAAACAGCATGCAGGGGTAGAGGGAATAGCACTGCCCCAGATTGTAGCAAAGCTGCAGGTCACAGCCACATGCCAGGTCGAGGTTGTGCTCAATCTAAAGCCAGTTCAGGAGTTCGGAAATCCTCAAATGCGCATATAGAACATATAGAACATAGAAAATACAGCACAAAACAGGCCCTTCGGCCCACGATGTTGTGCCGAACCTATGTCCTAGATTAATCATAGATTATCATTGAATTTACAGTGCAGAAGGAGGCCATTCGGCCCTTTGAGTCTGCACCGGCTCTTGGAAAGAGCACCCTACCCAAACTCAACACCTCCACCCAACACCAAGGGCAATTTTGGACACTAAGGGCAATTTATCATTGGCCAATCCACCTACCCTGCACATCTTTGGACTGTGGGAGGAAACCCACGCAGACACGGGGAGGATGTGCAGACTCCGCACAGACAGTGACCCAAGCCGGAATCGAACCTGGGACCCTGGAGCTGTGAAGCAATTGTTCTATCCACAATGCTACCGTGCTGCCCTTAAGAACAGATAAATCTACACTATATCATTTTACCGTAATCCATGTACCTATCCAATAGCTGCTTGAAGGTCCCTAATGTTTCCGACTCAACTACTTCCACAGGCAGTGCATTCCATGCCCCCACTACTCTCTGGGTAAAGAACCTACCTCTGATATCCCTCCTATATCTTCCACCTTTCACCTTAAATTTATGTCCCCTTGTAATGGTTTGTTCCACCCGGGGAATAAGTCTCTGACTGTCTACTCTATCTATTCCCCTGATCATCTTATAAACCTCTATCAAGTCACCCCTCATCCTTCTCCGTTCTAATGAGAAAAGGCCTAGCACCCTCAACCTTTCCTCGTAAGACCTACTCTGCATTCCAAGCAACATCCTGGTAAATCTTCTTTGCACCTTTTCCAAAGCTTCCACATCCTTCCTAAAATGAGGCGACCAGAACTGTACACAGTACTCCAAATGTGGCCTTACCAAAGTTTTGTACAGCTGCATCATCACCTCACGGCTCTTAAATTCAATCCCTCTGTTAATGAACGCGAGCACACCATAGGCCTTCTTCACAGCTCTATCCACTTGAGTGGCAACTTTCAAAGATGTATGAACATAGACCCCAAGATCTCTCTGCTCCTCCACATTGCCAAGAACTCTACCGTTAACCCTGTATTCCGCATTCATATTTGTCCTTCCAAAATGGACAACCTCACACTTTTCAGGGTTAAACTCCATCTGCCACTTCTCAGCCCAGCTCTGCATCCTATCTATGTCTCTTTGCAGCCGACAACAGCCCTCCTTACTATCCACAACTCCACCAATCTTCGTATCGTCTGCAAATTTACTGACCCACCCTTCAACTCCCTCATCCAAGTCATTAATGAAAATCACAAACAGCAGAGGACCCAGAACTGATCCCTGCGGTACGCCACTGGTAACTGGGATCCAGGCTGAATATTTGCCATCCACCACCACTCTCTGACTTCTATCGGTTAGCCAGTTCGTTATCCAACTGGCCAAATTTCCCACTATCCCATGCCTCCTTACTTTCTGCAGAAGCCTACCATGGGGAACCTTATCAAATGCCTTACTAAAATCCATGTACACTACATCCACTGCTTTACCTTCATCCACATGCTTGGTCACCTCCTCAAAGAATTCAATAAGACTTGTAAGGCAAGACCTACCCTCACAAATCCGTGCTGACTATCCCTAATCAAGCAGTGTCTTTCCAGATGCTCAGAAATCCTATCCTTCAGTACCCTTTCCATTACTTTGCCTACCACCGAAGTAAGACTAACTGGCCTGTAATTCCCAGGGTTATCCCTAGTCCCTTTTTTGAACAGGGGCACGACATTCGCCACTCTCCAATCCCCTGGTACCACCCCTGTTGACAGTGAGGACGAAAAAATCATTGCCAACGGCTCTGCAATTTCATCTCTTGCTTCCCATAGAATCCTTGGATATATCCCGTCAGGCCCGGGGGACTTGTCTATCCTCAAGTTTTTCAAAATGCCCAACACATCTTCCTTCCTAACAAGTATTTCCTCGCGCTTACAATCTGTTTCACACTGTCCTCTCCAACAATATCGCCCCTCTCATTTGTAAATACAGAAGAAAAATACTCGTTCAAGACCTCTCCTATCTCTTCAGACTCAATACACAATCTCCCGCTACTGTCCTTGATCGGACCTACCCTCGCTCTAGTCATTCTCATATTTCTCACATATGTGTAAAAGGCCTTGGGGTTTTCCTTGATCCTACCCGCCAAAGATTGTTCATGCCCTCTCTTAGCTCTCCTAATCCCTTTCTTTAGTTCCCTCCTGGCTATCTTGTATCCCTCCAATGCCCTGTCTGAACCTTGTTTCCTCAGCCTTACATAAGTCTCCTTTTTCCTCTTAACAGGACATTCAACCTCTCTTGTCAACCATGGTTCCCTCACTCGACCATCTCTTCGCTGCCTGACAGGGACATACATATCAAGGACATGTAGTACCTGTTCCTTGAACAAGTTATGATAGGTGTGGAAGCCAAAGCTGATGTTATCGAGCAGGAATATCAAGAATTGTACTCAGTCAGGGAGCAAAATAAAAGCACATGCAGCTGAGAGTAAAAGGGCTGAAGATGTAATGCCAGTGTCCAAAGTAAAAACGCAATTCAGAGATTCACAACTTACTTTTCTCATTGGTACAGTTGCAGCCCAACATGTTACACAAAACTGATGTGAAACTGACGAGTTATTCCGACAACAATGTTAGGCCAAGTTAGTGTTAGGGTAGAATGTGATGATCCACCCTATTACTTGCCAATTGTAGTAGTAGGAGTGAACAATGTCTCCCTGATGGGAGGAAATTGACTAAAGAAGATACGGTTAAACAGGGCCGAGTTATTTATGATGCGTTGGGTGTTCTGGATCACATACAGATCACCAACACTTGAAATAGTGCAACACTATTTTATTGAATCATTAACTGTTTAAACTTAGACTGTGGGTTAATACGATACTCGCTTTAACTAAAGACCTTTGCCTTGTCCTAACCATTCGATGCACTCAGCACATGGTGAATGTCTGTGTTGCAGGTTGTGAGCTCTGTCCTCCTAGCTAGCTGCAACTCGAATGAGCGGGAACTCTGATGCCCCCTGTCTTTATAGTGCGTGTGCTCTAACTGGTGATTGGCTGCGGTGTTGTGTGTGTTGATTGGTCCCACTGTGTGCCCATCAGTGTGTGTCTGCACCATGATATACTGGTGTATATTATGACAATTTACAGTTTGGATCAGTTAAGAGAAGTATGATCTGCCGACTCTGCAAACTTCTTGCAGTTATAACCTGCACATGCACTAATGTCCTCCCAATATGGCATTTGATGCAACTCACAGTACACGTGTCAGTGCGCTGTGGACGCCATTTTGAACTTCTGAGGGCATACATAGCCTCCAAAAAGCAGGTCTTATCAGTTCCAATTTTGTACACTATATCACTTTGTCCTAATGTCAAGGGGACCACCTTCATATGAAGCACAGTGTAAAAGGCACACTGTAATGGGCGGCATGGTAGCACAGTGGTTAGCACTGTTGCTTCACAGCACCAGGTTTGATTCCCGGCTTGGGTCACTGTCTGCACGTTCGCCCTGTGCCTGCGTGGGTTTCCTCCCACAAGTCACGAAAGACATCGGTGAATTGGACATTCTGAATTCTCCCTCCGTGTACCCAAACAGGCGCCCAAATGTGGCGACTAGGGGATTTTCACAGTAACTTCATTGCAGTGTTAATGTAAGCCTACTTGCAATAGTAATAAAGATTATTATTATTAGAAGACAGAAGATTCTGCAAATATTATTTTAATTCAACATCTGGGGCATCATTCTCCGACCCCCCGCCGGGTTGGAGAATCGCCGGGGGCTGCCGTGAATCCCGCCCCCGCCGGTTGCCGAAGTCTCCGGTACCGGATATTCGACGGTGGCGGGAATCGGGCCGCGCCGGTTGGCGGCCCCCCCCCCCCCCCCACTGGATTCTCCGGCCCGGATGGGCCGAAGTCCCGCCGATAAATTGCCTGTCCCGCCGGCGTGGATTAAACCACCTTTTGAACGGCGGGACAAGGCGGCGTGGGCGGGCTCCGGGGTCCTGGGGGGGGCGTGGGGCGATCTGACCCCGGGGGTGCCCCCACGGTGGCCTGGCCCGCGATCGGGGCCCACCAATCCGCGGGCGGGCCTGTGCCGTTGGGGCACTCTTTCCCTTCCGCCTCCGCCACGGTCTCCACCATGGCGGAGGCGGAAGAGACTCCCTCCACTGCGCATGCGTGGGAAACTGTCAGCGGCCGCTGACCCTCCCGCGCATGCGCCGCCCGGGGATGTCATTTCCGCGCCAGCTGGCGGTGCAACAAAGGCCGTTTCCGCAAGCTGGCGGGGCGGAAATTCCTCCGGCGTCGGCCTAGCCCCTCAATGTTGGGGCTCGGCCCCCAAAGATGCGGAGCATTCCGCACCTTTGGGGCGGCGCGATGCCCGTCTGATTGGCGCCGTTTTGGGCGCCAGTCGGCGGACATCGCGCCGTTTCGGGAGAATTTCGCCCCTGGATTCAAACCATATAGATTTGTGGCGAGAGAAGTTTTTTTTAAACATAATCGTTTAGTTGTATGTTTCTGGTATTAATTATCCTCTTCTCATTGATTCTTAAGTGGAATTCAGCTGAAGTCAACACCAATTGTTTTAATTAATCACTCAAAAATGCCAATTTGAACATCAGATTCTCAAGTTTACATCAGTGTTGTACCTACATTTTCAGCATGCTGAGCCAAAGTTGTTCAGTTCTCCAGTGCAGGGTTTTGTTGCTCTCTACAATAAATCCTCTTTATTTATTCAAAAAGAAATGCCAACCCAGATGCGAGTTGTTCAGTCAATAAAAAGTTTGGTGCCTTGTCAAGATATTCCATTTTTAGTTTTTGCAGATGGGCATGAGAATTGTTCTGATTGTGTTTCCTCAATTGTCAAATTTGTATCCCTACCTGACTAAACACTGCAGAATAGAATCAGCAAAAATAATGGACCCAAGACCAAGGGAAATTGTGCAATTGGTGCACTGACACCATGGCTTAACATTCACATGGAGCAATTAGAACCATAGAATTACTGTAGCACAGAAAAAGGACATTGAGTCTACACCAACCCTCTGAAAGAGTACCTAGGCCCAGCGCCACCCCCTCTCCCCTGGCCTATCTGCCTAACCCCACCTAACCTGCACATCTTGGGACCGTGGGAGAAAACCGGAGCACCAAGAGGAAACTCAGACAGACACGGGGAGAATGGGCAAACTCGCCACAGACAGTCACCCAAGGTCTAAGCTCCTCTTCGGTTTGACACTGTACCAAGTCCCCAGCCCATAAGATGTCAGACCTGGATCACAAAGTGTGTTGGAGTTCTGAGCATTTTTCTAAGCCCATCTGACCTTGTTTTAAATGTTGAGAGAGCGGGGATTCTCCTTTTCATGATATTTAAGCATTGATCTTTGTAACTGTTGGGAGACAGCTCTGGATGTGATTAGCGAAACATACAGAGCTTTCTCTGAGGCAGGGTTATCATTTTATCCAAAATGCAACCAAGGAATGCAAGAACAGTTTCCCCTGGCTGGAACCAAAGGCACCAACAATCTTAGACTGGTACAGTGCACGATCTCTTTAAAAAAGATACAACCCCAATTGGGTTAGTGGGGTCAAAATCAAAATTCTTGCTTCTTCTGTTCTGGGGGTGGGGGTCTTGTCTACATTCCGGGGGAAAGGGGGTCTTGATAACATATGTCAGTCTGGAGGATTGAAAGGAAACTGCTTCTATTTGACTAACCTCTTGAAGAGGGCAATGGGATTTCTTCCTTGGGGTGTATTGTATACCAGCTACCTTAACTGGTCAACTCGAATATCCTTACCAACTGGGAGCCATTGATAATACAAAGACCTGTGTCAGCCTCGGATGTTATTGGGGCATGTAGCCCCATTAATATTGGAGTCTCCAGAATTTTTCCTAGTTGAGCTGTGGAGGACTCCACTTCTATTAGAAAGTGAAAATCTCTGTGAAAATATTCCTCAAGTAAGTACAAGTCGACCATGCACGCCATGCAAGTTAATTTAGCCCCTTTACCAATCTTAGATCATTAAGCCAGGGTCTTATCTTCACAGTCTAGGGATGTTTTGGGACATCCTTTCATGAAGTGTCCCATCTGTTCTCTTTCCTCTGGGGGAGCACCTCACATCTTCCTCTTCTTGATTCCTTTCTGTTCAGTGTAGACCTTGGCTCAGTGGGAGAATTCTTGCCTTCGAGCTAGAGAGTGATGGGTTTAAGCCCACTGAAGGTCTTGAGCGCATAATTGAAGCTGACATTTCGGTTGCTGCACTGAGAGAATGCTGTCTTGTTGGAGCTGCCTACTTTCAAGTGCAATGTCAATCCAAGTCCCATCTGCTGCTTCAGTCGAATGAAAAACATCCCGTGGAACGATTTGAAGCAGAGTTCTCCCTTTGTCCTGGTCCGTATTTATCTGCAAATGTTCCTCAGCAGTAGGACAAATAATACCTTGGTCTATTACATTAAGCCTGTGGAGGTGTGGTGTTGAGAGAAAGAGTGACCACAACATGTAGCTGCTGAGTGTTTCTTTTTGTGTTTGATCTGATAAGTGTACCCAACTTAAGGGAACTGTCTTTGATTTCTTCACTTTCATTCTCATGAACGGATAATCATCCACAGATGATTCAAGAACTATATTGAATAATGAGGGTGGGCTGAAGATTAGCATTTTCTGGAATAAGGGGCACTTATTTTCCTGGATGTCGATATTTCTGAGCACTTGCCTCTTTTTCCATCATCCCCAAGAGAAGTGATATATGGACC
The DNA here is from genome assembly GCF_047496885.1 of Scyliorhinus torazame. NCBI lineage: Eukaryota > Metazoa > Chordata > Chondrichthyes > Carcharhiniformes > Scyliorhinidae > Scyliorhinus > Scyliorhinus torazame. Next base: position 65,943,958 of record NC_092716.1, on the reverse strand, counting down.
AGCCCCAGAAACAGAGCACTTAATCTTAAAACCTTGTTAGTGGAGCTTCTCCACTCCTCAGTGGGACAGCAAACCCAGATCTATTTTAATTCATTGACTGCTATCATAGATGAGGGTATTAGTGTAAGATACAAAGAGCTTTTGCCCTTTCCCTTTCAAGTCAACGAGGGAGGAGCTTCGCGCCACTTTTCCCAAACTTAAGCTGGGATGTTACATTTTTCCTGGATCCCCACATGCCCCCACACTCACCCCGATGCTACAAGTTCACTTCGACAGCTTGCCCTGCACCCAATTAACGGTCAGCGGGGCCACTGAGTGGTTAGAACCGCTGGGGAGGAAGTGCCATCTCCAAGTCCCAGCAGAGACACTAAGAGTGGTGACCAGGGCTGGAGACTGAATCCACTCCCCAACAGAAATTGTCACTGGAGCCAGACACCCGCTTGGGTGGGGGTAGGATAGGCCTGCTGAGGGAGATGGAAAGACCAGGGTGGGGAAACTTGGACAAGCTAGGAGAGTGGGCAATGAAGTGGCAAATGCAATACGATGTGGAAACGTGTGAGGTTATGCACTTTGGAAGGAGGAATTTAGGCATAGACTATTTTCTAAATGGGGAAATGCTTAGGAAATCAGAAGCACAAAGGGACTTGGGAGTCCTTGTTCACGATTCCCTTAAGGTTAACGTGTAGGCAGTTAAGAAGGCAAATGCAATGTTTGCATTCATGGCAAGAGGGCTAGAATACAAGACCAGGGATCTACTTCTGAGGCTGTATAAAGCTCTGGTCACACCCCATTTGGAGTATTGTGAGCAGTTTTGGGTCCCGTATCTAAGGAAGGATGTGCTGGCTTTGGAAAGGGTTCAGAGGCGGTTCACAAGAATGATCCCTGGAATGAAGAACTTGTCATATGAGGAACGGTTGAGGACTCTGGATCTGTACTCGTTGGAGTTTAGAAAGATGATGGGGGAATCTTATTGAAACTTACAGGATACTGCGAGGCCTGGATAGAGTGGACGTGGGGAGGATGCTTCCACTTGTAGGAGAAACTAGAACCAGAGGACACCATCTCAGACTAAAGGGACGATCCTTTAAAACAGAGATGAAGAGGAATTTCTTTAGCCAGAGGATGGTGAATCTGTGGTACTCTTTGCCACAGAAGGCTGTGGAGGCCAAATCACTGAGTGTCTTTTAAGACCGAGATAGATAACCTTGATTAATAAGGAGATCAGGGGTTATGGGGAGAAGGCAGGAGAATGGGGATGAGAAAATATCAGCCATGATTGAATGGCGGAGCAGACTCGATGGGCCAAGTGGCCTAAATCTGCTTCCATGTCTTATGGTCTTAAACAAACATTGGGTGTTAGACCTTGGTTGGGGAGGGCACTGCCCACTGGTCTTTTGAGCCCCTTACGGAGGTACCATCTTCCCTTGCCCACAACCAGCCTGAGCACTGAAAGCTGCAGGACTTCTTACTTGGCATCAATCTCCACCTGCCAGAAAAATTGCGACGAGAGCACAGATAGGCCCTAAGTTGCCAATATTTGGCGACTTAAAGGCCTCAAAGAGCCCACAGGCCTCCCATTGCATGTAAAATTTTAGCAGGTGGGTAAGCACTAGAGATAGCGCACATGGCATTTTGCCCAATTTTACAGAGCCCCCCCCCCCCCCCCATTCACCCCTGGAAGAGCATAAAAAAGCCCTTATTGTTCAAATGAACTGCATTATATGACATAGATCCAGGTAGTCAGAAAGACACCGGCTAAGTGTGTTGAGTCTGTTGTTCTCAGTTGCAACAATAATAATAGAGGGATAAAAAAAGTTCAGAATTGACATTTGGGCATAAAATAATGAATTCCTTTCTTAGTAGGCATGTATGCGTGTACTTTGACCCATCTTTAAATTTTGCCACCTTTTTACATTTTGAAATTTTATCTTTATACTTGATCAAGTGGCTTCCTTTTATGCCCTGAAGCCTGTTTGAAAATGCCCAAATTAGTGCCAAACTATGCATCTATAAATGGCCTGTCTTTGAACATTTGTCCTCTCAGAAGTTTAAAAATTGGGCTGAATTTAATGCTCCCCCAGTTAATAGGTTTGAAGGTGGGAGGGCATGTTAAATTCTGTGGATGGGGCGCCTATCATCTATCTACCTGCCCACACTATTACACCAGCAGTGGTGTTGACGCGGGCAGCCCACCTGCCAGTGAGGCCTTTATCCTGCCATTGCCTCCATTTAACCAATGGCAGGAAAGGCCTAGCGGCCTGCCAAGCAGGTTTCTCTGTGTAGCCTGGCCCTGCAAGGCCTCCGTGTCCATCAGGGAGCCCGCTAAAGCTCGGCCTCATCCTATGGCCTCACAAACACTAACCAGTTCCAATTCATCCTTGCGTGCCTCCTGCTGGCCCGTAGCCCTGGAGAGCTGCAGTCTCTGATTGGCCAGCAGATTTCTGAGGTAGGACTTCCTATCCCTGAGCGGCTGAAATCCCATCTCCAAAACGGCTGATATTCCCCTTGGCAGCAGCTGCCCCCCCCCCCCCCCCCCCCCAATGGCCGCCAGCAACCACCGTTTTAGCTGGAGTCCAATGGAGTGGGAATGGAAATTCTCTACCTCAAATAGCCACCTGCACTATTCTCTGCAAAAAGATTGGTTGCAAACTATTCTCTGCAGCTCTGTGTCTCAGATAGATTAATAGGACAATTACAGTTTAGGAGCTCTTTTTCCTTCCAAACAGCAATGGCAGTTTTTTTGAATACTTTTGACAGTTTACGAGCATTTTATGTGACTGAAATTTCCTGAAGCTTGTTCTTTTAGTTGTTTGAGTTTCTTAATATCTATGTGTTGTGAATCAAATACTGAAACATTTGAATTCATAGAAACAAGTACTGTTCTGTCATGACATGAAGCTATGGGTAGAAACAAACCTGACTTGTCGAGATATTTGACCGGATGGGTATGGCTGTAGGATTCCATCATATATACAAGGCACTTGCTACCATCTGGTTTGACAAAGTTACACCTTTTCCACCTTTTAAATGAGACATTTCTTCTGTTACAGGATTTTTTTTTGTCTGTGTGTTTATATAGTATTAATTATGGTGTTCAGCAAGGTGAGGGACGTTTGTACTAAATTGAATCATTTTCCACTCTGAGGAAAGCTATAAGATCGTAGAATCTCTTTCCTCTTCCCAATGATGCATCATTCTCATAAAACATTCGCTGTCATCCCATTGCTATGTCATGATTTTCTTGCCAATTTATGACTTACTTAAGACTGACACCACGCCCACAGGAAGTGGAGACTGTCCAATTAAATTTCTCGTAGAAGTCCTGCACAGAGAAGAGGCAGTCATCACATCAGTTCTGGATTCGATTTAAACCCAAGATCATCTTTGCCATCTTTACTTGTTTCAATAGCCTCCTGAAATAGTATTTTTTTCCAAAGCTTTTTGCTGTTCTGATATATTTTTTGAACATGTGTTGTACATAAAGGGTTACAAAAGTTAAGCCCCAAGTGCAGACCATTTTCAGCTAGCTTACAGCAGCTGCGGAGTCGTGCTGATAGATTAAAAGCAGCTCCCAGCCCCTGAATGAAGTACATTAGAGCTCCTGCAGGGCTGAGCTGGGGAGAGGCCTTCACAGCTGTCGTTTAGGCCATGCTTCAAACTGCAGGCTAAAAAAAGATATTCAAAAAACTCCAATGAAAAGTACATTATATTTCATAATAATTACATTATGAAAGTTTGCAATGTGAGATCTCCCATCATTTTGCAACATGACATCAGAATGTAATCTTCTGCACACACCTATTTTAATATCTACCTCTTTCATTTATGTTGTTAAACCAGCACAAATAAGACGCAAAGCTAATTAACAAAGACCAGAAACACAACAAAATAGGATTTTATTTTGGATAATTTGTTTAATGCTATATGACATATACCTTAAATGATGAAGACACCAAACAGGTCATTTTGATAAATAGCACTTACACATCATAAGGATTGGGCAATTTATGAGTATTAAATTAGGTGGTACAGCATGCTGAATAGTAAGTGGTGTGGATTCTCTTTAATAAAAAATAGCAATGTATATTTGTCAAGACACGTAGATAGTAAGGAAGCTTCAAAGACCTGTTGGCTAGTATTAATTGCAGATGATTCAAAATAATATACGCAAGGTATTGTGGAAGAGGTAACTAACAAAGCGATCAGCGGCTGATTTAATTCACTGCATTCTAAATTGTTTCAGTGGCTCTTATACTTGTATTTTTCATCGGAAGTATTTTGGTTTATATTTGGGTGCCTTACCCGCACAGTTAACAGCCCGCATTCAAACGGGTAGGCACATGGACAGCAGTCTATGGTCATCTGAGACTGTAGCAACTTTACTTACTTACATGGAACCCCAGATTGTGGGTCTCAGACCTTATCACAAAACCAATGGCACAGTGATAGAAACCCACATAGGTTAATGCTCCAGCTTTCACACCGGTGATTGATTTGAATTGAGGGGGATCTGTAGGAGGAGTGGTAGGCCTCAGAGTCAGGAATTGTGTATGGGTGAAGGATTGGATATGAAGATTGTAAGCCTCCCGAGTATTGTTGAGGAGCTCAGTAGTGCTGTCAGAAGAGGAACTAAGAAGCCAGAGGTGGGAGAGATTAGGAGGTTGGAGACCTCAGGGCTGGAAGTGGTGGTGATTATAGGTGCTTTTTTGATTACAGGTAATCAGGCATAGGTGCCTCAGGGTAAACCAAAGTTGCCAGTGTGACCAGAAGCAAGCATTAGGCCTCTTATTTGCAAATGCAAATTGACTACTACCTGCTTCAGACATGGTAAAGGATGTTTTTTCTTTGTCCTTTGCCAAAGGGAGATTTTGCGTGATTTGCAGAAAAGGTGTGCGTGTGTGACTGACCCAATTTTGGTCTCCAAACAGCCCTTGTAGCACCCAAACAACTGCCAGTACAAATCACAATTTCACGCCCTTTGCGTCTTGAAAAAAAAGCAAAAATACAGAACAAAGCATAGCCAGCAAATTCTTTGTGCCGATAGACCTCTGCTTCTTGAGCCTTTTTTATCTGCATATAGCATTCTCTTGCTCAAAGAAGCCATTTGGCAGTTTTATTATCTTTCAACACTGATGCTGAAAAAGAATGGCACTATGTAAACAGGATAACAAGATAGATTAGCACTAGACTGTAGTGAGGCCTGTATTGCTATGCAGCGTGTGGAGCTTAAATACAGATTTCAATGTATGTTATCTGATCGAGATTATTTCAACGGTATTTTTTTCATTGGGCTTTAATGCTTGTATTGAAAGTGGCTTCTAAATTCAATGTACAACTTTTCACAACTGCTCAAATATCTTGAATGTGGGAGAACTACTATGGATTTTGATGTTAATTACAGAAACCTACACAGACTGAAAGTGAAGACCATTGTGCAGTCATTAAAAATGTACCACGCAACGTATCCCTTCATTCTTCGGGGAAAAAACATCTTAAACTCATTTATATCATATATCGAAATGAAGTGTTTTGGAAATGCCATTCACAAAATATAAACTGGGGATTTTAAGGAACCATGGATTAGTTCTACATTTTCAGAATGATCACAAAGTAGTGTCATATTTTATGTTTCACTCTGGCGCAGACATTTCAGCAAGTTAAATATCAGGGCACATTTCCATTTTACTATGTCTAGGGCTATCTGGACCCATTGAATAGAGGCAAATTGGACAAGCCGAGAGTACATGGCTGTCTGGGAGGCCACCCAGTTTTTCATTCATTTAAATTAATGGACAAAAGATTGGCTGAGCTCCATTTGGGGCGTGCACTCCTTCTGTCTCATTTTCCTTTATTCATTGCGTCCAGTTAATTCAGTTGTATTATGCAAGAATAGAAAAATCTGTCCTGAGCTTCAGTGTTGTTGCCACTTGACATCGAATAATTACGAATTATGATTAAAGTAACCTTCATTTAATTTTTTGTACAAAATTTCTTGTAACTTTTTTTGGTTAAACTGATTACTGCTGACTTGAAGTGCTTACTCGTGATATTGCTTCCCAGACCCATGCTCATTTTTCCTACAGTGCCATGCTTAACTCTCTTCAATCAAGTTCCTGCCCCTGCCACAGCACTGAAACAGCCCAAACCAGAGTCATAAATAACATCCTTGTGACTGTGACTGTGACCGTGGTGTGTTTTTTAGTTTTTATTCTTTCATTGGATGTAGGGGTTGCTGGCGAGACCAGCATTCATTGCCCACCCCTAATTGCTCTTAAACTGAGTGGCTTGCTGGACCATTTCAGAGGGAAGTGAAGAGTCAACCACACTGCAGGCCAGACCGGGTGAGGATGACAGATTTCCTTCTCTAAATGGAATGAATGAACCAGATGGGTTTTTACTGAGAACAGCTTTCTATTGCACATTTATTAACTGAATTTAAATTCCACCAGCTGCTGCAGTGGAATTTGAACCCTGTTCCCAGAGCATTCGCCTGGGTCTCTGGATTACTAGTCCAGTCAGATAAACACTGTACCACTATCTTCCCCCTATCCTTCGTTAACCTCTTGACATGGTGAATCACCACACACCTTCCTCTGCCACCATTTTCTCACATGTTGTTCATCTCAGCAGATTTGCCATCACTTGATTCGGCTCTTATATAATAAATGTTAGCCAAGGTATCTTGTAGCCTTGGCTTCCCTTCCCACCCCAAGGTGTTACCTCTAATGTCTCTCAAAGGTCTATCATCAGTCACATCTTCTTCCTCATTTACAAGCTCCCCATGGCAACATAATTTCCAGACATGAATTCAGCTTCCACATGTCTGGTGACGACAGCCCAAGTTTATCTCCGATGGCTCGATGTTGTTTGCTTGCCGAGTCCCCATCCTCAATTGCAAAACATAGAGGAAAATAAAATAAAATGAGATGTCTTAATGTTGCTATCAATAAAACTGTTTATAAAAAGCTTCTGATGTTGACGCTCAAAAAATGTTGCCATGCTCTCTTATAGAATTTCATAGAATTTACAGTGCAGGAGGAGGCCATTCGGCCCATCGAGTCTGCACCGGCTCTTAGAAAGAGCACCCTACCCAAGGTCAACACCTCCACCCTATCCCCATAACCCAGTAACCCCACCCAACACTATGGGCAATTTTGGACACTAAGGACAATTTATCATGGCCAATCCACCTAACCTGCACATCTTTGGACTGTGTGAGGAAACCGGAGCACCTGGAGGAAAACCACGCACACACGGGGAGGATGTGCAGACTCCGCACAGACAGTGACCCAAGCCGGAATCGAACCTGGGACCCTGGAGCTGTGAAGCAATTGTCTCTTCCGGCATCTCGCTTCATGGAAGAAATGTCAAAGCTCTTGTAGTAACCTAAATCTCAGAAGATGCTGATGCAATAGGAAAGTACGTAATACACCTTAACAGCACTCAGTCCCTCCCTGGAATTAGACTCCAGGATTGCAAAAACTCAACCAGTCAATAAAGCTTACTCATTGCCAGCTGTATCATGTATCTTGTACCTTGTCAATATTTTCCAAAATATTGTCAGTGAACAACTCTTGTCTTACATTACTAAAATGAAGTTGAGATTCATGTATTTGGATAAATCTTGTTACATTTAGTGAAATATTTCCAGTGTTATATTACCTCAGTACAAACAGTGAGCTTTGTGCACATGCAGTGGAAGAGTCCACATCCGGAGTGAGGCACAGAGAGAGTGCGTTTTAAACTTGGGAATTTGAAACAGAGTGGGAATTCTATGCAGAGCACCAAGAGGTGCTCTTTGCTATTTGTTCTTGCTTTGTAACTTTTAAATCTTCAGAGTGGGGTCTTGCTCTTCTACAGCTGAGGGTACAAATGAGCGAGCTGATTTAAAGTAGTGGGTAAGGTCGGTAAGTCTTTACAACTTTTATCACATAGTTTGAAAATACTTTTTTGTGGTTTATAATCTGTAAGGTCTATAATTGGTAGTGACAAGGAAAGAAGGGACATAGAGAATTGGATTTAATCTGATATCAAGCATCTTCCAAAGGTTTGGGTAAGTCATGGCAGGAGAGCTCAAAGCCTTGGTTTGCTCCTCTTCCCCCATGTGGGAGGCCGGGATCATTTCCAGTGCCCAGGACCAGCATGTGTGCAGGAAGTGTTTTCAGTTACAACTCCTGGAAGCCCGGGATTTGGAGCTGGACGGCAGCCGGGGACATTGTGGAGCATCCATGAGGCAGAGATATCATATATAGAGAGGTGGTTACACCGCAAGCTCAGGCTCAGACTCCGCAGCAGGAAGGGAATGGGTGACCACCAGGCAGAGCAAAAGAGCAGGCAGTGCAGGAATATCCTGGGGCCATTCCCCTGCAAAACAGATATACTGTTTTGGATACAGTTGAGGGGAAAGCAGCAACAGCCAAATTCGTTGAACCACGGTTGATTTTACTGTAATGGGGAGGAATAAAAAATGTGGAAACGCAATTGTTATAGGGAATTCAATTGTAAGGCAAATAGAAAGGAGTTTTTGTGGCCGCAACAAGACTCCAGAATGGTACGTTGCCTCCCTGGTGCTAGGGTCAAGATGTCTCGGAGCGGCTGCAGGGCATTGTGGAGGGGGGAGGATGATCAGCCAGTGGTCGTGCTACACATCGGTACCAACAACATAGGTAAAAAGAAAGGGATGAGGTCCTAAAAACAGAATATAGGGAGTTAAAAAGAAAGTTGAGAAGTTAGACCTCAAAGGTACTGAACTCAGGATTACTACCAGTGCCACGTGCTAGTCAGAGTAGAAATAGCAGGATATATCAGATGAATATGTGACTGAAGAGATCATGTGAGGGGGAGAGTTTCAGATTCCTTGGGCATTGGGACAAGTTCTGGGGGAGGTGGGACCTGTACAAACTGGACGGGTTATGCCTGGACAGGACCGGGATTGTATCCTAGGGGGGAGTATTTGCAAGAGTGGTTGGGGATGGTTTAAACTAAAATGGTAGGGCGATGGCCGCATATGCAAGGAGTCCAGAGGAGAAGGAAACAAGAACAGAAACAAAAGACAGAAAGGGAATAAGAAAATTGATAGTCAGAGAAACCAAGAGCCAGATTCAGACAGAACCACAGTGAAAAATATTGGGAGCGAGACAAGTAATATTAAAAAGACAAGCTTAGAGCCTTAATGTAGGTGGCAATCGCAATAAGGTGGATGAACTAATTGCGCAAATAGATGTAAACGGGTATGATATAATCAGTAATACAAAGACATGACTGCAGGGTGACTAGGGATGGGAGCTGAATGTCCAGAGGTATTCAGTATTTAGGAAGACAGGCAAAAAGGAAAAGGCGGTGGAATGGCAGTGCTGGTTAAAGAGGAAATTAAGGCAATAGTGAGGAAGGATATTGGCTCTGACACTGGAATCTGTAAGGGTAGAGCTGAGAAACACCAAGGGGCAAAAAACATTTGTGGGCGTCGCATATAGACCCCCAAACTGCAGTGGTAACCTTGGTAATGACATTAAACAGGAAATTAGAGACGCATGCAATAAAGGAACATAAAACATACAGTGCAGAAGGAGGCCATTCGGCCCATCGAGTCTGCACCGACCCACTTAAACATTAGTAATTATGGGTGATGTTAATCTGCATATAGATTGGGCAATTCATAATAGCCACAATACCGTAGAGGAGGAATGCCTGGAATGTATACGGGACGGTTTTCTGGACCAATACATTGAGGAACCAATCAGAGAGCAAGCAACCCTAGACTGGGTACTGTGTAATGAGAACGGAATCATTGGCAATCCAGTTGTGCGAGACCCCTTGGGGATGAGCGACCATAAGATGATAGAATTTTTCATCAAGGTGGAGAGTGAAGTAGTTGATTCTGAGATTAGGGTCCTGAATCTTAATAAAGGAAACTATGATGATATGAGGTGCAAGTTGGCTATGATAGATTGGGAAACATTACTTAAAGGGATGACAGTGGATAGGCAATGGCAAACATTCAAGGAGCGCATGGATGAACTGCAACAATTATTTACTCCTGTCTGGCACAAAAGTAAAATGGGAAAGATGGCCAATCCATGGCTTACAAGGGAAATTAGAGATAGTATTTGATTCAAGGAAGAAGCATACAAATTGGCCAAGAAAAATAACAGGTCTGAGGATTGGGAGCACTTTAGAATTCAACAAAGAAGGACCATGGGATTGGTTAAGAAGGAGAAAATAGGGTACAAGAGTAAGCTTGCAGGGAGCATAAAATCTGACTATAAAGGTTTCTATAGGTAGGTGAAGAGAAAAAGATTGGTGAAGACAAATGTAGGTCCCTTACAGTCAGACTCAGGGGAATGTATAATAGGGGACAAAGAAATGGCTGAACAACAAGACCATAAGATATAGGAGCAGTATTAGGCCATTTGGCCCATTGAGTCTGCTCCGCCATTCAATCATGGCTGTTATGTTTCTCATCCCCATTCGCCTGTCTACCTCTCCATAACCCCCGATCCCCTTATTAATCAAGCACCTATCTATCTCTGTCTTAAAGACCCTCAGCGATTTGGCCTCCACAGCCTTCTGCGGCAAAGAATTGCACAGATTCACCACCCTCTGGCTGAAGAAATTCCTCTTCATCTCAGTTTTAAAGCATCATTCCTTCAGTCTTAGGCTGTGCCCTGGAATTCTAGTTTTTCCTACCAGTTGAAACATCCTTTCCATGTCCATTCTGTCCAGGCCTCTCAGTATCCTGTAAATGTCAATAATATTCCCCCTCATCCTTCTGAACTCAAATGACTACAGACCCAGAGTCCTCAACCACTCCTCATATGACAAGCTCTTCATTCCAGGGACAAGTCATGTGAACCTCCTCTGGACCCTTTCCAAGGCCAGCACATCGTTCCTTAGATACGGGGCCCAAAACTGCCCACAGTACTCCAAATGGGGTCTGACCAGCGCCTTGTAGAGCTTCAGAAGTATGCCCCTGCTCTTGTATGCTAGCCCTCTCGACATGAATGCTAACATTGTATTTTCCTTCCTAACTGCCAACTGAACCTACACGTTAACCTTAAGAGAATCTTAAACTAGGACTCCTAAGTCCCTTTGTGCTTCTGATTCCCTAAGCCTTTTCCCATTTAGAAAATAGTCTACTCTGGTTCTGTCTTCACAAAGAGGACACAAATCAGATACCAGAAATGTTGGGGAACGCAGGGTTTATGAGAGGGAGGAACTGAAAGAGATCAATATTAGTAGAGAAATGGTGTTGGGAAATTGATGGGATTGAAGGCTGATAAATCCCTAGGACCTGATAATCTACATCCCAGAGTACTTAAGGAAGTGGCTCTAGAAATAGTGGATGGATTGGTGGTCACCTTCCAGGATTCTGTACATTCTGGAACAGTTCCTGTGGATTGGAGAGTAGCTAATGTAACTCCACTATTTAAAAAGGAAGGTAGAGAGAAAACAGGGAATTATAGACCTGTAAGCCTGAAGTCAGTAGTGGGGAAAATTCTAGAATCCATTATCAAAGATTTTGGAGCAGATGACATAGAAAATATTGTCAGGATCTGACAGAGTCAGCATGGATTTATGAAGGGGAAATCATGCTTGAAAAATCTACTGGAACTCTTCGAGAATATCATTAGTAGAGTTGACAAGGGGAAGCCAGTGGAAGTTGTATATTTGGACTTCCAGAAGGCTTTTGACAAAGTCCTGCATAAGAGATTAATGTGTAAAATTAAAGCGCCTGGGATTAGGGGTAGTGTATTGAGATGGATAGAAAACTGGTTGGCAGACAGGAAACAAAGAGCAGGAATTAATGGGGCTTTTTTAATTTGGCAGGCAGTGACTAGTGGAGTACCGCAGGGATCTGTGCTAGGGTCCCAGCTATTCACAATATATGTTAGTGATTTAGATGAAGGAATAAAGTGTAATGTCTCCAAATTTACAGATGACACCAAGTTGTGTGGGAGGGTGAGTTCTGAGGAGGATGCCGAAATCCTTCAATGTGACTTGGACAACTTGGGTGAGTGGGCAAATGAACAGTGATAAATACTTTGGTAGCAAAAACTGGAAGGCAGACTATTATCTGAATGGCCATAAATTAGGAGAGGGAAATGTGCAACAAGACCTGGGTGCCCTCGTACACCAGTCACTGAAGGTAAGCATGTAGGTACAGCAGGCGGTAAAGGAGGCAAAAGGTATGTTGGCCTTCATTGTGAGAGGATTTGAGTACATGTGCAGGGATGTCTTGCTGCAATTATACAGGGCCTTGGTGAGGCCACACCTGGAATATTGTGTGCAGTTTTGGTCGCCTTTTTGAAGAAAGAAATTCTTGCTCGAGAGGGAGTGCAACAAAGGTTTACCAGACTGATTCCTGGGATTCCTGACGTATGAGGCGAGATTGAATCGGGTAGGATTGTATTCGCTGGAGTTCAGAAGAATGAGGGGTGATCTCATAGAAACATATAAAATTTTAACAGGACGAGATAGGGTAGATGCAGGAAGGATGTTTCTGATGGTGGGTGTGTCAAGAACCAGGGGCCACAGTCTGAGGATACTAGGTATACCATTTAGGACAGAGATAGAACATAGAACATTACAGTGCAGTACAGGCCCTTCATCCCTCGATGTTGCGCCGACCTGTGAAACCACTCTAAAGCCCATCTACACTATTCCCTTATCATCCATATGTCTACCCAATGACCATTTGAATGCCCTTAGTGTTGGCGAGTCCACTACTGTTGCAGGCAGGGCGTTCCACGCCCCTTACTACTCTCTGAGTAAAGAACCTACCTCTGACATCTGTCCTATATCTATCTCCCCTCAATTTAAAGCTATGTCCCCTCGTGCTAGACATCACCATCCGAGGAAAAAGGCTCTCACTGTCCACCCTATCCAATCCTCTTCCCTCCATACCAGGCAACATTCTGGTAAATCTCCTCTGCACCCTTTCCAATGCTTCCACATCCTTCCTATAATGCGCCGACCAGAATTGCTTGCAATACTCCAAATGCGGCCACACTAGAGTTTTGTACAGCTGCAACATGACCTCATGGCTCCGAAACTCAATCCCTCTGCCAATAAAAGCTAACACACCATACGCCTTCTTAACAACCCTCTCAACCTGGGTGGCAACTTTCAGGGATCTATGTACATGGACATCGAGATCTCTCTGCTCATCCACACTGCCAAGAATCTTACCATTAGCCCAGTACTCTGTCTTCCTGTTATTCCTTCCAAAATGAATCACCTCACACTTTTCTGCATTAAACTCCATTTGCCACCTCTCAGCCCAGCACTGCAGCTTATCTATGTCCCTCTGTAACTTGTAACATCCTTCCGCACTGTCCACAACTCCACCGACTTTAGTGTCATCTGCAAATTTACTCACCCATCCTTCCACGCCCTCCTCCAGGTCATTTATAAAAATTACAAACAGCAGTGGCCCCAAAACAGATCCTTGTGGTACACCACTAGTAACTGGACTCCAGTCTGAACATTTCCCATCAACCACCACCCTTTGTCTTCTTCCAGCTAGCCAATTTCTGATCCAAACTGCTAAATCACCCTGAATCCCATGCCTCCTTATTTTCTGCAGTAGCCCACCTTGGGGAACCTTATCAAACGCTTTACTGAAATCCATATACACCACATCAACTGCTTTACCCTCATCCACCTGTTTGGTCACCTTCTCAAAGAACTCAATAAGGTTTGTGAGGCACGACCTACCCTTCACAAAACCGTGTTGACTATCTCTAATCAAATTATTCCTTTCCAGATGATTATACATCCTATCTCTTTCCAAGATTTTGCCCACAACAGAAGTAAGGCTCACTGGTCTATAGTTACCGGGGTTGTCTCTACTCCCCTTCTTGAACAAGGGGACAATATTTGCTATCCTCCAGTCTTCTGGCTGGCTATTACTATTCCTGTAGACAAAGATGACTTAAAGATCGAAGCCAAAGGGTCAGCAATCACCTCCCTAGCTTCCCAGAGAATCCTAGGATAAATTCCATCCGGCCCAGGGGACTTATCTATTTTCACACTTTCCAGAATTGCTAACACCTCCTCCTTATGAACCTCAAGACCTTTTAGTCTAGTAGCCTGAATCTCAGTATTCTCCTCGACAACATTATATTTTTCCTGTGTGAATACTGACGAAAAATATTCATTTAGCACCTCTCCTATCTCCTCGGACTCCACACACAACTTCCCGCTACTGTCCTTGACTGGCCCTACTCTTACCCTAGTCATTCTTTTATTCCTGACATATCTATAGAAAGCTTTAGGGTTATCCTTAATCCTACCTGCCAAAGACTTCTCATGTCCCCTCCTGGCTCTTCTTAGCTCTCTCTTTAGGTCCTTCCTAGCTAACTTGTAACTCTCGAGTGCCCTAACTGAACCTTCATGTCTCACCTTTACATAAGCCTCCTTCTTCCTCTTGACAAGTGTTTCGACTGCTTTAGCAAACCACGGTTCCCTTCCTTGACCACTTCCTCCCTGCCTGACAGGTACATACTTATCAAGGACACACAGTAGCTGTTCCTTGAACAAGCTCCACATTTCCATTGTGCCCATCCCCTGCAGTTTTCCTCTCCATCTGATACATCATAAGTCTTGCCTCATCGCATCATAATTGCCTTTCCCCCAGATATAACTCTTGCCCCGCGGTATATACCTATCCCTTTCCATCACTAAAGTAAACGTAATCGAATTGTGGTCACTATCACCAAAGTGCTCACCTACCTCCAAATCTAACACCAGTCCTGGTTCATTACCCAGTACCAAATCCAAAATGGCCTCGCCTCTCGTTGGCCTATCTACATACTGTGCCGGGAAACCCTCCACACATTGGACAAAAACGGACCCATCTAAAGTACTCGAACTATAGCGTTTCCAGTCAATATTTGGAAAGTCAAAGTCCCCCGTAACAACTACCCTGTTGCTTTCACTCCTATCCAGAAGCATCTTTGCAATCCTTTCCTCTACATCTCTGGAACTTTTTGGAGGCCTATAGAAAACCCCAAACAGGGTGACCTCTCCTTTCCTGTTTCTAACCTCAGCCCATACTACCTCAGTAGACGAGTCCTCATCAAACGTCCTTTCTGCCACCGTAATACTGTCCTTGACTAACAATGCCACCCCTCCCCCTCTTTTACCACCTTCCCTGAGCTTTCTGAAATATCTAAACCCCGGCACCTGCAACAACCATTCCTGTCCCTGCCCTATCCATGTCTCCGAAATGGCCACAACATCGAAGTCCCATGCACCAACCCATGCCGCAAGTTCACCCACCTTATTCCGGATGCTCCGGGCATTGAAGAAGACACACTTTAAACCACCTTCTTGCCTGCCGGTACACTCCTGCAACTTTGAAACCTTACTCATGACCTCACTACTCTCAACTTCCTGTATACTGGAGCTACAATTCAGGTTACCAAGCTCCTGCTGATCTAGTTTAAACCCTCCCGAAGAGCATTAGCAAATTTCCCGCCCAGGATATTGGTACCCCTCTGGTCCAGGTGTAGACCATCCCGTTTGTAGAGGTCCCACGGACCCCAGAATGAGCCCCAATTATCCAGAGCTGAGAAATTTCTTCACCCAGAGAGTGGTCGGCCTGTGGAATTTGTTATCACAGGAAGTATTTTGTCCCTTTGTATCCAAAAGGTTAGGTGGGCTAAATGGGTTAAAGGGATAGGATGGAGGTGTGGGCTTAATTAAGGTGCTCTTTCCAAAGGCTGGTGCAGATTTGATGGGCCGAATGGCCTTCTGCACGGTAGAGATTATAGTCTATGAAAACTTTGCCTGTTTTCAAGAAGCAGTTAGATATAACTATAGCAGTTAATTAGGATGATAGGAATCAAAGGATATGGGGGGGGGGGAAGCGGGATTCGGCTATTGAGTTGGATGGTCAGCCATGATCATAATGAATGGTGGAGCCGGACCAAATGGCCTCCTCCTACTCCTATTTTCTATGTTCCTATAACAAACCTCGCATCCTATCACATAGATTTTCACATAGTTTTTTGTTCCATGATGTGTTTTTTTTGTTGAATTTTATTCTGTTTAATTTTCTGCAGTCACACTGCATGTCCAGTGCTCTGCTCAACTGTGCATGACAGCCAGCTAACATGACAGTTCTGCAGTGGACTGAATGAGCGATGCTCCTGTTGACATCGTACTTCTTTCAAGGGAAAAGTGTATTTTGTGGACCAAGCATTTGTGACCTGTAGCAGCAAAGTAGGGAATGATTTTCATTGACTCTTGCACAGTAAATGCAGCAGTATGGATTGCCTGCGTGCCCTCGAACCCACAAGATTTTCATTTCTATGAAAGTAAATGAAAATCGCCCTGATCCTAAGACGTGTGAGCAATCCCAATTCATCGCCTTCTTGCCCAAGGTGAAAATCTGCCCCATAATCTCTACATGATGGGGACATAATGAATCCATGAAAGGCTAACGTCAGAGGTGAATTTCAGAGAAGAGACATAGAAGGAGAATGGAATGTTAGACAATGTTGAAGGAAATTGGGAGGTTGCGGTGGATGAGGAAAACTCCTGGAGAAATCTGGGATCATTAGCACCTATTCTTTGCATACGATGTAGACCCTTAGACCTCCAAAATGGCATCCACAGTGCATGGGCATACACACTTACAGTGCAGCTGGCACCATATGACGTATTGGTGCAAGCATGAGTGAGTAAATGTAGGGTGAAAGTCCACTGCCATTCTGGAGCACAACATTCCAGCCAAAGGATTCTTTTAAGCATTTAGCATTGAACACAGGTTCATCAACAGGAAGAATTAAGACGTCAACACTACTATATAGAGGGATCATCCACAATCTACAGAGTTAGTTACTGATCGATTTCTTCTGGTTGTTGCTATGATTCTCCAAGGATTCTTTCTGTACTGTAGTTGTTTCAAGTTGCTCTAATCTACAGGAGGTGCTGTGGCAGGTGCTGAAGGGTTCTCACTGACTTCAAGGCTTCTTCACAACCCAGTTGCTCCAAGACAAGATAGTAGGTCTTCCTTAAAACTGTATGACTGAAGGAACTTGATAGGATAAATGCTGATTGGATATTTCCCCACCTCAGAAATCTAGAACGGTAGGGCAAGGCTGCAGAATAAGGGGGTCACCCAGGTAAGACGTATATGACGAGAAACTTCATCTTTCAGACAGTTGTGAATCTTTGGAAATCTCTATCACAGAGAACTGTGGAGATTTGAGTCATTAAATAGAATCAAAGCTATTAAATAGAATCAAAGCGAAGTTCGACAGATTCTTGAACTGTTGGAACGTCATGAGTTATAGCGCACAGGCAGGAATGTGGAGTTGAGACCAAAATCAGATGAGCCATGCTTAATGAATGGCGGAGCTGGTTCAATGGGCAGTATGACCTCCCCTGGCTCCTATTTCCTATGCCTTTTTTACTTGAATGATGAACAGTTTTCTCAGTCATGCTGTATTTTAAAGGAGTGCCCACTGCTGGAGAGGGAGGGGAAGAGGGCTCAGAATGCCTGGAGTGTTGAAGGGATAATCCTCCTACCCGGACCTCTGTAAGCTACAGTATGTGCAATTTTTTTTTAAGGGGGCATCACTGGCTGGGCCAGCAGTTATTGCCCATCCTTGCTTGTCCTTGAACTGAGTGGCTTGCTAGGCCTTTCAGAGGGCTTTTAAGTGTTAACAACATTGCTGTGGGTCTGGAATCCCATGTAGGCCAAACCAGGTAGTGATGGCAGATTTCCTACCCTGAAGGACATTGCTGTACTTCAGTGAAGATGTCTTCATTGAAATCTGTCACCTGGTGAAGTCACAACTGCAATCCCAAAGTAGGGCAAGATCCAGGGGTGGGATTCTCTCAGCCCGGGGCTGGGCCAGAGAATCACCACGACCGGCGTGGATCGCACCACGCTGCCCCGACGCCGGGGCGCGATTCTCCACAGAGTGGAGATTCGGCGTCGTTGGTGCCTACGTGGTCACTGAGAATCGCTGTGAGCGCCGGGGCCCCCCGCCCCCCCCCACCCAGCGATTCTCGGCCCGGGGTGGGCTGTAACAGAAAACCCGAGTCCCGCCGGCCCCGTTCTAAACTATCTCAGCCAGCAGGACCTTGGTGTGGAAGGGTCCGGGGGCGGCCTGTGGGGGCGGGGGTGGGGGGATCGACCCGGGGGGTCCTCCTTTGTGGCCTGGTCCACAATTGGGGCCCACCGATCTGCAGGCTGGCCTCTCGGGCTGGGGGCCTCCTTTCTTCTACGCCGGCCCCTGTAGCCCTACGCCATGTTGCGTCGGGGCCGGCGCGGAGAGGGATCCACTGCGCATGCGTGCATTGGCGCCGGTGCCACTGTGCATGCATGGACCCCGTGGTGCCCAGTTGACGCCGGGATCAGCAGCTGGAGCGGCGTGAGTCGCTCCAGTGCCGTGCTGGCCCCCTGTAGGAGCCAGAATTGCTGATCCTGAGGCCATGTTGATACCATCGAGAAACGCGACGGCGTTTCCGACTTCTTCAACACTTAGCCTCAGGATTAGAGAATCCCGCCCCATATTGCTAGTGGCTGTGAACGTGGCATTGAATGAATTTTCATTTACTAAGATCCTTCCAGATGGAAGCTTGAGGCATTTTCAATAATCCACAGCTTTCCACTGTTGCCTAAGGGAGGTTGCTGAGGCTCTGTATTCAATGAGAGCAGACCATATTTCATTCTCTCTTACCAGAGATAAACAGGCTGAGTGAGCACAGGACTTTGTTAGGATCGCAGGTTCACTGATGGGATAGGATGCCAATTGACTGCACACGCAGAGGACTGGTGATATTCAGCCTGGTCTTAATTCTGTAGCAGTCCATTCTTTGAGCTACTATGGTAAATTAAAGGGTGGCTTATGTACAACAAGGGCTGTGGACTGATGGCACGACTGATGTCTCCAGTGCTTAATATGTGCATATTGGAAGATTACATACAAGCCTGCTGCCACACAATATCTGACCGTGTGGGCTATCGGGGTGCTGATACAATGCACTGCTGCTTGGGCCTGGACTCCTACATTACTCAGCAGAGCAAGTTCCTGAAATTATGAGTGAAATTCCTCATTGTCTACTGAATGCTGCACAGTATTGCAATAACATGGTCTTTACCATTAGTAGATGCATGGGAACACCAATGCCTACAAGTTCCACTCCAAGACACATACATCTTAACTTGGAACTAACTACATCAGCATTCCTTCTCTCGATCAAAAACGTGGAGCTCCCTTCCTAACAGCACTTTGGGTGTACCCAGACTAAATGAAATTGGCAAAAGTAGCCCTGAGGATAAGTTCATAGAATGTATTCAGGGCTGTTTCTTAAAACAACAAATTGTGGAATTAACCAGGGAACCGGCTATTTTAAACACAAATGAGACAGGATTAATTAAGGATCCTGTCGGGTAGAGTGATCATAACATGTTGGCATTTCACATTCAGTTTAAGGTTGAGAAACCTGGGCCTAAAATGAGTGTTTTAAGCTTAAAAGCAATTGCAACGGTATGAAGACAGAGTTGGCTAAAGTAGCTTGGGAAAATGGGTTAAAAGACAAGATGGCAGCCAAGGGAGGGAGGAACATAATGTAATCACTATGATTAGAGAACAAATACTGGGGAAAATAATGGGACTGAAGGTTGCTTGGACCTGATGGCCTGCATCCTAAGGGATAAAAGAAGTACTGCAGAGATAGTGGATGCATTGGTTGTAATGTTCCAAAATTCCCTGGGTCGTGTAACGATCCTGTTGATTGGAAGACTGCCAACATAACACCTATTCAAGAAAGGAGGGAGACAGAAAGTAGGAAACTATAGGCCAGTTAGTCCAACATCTGTCATTGGGCATGAGGAACGGGTGAAAGGGCAGAAATTGGCATGGAACATGAGTGGGTGTGGGACATGAAGTGGCTCACATGGTGCATAGGAGTGTTTGGAGGGTGTGAGGAGTGAGGGTAGGAGAGCCTTTGTGATATTTTACACAGACAATTGCCCACGGCACCAAGGAGGCCTTTGAAACATCCCGCCTCCGCACCCGCCAACCTCTGTGGCTGCTACTGCATTTCTCCCCTGGTCGGCTAGCCTGACTCCAGTCCAGACCTAGCCCTCAGCAATGAAGATCCCACCCTGCGGGCACTTTCTCCTGAGGTGATGGACCGAACTGGAAATTTTCCTGACTCCCCTACCCGTCTCGAGGATGGAAATCCAGGTCAGAGAGTCAGGATAAAGCGTAGTTTTCAAGTTCATTCTATATCTAGTGGGGTACCACCTAATAAGGCATCTCCCATTTAGTGACATTTAAGGGGGCATCTTGACAAATACATGAATAGGATGGGAATAGAGGGTTACGGACCCAGGAAGTGTAGAAGATTTTAGTTTAGACGGGCAGCATGGTCGGCGCAGGCTTGGAGGGCCGAAGGGCCTGTTCCTGTGCTGTACTTTTCTTTGTTCTTTGTTTGTAATACGGAGGTGAGGAAGAATCTTCTTAGGGCCATTAACTGTTGGCATTCTTTACCTCAGAGAGCAATGGAGGCTGGGTCACTGAAAAGATTGAAGGCTGAGTTTGACAGATTTTTGGTTGACAAGGGAGTCGAGGATTATGGGCATGCAAGAAAGTGGAGCTGAGGCCATGATCGGATCCGCCATGATTAATTGAGGCTGAATGGCTTACTCCTGCTCCAATTTCTTATGGACTGCCGCGGATCAGGAAGGTGGCTCACCACCACTTTCTCACGAGCAATTAGAGGTGGACAAGAAATACTGACCTTGTCGCAAAGCTCACACTCCATGACTGAATAACTAATAACTGTAGGAGAAGCAGCTGTGGAGCATGAGGAAGAGGAATGTAAGGAGAAACCTAGACAGCTCTTTCCTACATAGAGTATTCCTGAAGAATGCATCCAAATGTGATGCCAGTAACTGCAAACCTCTAGCAGTTCCACGCCTTTATTAAAAAATAATATATATTTATTAAAGTTTTTTCACACAATTTTTCTCCCTTACAAACAATACCCCCCCCCCCCCCCCCTGTAACAAAAGAAAACGAGAAATCGCGCACAGCAAGATATATACATGGCAAAATGATATATTTACACAGCTTTGTACACTGGCCCTCACCCGTACGTGCCAGTTTCCCCAACCCTTCATGTTATCACTTGCTCATCCACCCTCCCAGGCAGTCCACCCCCCCCCCCCCCCCCCCCAGGACGTCCCCCCCCCCCGTCCCCCCCCCCCCCCCAAGGTTGCTGCTGCTGCTGACCGACCTTCCTCTAACGCTCCGCGAGATAGTCTAAGAACGGTTGCCACCGCCTATAAAATCCCTGCGCAGACCCTCTCATGGCGAACTTAATCCTCTCCAACTTTATGAACCCAGCCATATCATTTATCCAGGCCTCCAGGCTGGGGGGCTTCGCCTCCTTCCACATTAGCAAGATCCTTCGCCGGGCTACTAGGGACGCAAAGGCCAGAATGCCGGCCTCTTTCACCTCCTGCACTCCCGGTTCGTCCACTACTCCAAATATTGCTAGCCCCCAGCTTGGCTTGACCCGGACTTTCACCACCTGAGATATTGCTCCCGCCACTCCTCCCCAGAACCCCTCCAGTGCCGGGCATGACCAAAACATATGGACATGGTTCGCCGGGCTCCCTGACCACCTTCCACATCTGTCCTCTACCCCAAAGAACCTACTCAACCTCGCCCCCGTCAAGTGCGCTCTGTGGACCACCTTAAATTGTATCAGGCTGAGCCTGGCACACGAGGAGGAATTAACCCTACCTAGGGCATCAGCCCACAGACCTTCCTCGATCTCCTCCCCCAGCTCCTCCTCCCATTTACCCTTCAACTCTTCTACCAGCGCTTCTCCCTCTTCTTTCAACTCCTGGTGTATTTCCGACACCTTGCCCTCCCCGACCCATGCACCCGAGATCACCCTATCTTGAACTTCTTGTGCCGGGAGCAACGGGAAGTCCCTCACCTGTCCCCTCACAAAAGCACTCACCTGCATATATCTAAAGGCATTTCCCGGGGGTAACTCGAACTTCTCCTCCAGTGCCCCTAGGCTCGCAAACGTCCCGTCGATGAACAGGTCCCCCATTCTTCCAATCCCCGCCCGATGCCAGCTCTGGAACCCCCCCGTCCATCTTCCCCAGGACAAACCGGTGGTTACCCCTGATCGGGGACCACACCGATGCTCAGTTCCACACCTTATCCTCCCTCTGTCATTGACTAAATGAAATTCATAATTCAAATAATGCCACATGGTATGTAAAAATCAATAATCACCCTTGTGTGTTCCCTTCGTGGTTGTCTTCCTTTGTCTATTCTCGTGTTCTTCTGCACTACTACCCTATTGCCTGCAGCATGCCAAGTGGCAAGCTACCGAATTTCAGTGGAGGAGGCAACAGATGGCTTGTCGTATCTTAGCCAGCAGCCACACATACCTATGCTTCACCAGATCCTGCTTCTAATGTATCCTCTTAGTCACATCCAGTGCTAGTATTTGATCTGGTGACTGTGGAATCAATTGATGGTACTTTGTCTTAATCCAACTATTTTTGTGGTGTTCCTCCACTTACTGTGCCGCTTGAGCTTCTTTGGTATCTGAAAAGAAAAGAGGCCCAAGGATAGGGTTGTAGCATGGGAAGGAGTTGAATGTAAGAGCTGCATGTTTACACTGTCAGCAGCATTTAAATCAGAAGTGAGTGTTGGATGAGAAAGGAATGGGGTGTGGAGAACGTATGAACTTATGAATTAGGAGCAGGAGTCTTGGTCCCTGAAGCCTGCTCTGCCATTCAGTAAGTTCATTCTTGACCTCAACCTCATATCCCTGCCTACCCCGATAGTCTTCACTCCCCTCATTAATCAAGAATCTATCTAGCTCTGCCTTAAAACCAATTATTTCAAGAGGGTTGTAACGTGATGCCCTTTGTGCTTTGGGGAAATACTTTTTTTTTTGTCCAAAAATCCTTTAATTCCAGAGTGAAACTGTGGTGCATTCTAAAAACGGTCTATCTGAACATCCTAGCAAGCATTTTGGTTCCAAGAAATGTTCCTAGACCTGAGATCGTTACGGGGATGAAAGCTAAGAAGCAAAGTGGAAATGGGAAGCTAATTAGAGATCGAATTTCAACTGGTCTCAGGACTTGCAGTTCAGAACAGATCCTGGTGTTGAAGCAAGGAGAAAACTCTGCAAGTAGAGCAGGGACTGTGTTACGGTGTGTGGAATACAGTTGGTAAGGCCAGAGAACTGAAGACAAGGGAAGGAGGGACTGTGGATTAGCCACGATCCCATTGCTGCTATTTCACAAGAGTCAATTTTTAAATTTGTAATAATCTTCATTGTCAGAAGTAGGCTTACATTAACAGTGCAATGAAGTTACAGTGAAACCAGACCATTTAAAGAGTTCAGAGAAGGCACACCCTGCGAATTCTGTGGCATCAAGACTGTTGTAAACCTAGCTAAGGAGGTTCTGTGTGGGTGTGTTATTTGGGTGTCGACCTTACCCGGGAGTTTTGGATGGAATATGTCTGCTGTTCAAATTGACTCAAGGGTGAAATCAGTTCAGTGGGAAGAGAGACACCCTACTGTCAACTGAATTGGAAAGACTATGAGATTGTATGTGATTCCACATTTGTGTGGGAAGTGATGCAAGTGCTTCTAACTATGTGAGGCAGATTGTTGTTGTATTGACTTAATTTAAAGTGAAATTTAGATTTTTATTTGAAGTATTATTTGCCTGTTAAATTATGTTTGAATAATGTTGATTTTAGCTGGTTGGTTACAGTAAAAGTTTTTAAAAGTGAAATCTTGACCAATGATTTTCTTTCCCTTTGGGTGGTGGGGATTCCTTTCTTTTAAAAAGTTATCAGTCTCTACAGGGATAGTGTAACAGTATGATTAGAGGGGATTTGAGAGCTCATGAGGGATCCGAGGCCATGAAGGGATTTGAAAAAAAAGATTAAAATGTTAAAATCACGACGTGCTTAACTAGGAGCCAGCGCAAGTCAGCAAACAAATGGGTGTTGTGTGGGTATGATTGAGTTTGAGTGAGGACAAGGGCAGCAGAAGTTATGTGACCTATAGTTCATAGAGGGTAGAATGTGGGAAGCTGGCCAGATGTTCTTCGGGATAGTGACGTCTAGAGTTAATAAAGGCATGGATGAGGGTTTCAGCAGTAGCTAAGCTAAGGTATGATGGAGTCAATCGATATTATGGGGGTCGTAATAGGAAATCTTAGTGTTGGCATGGAAGCTGACGTCAGGGTCAGATATGGCACAAAGGTTGTAAGCTGTGTGGTTCAGCTTCAGACAGTTGTCAGGGAGAGGAATGGAGTCAGTGGCGAGGGAGCATAGTTTGTGGTGAGGAGTGAAGACAATGGTTTTGGTCTTACAATATTTAGTTGGAGGAAATTCTGTTCATACAGTAATGCATGTTAGACAGGCAGTGGCAATTTGGAGATAGCAGAGGGTTGAGAGAGGAGGTGGTGAGGTAGAGCTGGGTGTCATCAGCAAATATGTGAAACCTGATGTATTTTTGCATGATGTTGTTGAGGGCTGCATGTAGATGAGAAATAGGAGGGGCCCCAGGATCGATTCATGGGAGACACCAGAGTTAACAGTGCAACAGCTGGAAGAGAAGGCATTGTAAGTACCAATAATCTTTATTGTCACAAGTAGGCTCACATTAACACTGCAATGAAGTTACTGTGAAAAGCCCCTAGTCGCCACATTCCAGCGCCTGTTCAGGTACACAGAGGGAGAATTCAGAATGTCCAAATTACCTAACAGCACGTCTTTCGGGACTTGTGGGTGGAAACTGGAGCACCCGGAGGAAAACCACGCCAACACAGAGAGAACGTGCAGACTCCGCACAAACAGTGACCCAAGCCGGGAATCGAACCTGGGACCCTGGAGCTGTGAAGCAACAGTGCTACCCACTGTGTTACTGTGCTGCCGGATGCTGGATAGTCACATTGTATGTGACTGAATAGATAAGTATGTAACCAGGCGGGTGCAGTCCCACCCAGCTAGTAACACAGTGACTTTGATAAGAGCCAATTTGGGCAGCACGTGGGCACAGTGGTTAGCACTACTGCCTCACAACACTTGGGTTCAATTCCAGCTTTGGGTGACTGTGTGTACTTTGCATGTTCGCGCCGTATCTGCATGGATTCCTCCGGGTGCTCCGATTTACTCCCAACAGTCCAAAGATGTGCGGGTTAGATGGCGTTATGGGGGATAGGGTGAGGAGTGGGCCTAGGTAGGGTGCTCTTTCATAGGGTCAGTGCAGACTCAATGGGCCGAATAACCTCCTTCTGCACTGTATGGATTCTATGGTACATTAGCAGGGGCGAAACCTGATTGCAGGGATTCAAAAATTGAGTTTTGGCAAAGATGGACATTGCCTTGGTAGACGTCAGCATGTTCAAGGATTTTGGCAAGGAAACAGATGTTGGGAATGGAGTGGCAAGGATGGATGGATCAACGGTTCATGTTTTGTGGAGATGAGCGATGATGGCAGATTTGAAAGAAATGTGGGACAGTATCTGAGAACTGAAAACAATCTCCGCTAATATGGAAACCAGGAAAGGAAGTTGAGTCGTCAACAGTGGGAATGATACTGATGGAGTGGGAGAGCACCCAGGTGGAGGATGTCAAGCGCAAGTGGGAAGAGGAGTTGGGATAGGGGCTGGGACATTTACGGAAGGCGAATGCGTCCTCGTCGTGTGCGAGGTTAAGCCAAATCCAGTTTAAAGTGGTGCATAGGGCCCACATGACGATGGTGAGGATGCACAGGTTTTTTGAGGGGGTGGGGAATAGGTATGGGCAGTGCGTGGGAGGGCCCGCGAATCATGTCCACATGCTTTGGGCATGTCCAAGGCTGGGGGGATTCTGGCAGGGGTTCTTGGATGTTATGTCCGAGGTTCTGGGGGTGAGCATGGCCCCGTGTCCGGCTGTGGCGATATTTGGAATGTTGGAAAATCCAGGAGTATGGGTGGAGGGATCGATGTATTGTCTTCCTGATAGCCCATAGACGGATGTTGGAGGGACTCGGAGCCGCCAAAGGCAGGGGTTTGGGTGGGCGATCTGGCAGAATTCCTGTGATTAGAGAAAATCAAGTTTGTTCTACGGGAGTTGGTAGAAAGGTTCACCTGGAGGTGGAAACCGTTCATCGATTTCTTCAAGGTTGGGGGTCGGTATTAGAAGGGCTGGAGGTTTGGGATTGTTGGGTGGCTTGATGGGATGGTCTTGTGTTGCTCTTTGGTTGATCTTTTAAAATGTTGTATATTTATATCTTGTTGAAAAGCCTTGAATAAAAATATTTTAAAAAGAAAACAGTGGGAATAACGTTATGGGAGCAGGAGGTTTGTCTCGTGGATACAATGAGCTTCGAGAAGGCACAAGAGGAGATAAGAGAGCAGCTTCTGAAATGTGCAAGTTCAGGGCTAGCTCAGGGGAAATCTTAGAGGAATTTTGAACCAATGGGAAGCACAGGAATAAAGAAAGGTAGCTGAGGAAATCATCTCAGTCCATGTGACAAGGAAGTAAATTTGCTCCTCTCACTTGAGGCCCCACCCTCTTCTCCAAACAAGGCGAGGGGTTTAAGAAGACAGCTTATTGTAGAGATGGGAATCTGGGAATGACCAGGATGTCATTCATGAGTTAATCAACATGGCAACATGTTAATAACATGTTACAGGACTTTGGAATGGGAATGTTGAAGATGGAGCAGTATTTGTGGAGCTGTTGACAGCAGTTCTTTGTGCACGGGGTGTTGGCAGTGGTTTCGAAGGAGCTGGGGACCATATCAGAAAGATAGAAAGACGTTGACGTTATCACCTAGAGCAGTGGAGTTGGCCTTGGGAAATCAAGACTAAGTCAAGGGAGAAGGTGAATTGAAGGACTTGAGTGAGGAATGGAAAGATGAGGTGACGGGATTACTGGGACAAAACAATTTGGAAGCTTTTTTGGGCAGAGTGGTCTTTGAGGGTTGGAGAAAATGGGGATGAAGTGAATTAGAAGCAGAACAGAAAGCCTCGAATGTGGTCTTAGATTTCATGGTGTTGGGGTGGGACTGGTGGAAAGACGTGATTCTGCAGCAGAGGCATTTGTTGTTTCTGCTCACAAAGACAATTACAAAAAAGGAGTTCTTGTAAAGTAATCAAGCAGTAATTAAGGAGTCTTGCCACCTGTCATTTTGAGGGCAAGAAAATTATTATTAATTTGGAGTATGGTGGGAGTGAGAGATCACCCAAGGGAGGGTCTGTTGAGGATGAACATGTCATCAATATGTGTCTTCAAGAATGGGGACGGGTTGAGTGTGGGCAAGGATGAGAGAGTCAGGGAGTAGTTTATTCTCAGGGTCAGTAGGTCATGGTGGAGGAACTTTGGAACAAGCATAGAAATACTTTGGAGAATTTGAATATACTGGAGATGTTAGATGAGGAAATGTTTGGACGGAGTCCTGTCAATTTTACAGATGCTGATGGATTAAGTTGAGGGAAGGGTTATAGGATTAAGTTGAGGGAAGGCATAACTGCGGAATTTGATGTAAAGAATTAGTTTTAAGCAGGAGTTGCTGGTGATTCGCGTTTCACTCAACCTTATGGTGCATTCCTTCATAATGAATTCAGAGATAAGGATCATTTCTGCAAATCAACAATGTTGGCTGAGGTTTCAAATCGACTTTTGCCGATGGGAAATGCGTAAGTTGATATACGGAAGCAAACAAACCCCAGGTGGTGGGTGGATAACGCACCATGTTTAAAATGAGCAATAATTGGATAAATTGGTCTCTCCCAGTTAAACGAAAACCAATGAGATCTGGCATGAAGGTCACTATAGCATCTTGGAAGAGGATGATGTAATCTCCTCATCGAAAGAACTACGTTAAAACTTCCTCAGTGGAATTTGTTAGATTCAGGTTATTACCTGTGCCAAATCAAAAATAACTATCGAATTTTAATTGTCTAATTTACTTTTTATTGTAAATTGTTTTGAGTTTGGGCAGAACCTGTTATTGAAATATAACCTGAGAACATTTCATAGTAAAGCACACTGGACTATCTTTAATTGTTTTGCCACAGAGTACAAGTGCCCAAAGTTTCTTTTTGGATTTTCCGAGCAGTAATTTGAACTGTTGTCTTTTTGTTGTCCGTTTATTTGTACTTTATCAAATAAACATTTACTTTCAAAGCACGTCAATTCCAAAAGTATATTTCAAACTTGTTTTTGCACCCTGTTTAATTTTTCTAGTGTACATATACATACCCAAGTTTGCACAATTTAAACATTCAAAAATTTGGAATTAAATTGGCAGTGGGTGTTAAATGCTGTGACGCAGGTTTAGCTTTCTGGTGTTGTAAACTGTGATGGCAAAGCTTTGATTATAGAATCATCAACTCCAAAAGAGTGTTACTGTTGTAATATGTTCTGCAGATACCTTTTTTTCTGCCGTTTAATTGTTTGTGTGCATATGTGTTTAGTTAAGCTTTCTCATTCTAGGTTTGCCATTTTGAGTTCCCATCTTATGTTTGCTATCACTTTTTTCCCTGTTACTGACACCGCCTGCCATCTTGGCAGCTAGTATTTGTTTTTTTATTGTACAGTGACAAGAGGTAGGGGGTTTACAGGAAACAAAACTAGTCTTTTCATGTAACAGTGAGGGACTGTTTTACTGAAAGATTAAACACCATGTTTTACCAAGATGTTCACTATGATGCTCACATTTTCTGTAATGTTGACTCTAACTACAAAATGAAATCACAAACTCTGCTTTTCCGAATGTGCTTTTCCCCTATTTTTTCCTCCATTCACTCTCACTCCCCAATTTTAAATCTCTCTCTAGTAATTCTGCCTTCCTTTTGCTCTCTCTAATTGTCTTATGCTCATTCTGAGCAAGGGCATCCCAATTTACTATTTCACCCACCTTCATACCCAGCACACCCACTGGGAGATAGTCTCAGCAATCTCCTTTCCATCCCAATGCTGACCCCATCGATTCTGGCAGCAAATCAATTGTCATCACTCTTCTCCAGATCATCCATCAGTCTGTCATCCATTGGCTTCTTGTGGGTGTTTGCATTGACGATATGGCTTTTCTCCACATCAAGCTTTCTTTGTAAATCCCTCTCCCCTGCCATCTCCAACCTAAACTCCAACATCAAGTGCAAGGAGCTCACAGATTTCTTCATCACGAAGATTGAGAGCACTTATTCACCTGCCTTTGCTTCTTCCCTATCCTTTTCTGATTTCTCTCCTGTCTGCACTTTTGCTCTCTTCAAACTCATTTTCTGCAGATGGCCCACTTAAACCCATTCCCACTAAACGGCTGACTACCCAACTTCTCATCAGGGCCCCCATGCTAACTGATCATACTAATGATTCCTACGCCACAGTATGTCCTCTTCCCCTCAAATCTGCTGTCTTCACTTTTCTTATAAAATCCATCTCTGACCTCTTTGTACTTCCACACTTTTGCCCATCTCCAATCACTTTTCTCCCCAAAATTCATGAAAGTGTTGTTGCCTTTCAAAGATCATGCCTGTTTTCCCTGCAACTCCATGTTTGAATCACTCCAATCGGGTATCCACCCCATAATACTGAAACAGCTCCAATCAAAGTCATAAATGATCTTTCATTGCTCTGTGACTATGGTAAACTATCCTTCCTAATTCTTCTGTTTGCAGCACCCTCCTCCAACATTTTTACTCTTGTCATTCACCTGTTCACCTTCTGATCTATCCAGTTATCTAGATAATCATCTGTAATGGCTAAAAACAAATTGCTGCGGATGCTGGAATCTGAAACCAAAGAGAAAATGCTGGAAAATCTCAGCAGCTCTGGCAGCATCTGTAGGGAGAGAAAAGAGCCAACGTTTCGAGTCCAGGTGACCTTTGTCAAAGCTTTTCTGTAATGCCTTCTGCTCCCACACCATTTTTTCAGATGCCCCCATGGATCTATCCTTTGCCCCATCCTAATTCTCATCAACATGTTGCCCCTTGGTATATTCAGATATCCATCAGTTTTCACTAGTATGTTGACAATACCCAGCTACATCCCATCACCACCACCACCTCACTTAACCTTTCCACTGACTTGTGTCATGCCCAGTCAGAAATTCATCTTCCTAATTTTCAGAATATGAACCTCAGTCATTGAAGACTTCTGAAAATTGACTTTTAAAAGTGGTCAAAATGCTGCCCAAAGACGGCCTCCGAGATTCAGGTGCCTACTGTTTGTAATTTTTGCGGACAATGTCTCTTTCTGAGCCTGCTTCTGGGAAGTTCTCAAATGTAAATGGATTTCCCAGTGCAAACGATCACCCTGTTGTCTGTAATCTTCAACCACTTTATTATTCAAACGTTTTATCCTGGTGCCCTTGTTTACAAGATGAACAAAGACCAGACACAAAGGGCGGGATTCTCTTTTCCGGGGATTAAGTCCCCACCCCGGCGGGAAAACCGGCGCGAACCACTCCAAAGTCAACAGACCCCGAAAGTGCGGAATTCTCCGCACTTCCGGAGGCTAGGCGGACGACGGAGGGGTTTGTGCATGTGCAGATATGCTGGCGTATCCTGGCGCATGTGCAGGGGATTGTCTTCTCCACGCCGGCCATGGCAGAGCCTACAGGGGCCGGTGCAGAAGGAAGGAGTGCCCCACCCCCGGGGTCGGATTCCCCTGCGCCCCCCCAAGGACCGCCCCAGCCAACTTAGCTGCCAGGTCCCGCCGTGTGGGACCATGCCTAATCCACGCCGGCGGGACTGGCCTAAAACGGACAGCCGCTCGTCCCATCGGGGCCCGGAGAATTGCCGGGGGTGGGGGGGCGCTGCCAACGGCCCTTGACCGGCGTGGCATGAACCCCGCCCGTAAACCGGTGCCAGAGAATACGGCAGCCGGCGGCAGGGCGGGATTCGCGCCACCCCCCGGGGATTCTCCGACCCAACGGGGGGTCGGAGAATCCCGCTAAGTTAGCAATTCAACCCAAGTTTATTTTCAAACACAAAACAGTTATCGGCCCAAATTATCCCAATTGGAATATGCCCAAATTCTTAATACTACCCGTGCCGATGAACTGGATTGAGCTGCAGGTCCAATTCTCTGAGTCCTGGTCGTCTCAGGGCCTTCGTCTGCGAAGGTGGGTCTCGCACGCTGCTTCCTTCATACCTCTGGTCCACCGGTGAGTCTTCTCCACTGCCTCTGCATCGAGTCATTGATTCAGAGGTTCTCTGGATGCCTCCTTCATATCCCCCTCTTCGTGATCTTCCAGAAGCTTCTCTTGCCCTCAGCCATTGAGGTCACTGGCGGGGGTCGCCACACTCAATGGAATTGCCGTTTACATTGATGTAGCACACCAGGAACCCTCCCCCCAGAAGTCCATCCTCGGGTATGTTGTCTGCACGTAACCTTATCCCATATCAGGTCATCGAGGTGCCAGAAAGTCTGGCTTCATCTGTGCAATCGACAGTTGATGCATTTGAACGGGGCCGATTATCCTGTTTGCAGGACAATCCCAGCTGTCTGTCTCAGTCAATTGTATTAGAGTTTGGCTGCTTGACCTCCCATCAGGCTTGTCTGTGGCTGTGATTGTAGTTTTAATTTAAGATGTCCATTTTTAAAAATAAATTTAGAGTACCCAATTCATTTTTTCAATTAAGGGGCAATTTAGCGTGGCCAATCCACCTAGCCTGCACATCTTTGGGTTGTGGGGGCGAAACCCACGCAGACACGGGGAGAATGTGCAAACTCTACCCGGACAGTGACAAAATGTCCATTTCTTAATTTAAAGTGTCCAATTGTATGTTGGGCCTAAAATTCAGACCATTGGCCATTTTACCACAACCCTTATCAGCCCACAGGAAGAGATATAACAGGCAATGGCTACCAGACTTGTCGGGGCCATTTGGATGGAATATCAATTCAAGTCTTCCAGTGGGCTAATCCGAACTGGCATGTTGATGACTTATCAATCATTCCCCCATTGTGTAACAATCACCTCGGCTCCGACCCATTATGTGGACAATGGGAAGCATTGAAACTTCCCAACACATGATCAAAAGTAACTGGAGGGCAGGTGAGACCTTATTAATTCATAAGAGAACCCAGAATATCAGCCTGGAAACGATTAAGATGAAAGACCATGAGCGGGATTCTCCCATCGGGCGGCTACATTTTGACGGCGGTGTAAAAACGGGAGTGTTTTACTCTGGCGTCGACGTCCGTTCCGGGACCCCATTCGCCGGCCCGCAGGGGGCTAGCACAGCCAGCTGCCGATCCCGGCGCCGCGGGGTCTGCGCATGCGCAGTTGGGCTGGCGCCAACTACCGCATGCGCAGTGGCCTTCTTCGCTGCGCCGGCCCCGACTGGCGCAGGGCTACAGGAGCCGGCGTGGAGGAAAGGAAGTCCCCAGCCAGAGAGGCTGGCCCGCCGACCGGTGGGCCCCGATCGCTGGCCAGGCCACGACGGAGGGCCCCCCGGGGTCGGACCCCCCCCCCCCCCCACACACACACACAACCCCCCCACAGGCCGCCCCCGGACCCTTCAACGCCGAGGTCTCGCCGGCTCGGAGGATGTTAGAACGGCGCCGGCAGGACTCGGATGTTTTGTGATGGCCACTCGGCCCATGCGGGCCGGAGAATCGGCGCATATCCCGACTGGCGCCTCGCCGGCACCAATGGTGCCGATTCTCCACTCTGTGTCGGGGCGGTGTGGTGCGATTTGCACAGCGCCAATTCTCCAACCCGGCGGGGGGGGTCGGAGAATTCCGCCCCATTTCCCCAGCCATGAGAACAGAACCCGACCTAACCATCAGTCAACTCAGACAGTGCGAAGAGGACTAATTTGTTCTCACCTGCAAAGATTTGTCTTGCCCAAAACCTGACGATAAGCTCGTCTGAAAAGCCAGAGGCTTTGAAATTCCATTCATCTCAAAAGAACCATGAGAGAAAATCCATCCAAGCCTGCATCGTGTACACCTCAAATAACTCAATCCAAACATGATTTGCTTTTGCATTCTGTTACTTTCTAGCTGCGTGCTTCGTTCTCGAGAATCCATCTTGTGTGCGTTTGTTGGTGTACATGAGAGAGTGAGTGTTTTTTTGTCGCATTTACAGTTCGGTGTGATGTATGAATAAACGCAATATTTTCTTCTGATTTAAACTTACCCGAAAGCCTGCTTCATGTCTATTACTAAAAGTCGTAAAACACTCCATCGAAGCACACATCATGCTGCAGGCACCTGAGAAAGTGGAAAAGTTATCCCATCATCACTCTCGCCATCTGTAACATTATCACATTGCCTGTCCAATATCCAGTACTGGATGAGCAGACATTTCCTCCAAATAAACATTGGGAGACCAAAGCCA
Source organism: Scyliorhinus torazame (assembly GCF_047496885.1). Lineage (NCBI taxonomy): Eukaryota > Metazoa > Chordata > Chondrichthyes > Carcharhiniformes > Scyliorhinidae > Scyliorhinus > Scyliorhinus torazame. Next base: position 65,910,595 of record NC_092716.1, on the reverse strand, counting down.
TTGGGTGGAATTTTCCCCAATTTGCAGAGTGCTGGGTCAGGTGAGAAAAGCTGTGAGAAACTTGCTGGCTTCACAGCTGCCTTTTCTGGCCAGATTAAACCGCACTCTGCGCAGTTGTAAAGTTGTGGTGAAGATCACACAACCAGCTGCGGGGTACCTAAACATGCTGGTAAAGCCGGGATCCTGAGATCAGAAGGGCGCCCTGATCTCAAAGTTACAATAAACGCCAGCCCCCACCTCCATGGAGACTGTAGGACCCACACACAGAAGGGCAACCATTCCTGCACCATAGCGGCACAGTGATTAGCACTGCTGCCTCACAGCTCCAGGGACCCGGGTTCAATTCCAGCCTCTGGTGACTGTGTGGAGTTTGCACTTTCTCCCCGTGTCTGCGTGGGTTTCCTCCAGGTGCTCCGGTTTCCTCCCACAGTCCACAGATGTGCAGGTTAGATGGATTGGAAATGCTAAATTGCCCCTTAGTGTCCAACGGTTAGGTTGGGTTACGGGGATAGGGTGGAGGTGTGGGCTTAAGTAGGGTGCTCCCTCCAAAGGTGGTTGCAGACTCGATGGACTGAATGGCCTCCTCCTGCACTGTAAATTCTATGATTCACACAGAGATCGGGGAACCTTCCTCCCTACACCATGCAAGCATCGCAGTGCCAGGTTGGCCATGCTAGGATGCCAGGGGTAGTGCCAGGGCACTGTTGGGCCATGTCCCTCATCACCCAGGGGCTATACTCAGCTCTGCAACCCTGGCTTGACCGTTGTGATTAGTTGTTGTTTTTGAAAACCAGTTGTGATTCGTGCTCGCATGTGACGTCACATCGCATGTGACCACACTGCCCCCACGTTGGGGGCAGTGTGGTAAGATACAGCTTGGGCAGATGTTATGGCTGTTAAGGTGTAATGCTGTTTAAGAACATTTAAATTTATTAAAATTCATGGAAACAAGGTGTGCAGAAAATGCAAGTTGTTGTTGTTGGCTCTTCAGTGTAGTGCTGGGTGAATGTGGTATTTCTGGAGGTGGAATCTTTTGGCAAGGCTTCAATCCTTGCTCTGTTGGTTTAAATGGATGTAAAAATATCTCATTGTACTATTTGAAGACACAAAGTTACCCAATGTCCTGGCCAACATTCCTCCCTCAACTGCGACCCACCAAAAAAAAGTTTAACCAGTTGTTCGTGCTTAGCTTCGAACAAATTAATGGCAATGCTTACTTGGATAAAAACAACTTCCACATATGTAACAACTTCAATGTAGAAAAAGCTCTCAAAGCACTGATTAAATATAATGGATACTAAGCCAAAGAAAATGTTAAGAGAGTGTTAAAAGAGAAGAGATAGGTGGAAAGGCAGAAGATTTAATACATAGATTACAAAGTAATTAGTTTGTTGAGATATGATTTGGAGTATTCCGATGATATGATAAACTATGATATAAATTCTAAAAAGTTTTCTAATTTTCCTCCCAACCTAACTTCATTTGCTTTCATTGATTATGTGTATTCTAAAATATAGATGTGGCTTTTCAAAACTGAAAAAGCAATTCTTATTATATTCTTATTGTAAAACGCTAGTTATCACATTCCCATGATATATTTTCTTTTACCATATCTAATCCAATGGGGCAGCATGGTGGGGCAAGTGGTTAGCGAAGTTGCCTCACAGCGCCGAGGTCCCAGGTTCGATCCTGGCTCAGGGTCACTGTCTTTGTGGAGTTTGCACATTCTCCCCATGTTTGCGTGGGTTTCGCCCCCACAACCCAAAAGATGTGCAGGTTAGGTGGATTGGCCACGTTAAATTGCCCCTTAATTGTAAAAAATTAATTGGATACTCTAAATTTATTTAAAAAAAATATATATATATCTAATCCAATTAATTCTTCTATTATCATTGATACCTTGGAAAAAAATTACGTGCTTCTTCATTCTCCTGGCTCCTGATATCCATGTTGCAATAGGAAGAGTTTTCTTTTAAAGTTGGTTTTGATAGATTTGAAAAAAACATCAATCCAATTGAAAGACAGAAGAGTAATGATTGATTTGGTCACATGTATGGCCTTTACCCCTGACATTTTTACAAGCATGATAAAGAAGTGGCTGCCTATGGCAGTTGAGACTTGTTAATGGATCCTGTAAAGAGAACCTCTCGGATGGGTAAGGTTTCAGATTTTTGTGAGCGTTGCTCAAACTTCTTGTTATTTTTGATGTAATGAATAAAGCAGAGAATGGGAGTAAAGGTTGGTTATTCAGAGCAAGAGAAGGGATACACAAGGTGTTCCACAAGGTTCAGAGCTGGGACCGCTGCTGTCCACAATTTACATGAATGATTTGGACTTTGGGATCAAAAACACAATTTCTAAATTTGCGAATGATACCAAACTGGAGAGGTGGGGATTGGTAGGGTAGTCAATACTGAGGTGGATTGTAATAAATTACAGGAGGACATTAATACACTTGTATAATGGGCAGATAATTGGCAAATGGAGTTCAACCAGAGCAAATGTGAGGTAGCAAATTTTGATAGGAAAAATAGGACGGTTATATTACTTGGAAGGTGTAAGTCCGGTTGGGATGGAGGAACAAAGGGGTCTCGGAGAACAAATACATCAATCACTAAAAGCTGTGCAAGGTGATAGACATCAATTCAGATGAGACGCTGAGAAGCGGTGACCCGATGCTTTAATAAGCTAAATATGTGCCGACCTGTAGCTCCTCCCGCACTGCAGGGCTGACCCAGGTCAACAGGCTTTATACCTCCACAGCTGGGCGGAGCCACAGGCGGAGCCAACAGCAGCACCAATAATAACATTCCAACAGTGCAACAACAATAAGTATATACACAACAGTGGAGATAACAATACTAATAGAACAGTAGAACTTATATACAACAGCCTTACGTAGCCAAACGTGGCTCACCACATTCACACCCCGTTTTTTTAAAAAAGTCCGACGGGGTTGAAAGGGACTCATAAGTTCAGTCTCACAGGAGGATGAATTGTTCGCTGCGAACGCTTCAGTTCCGGCTGCGGCGTGGACACTGGCGTCAAAATCTTCGGCTCCGGGAGCACATCATCTGCCCAACAGGGTCCCGGATAGGGTGACGACGCAGAGGCAGGACTAAAGGACCCTGTGGGAGATGTTGGTGAAGGTGTACGTGGAGAAATGGGTGGGGAGGTGGCAGGTAGGGGCGCGGTGATAATGGGCGCAGGGGTACCCTCGGGAGCCAGGTCCCAGAGGGAGACTGTGTCCTGTCGTCCATCGCGGTGTGCCGCATACGCGTACTGAGGGTTCGGGTGGAGAAGCTGAATCCGCTCGATCAGGGGATCGGCCTTAATGGCTCCTCACTTGTTTCCGTAGGAGGACCGGCCCAGGTTTTGTTAACAAGGCCGGGAGCGAGACCCCGGAGATCAACGTCCTGGGAAAGACAAATAGACGGTTGTGAGGGGTCTCGTTTGTGACAGTACACAACAGTGACCGGATGGAGTAGAGCGCGTCAGGGAGGACCTCCTGCCAGCGGGAGACTGGGAGACTGCTAGACCATAGGGCCAGAAGAACGGCCTTCCAGACCGTAGCATTCTCCCTCTTCACCTGCCCGTTCCCCCGCGGGTTGTAGCTGGTAGTCCTGCTCGAGGCGACGCCCTTACTGAGCAGGTACTGACGCAGCTCCTCACTCATAAAAGAGGAGCCCCGATCGCTATGTATATCGGTGGGGAAACCAAACAGGGAGAAAATGCTGCGCAGGCCTTGATGACAGTGGCAGAGGACATATCAGGACAAGGGATTGCAAACGGGAAGCGGGAGTACTCATCAACAACGTTGAGAAAGTACACATTACGGCCTGTGGAGGGGGTGGCCCTTTGAAGTCCATGCTGAGGCGTTCAAAAGGGAGGGATGCCTTCACCAGGTGAGCCATGTCCGGCCGATAGAGGTGCGACTTGCACTCTGCACAGATTTGGCAATCCCTGGTCACAGCCCTGACATCGTCAGTGGAGTAGGGCAGGTTGCGGGCCTTGACGAAGTGAAGAAGCCGGGTGACAGAGGTTGTGGATGGCCCGTAACCGGTCTGTTTGTGCGCTGGCGCATATACCGCTAGACAGTGCATCTGGGGGCTCGTTGAGCATCCCAGGGCGATACAAGATGTCGTAGTTATAGGTGGAGAGTTCGATTCTCTACTGCAAAATCTTGTCGTTCTTAATCTTGCCCCGGCTGTGTGTTATTAAACATGAAGGCAACTGACCGTTGGTCTGTGAGGAGAGTGAATCTCCTGCCAGCCAGGTAATGCCTCCAGTGTCGAACAGCTTCCACAATGACTTGTGCCTCCTTCTTGACGGAGGAGTGTCGAATCTCGGAGGCATGGAGGGTACGGGAAAAAAAGGAGACAGGCCTTCCTGCCTGGTTGAGGGGAGCGGCCAGGGCAAAGTCAGACGCATCGCTCGCCACTTGGAATGGAATGGATTTATCGTGGCCCTGGCAATGTCGGCTCTAATGCGGTTGAAAGCCAAGCGGGCCTCAGCCGCCAGGGGAAAAATGGTGGACTTAATGAGTGGGCGGGGCCTTGTTCGCGTAGTTGGGGACCCACTGGGCATAATACGAGAAAAACCCCAGGCATCGTTTCAGGGTCTTGGGCCAGTGGGGAAGGGGGAGCTGGAGAAGGGGGCACATGCGGTCGGGGTCGGGCCCTAGGACACCATTTTCCACGACATAGTCGCGGATGGCTAGCCAGGTTGTGCGGAAAACGCATTTCTCCTTATTGTAGGTTAAATTAAGGAGTCTGGCGGTGTGGAGGAATTTGTCTAGGTTCGCGTCATGGTCCTGTAGGTCATGGCCGCAGATGATGACATTATCCAAGTACGGGAACGTGGCCCGCAGCCCGTACTGGTCCACCATTCGGTCCATTGTTCGTTGGAAGACCGAAACCCCGTTGGTGACGCCGAAGGGGACCCTGAGGAAATGAAAGAGGCGGCCATCGGTCTTCCGGCCGGATAGGGAGCTGGTGGTATGCGTACTTCAGGTCTACCGTAGAGAAAACTCGATATTGCGCAATCTGATTGACCATATCAGATATGCGTGGGAGGGGGTATGCATCGAGCTGCGTGTACCGGTTGATCGTCTGACTGTAGTTGACTACAATCCGGTTCTTTTCCCGGGTCCTGATGACCACCACTTGCACTCTCCAGGGGCTGTTGCTGGCCTCGATGATCCCTTCCTCCAGGAGCCACTGAACCTCTGACCTGATGAAGGCCCTGTCCTGAGCACTATACCGTCTGCTCCGGGTGGCGACGGGCTTACAGTCTGGGGTGAGGTTCGCGAAGAGCGAGGGAGGGGCGGACCTTCAGGGTTGCGAGGCTACAGATCATGAGAGGAGGCAGGGGTCCCCCGAATTTTAGTGCTAGGCTTCTGAGGTTATACTGGAAATCTAACCCGAGCAGGAGGGGAGCGCAGAGATGAGGGAGGACGTAGAGCTTAAAGTTTGTATACTCTATGCCTTGTATTGACAGGTTTGCGACTCAGTACCCCCGGATCTGTACTGAGTGCGAACCGGACGCGAGGGATATAGTCTGTGAGACGGGGAGGACCTGGAGAGCGCAGCGCCTTACCATATCCGGGTGGACAAAACTATCTGTGCTTCCGGAGTCGAAGAGGCAGGACGCCTCCTGCCCATTGAGTTTGACAGCCATCATCGAATTTCGCAGATGGTAAGGCCGGGACTGGTCGAGCTGGACCGAGCTGAGGTAATGCGAAGGACTATCTGTGGCAACAGCGTGATCACAAAATGGCGGCGTCGATGATGTCGGCCAAGATGGCGGCGCCCACTGGTCGCACATGGCGGGTCGCATCGGTGATGACGACCAAGATGGCGTCCTCCACGGGTCGCACGTGGCGGATGACGCGTTGGAAGGGGGCGGTCCCAGCAGGCATGATGCCGCGTTGTGGGGTCTGTGACCCTCAGGCCGACCGGCTTTTGATTTTGGGGCTTTAGATTCGCAAAATGACCTTTCTTGCCACACTCATTACACACAGCGCTGCGTGCTGGGCAGCGCTGCCGGGGATGCTGGCCCTGCCCCCAGAAATAACAGCAAGGTCCTCCGGAGCTGGCCGGCAGCCGTGCGGCGCAGGAGTGAGATACGCCTGGGTTGGGTGATGGCTTTGCCTCTGACATCCCCGAGGATGCCACGTGGTCGGACGGGAAGGCCTCGAGGCTTTGGAAAGCCACTTCTAATGAGGTCGCCGAGAAGCAATGAACCAATGCTTTAATAAGCTAAACATGTGCCGACCTGTAGCTCCGCCCGCACTGCAGGGCTGACCCAGGTCAACAGGCTTTATACCTCCACAGCTGGGCGGAGCCACAGGCGGAGCCAACAGCAGCACCAATAATATTCCAACAGTACAACAGCAACAACCAATAACAGAATAGCAATAACAATAAGTATATACAACAGTGGAGATAACAATGCTGATAGAACAGTAGAACATATATACAACAGCCATACGTAGCCATACGTGGCTCACCACACAAGGGCATAGAAGCAAACTTCAGCTTTTTTTCTAGAGGGATAGACTTGACAAGTACAGAAGTTACGCTAAACCTGTCTCGAACCTTGGTTGACCACACCTGGTACTAATAATGTGTGGCAGTTCTGATCACTGCATTATAAAAATGATATAGAGGCACTGGAAAGGGTGTAGTGAATATTTACAGGCATGATACCATAAATGTGTACAAATACATGTCAGGTAAGGATTGACAGGCTAGGTCCCTTTTTCCTTGAAAAAAGGCTTAGTGGTGATGTAATCAAGGTCCTTAGGTTTTGATAGAACAGACACAGAGAGAGAATATTTCCTGGTACAGGGGAAAGCATAATTAGAGGCCACCAATGTACGACAGTCTCCAAGAAAACCAGTAGAGAATTCAGAAGAAATGTGTTTGTCCAAAGAATGGTAAGAATGTGGAACTTGCTACCTCAGGGAGTGGTTGAATAATAAAGATTCATTTGATGGAAAGCTAGGCAAACGTCTGATGGAGAAGAGACTGGATAGCTATGATGGTAAATTTAGATGAGAAAAAATGGGAGAAAGCGCAAGTGAAGCATGGACTTGTTTGGCCTATTGGCCTGTTTCTGTGTTGTATATCTTATGTCATTCTGGAACAGGAGTCTAACATGATTTGGTTTTGACCTATTCTGAAGAATATCCCGTGTAAAGTCCTTCTGCCAGCCACTTTTCTCCAAGCAATTGGATGGAGTGTAAGTGTAACCCAATCAATGTTTTGCAAATGCTATTGTTTCACCAAGGTGGAAGCACAGTGCCAGTGTGTGATGTTAGTAACTCCCATTTCCAGTCTCCCATTTCTTTAGGGGAAGTGCAGTGCTTCTTACCTCCATGCAGTCCTATGACCCTGGCATTGGACTTGCCACATGACGTCGCTGAATCACAAACCCAAGTCCTAACACTCCATGGACCAATGTGTTAATGCTCTAACCTGCTGTGCCACAAGGCCAATGTGATTTGTCATTTTTTTATATCACTGTAGTGAATTGTCACATCATTGGGCAGTGAAATTTTCATCTTTTCTCCCCATGGGGAGGGCAAACTGGGTTAAATGACTTATTTTCCAGTTCCTGTCCCATAAATAGGCATGCACACTGCCACATTATTCTGACACACATTCATTTGGATGAGCTTGCAACATCTTAAATATTTGTTTGCCGATCCAAGTGTCCTTAAGTTTTTTCATCGTTAGTTCAGAAACATTAAGTTCCTTTTCAGCACGAGAAGCTGTGTTTCTTTTGTGTTCTCCGTTCAAATGTCATTTAATATTTCATTTTTTTTCTCCATGTACTCTGTGTTTTAAAAACACCTTATAAGGTGCAGAAGGTTTTTAGGATTGATGTTTTTTTTTCTTTGTGGTGAAGTGTAGTGCAGTCTCTACAGAGTCAACAGTACAAGACAAGCAAGTGACCTGTGGTTTTCCTAATGCAGCATTTCATGTTTTCTTTAATGTTTGAACATTTCCATTAATTCCATTCTGTTTTCTTCAAAATTATACAATGCTTCTGATAATTGAATAGCCTAATGAACAGCACTGTTGAATTTCTCTATGATTAGTCTGCCCTTACCTCATGTTCACTTCACGACTTGTAGACAATAGGGTCAATTCTAATCTAAGGAAAATTCCTTCATTGGAATTTATAAAAAATAGCCCTTCTGTAATGACTAGTTAACAATGTATGTGGTGATAAATTGTTATAAATTTATACATGCATTTGTTTATATATATATATATGGACATTCCTAATGTTTTAAATCAAAACAAATATTTTCTTATCACAGATGTAGTGAAGGGGTGAAGGAAGCCCTCCACAATGATACAATATAAGGCTGTGAATTATATTTAAGGAAAATCAAACTAACCGTCAGGCAGTGCATTAGGGATTTCAGTGAAACAGTATGAGCAATGATTTTCATGAAGCCATTGTTCTTTTTATACACAGTTAGCACACTGCAATACAACTGAGGGATTTTAGCATGCATGAAAGCAGACAAGCTCTACTTTTATAAGGTCCCTAGCTAAATTGGGCAAAACCTCAGGGCTCCATGGTGGTGCCAGAGCAGCATTCTGATTCCTCATCACCTCCATACATATCATAGCAGGAAGGCTGCACCATCGGAAGAGTGACAGTAAGCCTTTTGATTTCACAAGGAAGTATGCGTCTAGCTGAGAAAGGGAAAGGACTATAGCCCGGACTGGACTCCAGACTGTGGTGAGTCTGAATTCCCAACTCAGCCACAATGATTGCAGTGGATTCTGGAGACTAATCTGCGGGCATTTTAGCCTCAGCGTTACCGGCAGCTTTGTAAACTTTATCTGAAATTGTGTTTGGCAACATCAAGTATATATTGTGCATCATGTAATATTTGTTTGTCATTTGTTTTTCTGTTTGCTTGCGAAAGCATATGACCAGAAAACCAGCAGTGTATTCAAGCCGTCTGGTCCTGCAGTTTTCAAGTACCAGGGGCTCATTTGTATGCAGAGGGGATTAGCTAGAATTTACTGTATGTTCACCCTGGGGAGCTGTGAACTCCCCAGGAATATGGGCTGCTGAAACATTGCAGTTGGAAAGATTAGAACAAACCCTTATGCTACAGACAGAGCCATGGTCACTCAGTAGGCCTCAGACATTAAGATCATTTTCATTTACAGCCTTTTTGATCATCCAACCTCAAAGAAAACCTCTGGTTTTATGACTGCTCATGCCAGAATTACCCAATTACTGTTTGCAAGGGGGAAATCTGAAAGCACTTATAACTAGTAAGCAGGGCACATGATCTGTGCGTATGGATTTTTTTCTGCCTACCCCAACCAATATTTTTACAGCTGTTGACATATATTGAGTTACATGTGGCTGAGCCACATCCCTCTGGTATATTCTCAAAGATCTGTTCACCATTAAATGTGCTAGTTTGAAGTAAATTACTCCAACTTAAAGAAAGAACCATACTGTAGCATTGATGTTCCCATAAATAAGAAAATGGGAGTTTTTGAAAATTGGGTGTGATTATACACGGTGAAAACATTCACCATTTACAAGGGAACCCATTTAAGTACAAGCTTCTGCCTTCTCTTGTGGGTTTGTTTGCCACTACATGTGGCTAATACTCGATATGTCCTTGCCTGCAGTCATTAGACTATCATTTTGGGGACAATCAGTGGTTCAATAAGTCTAGCGCTTATAGAGCTACGGTTGTTGAATGTTCCCTCTGCAGCAGGACTCATGGGATTAGGCCTGAAATTTTCATAAATTTACAGTAAAAGAACACAGCTGTTTAAAAGCAACATTAATAAGACAAGTGTTGCAGCAGATACAGATCACTGGACAGCACTGAGTGTCTTCAGCAGAAAGAAGTCCAATAAAGATTGTTGCATATTTCAAACCGTTAGGTGCGGTTTTTAAATAATTCATGCACATTATCACTTTATTTCTGAGTCGGAATGTAGCTGGGCAGATTGGTATTTTACATGCAACAACACATTGGCGCAATGTGAACTCACATTGATATTCTCCACTCTGCAAGTTCCTGCCTCTCAATTGTACATTGGATCAAGTGACAGAATGGAGGAAAAACCACCTTAGATCACTCTTGAAAGGGTTTGGCTTGCCTCCTCATCTGGACATTGTATGGGAGTGATTGCTGGCTGGGGGAAAATATTAAATGCAAAATGGGGAGTACTGCATTGGGTTAGACAAATAAAATTACAGGTTCTGGTTGTCCAGCTGCCTAAATTAAAAATGTTGCTTGCTTTACTTATGGACAAAATCGGCCTCTAATACAATAAAGGAAAATTGATCGTGGTCTAAGTCCTGTTTAATTCTACTTTTTGACTTGTAAATAGTTGTGGTGTGGCATAGGGTTCTTAACTTCATATAAAACCTAGGACAAGATTATAGTTTGTCTTAGTTGCTTCAGACATTTATGAAAATGTGAATTCTATTTATAATTGGTATTACAAATGTAAACATTTGCTGAGATATGTGTTGTCAGAATTGTAACAGGTAAGTCACATGCAGTATTTTATGGGGAAAATGTTCAACTCCAGAAGTTAATGTTTTTCTTTTTTATAAAAACATACAGCTCTGCTTGCAGTTGCAACAACTAGTTACTTAGATAACTGGCTTAAACTGGTTTCCAGAGGCTAGATTTGGACAGTATAACAGTGGACCATCTTACCGTGTTGACTTTGTTTGCCCTGGAGTGCTACTTTGGGCTGCAGGTTAAGTGTGCTTAAGTCCAAGTTTTGTAACTGAGGGAGTTCGGTGAGGAAGGAGTTCGGTGCTCCTTTCATTTTCTATCTGTCCTGAAAGGCGATCAGTGGCCTTGCAGCAGGGACTATCAGGGCTACTCCTGCTCTATGTGGGCAGCTGGGCACATTTCCAGGGAGCCAGCTTGTGTGCGGGAAGTGTGTCCAGCTGCAGCTCCTGGAAGCTCGGGTTTCAGAGCTGGAACAGAGGCTGGGGACACTGTAGAGCATCCACGAATCTGACAGCATCACGGATGGCATGTTTAGAGAGGTGGTTACACCGCAGCTGAAAGGACTTGAGGAAGGAAGGGAATGGATGACCACCAGGCAGTCCAAGAGGAGCAGGCAGGTAGTTCAGGAGTCCCCTGGGGTCCTGCTCACAAATCAGTATTCCATTTTGCAAGCTGATGCAGATAGAGCCAAGCTTCTGGCAGCACAAGCAGCCTTTTTAGAAGGGTAAGAGAGGAAGAACAATAGTAATAGGGGATTCTATAGTCAGGGGAACAGATAGGCGCTACTGCAGCCGTCAACGTGACTCCAGGATGGTGTGTTACCTACCTCTACTTTAATGGCAGGAATATTGCAATAAAATGGATGGGTTAAGGGCAAGGATGGACATGTGGAATTGTGATATAGTAGCCATCACGGAGACGTGGTTGAAGTTTTGTGGGTAGAGCTTAGGAATAAAAAAGGTGCTTGGTGTTTATTATAGACCCCCCAGATAGTCAGTGGGAAATTGAGGAGCACGTATGTGTGCAATTCACAGAGGTGTGTAAAAATAATAACAATATTAGGTGATTTCAACTTTCCCAACATTAATTGGTATTGTAGTAGTGTTAAGGGCTTAAATGGAGTGGATTTCTTAAAATGTATACAGGTGAACCTTTTAGGTCAATATGTAGCGGGTCCAACAAGAGATGACGCAGTGCTGGACCTAATTCTGGGGAATGAAAGCAGACAAGTGATTGAGATGTTGGTGAGGGAGCATTTTATTGATACTGACTACAGCATGACACAATTCAAGCTTGTTATGGACAAAGAAATAGGCAAATTGCAAAAAAGGGTTTTGGATTGGGGGGAGAGTGAATTTTAGTGAAATAAAGCAGGATCTGGGAAGAGTTACTTGTGAGGAAATCTACGGAGGAGCAATGGGGAGCGTTCAAAAAGGAAATGGGGAGACTACAGACCCACCATTTTCCCTCTAGGGTGTTAGGAAGTAGTAACAAGCCCAGAGCCATGGATGACCATAGATACGATGAGAAGGAAAAGAGAGGCTTTGAGCAAGTACAAGGGGAGCAAATCAGCAAAGGCATTAGTGGAGTACAGAAAGTGCAGGATGGAGCTTAAGAAAGCAATTAGGAGAGCAAAGAAGGGGATATGAGAAAGCTCTGGCTGGTAAAGGTCAGGAAAATCCCAAGATATGTATATCAATGGGAAGAGGATAATTAGGGAAAGAGTAGGACCCATTAGGGACCAAGGGAGCAATCTGTGGGTAGAGCCAGAGGACATTGGGAAGGTGCTAAACGAATACTTCACATCTGTCTTTACCCAAGAGAATGAGGAGGTAAATATGGAACTCGGAGAGAGACGGCAAAGTGCTTGAGCAAATTGACAGAGGGAGCGACTTAGGATATTGGAAGTGTTGGCAGGCTTAAAAGTGATTAAATCTCCAGGTCCGGATGAATTGTGTCCCAGGCTGCTGTGGGAGGTGAAGGAGGACACAAATTTTTAATTCCTCTTTGGCCATGGGAGAGGTGACAGGGGACTGGGGAACAGCTAATGTGGTTCCACTATTTAAGAAGGGTTATAGAGATAAGCCTGGGAACTACAGACCAATGAGTCTCACATCAGTGATAGGGAAACTATTGGAGAAAATTCTGAAGGAGAAGATCTATTTCCACTTGGAGAGGCAAGGTTTGATCAGGGATAGTCAGCATGGCTTTGTCAGAGGGAGGTCATGCCTAACAAATTTGATTGAGTTTGATTGAGTTTTTGAGGAGGTGACCAGGTGGGTAGAAGAGGGCAGTGAAGTTGATGTAGTTTCTCTAAATTTCAGCAAAGCCTTTGACAAGGTCCCACATGGGAGACTTATAAAGAAGGCAAATGAACAATTACGGGGTAATTTGATAAGCTGTATTCAAAATTGGCTTCATAGGAGACAGAGGGTGATGACAGACCGCTGCTTTGGTGACGCGAAGCTGGTGTCCAGTGGCATACCACAAGGATCTGCGCTGGATCCCCTATTGGTTGTCATTTATATAAACGATATAGATGACTATGTGGAGGTAGGAATGGTTAGTTTGCTGATGACACAAAGATTGACCGAGTGGTTAACAGTGAGGTTAAGTGTCTTGAGTTTCAGGAAGAATAGACGGGATGGTCAGATGGGCAGATAAATGGCATATGAAATTTAACCCTGAAAAGCGTGAGGTGATACACTTTGGAAGGAAAAATTTGACAAGGAGGTATTCAACGAACGGAATGACACTGGGAAGTTCCGAGGAACAAAGGAACCTTGTTGTGTTTGTCCATAGATCTCTGAAGGCAGGAGGGCAGGTTAACAAGATGGTGAAAACAGCATATGGGACACTTACCTTTAACAATCAAGGCATAGAATTCAAAAGCAGGGAGTTCATGTTGGAGTTGTATGAAACTTCGATGACGCCACAGCTGGAGTCCTGTGGGCAATTCTGGTCGCCACATTAAAGCATGGGAAGGGAGCCACCTCCTCTAACCTAAGGGGTTGAGTGAATATCAGGTAAGCTCTTTCTTTTTCTTGTTTTATCTGCAAGTTATCTAGAGGGGATGGCAGGGAAGGCAGTGCAATGTTCCTCCTTGCAGAATGTTTGAGGTGAGGGACACTGTCAGTGTCCCTGCTGATTTCACCTGTGGGAAGTGCACCCACTCCAGCTCCTCAAAAACCGCCTTAGGGAACTGGAGCTGGAGCTGGATAAACTTCAGATCATTCGGGAGGCAGAGGTAGTCATAGATAGACGCTTCAGGGATGTAGTTACTCCAAAGAATGAAGATAGATGGGTGACGGTGAGAAGGGCTGGGAGGAAGCAGTCAGTACAGGGAACAAGTATACCGCTTTGGATACTGGTGGGGGGGGGACTTACCAGGGGTAAGCCATGGAGTACAGGTCTCTGGCACAGAGTCTGTCCCTGTTGCTCAGAAGGGAAGGGGGGAGAGGAGAAGAGCATTAGTCATTGGGAACTCCATAGTTAGGGGGACAGATAGGAGATTCTGTGGGAACGAGAGAGACTCGCGGTTGGTGTGTTGCCTCCCAGGTGCCAGGGTGGGTGATGTCTCGGATCGTGTTTTCGGGATCCTTAAGGGGGAGCAGCCCCAAGTCGTGGTCCACATAGGCATCAATGACATAGGTAGGAAAAGGGATAGGGATGTGAGGGAGCTCGGGTGGAATCTTAGAGCTAGAACAAACAGAGTTATTACCTCTGGGTTATTACCCGTGCCACGTGCTAGCGAGACGAGGAATAGGGAGAGAGAACAGTTGAACACGTGGCTAAAGGGATGGTGCAGGAGGGAGGAATTCAGAAACCTGGATAATTGGGGCTCATTCTGGGGTAGGTGGGACCTCTACAAATGGGATGGTCTACACCTGGATCAGAGGGATACCAATATCCTGGGGGGGAAATTTGCTAATGCTCTTCAGGAGGGTTTAAACTAATTCAACAGGGGGATGGGAACCTGAATTGTAGCTCCAGTGTACAGGAGGTTGAGAGTATTGAGGTCAGGAGTAAGGTTTCAAGGTCACAGGAGTGTACCGGCAGGCAGGAAAGTGGTTTGAAGTGTGCCTACTTCAACGCCAGGAGCATCCGGAATAAGGTGGGTGAACTTGCAGCATGGGTTGGTCCCTGGGACTTCGATGTTGTGGCCATTTCGGAGCCATGGATAGAGCAAGGGCAGGAATGGTTGTTGCAGGTTCCGGGGTTTAGATGTTTCAGTAAGCTCAGGGAAGGTGCTAAAAGAGGGGGAGGTGTAGCATTGTTAGTGAAGGACAGTATTACGGTGGCAGAAAGGACGTTTGATGAGGACTCGTCTACTGAGGTAGTATGGGCTGAGGTTAGAAACAGGAAAGGAGAGGTCACCCTGTTGGGAGTTTTCTATAGGCCTCCGAAAAGTTCTAGAGATGTAGAGGAAAGGATTGCAAAGATGCTTCTGGATAGGAACGAAAGCAACAGGATAGTTGTTCAGGGGGACTTTCCAAATATTGACTGGAAACGCTATAGTTCGAGTAGTTTAGATGGGTCAGTTTTTGTCCAATGTGTGCAGGAGGGTTTCCTGACACAGTATGTAGACAGGCCAACAAGAGGCGAGGCCACATTAGATTTGGTACTGGGTAATGAACCAGGCCAGGTGTTAGATTTGGAGGTAGGTGAGCACTTTGGTGATAGTGAACACAATTCGGTTACGTTTACTTTAACGATGGAAAGGGATAGGTATATACCGCAGGGCAAGAGTTATAGCTGGGGGAAAGGCAATTATGATGCGATTAGGCAAGACTTAGGATGCATAGGATGGGGAAGGAAACTGCAGGGGATGGGCACAATTGAAATGTGGAGCTTGTTCAAGGAACAGCTATTGCTTGTCCTTGATATGTATGTACCTGTCAGGCAGGGAGGAAGTGGTCGAGTGAGGGAACCGTGGTTTACTAAAGTAGTTGAATCACTTGTCAAGAGGAAGAAGGAGGCTTATATAAAGATGAGACGTCAAGGTTCAGTTAGGGTGCTTGAGAGTTAAAGGTTAGCCAGGAAGGACCTAAAGAGAGAGCTAAGAAGAGCCAGGAGGGGACATGAGACGTCCTTGGCAGGTAGGATCAAGGAAAACCCTAAATCTTTCTATAGGTATGTCGGGAATAAAAGAAGACTAGGGTAAGAGTAGGGCCAGTCAAGGACAGTAGTGGGAAGTTGTGCGTCGAGTCCGAGGAGATAGGAGAGGCGTTAAATGAATATTTTTCGTCAGTATTCACACAGGAAAAAGACAATGTTGTCGAGGAGAATACTGAGATTCAAGCTACTAGACTAGACGGGATTGAGGTTCATAAGGAGGTGGTGTTAGCAATTCCGGAAAGTGTGAAAATAGATAAGTCCCCTGGGCCGGATGGGATTTATCCTAGGATTCTCTGGGAAGCTAGAGAGGAGATTGCAGAGCCTTTGGCTTGTCTACATTGTCTACAGGAATAGTGCCAGAAGACTGGAGGACAGCAAATGTTGTCCCCTTGTTCAAGAAGAGGAGTAGAGACAACCCCGGTAACTATAGACCAGTGAGCCTTACTTCTGTTGTGGACAAAGTCTTGGAAAGGATTATAAGAGATAGGATTTATAATCATCTAGAAAGGAATAATTTGATTAGGGATAGTCAACACGGTTTTGTGAAGGGTAGGTCGTGCCTCACAAACCAAACCTTATTGAGTTTTTTGAGAAGGTGACCAAACAGGTGGACGAGGGTAAAGCAGTTGATGTGGTGTATATGGATTTCAGTGAAGCGTTTGATAAGGTTCCCCACGGTAAGCTATTGCAGAAAATACAGAGGCGTGGAATTGAGGGTGATTTAGCGGTTTGGATCAGATATTGGCTAGCTGTAAGAAGACAGAGGGTGGTGGTTGATAGGAAATGTTCAGCCTGGAGTTCAGTTACTAGTGCTGTACCACAAGGATCTGTTTTGGGGCCACTGCTGTTTGTCATTTTCATAAATGACCTGGAGGAGGGCGTAGAAGGATGGGTGAATAAATTTGCGGATGACACTAAAGTCAGTGGCGTTGTGGACAGTGCGGAAGGATGTTGCAAGTTACAGAGGGACATAGATAAGCTGCAGAGCTGGGCTGAGAAGTGGCAAATGGAGTTTAATGCAGAAAAGTGTGAGGTGATTCATTTTGGAAGGAGTAACAGGAATACAGAGTACTGGGCCAATGGTAAGATTCTTGGTAGTGTGGATGAACAGAGAGATCTCGGTGTCCATGTACATAGATCCCTGAAAGTTGCCAGCCAGGTTGATAGGGTTGTTAAGAAGGCATACAGTTTGTTAGCTTTTATTGGTAGAGGGATTGAGTTTCGGAGTCATGAGGTCATGTTGCAGCTGTACAAAACTCTGGTGCAGCCACATTTGGAGTATTGCATGCAGTTCTGGTTGCCACATTATAGGAAGGATGTGGAAGCATTGGAAAGGGTGCAGAGGAGATTAACCAGGATGTTGCCTTTTTTGGAGGGAAGATCTTATGAGGAAAGGCTGAGGGACTTGAGGTTGTTTTCTTTAGAGAGAAGGTTAAGAGGTGACTTAATAGAGGCATACAAGATGATCAGAGGATTAGATAGGGTGGACAGTGAGAGCCTTTTTCCTCGGATGGTGATGGATAGCACGAGGGGACATAGCTTTAAATTGAGGGGAGATAGATATAGGATAGATGTCAGAGGTAGGTTCTTTACTCAGAGAGTAGTAAGGGTGTAGAATGCCCTGCCCTATAGTGGACTCGCCAACATTAAGGGCATTTAAATGGTCATTGGATAAACATATGGAATAGTGTAGATGGGCTTTAGAGTGGTTTCACAGGTCGGCGCAACATTGAGGGCCGAAGGGCCTGTACTGCGCTGTAATGTTCTATTGTTCCCTGGGATGGACGTGATGCACTGGAGGGGGTGCAGAAGAGATTCACCAGGATGTTGCCTGGGATGGAACATTTAAGTTATGAAGAGAGGTTGGATAGGCTTGGGTTGTTTTTGTTGGAGCAGAGAAGACTGAGGAGCAACCTGATCAAGGTGTACTAGATTGAGGGGCATGGGCAGGATGGATAGGGAGTAGCTGTTCTCCTTAGTTGAAGTCAGTCACGAGAGGACACAAGTTCAAGGTTAGGGACAGGAGATTTAGGGGGCATGTGAGGAAAAACGATTTGCCCAGAGGATGGTGACGGCCTGGAATGCACTGCCCTGGAGGGTGATAGGGGCGAGTTGCCTCATATCCTTTAAAAGGTACCTGGATGAACACTTGGCACGTCATAATAACATTCAAGGCTGTGGGCCAAGTGCTGGTAAATGGGATAAGCAGGTCGGTCAAGTGTTTTTCATGTGTCGGTGCGGACTCAATGGGCCTCTTCTGCACTGTATTTTCTGTGATTAACATCAGAAACTTGGAGCAAGAATAGGTACTTTAACTTAAAAGGCCTAAAATCTCAGAAACAATCTCCAACCACTAGATCTCCTGAGGGAAGGTTCAACAAAAATCCTTTTTATCTATTGCCTCTTGCATTATCAGACTGCGTGTCTTGGTATTGAGTCATGGTTACGGCAATTTCTTCCAGTTAGCTAAACACAAAGATGTAACAAATACTAAAATCACTGTCTTTGGCTCTGGTAGCAAACCTCATCTCCCTGAATAACCCTCTTACGGACTGAACTGATCTTGCCACACATCTCTACTGAGTAGTACTACGTACACTCTGTATGCTCCACCTAATGCCTGTGTCTATGTATTTACATTGTGTATTTATGCATGTCCTATGTTTTTTCATGTATGGAACTAGCTGTCTGGACTGTACGCAGAACAATACTTTTCACTGTACCCCGGTACATGTGACAATAAATCAAATCCAATCTAAATTGTAATTTTTTGCCTTTTTGTACGTTTTAAGATTGATCCAATTTCACCTTTTTCGTCTAAATTCATTGTTGAAAGAGCTTGTGCTCAAACTAGTCCATGTGGACATCATTTAAATTTGTGTACATCCAATGAAAAATTACTCCAATTACTCCTTCAGTAATTACACGCCCAAATCTCTGGAGTGGAGCTTGAACCCACAACCTTCTGACCCAGAGGCAAGAGTGTGACCACTGAGCCACGGCTGATATCTTATAGTTTCAATTTATCTTGAAAAAAATGTTAAATAATCAAGTATTCCCGTTTTGGGGGAGGGGATGTTGCTGCTGGAGCCAAGAGTCCTGTTTATTACAGCATTATGCTCAAGCTATTCAATGTATTTACAGTGTGAACCTTGCTGTCAAGTTGAACATAGTTTTTGTTATGTTGCAATGAATCTCTCCAGCATGCATAAGAAACACCTCAGTCTACCTGAAAGGCACAAAAACATTGTTTGTGTTTGCATGACATCAGCTACCATACTATCAGAAGGATGCATTTATCTCAAGTGAAAAGATGTAGGGCCCAATCTAACCAAATGGGAAGAGAGTCCGATAGCGCGGAGAAACACCGCACTATCTAATGTCCATGCAGTTAGATACGGGACCCCAGCGGGGAACGTGCGCTTGAAGCCTCACTCAGTCCCGTTTTCTGCACTGAGGAACTCTGCTATTTGAAGAGCTCCTGAGGCGACCCCTGAACCCACCCCCAAGCCCCATAAGGGAGTCCCGGCCCGATCATTGACACGCATAAAATGCCAGCTTGGCACTGCCAGCCTGGCACCTTGGCAGTGCCACCCTACCCCTAGGGCATGCACCTCAGAGTCTCCAATCCCCTGGGAGTGCGTTTTGTTTGGTCCCCATTTGTGGAAACCAGCACTGAACAGTGCTCACCCAAGGTCTGCAAGGCGAAAGGGACAGATCCCAACATCGTGGTTACCTCAGGGAACTGCATATTAGAGTGAGACTAGCTGTCTCGCACTAATATGCAGATTGCCAAAAAGTGATCCCGCCCACAGGGGGTGGGCTTCACATTGTGATATCTCAGAAGATCGCGTTAGGTCTCGCAAGGCATAGCGAACCGAGTAGATCCTAGGAGCAGGGTCTCCCGTCAGTTACTGGCCACGTTGTGCTGCGGCGCACTGCTTTTCGAGCGCAGCGTGGCAGGTAGATCACGTCTGTACTGCTTATAGGTTTACTTTTTAAGAATAAAAATCATTTGCAGCAAAGCTTGGCTATAGCATTTACCAGCTAACTTTAAAACTGTGATTTATATGCTGGGAGTTGAAAATGCT
Source organism: Scyliorhinus torazame (assembly GCF_047496885.1). Taxonomy (NCBI): domain Eukaryota; kingdom Metazoa; phylum Chordata; class Chondrichthyes; order Carcharhiniformes; family Scyliorhinidae; genus Scyliorhinus; species Scyliorhinus torazame. Next base: position 65,890,855 of record NC_092716.1, on the reverse strand, counting down.
TGACTACAACTTCCAGTATTCCTAGGTCCTTAAACAATCAACAACAAATTCTATTTATATAGGATTTAAAGTAATAAAGCATTCCAAGGGACTTTGTAGGAACATTATACAGCAAAATTTGAACAGACATAAGACAATATTAGGACAGATGGCAAAACACTTGATCAAAGAGGTAGGTTTTGAGGAGCATCTTAGAGGAAAGAGAGGGTTTGTGAGGGAATTTCAGAGCTTAGAGCTGAGGCAGCAGCAATTTAAATCAGAGATGCTCAAGAGGGCAGATTGGATGGGTGCAGAAATCTTTTTGGGCCTGGGAGAGATTACAGAGATCGGGAGGGGCAAGGTCATAGGGGGATTTGAAAAACAGGATAAGAATTTTAAAATCAAGGCGTTGCTTAACCAGGAGCCAGTGTCATTCAACAAGCACAGGGGTGATGGGTGAATGGTATTTGATACGAGTAAGGACAAAGACCACAAAAGTTTAGATGATCCCAAGTTTAGGAAGGATAGAATATGGGAGGCTAATGTATTGAAATAATCCAATCTCAACAGCATGGATGAGAGTTTAGGCAGCAGATGAACTGAGGCTGGGCAATGCTGCGGAGGTAGAAACAGGTAGGTGATCAAAGGACAATGGGCTGTCAAACAGCTTCCCTTTTAGCAGCAGTCAACTTTTGCCAAATACTGGTTACCAGAAAAATGGGTCAATACCAAATAATGTCGTTTTAAAATGGTATATCACGATTCCTTAAAATTAAGATGTAATACAGTAGTTACCAATAACCTTGGAAAATGCTTTTGTTATTTAGTGCTCTATTTGAACAATAGTTCAGTCATACCTCAATGGCTCACTATTGAAGTACATGGAATGGCATGAAGTTGCTGCATTTGAAGTAAACTTACCACAGAAAAATTATCCAGTACTTTTTATTTTTGTTTCAGATTCCAGCATCCATAGTAATTTACTTTTATCTTGCAGAAGGATAGGCCTTGGCATTTCAATATATGTTCCATTTTAGCAATGTGATAAATGTTAATTACGGCCGATCAGCTTCTCTGGCACTGAAACTATCATAAGTGTGGATATAATTATTGTTGGAGATTTAAAAGTTAAAAGCGCGCTTATTTTTCTCTTAATTTTCTCTCTCCCTCTCGCTCTCAATCCAATCAGTATTTCCCTATGTATTTCTCCTTTCATACCTGATATGATATTGAATGCACCCAGTCTTAACTTGGACTTCCTTCTGGGTCTTTCCACTGTTCATTTCATAACCCTTCAACCCCATTGATTAAGGAGATACACACTTGAAACCTAAACCAGATCCCATTAGATTCACTCCTGCAGCAAATTGTGGCCCATTGTGTTAAGCTCTATTTTTACTTTGGGAATTATTCATATGGAACTATCCACCTTGGAGATATTTGAAAGCTGTCATATTTTATCATGGATTATACTGAAACACGGCATGTATTTAAAAACTCAAATCTGAAGCATGTTTCTAATACTTTTTTTTTTAATGTTTTTTTATTCTACATTTTCACATTTTCCTTCAAAAATTTACACCCCACCCACAAACAGTAAATGGTAACAAATACAAAATCAATCCCCTTAACAATACCAATGATCCCATCCTCCCACTACCCCAAACAACGGTCCACCTGTCAATGTATGCATCCAATAAACCAAACCCTCCCACGGTGGAAACAAAAAACAAAGGAGAAAAAGAAAAAGGAGTCCGGGACCGCCCATGGTCACCATTGACCTATAGAGTCCACTCCCCCCTACACTCAACGCCACCCAGCCTCTGAAAGAGTACCGTACATGATGCCCAAGAGTTGTACACCCCCCGCCCCCCCCAAGTCTCCAGCTCCTCCCGTCCACTGCCTCTTGTAAAACTCCTCCTCCCAACCTCGGTTCCTTCCCTCCAACTTTCCACCCCGGCTAGACCACTCGGACCCTGTTCTGCCAGGCTCCGATGGCCACAGCCCCTCCCCCCACCTCACTCCCGTTCACTGGCCGGCTTAAACCGGCCAGCGTGAAGGCCCCCGCCGGGGTCCCTTTCCCCCTTACCCGGCCCTAGGAAAGCCCAGAGATCCCCTTTTAGCACACACACCCCGCATATCCACCTACACCCCAAAGAGCCCTCATTTCGAGTGAAAGTCCCATCCTTCCCCTTGTCCAAATATATACAACATTGGCTCCTTTAGCCCCTACACCCGCATGCAGTGAAACAAAAAAGAAGAAAATACAGTCATGAGGTTACATCGGCACATGGCCATTTCTCAATTTGTCAGTTCTGCCACAGTCCTTCTGCCTTCGCAAACTCCTCCGCTGCTTCTGCCGTTCCAAAATAAAAGTCCCTGAGCTTATAAGTCACCCTCAGCTTCGCTGGATACACAATGCCGCACTGCACCTTGCTAATGTACAGTGCCCTCTTCACCCAGTTGAAGGCAGCCCGCCTCCTCGCCAGCTCCACCGTAAAGTCCTGGTATACACGTATACCAGCTCCAGCCCACTGCACCACCTGCTTCTGCTTGGCCCAGCTCAGGATCTTCTCCTTCACACTGTACCTACGGAAGCACAGAGTCACTGCCCTTGGCGGCTCACTTGCCTTTGGTACAGGCCTCCACGACCGATGAGCCCGATCCAGTTCTTATCGGGAGGTATCCTTCCCCTCCCCAATAGTTTTGCCAGCATCACGGCAAAATACTCAGTCGGCTTCGGTCCTTCAACTCCTTTGGGCAGCCCCACAATCATCAAATTCTGTCGCCTGGATCTGTTTTCAAGGTCTTCCATTTTTCCTCGCAGATCCTTGTTAATGTCCATCATCTTCCGCAACTCCTTCCCCATCAAGGCAAGTTGATCACCGTGCTGCAATAACGTCTCCTCCATTTCCTTCAGCACCTCCCCTTGCATCTTGCACCTCTGCCACTGCGCTCGCCACCGCCGTCATCACCGGGGAAATCGCCTTCTCCACCAGTGCACTCAAAACCTCCCTCATCTCCTTCCTCACTGTCTCCATGCATTTTGCAAACTGCCTTTCGAATTCCGCAGCCACCACCTTAGTTATTTCTTCAGCCATAAGCAATGCGGCCTCCTCCGCTGCTCCAGCCTCCATTTTCCCTACTGACCCCGCGGTGACCTTTCCACTCCCCGATGGACTTTCAGCCGCTTTTTTCACGCTAATACTTTTTAAAATTAATTTTCATTTTCAAAACTCAAGGTTTAAGTAAAATAATCAATGAGTAACTGTGGAATAATATTTTTAATACATTTCCCAAGACAATATTTATAACTTTCTCGTGACATTCTTCTCAACAACTTGCAGAATTTTCAGATTTGTGTGCTTTTTATTTTATTCTCCTCTCTGTTAGGATGGTTTGAGTCAGAAACCAATTCTTGCACATTGGAAACCAATTCCAATCAGACATCTTATTTTGAAATGTGGCTTCTGGTTGAAGCAATGGGGTGGGTTAAATTGATGGAAGGGCGAGAGCATCCCCATCAGAATCTCACGAAATAAACAGCAACTCCCTGTCTCCCCACCACAGCATATTGCTTCTTTTGTCCTGTTTCACAATGTGTGTCATTTTTTTCTCATTCTTGCTACCCAACTAAATAATTTAGTACATGCAAATATAAAAATATATTGACTTAGAACCATTATCTCTGAATTGTTTAAACTTATAAATTAGAACCTTTGCGCAAAGCAATATTTCCATAAGTATCAAGTCAGCAAGCTTTGTCTTGTATCTGTTTCTGTCAAGTTGAAGTGCAATTTATTCTTGAAGAATCGCACTAAGTAATTACATGATAAATACACCATTCTGCATCTTGCGCACAACTATAAAAATGAAGTCCTTTTATGATCACTTCAGTTGCTGCTTTATAATCCATATCTCAGTTTGCCTCTTTACCTTGTCTCCCTGTATTTTGCACATAATTTGTATTATTTCAGACCCATGGTCTTTAAATATGTTCATTATTAATTACTTGTTTTCCATGAGAAAACGAATCTTAAAAGCTTAAATTTAACATCTGGGAATAAAAATCCAGGGAAAATATTAAATAACAAGGACATCAGTAAAAATGGACAAACTAATGTGGTACCTTTTTAATCTGTCAATGTATTAGAATGCCATTTTGGCAAAAGAATCAACCGTTCAGCTTTAACATGTTCATCTAGGTATAAATGTAATGATATAAATACAGATTTGGATATACAGGACACATTGGTGCATGATAGCTAACATTGAAGTGATTTGTCCTAACCAATGCTGCAATCACAATATTGGGTATTTCTGAAATCTTTCTCAGTCCAGTTTAGTTTGAGTTGTAATAACTGAAATCCATATCGAGTTTCTTGCCTGACGGAGAAAACTTTAACATGTGAAAATTCCTCTCCCTTTCAACTGTCTGTGGCTGAATCAGACTACTCGCAACCTTGCTGTCTGCCGTATTTGACCCCAAGATGAGCTTCCAAAGACATTTCCTCACCATCACTAAGACTGTCTATTTTCACTTACTTAACATCACCCGACTGCGCCCCTGCTCTGCTCCACTGCTGCTGATGCCTTCGTCCAGGCCTTTGTTGATTCGAGACTTAAACATCCCAATGCACTCCCCGCCAGTCTAGCCTCCCTATACTTGGGGTCATCTAAAACTCTGCTGTCTGTGTCTTCGTTCTCACCATGCCCCATTCACACATCATGCCTGTGCTCCCTGAATTGCCGGTGCATTTGCTCCTGGTTCAGCAGCTTTTTGATTTTAAAACTCTCATGCTTTTTTCAAATCCCTTCGTGACCTCCCTCCCCCACCCGATATCTGTAATCTTCTCCAGGACCACAACTACAAATTCAGGCCTTTTGAGCATCCTAATTTAAATCATGCCACCAATGGTGTCCGTGCCTTTAGTTGCCTTGGCCCTAAGCTGTAGGATCAGACTGCTTTTGCTTCTCTTTCACCCTTTAAGACGCTCCTTAAAATCTACCTCTTTGACCATGATTTTGATCACAGCCTAAAATCTCTTTATGTGCATCAGTATTAAATAATGTTTTACAGAGCTTTTGTGAGTGCCTTGGAACATTTCAATATGTTAGAGATGCTACATAAATACAAGTTGTTGTTGAGCATAAAAAATGTGACGGTGCAAATAAACCAACTGCTATGTGCTGTTAATCACAAGCACAACGCTGCTCATACTGGAAATTTATAATAAAAACAGAAAATGCTGGAAATGCCCAGCAAGTCGGGCAGCATCTGCGGAGACAGAACCCTTGTTTCAGGTGTAACCTTTTGTCAGAATATGCTGTTAATATGCTGGTTTAGAAGTCCTGGAGCAAGTGTGATTTTAATTTAAGATGTTTTGAGAGACCTTAGAACCACCTTAGAGTGTTTATTGCTGTGTGATTTATGTACACGCTATGCCACGTCAATAAACGAGCACCATGTAATGAGAGCATGAATATTAAAAGGGAAGTCTACTTTCTCATTAAATCTGCAAAAACCACAACAGAACTATGGCCATCAGAAAGCTATTAATATACCCTATACTATCAGTTTTCTGGTAGTACTGTATGTGTCTGCCTGGTCATAAGTAGCAAGGTCACCCCTGCTGCTCTGGGTACAGGTTCTGCCTGTGCTGGCGGTATTTCCTTCTTTTCCTCTCTTTCTCCCTGGCACCATTTTTCTTTTCTTTCTTTCTCTCCTGAGGTGCAGATGGCCACATTTGCAGGTTAACTGGAACAGCTGGAGGCGCATTATTAGTTCCCTGCTGCGAACTCATATTTGCTCAGATTTGTTTTAACTGCACAGTAATTTATGACTTTTAGCCACTGATGTAGCTGGTACCCTTGTTTTGAACAGACTGATCCGCGTTCAAAATTCATTAGCATTTGTTAAAATGTTGAAAAGGAGAATGCAATTGTCCTTTTAATCAATTAATCAATAATTATTGTTCATAGAGCTATAGCAGCTTTGAAATGTAAACAACATGAACTGTAGCAGTCACTGATCCCTAAGGGGATTCTAGACAATATTTATACTAGTGCATTCATCTGTGGTGACAGTTTCTAAGGAGTGCAATAGTAGATCATAACTGCCATGAGTGAGAAGTCAGCAGACTGCTTATTCCACTCCATTTAATGTTTAGAAGGACAATAAATAATTACCTTTGTTTTAAATCTGTGTATTGTAAAAGATTTTAGGCTCCAGCTGTAACTTTATACACAAAAGGGGATTAAAGCTTTTATAGTTTTAATTCAATGCCAACAACACTAACTCCCTTAAGTACACTTTGTATGTTAAATTAACAATGAAAACGCAAATATTTATTTTCTACATTATTGCGTGGCTCATGCAGAAATTCAGTGAGCCAAGGAAATGTGCATCTTGCATATATGATTAACTTTAAGTAAATGTCCCTTTTTATACTTCTGCTTATTTGTATTTTACTTTTCTTTATTGAGTAAAGTTTTAAGAAACTTCATTGTGTTTGACAGAATGCAATGTTTTAGCTGCGTAATTATATTTGAATGTGGCGGTCTGTTCTTCATTTATTATACAGATATATGGGTACACTTTGCCATCTCTGTGGTTTACTTATTTTAGTGCATTGGAGCGCCAGGGTGTAATGCCTCAAAGTGGCGGATTCAGAATTTGAGCCGCAGATTGTTTTTAGAATTGCACAGGTTTGGGTCCCACTCCAGAGTTGGTGATCACACAGGATTTTTGGTATTACTTAATTGCCTCTTTTTTGATGTACTTCATCATCTCTTCACTGCTTTTGTACCTTGCTAGTGGCTTTGACTATGGGCAAGGACTGTGTCACCTAAGTCTTTGCAAAAAAAACATTTTTGATGCACAATTAGGGACTCTCACTGTGGGGTCCATGCCACCTAGGGAGCTGCAAGATGGTTTCAAAGGGTCTGCCAAAATAACCAAAGTGTAGAAAAATATATAACCAGTACCCAGAAATTAACTGCTAACAGCCAAGAAGAAATATTACCTTGGTCTGAGTGAATTTGCCCACCTAAATAGGGTCTCTGCATTCTCAAGGTAATTAATTTCAGTGAAGCGTTTTAACTACATGAAAATACAAACATTTCAAAGTGGCTGTCACACAAAATGCAATAATATTAGGTTCTCTACATACCTCGTGTTGCACTCTTGGAGTGCTTCAATACAGTCAAAGAAACATTACGGACATTTCAAAAGAGTCATTCCAAATAGTGCAAAGAGATTGAACTTGTCTACTTTGATCAAGTACACTCTGAGGTGCTCCAATACAATTGTGATACATATAATACAGGGGGTTCTATACAGTCCCACTCCCCTGAGTTCACTATGGCTGAATGGTCTTAGACAGTGACTTTCCACCATTTCACCTCTTCAGCAGCTGCGCCAAGCTTCAGTGCATCCCTCAGCACGTAGTCCTGGACTTTGGAATGTGTCAGTCTGCAATACTCAGTCAGGGACAACTTGTTGCACTGGAAAACCAACAGGTTTTAGGCAGACCCAAGAGCATCTTTCACCGAGTTGATGATCCTCCAGCAGCAGATGATGTTGTCCAAATGGATAGTCTTTTGTTTTGCAAAAAATATATTTAATCATAAAATATCTCACAGAAACATTACAAAACATTCCATATTGTCTAACAGGAAAGTGCAATGATATTCATATTTTCTCCAGAGATCAAGATGCTCTCCGAGGTGCTTCAATTCAGTAATAAGAACATTACAAACATTTCTATATTTTCATTACAGAGAGTACAATTCTGTTCAAACTATATGCATCATTCATGTTGAACACTGTCACACGACAATCAGTGACAGCGGAGGAAGGTGAAGGAACTGGCTTCGAGGGTATAAGCCGCTTTACTGGTTCCCGTGATCCGCTTCTCCCTCATATTGACAGGTGTGAGGGGCAGCTCTGTGGACACAGGAAAGATTTGATCTGATCAGTAAAGGCTATAGCAAGATTATGGAATGCTATTATTTGCACGATTGAAAGAATGCATTTTAATTGGGGGAATAGGCGTGAGATTCCAGGTTTAAATGTTGCCGTGAGATTTGAAACTTGTTGCTCAGCACTTGCCAAAAGTTTTAGTTAAGTAAGTAAAATGAAAATAAGAAATACATAACTTTGTATTCCTTGATTTTGTACAGAAAAATTACTGGCTTTGCGGGGAGTCTGGAATTTTTATAACATGGCAGGATTGCCTCAGAAGGAGAATGGTTGTGAACTCTTTAGAACACCACTTGAGTTAGTTATGGCTTGGGTCCTGCTCTGCCTGCACAAGTGTGGTGAAGGAGCCCATGCCTAGAGATGTAAACCACATTATATGTTATGTGGCAAGAGCAGATACAACACACCTGTCAGGATGTCTACCAGAGCTTACCTTAAGCCACCATTTGCTATGCTGACCTGAGGCTGAATGGACAGAAATGCCTGGCCCTATTGGCGTGAGGAGGGTGTGTAGAAAACTCATCCATGTTTTCACCACCATCACCAGCATTTAAAGGACAATTGATTACAAAGATATCCTGGAGGAACTAGGTTCTACCACAAAATCCTGGAATGGCTTTACCTTCAATCGTGAAATTTTCCTTACTGTCCACCAAAAACCTAACCCGGCAACCTTCACAGACACCCTTCCCCAACCCGTACTCATACCCATCCCCTCATGAATACTGTCCTGTACGTATCCACACATACAGAAAATCACTGAAAGCTCAACAAAGACACACCATGCCAAACACTGTCAAAAACACACCCACCATATATATATATATATATATACACACACACACAAGCGCATTCATACTCACACCTCCCTACATACACCCCTCCACAAACATAGTCATAGACACACCAAAATTGACACACACACATCCTCCCTCAAACACACAACCCTCCCCACACCCCCCTCCTACACAAACATTCACACTCATACCCCCCACACACATTCACACTCACACACACCCAATACACATTCATACTCACCCCCCCACAAACACACATCACCCCATTCACAGTCACCCCTCACACACACATTCACACTCTCACACTCATTCACATCCCCCCCCACACATATTCACACTCACCCCCACACACATTCACACTCACGCCCCACACATACACATTCACACCCACCTGAAAAACATTCCCATTCACTCCCCCAACACGCATTCACCCCCCCCCCCACATATATTCACATTCACTTCCCCCCCAGACACACATTCACACTCACCCCCACACACAAACACTCACACATCCCCAATACACATTACCACCTCCCCAACACACATTCGCACTTACCCCACACACACAGTCACACCCCCTCACACTCACTCACCCCCAGCACGTATGCACACTCACCCCCACACATATTCACACACCCTCAGACATTCACGCTCACACGCTCCTGTACACAAATTCACACTCACACCCCCACGCACTTTCTCACACTCCCACACACACGCATTCACACTCACGCCCGACACACACATTCGCACCCCCACACGCATTCACACATCCCCACATATATTCACACTCACTCCCCCCCACACGCACACATTCACACACCTCCACACACACACCCCGACACATACATCCACACTTGCACTTCCCCCACATACACCATCACACACATGCCCACACACACACCATCCGTCAAGCACACATTCACACTGAGTCGCACCCCACACCCACACATTCACAGTCACCCCCCCACACATACACAGGCACACCCCATATTTACATACATACACACCCCACACAGATAAAATTCCACACCCCAAACACTAAACACACAGCATACACTCAACTTCCACCCTTGCACATCCCACACGTACAAGACAGAACACACATAGTACACACACACATTCTCTTTATGATGTGTAGATCCCGGTGTTGGACTGGGGTGAGCACAGCAAGAAGTCTTTTTTTAAAATAAATTTAGAGTACCCACTTAACTTTTTCCAATTAAGGGGCAATTTAGCGTGGCCAATCTACCTAGCCTGCACATCTTTTGGGTTGTGGGGGTGAAGCCCACGCAAACACGGGGAGAGTGTGCAAACTCCACACGGACTGTGACCCAGAGCCGGGATCGAACCTGGGACCTCGGCGCCGTGAGGCAACAGGGCTAACCCACTGTGCCACCGTGCTGCCCTCATAGTAAGAAGTCTTACAACTCCAGGTTAAAGTCCAACAGGTTTGTTTCGAATCACTAGCTTTTGGAGCACAGCTCCTTCCTCAGGTGAATGAAGAGGTGGGTTCCAGTAACAGATATATAGACCAAGTCAATGATGCAAGACGATACTTTGAATGCGAGTCGTTGCAGGTAATTAAGTATTTACAGGTCCAGAAGGAGCAACTGGAGAGAGGGATAATCACAGGTTTAAGAGGTGTGAATTGTCTCAAGCCAGGACAGTTGGTAGGATTTCGCAAGCCCAGGCCAGATGGTGGGGGTGAATGTAATGCGACATGAATCCAAGGTCCCGGTTGAGGCCATACACATGTGTGCTGAACTTGGCTGTAAATTTCTGCTCGGCGATTCTGCGTTGTCACGCGTCCTGAAGGCCGCCTTGGAGAACGCTTACCCGAAGATCAGAGGGTGAATGCCCTTGACTGCTGAAGTGTTCCCCGATGGGAAGGGAACATTCCTGCCTGTCGATTGTCGCACGATGTCCGTTCATGTGTTGTCACAGCATCTGCATGGTCTTGCCAGTGTACCACGCTTCGGGACATCCTTTCCTGTAGCATATGAGGTAGACAACATTGGCCGAGTCGCACGAATATGTACAACATACCTGGTGGGTGGTGTTCTCACGTGTAATGGTGGTACCCTTGTCAATGATCTGGCACGTCTTGCAGAGATTTCCATGGCAGGGTTGTGTGGTGTCGCAGTTCTGAAGGCTGGGTTGTTTGCTGCAAACAGTGGTCTGTTTGTGGTTGCGCGGTTGTTTGAAGGTGCACGGTTGTTTGAAGGCAAGTAGTGGGGGTGTGGGATGACCTTGGCAAGATGTTCGTCCTCAGCGATGACGTGTTAAAGGCTGCTAAGAAGATGTCGTAGTTTCTCCGCTCCGGGGAAGTACTGGACGACAAAAGATACTCTGTCGGTTGTGTCCTGTGCTTGTCTTCTGAGGAGGTCGGTGCGTTTTTTTGTTGTGGCGCCTTGGAACTGTCGATCAATGAGTCGAATGCCATATTCCGTTCGTACAAGGGCATCTTTCAGCGTCTGTAGATGTCTGTTACGCTCCTCCTCCTTGAGACAATTCATACCTCTTTAACCTGTGATTATTCCTCTCTCCAGTTGCTCTGTCTGGACCTGTAAAGACTTAATTACCTGCAAAGACTCGCATTCAAAGTATCGTCTTCCATCATTGACTTTGTCTATATTTCTGACACTGGAACCCACCTCTTCATTCACCTGAGGAAGGAGCTGTGCTCCGAAAGCTAGTGATTCAAACAAACCTGTTGGACTTTAACCTGGTGTTATAAGACATTCTCTCTAGGCAGAGGGCTGCCTTTGCACATCATGGGCACAATCTTCTCAGAAGGGGTGGGAAGTACTGACATCAGGGGCATTTTCAGGCCGCCAGTATGCCTGGGCAGGAGGTGAGACCTCCACCACTCTATTGCCAAGAGGAAGCAATCAAGAGTTGGCAAGTGGGTGAGGCAGCCAATTGAAGAAGGCTGCCACGCCTTCCACCCTGCTGGCCCAGCCAGCGGGCTAACCACTCTGCAGCCTTGGCACTGCTCCATAAAGAGATGGCTGCAGCTGAGGCTTAAAGGGAATTACATAACCCCGCTCTATTTTGAGGCACACGCACACGTGGTAGCGAGTTAATTTCTTTGCTAGGGCCAAGCAAGCTGGACTTGACAATTGGAGGGAAACACTCTCTAGTGGTGGTGTCAGGGCGAAAGGGGGGCCTTTATCCTGACAGTCCCCTCCTCGGACCATTAACCACCAGCTCCCTCATCTACCCTCACTCAAGAAGCCTCAGGGATGCTGCTTCCTCTAAACTGAAGGTGTGAGCGCTCTGTCACCGGAAGAATACCAGGGAAATAATAATCTTTATTGTCACAAGAAGGCTTACATTAACACTGCAATGAAGTTACTGTGAAAAGCCCCTAGTCGCCACATTCCGGTGCCTGTTCGGGTACACCGAGGGAGAATTCAGAATGTCCAAATTACCTAACAACTCGTCTTTTAGGACTTGTGGGAGGGAACCGGAGTACCCAGAGGATACCCACGGAGACACGGGGAAAACGTGCAGACTCCGCACAGACAGTGACCCAAGCCAGGAATTGAACCTGGGACCCTGGCGCTGTGAAGCAATAGTGCTACCCACTGTGCTACCGGAATAGCCCTTAATCAGTCCTTTATTGCCTAAATTTCCATTCACCTCTGGTTGGCAAGGCGCTGAGTCGCCACTGTTCTCATCGCTGAGAAACCTCTCCGATGGATGGACTGCATCAGGGAGCCCCAGCAGTTATGACCATCCCTGCCTCCTAACCTGCCACGAGGGAGCCAGTAAGAATCCACCCTATGTATTGCTGCGATCTGGCGAAAAAGAAAAGAGGTAGATTTGTGTGGGGGGGGGGGGGGGGGAAGGATTTTTATATATATTTCCTGTTAACATTTCTTCCTAAAATATCTGTTGGATTCATCATTTCCTGACGATTCTTGTTGCAGTGCTCGTCAGCCATGCAGGGTTGCCTGATCGGGTCAGAAATGTGACCAGCCTAACGCATCCCTAATTGAATGATAACGTAATCATTTGCTGCAGCCTATATGTATTGTCTGACTGTTAAAGAAAGCAAATATTAACACTTAGGTGCTGTAAAACCGGTACATTTAGCTTTAGTCTCACTGCTTCAAAAAGCACAGTAGGGAAGGTGTTAGGTTTATCCAATCAAAAACATCTGTGGTCAGTGCAACTAATCCTGATTTGGTGACAGGCTGTTACCAAGAATCAGCAGGGTCCTAATCTGCTGTCATCAAATCTGATAGGATGTAATAAATCTGTCAGCTCCAAATGCTCATCTTCAGCTGCCAGAAGTATTCCAAATCTAGGAACTTTAGTCAATAAAACAGTACAGCAGTCATGGTTTTGAGGTCAGACGAACGTTGATTTGTGTTTTTGAGTGTCTTAATGCTGTTTAAATCTTCAGATCTCTGGCAGGTGCATTTCTAATATTGTTAAATACAAATGCTGACAACTGAGGACATACATGCAACATAATGCATCGTTGGAACAAACTGTACAAATGTAATAGTTTGCAGTAATAAGAGTTTGCAGTAATAAATTCGAGCTGAAATAGTTTTGAACAGTGTCTGCATTTTTTACTGTCATCTGCCATGATCATATTCAGTACTTAGATTGTTAGCTTTCAAGTACACAATTCAAACCGTATCACTGCATTACCCCCACCCTGTATTTTTCTACTAACAGTTGTATTGTTTGAACTTTACAGAGGAAGGTATCAATCATGAGTGCAAACTGTGTAATCAGATGTTTGACTCGCCAGCAAAGCTACTGTGCCACCTGATTGAACACAGCTTTGAAGGAATGGGAGGTACTTTTAAATGCCCAGTTTGTTTTACAGGTAAGATGCATACAATATAATTTATTGTAATCACTTTCACTACTGGATAGGAAACTATTGGTTTTAAATGTAAACATTCAAAGCATTTGAGTTCAGTGCGGCACAGTGGTTAGCACTACCGCATAATGGAGCCGAGGACCCGAGTTCAGTCCCGGCCTGGGGTCACTGTCCTGTGTGGAGTTTGCACATTCTCCCTGTGTCTGCGTGAGTCTCACCCACACAGCCCAAAGATGTGCAGGGTAGGTGGATTGGCCACGCTAAATTGCCCCTTAATTGGAAAAATAAAATAGAAATACATTTGAGTTCAAATCTGAAAACATTTTAAGTTAAGAGTAACTGCTGCAAAATGAATGAGAGAAAATACTCGACTTTTAGCTATAGAATCGGTGACCTTTCATGGCATCATGTGACATCAGTGGTTGTGCTGCTGCAGATTAATATAAAGAAATAAACCATCCATCACATCCAGTTCTACTTTTAATAATGTAGATTGACAATTATAAATGTGTTGTGTCTAAAGCCACATTGATTTCATTCTATTCTTGCATGTGGAGCTTCTTCAGGATTTGAAATTGGCAACGAGGTGCAACTTTGGGAGTCTAAATACACACATCATTTGAAACTAGCGCACACTGACAAAAAAAGCAATCAAAAATACTGATGAAATGTTGGCCTGTATCTCAAGGGGGCTAGATTACAAGGGGGAGGAAGTTATGCTTCACTTGCACAGAGCCTTGGTCACATCTCACCTGTGTGTACTTGTGGGCACCGCACCTCAGGAAGAATATATTGGCTTTGGAAGTGCAGCACAGGTTCACTCAAATGACATTGGAGCTAGATACATTTTAAAGAGGTTCCAAAAGGAGGATATGAAGGTGGAGAGGCAGAGATATTAAGGAAGGTAATTCTAGAGCATGCAGCCAAGGTGACAAAAGGCACCCTTGTGAATGGTGCTATCCCAGGAGGGTAGATGTGTCAGAGGCCCAATTTGGAGGAGACAAGAATTTGGGGAGGGGTTGGTTGTGAGGATACAAGAGATCACAGAGATGAGGAGGGAATTAAACTTGCATGAGAACTTTAAATTGGAGGCATTGGAGGACCAGGTAGGTCACAGAGCGCAGGGATGATTGATGGATGTGCAGCCTCGGATATGGTTTGCAGAGCTTTGAATGGGAGGGGGGGGGGGGGGGGTGTATGGGACTACTCAGTCTGGATTTGGGTAGGATGTTGGGACTGTAAACAGTCTGGCTCATATTGCTGGGGAGCAGGATGGAATTGCTAGCAAGTGTACGTAGTTTGTGGGTGGGAAGGCGACAGCAGGTTAGGCCTTTCCATTGCTTAACTGGTGTAAATCATGAAGCGTTGAAGGCTGGATGTTTGATGAATAGTTTGAAATCACGAGCAATGCAAGCGTCTAGAGAGGTGATGGAGAAATAGAGCTGTGTGTTATCAGAAGCACACACTGCATGAAAGTTAGTCCTGTGAATTTGGATGCTGCTGCCAAGGGAGAAGGTGCAGATGAGAACAGGGGGAGAGACCAGGACTCCTGGGACTTTTGATATGATGATGCAGAACTACAAAGAACAATACAGCACACGAACAGGCCCTTCGGCCCTCCAAGCCTGCACCAGTCATGATATCACCCTTGGCCAAAACCCTCAGCACTTCCCAATGTCTTATCCCTCTATACCCACCCTATCCATGTATTTATCGAGATGCCTTTTGAACTCCGTTAATGTGTCTGCTTCCACAACCTCCCTTGGCAACACGTTCTAGGCACTCAACACCCTGTGTGTAAAAAAACCTGCCTCACACATCTCCCCTAAACTTTGCCCCACGGACCTTAAACCTATGCCCCCTGGTGACTGACCCCTCCACCCTGAGAAAGAGTGCCTGCCCATCCACTCTATCCATGCCACACTAGGATGAGAAGTCATTGTATAAATACTCTGACCACAGGCTGATTGATAAGTGTGGAACAAAGCCAGGGCCATCTCACTATTGGAAAATAAAGGTATGAAATTGGAGGAGATAATATGACCCGTAATGTCAAAGGCTGAAGGAAGGATGAGGGGAGAAAATGCACCACAGTCATTTCTGACTTGGATCAAAGCTATTTCCACTACTGTGGCATGGGCAGAAACCTGACGAGAGAAATTCAAACCTGGAGTGGGCAATATTAGGAAGGATTTAGGAAACAATAATAAATTCAAGGACAGCAAAGCAAAAAACTGTGGATGCCGTAAATCTGGAATAGAAGCAGAAAATGCTGGAAAGGCAGGTACAGCAGCATCTGTGCAGGTAGAAGCAGTTAATATTTCAGACCGGTGACCTTTCAACAGAATGGGGAAACATTAGCGATATTGGCAGAATGGGGAAACTTTAGCGATATTGGCAGAATAGGGAAACATTAGCGATATTGGCAGAATGGGGAAACATTAGCGATATTGGCAGAATGAGGAAACATTAGCGATATTGGCAGAATGGGGAAACATTAGCGATATTGGCAGAATGGGGAAACATTAGCGATATTGGCAGCTTTAAAACAAAACAGAGTAATTGAAAGGAGAGGGAGGAGATGAAAAGACCCAAAGGGAAGATATGTGATAGGATGGAAAATGTCAAAAGGATTAATGGTGCAAGGCAGAATGAAGTGGTAATGGGACAAGTGAAGAAACAGAAGATGGGCTAGAGGAGGTGTAAGGTGGAAAGCAGAATCATCGGCAACAGCTGCTGTCTAGAAACAAAAAAACACACAGAAAAGAAAGAAACAGTTGGGTCAGAAGTTATGGTATAAAATTGTTCAACTTAAGTCTACAAGGCTGTAAAGTGCCTAATTGAAAGATGAGGTTCTATTCCTCCAGTTTACTTTGCTCAAGGCGAGGATACAGAGGACCTGAGGGAAGGGTTGACTTTGGTGCAGAAGCACGAGAGCAGCAGAGATAGCTGAATGGATGGCACTGATCTTTGTGACCAAGATGTCCATGACCTCTTTCTGCTTGTTATTATTGATGAAGATAGAGGAATACACATGGTGGAGAAATGAATCTGGGGTTTATATTTAATTTCCAGTTTGATACTGGAGTATTCGGTAGTTTTTGCAGAACAGAGTGAGGCCAAATGCATTTGATGGGTCCAATCAAATGAGATGATGGATACCTAAACTAATTATGGACCAGATAGACACAAGTTTGCATCCTTTGAACTTGAGGAAATTAATATCATGGGGAACAACCAGAATGGGAGGTTTAAAGATGTTACTAGGGTTAATGTGAAGGTCTTGTGCACAAGGGTGGCATTGCTGCCTCACAGCTCCAGGGATCTGGGTTCAATTCCGGCCTTGGGTGACTATGTGGAGTTTGCACTTTCTCCTCCGGGTGTTCCAGTTTCCTCCCACAATCCAAAGATGTGCAGGTTAGGTGGGGTTGCTGGAATAGGGTGGGGAAGTGGGCCTGGGTAGGGTGCTCTTTCAGAGGGTCGGTGCAGACTCCATGGGCCAAATGGCCTCCTGCACTGTAGGTATTCTATGGCTCAATGGTAATGTAGTGGGTGATGTCCCTACCTCTGAGCAAGAAGTCATGGGTTTGAATCCCACCCCAATACTTGATGGTCGCAGAAGGTGCATTCGTAACTTGGCCAAATTGGTTGATTCTTAACCTGTAAATCCTGTTGATACACCTATGGCAGGAGGTAGAGCAGGAGAATTTCCTGGTCAATCATTTATGAAAGGTAGTGGCAAGCCACTGTACCTTGCCAGGTCTAACCATGGGCAAACACACAAGTCTATGGTCACCAATACCCTTTCAGGGCAGGGCACTCAAAGAGCGAGAGAAGAGGATATGTGCCTTAAAGTTGCAAATGAGGAGGGGTGATTGAATAAATAGACAGCTACAGAAGTGTCATGGTGGATGAAGGGCCATAGATAGGCAGTTTGGAATTTTATAAGTAGTGGTGAGCAACGTTAGCCTGAGTTTATTGCAGTTATGGTCCAATTTCACCCCACTGACTCTAATTAGTATGATGTGGAGATGCCAGCGTTGGACTGGGGCGAGCACAGTAAGAAGTCTTACAACACCAGGTTAAAGTCCAACAGGTTTGTTTCCAACACTAGCTTTCGGAGCACTGCTCCTTCCTCAGGTGAATGAATCCAGAAACATATATATAGACAAAGTCAAAGATGCAAGACAATTGAACGCAAGCATTTGCAGGTAACTAATGGATCTATCTCTGGATCTATAAAGACTTAATTACGTGCAAATGCTCGCACCCTATCTCTGGATCTGTAAAGACTCAATTACCTGCAAATGCTCGCATTCAAAGCATTGCCTTGCATCTTTGACTTTGTCTATATATATGTTTCTGGAACCTACCTCTTCATTCACCTGAGGAAGGAGCAGTGCTCCGAAAGCTAGTGTTTGAAACAAACCTGTTGGACTTTAACCTGGTGTTGTAAGACTTCTTACTCTAATTAGTATAGGAATATTTGTAGTCAATTGCAGTATTTCATAATGCCTGTTTGATTCAGCCTACATTTAAGGCATTCATAAATTCTTCCGATTTCAGGGTATAAATTATGCTCAAGTCTCTGATTCATTTAATGTTTTCCCAGGATGAGGCTTGAGCCAATCCATATGATCTCTGTGCACTCTGTCTGCAATTGCATGAATACATGGTCCAAAACATGTTTCCTTTTAAGCTATTGTACACGTTAACCTTGTTACTGTATATCAATATAAAATCCCTTCCTCAACCTCAAAGAAAAGTAAAACTCACGAATGATGCTCTGTGTAAGACATCGTGGCCTGATGTTTTGTTTTTATTAAATGTTACAAGCATCAGCAATAGGCATTTCTGTCCCCAAAGGTGTGATATAATTCTCTCACACAATAATATTAATCTGATTCTGACTTTAGGAAAAATTAAATGTTTGACTCTCTCGCTGGAACTATTAACTTCATCATTAATTTTGTGGAATGCAGATTTACTCCCTTCTTACAAAATGGGTAATCATTTTTAATTGGGATTGTCAGTCTTCCTGATTTCATATTAGAAATGTGTCCTTTTAAGGCCACAGTGGAACTAATGCTAGTTGAAGAGTGAAATTGGCTATCTTGAGCTATGCTGAGCAACTTTTATGGTTTTAGCTTTCTGCAGTGCTTAATTGTGTTCCTTTTTCTATCTTCGTGGACAGAAAAAGTGTTAGGTGTTCCAACCAATTATAAAGGATTGTGGGCTAATTTAGTGTCACTTCAGATTGTGGTTTCCATATTTTCAAATTTAAACACTGGAAAACACAGATTCCAACCGAAATGGTACGCTTTTGTATTCAGCACAATCTACATCTGGATCCTTTCTAGTTTGCCTCTGAAGATTTCTAGTATAAATTGCCCCATCTTGCGACAAGCTTTGGCAAACTTGTCATGACCTATATTGTTACAGGTCTGTATAAAATGCAATTCAATAACCAAGTGCAAGGGAGTTCTCTGTCATGTCACCTCTGCTGTTGCAACTAGTCTCATTATTTGATTTTAAAAGAAAGATATGGGTAACTTGTGTTAAGTTAGCAATGTGGGACTTCACTATCGATTACACAATATCCCATAGTATGTGCAGCTCCTTTTCAAAATAATTTAGAAACTTTGGAAAAGTAGAGCATTAGAGCAACACCATGTTACTCAATAGGAAATGAGCCTGCCTAATATATTAATTGATTTTCCTATTAGATTTATAACCATACTGGTGTAAACTCAGGTGAAACATTTTAACATACAACAATTGGACTTCTCGCTACTTCAACTATGCAGCCCCACTGAGACTTACTGATTTGACAGTCTGACCATGGAGTAACCTCTCAGCTTCAGCATAATAAATAATAGCCAGTACAACATTCTAAAATTCACTGCACATCATGGAGTTGCAATGTTATGATGTGCACCGAGTCATTTACCATTGATGTATGCATGGACTTGGGAGTGCTTGATTGGATACAAACAGATAATGTGAATTTCCTCATACCAACATCCTTTACTTGGATAAACACAAATCATTTAAAAAATGGAAAGAAAAGAAGATCTGGCCCTTGGTTGATTTGATCCTTCCTTTGTTTTCTCACCTGTTGGCATATATTAACACTTAATACTGGTCGCACAAGAAGAGGGCAAGTCTATTTCTGATAATCCATCCCTGTGTATAGACCAATAATTATCTACCCAAAAAGGCATCTTCATGTGTGCAAATTAGATAGAGCCCCAGTATACAAGATGTTATAAATAAGTGAAACGCTTGTCTTGGAATGTTAAATTATTAATATCGTCTACATGGTGGATTAAATTTAGTGAAACAAAAAAATGATTTATTGATAAATATCACTAGGTCTGTGGGGGATTTAGCTCAGTGTGGTAGTAATAGACGTACAGCTGGGAATGGCAGTCAGCTTCTGCAGCAGATGCATTTCTGATCACTTTCAATTATTTTCAGTCTTCGTGCAGGCAAACAAACTGCAGCAGCATATCTTTGCAGTACATGGGCAAGAAGATAAGATTTACGACTGTTCGCAATGCCCACAGAAATTCTTCTTTCAAACTGAACTTCAGGTACCCTCAAGAATGTGGCGCATCTGATTATTTAATAGTTAAGCAAGCTGAGAATAAATAAACTCATGTATCTTTTAATTCTATTTGATTAATAAGAAGTATCAATTATTTGTCAGTGCTCCATGCCACTGAAAGCCTGTCTCTTGGGTATTTTAACTCGCCTAAAAAGGAATGATCAGATTTATTGTTAGCTTGCATTATCCTGTGATAACACCTGTTTGCTACGTTGCTTCTCTAATCAATTAGTACTTATGTAACATTGCATTTTATCTAATTTGTGGGAACTTTAGGTTTTGATGCTGTCTTCTGCATTTACCTTCTGTGCAGCCCTTACCTCATTATGTGCCTAATTCAATTGTTTCTTGATCACAGCAATTTCTTGTAAAGGTTTGTAGCTTTGCATGTACACTGTGCATAACTAGATGATAGTTTCCTTAAGGACTTTAAAAAAGCAAATCAAGATAAAGGACATGGCATGGATGATGGGGCAGCGTGAAAAGAACACTAGAGACATCACACCCATCACCTTAGTGAGGCCCCGCCAATGTGGTTGTTCACATCGATGCAGGCTGACTCAATATAATGAAGACATTTTCTATGACCTCAATAGCTCTGATAACTGGAGCAGCTCCAGTATGCTCCTCCTCGGTTCTGCTAAGATTAGCTGAAGTGCCCTGTTTGCACTAGTCAGAACAGGCAAGCTCCATTTTAAAACATAATGTTACTTAGTTTCTGTACAAACACAGTTGATGGACTGAGGAGAGAAGGTCTGAAGTTTCAGATGCTATCGTACTGGGATCTTTATTGTCTTGGAAAGCTTGAATTGCACCAAGCTTTACCAGGGCATTATTTACGTTGCATTCATTCTAATGCATAACCAGCTAATCTAACTGTTAATCAACCATGATTCCTATTTTTTTCCTTTATTAAATCTCAGAATGTGCATGTTCCTATGCAGGTCAGCTTTTATTGTCCATCCTTGGTCACACTTGAGACCCGCTACTGTTCAAGCAGTGAAGGTACATCCACAGTGCTGTTAGGCAGGGAGTTCCAAGATTTTGAGCTAGCGGCAATGAAGGAATGATGAGTTTCTGTACAAGTTTTACACTGGAGCAAAATGTTGGTTTACAACAAAGTCTAATGGATGTGTGCATGCTTTACAAATTTCCTTCAATGTGTGATTTTATGATTATACGGCTGTTGACATGTTAACGTAACTAAAAGTAGGAAAATACACATTAAGTGCAAAAAATGTACCTTGCATGAAAAGTAAAATATCCTTTGAAAGCATTTAACAATCAACTTCAGATATTAATTGCTTGATCAACATAATCTTTAATTGCAGGCGCAAACCAGTTACTCTGACATTACCCATGTATTTACTAGACATTTAATATTTTCATGTACAGCAGCACAAATCATTGCATGATATTTGAAGTGCGTATTACATGGTTGTCTGTTTAATTCAGCTCGAGGTCGATACCTTATCTTTCATGTAGGTACAGTGAATTTTCATGCACAATTCAAACAGCACTATGGAGAAATGTTACTTCCAACCAGGAAATCAAAGTAGAGAGGATTACTGAAATAAAAACAGCATCCATTCATTTGTCTTGATTGTGAACCTTCCAGATTTGTTGCTCCATTACAAAACTTGTACAGTGGCTCATCCCAGGAACCAGGGTTTGAGTGCTGGTTGGTCAGTTTCACATTAGACTGAGGGCACCCACTAACGTCAACTCAACGACCATATAGAGAAGAATAAACTAACCATGTTTCAATATGTGGTGAAATGAATTAGCAAGATCCTAAAGTGATACGGTCTTCTTTATTTTTACTTTGATGGCATACTTTACAACGTTGTGAGGCCAAGTTGGGCAATCCAATTTGGATCCCCCTGCATCCCCTGAGATAGCATTTTATTATTTGTGAATCACACAGATTAAACTTGTACCTCAGATTGCCATTTTTAATAGTCCTAACTTAAAACACTCCTCACCCTCTTAAAAAAGCTCTGATAGTCTGCTGTTAATCAAATGAACAAGAGCAGACCAATCATGAGGCAAATACACAAATAATTTTTTCCTCGCAGCATACTGAAGCTCATGAATTGTCTAATTCAATTAGCAAAAGAGTGACAGTAATCAGCAAATAACAGGGCTCATTTAGTGAACTTAAAACCAACGTTTCAACACTTTAAATGTAGCAGTAGTGCAGATCTTCTGTGTAATGAGATGGTTGATTAATACATTGATACTAACAATAGCTAAAGTCATGGTCCTCCACAAAAATCAGTGCAGAGAAGATTTTTCCCCCCTCTGTGTTCACTGACTTCCTGCTGACGTACTGATTATTGTGGATCCTGCACTTGCGTGAACAAGGGGGATTGGTAATAAGAAAAATGAGAAGAAAACTGAAATCTTACTGACAAAAAATTACGTTAGAATATTGATCGGAAAGTATAACGGTTAGGGGGTGCTGTGCTGTTGACCACATTTTTACGCACTTCCGTAGAATGGGCTGATCATCATTTGACTCAGTTCATAAGTCATTGGGCCAAATGGTAAATGGTTTACTCCTGCTCCTATTTATTATGATCTTATGAATGCTGCACTGTTTCTTTCTCTCCTTTGGCTGTTGTGGCTGGGCAGGCGGAAAATACTTGTGGCGTGATCATACAGCTTCATCGCACCCGACTCGGTAATGCTA
The DNA here is from genome assembly GCF_047496885.1 of Scyliorhinus torazame. NCBI lineage: Eukaryota > Metazoa > Chordata > Chondrichthyes > Carcharhiniformes > Scyliorhinidae > Scyliorhinus > Scyliorhinus torazame. Next base: position 65,867,941 of record NC_092716.1, on the reverse strand, counting down.
CGAGGCCGTTAAATCTCGCAAGAGGCCTCTCGCGATTTACGACTTTCAGGATGCCTCACGAGATCTGGACCTCGCCCACACTGGGCAGGATCCTGATTAGGATATTTAAGTGAGCAGTTAGCTTCAGTTAAATATGTCTATGCCAGAGTCTCCCAAGACCTGGGATGAAACATCCGTGCCTGGGAGACATGACCGTGGTGCTAACACTGGTTTCCACAAACATGGACCAGGCGTAATGGCACTTGGGGCCGGCGGAGGGGTCCCTAGGGGGGATTTCCCAGGCGATCAGAGGTCCCCGGGTAGTCAGGCTCTGGGCAGGGTGGTACCCTGGCACCCCCAATGCCACACTGTCAGGCTGGCAGTGCAGCTTTCCCACGCGGAGTTCAGGCCTGGGGTGCCCTGTACTTATGAGGTGGTATGAGATGGGCTCGACAACCCCCTAATTGGCAAGTTGGGGCATTGGGGGGTACGGAGGCCATGGTGGGGGGTGGGGGATGGGGGGGGAGGGGTCAAGAGATCAGGGCTTGTCAGTGCAAGAAATTAATGTATTTGTGGCCTTGGCAGGCATTCCTCGCCATAGAGGCCTGGAAAAAAGTCTCACTTAATAGCGCGGTCATTCACGACACTGCAGACACCGAGAAACACCCCGCTAAATGCGCCCAAAACGGGATTTTGTTTTTTCCCGTTAAAATGCAGCCCTGTATCTGATAGCAGGGACTGAGAAATTGATGGTGAGGATACAGGCATTGGGAAGCAAGAGGACCATGGCCTCACAATCAACAGCTTGCGCAGCATGCCGGTTATCAGGATGAGGGTGTGTTGGAAGTTGAAAAGGGGCATAAGGTAAGAACGTAACATCATCCTCAATATTCTAAACAACTCCAGATGTCATGCGTTCCATCAAAGGCAGTCCAGTGATGTTACAAGCCATCGTCTCGGTATAGTTCACGGGGTGCAAGCGTCCTTGTCCCCTGCCAGTCCTGCTCGGCCTCCTTTTATCACATACCACTTTGTCCTGCAAGAAAGACGGCAGAATGTCAGTGAGTGTGTTGTGCTCTGTTTGAGTGATATGTATTCCATAGCTAGATAACTGGAACAATGTGGGGGCAGCAAGAGATAGTGCGAGTCCAGCAGCATTCATTGATAGTTAGGTTAGGTGGAGCATCTGAATGCCAAAAAGTACTGCTGTGTGAATGATAGTGGTGAGTGGTGTGGTGCAATGAGTAGCTCGCACAGTTGATGATTGGTGGGTAGAGGATGTGATGTGAAGATACATTTATTAATGTTGACCACCCAAGTGATGGCACTAGCTGCCAGGTCCTCAGGTTCAGAATTTAGGAGTTGATCTCCCTGGCCGCCTGTCCCCAATCTCTCTGTGGGTGGATCCTGAGGTTCTTCCCTTCCTTACTGCCATCTCTAATACTTTGAGTGCCACATTCGTCACCTAGGGACACTCCTGCCCCAGTATTCCATTTTCCATCTTTTAAATTCCAGCAATATGATTCAGCACAATTTGCTTTTAGGAGGGATAGCTTGCTTTTCAGAATAGAATGTGGCTGCACCATGGGGTCTCGAAACAATGCTCGTGGGTCCAGTGCAAAACACAGAGACAACCGGCTACGCAAAGAATCAGTCAGCAACGAGGACCCACTTCGCCCCATGCCGCAATCAAGTAAATAAGATGGGGGCAGCAAGCTTGCCTGAATGCCTATAAATATGCCATATGATGTAGGAACAGAAGTAGGCCATTTGGCCCATCACATCTGCTTCATCATTCAATGAGATCATGACTGATCTGATATGATGATCCTCAATTCCACTTTTCTGTCTTATCCCCATAACCCTTGGTTCCCTTACTGATTAAAAATCTGTCTATCTCAGCCTTGAACATACTTAACCACCCAGTCGCTACATTCCTCTGCAGTAAAGTATTCCACAGATTCACTACCCTCTGAGAAGAAATTCCTCCTCATCTCTGTCTTAAATGGGTGACCCCTTATTCTGAGATGACGCCCTCTGGTTCAGGACTCTCCCACGAGGGGAAACATCCTCTCTACCCTGTCAAGCCCCCTGAAAATTCTATGTGTCGCAAGAAGGTTGCCCCACATTCTTCTAAACGCCCAAGGAGTACAGGCCCAACCTACTCAACTTCTCATAAGAAAATCCCACCATTTCGGGATCAACCTAGTGAACCTTCTCTGTACTGCCTCCAATGCCAGTGTATCTTTCCTTAGATAAAGGACCCAAACGATTCGCAGTATTCCAGGTGTGGTCTAACTAGTGCCTTGTATAATCTAGCAAGACTGCCCAATTTTATACTCCATTCTCTTTGATTTAAAGGCCAACATTCCATTTTCCATCCCTTTTACTTACTGCTTGCCTGCTAGCATTTTGTGATTTATGCATGAGGACGCCCAATCCCCCTGTGCTGCAGTTTTCTGCAGCCTTTGTCCATTTAAATAATATTCAGCTCCTTAATTCTTCCTACCAAAGTGCATAACTTCACATTTTCCGACATTATATCCTATCTGCCAAGTTTTTTGCCACTCACTTAATCTGTCTACATCCTTCTGTAGACTCTTTGTGTCATCCTCACCACTTGCCTCCCCACCTATGTTTGTGTCATCCACAAACTTGGCAATAGTACATTCACTTCCTTCATCCAAGTAACAAATATATATTGTGAATAATTGTGACACCAACACTGATCATTGTGGCACTCCACTAGTTACAGGTTGCTATCCTGAAAATTCCCCTCTTATCCTAACTATTTGTCTTCTATCAATTAGTCAATCATCTATCCATCCTAATATAATACCTCCATGCCAATATATCATCCCCAACACCATGGGCTCTTAGCTTATTAAGTAACCTTTTGTGCAATACGCTTTTTGAAAATCCAAGCATATTACATCCTCTGGTTCCCTTTTATCTATCATGCACGTTACCACCTCAAAGAATTCTAATACATTTGTTGGGCATGATTTCCCCTTCGTGAAACCATTGTGACTCTGCTTGATTATATTATGTATTTCTAAATGTTCTGCTTATTACATCCTTTATAATGGACTCTTAACATTTTCCCAAGGTAACTGGCCTATAGTTAACTGTTTTTTGATTCCTTCCCTTTTTGAATTAAGTGTTACATTGGCAGTTTTCCAAGCTTCTGGACTTTTCCAGAATTTAAGGATTTTCGGAAGATTACTACCAGTGCATCCATTATCTCTGTAGCTACTTCCTTTAATATCTCAGGATGCAGCCCATCAGATCCAGGGGACTTATTGGCCTTTAGCCCATTTAGTTTCTCTAGTATTTTTTCTCTAGTCATAGTTATTGTATTTATTTCCTCCCCTGTTTTTGCCTCTTGAATATTAAATTTTTTGGATGTTATTAGTGTCTTCCATTGTGAAGACTGACGCAAAGTATTTATTCAACTCCTATGCTATTTTCTGGTTCCCATTTTTATTTACCTCGTCTCATTCTCTAAGGGATTTATATACACTTTGGTCTCTCTCGTTTTATAAATGTAAAGACGCTCTTACTTTCCGTTTTATATTACTTGCTAGTTTATCCTTGTCGATTTTTTTGGTCACCTTTTGTTGGCTTTTAAAATTTCCTAATCCTTTGGTGTAACACTAATCTTTGCCTCATTGTATGTTTTCTCTTTCAGTTTAATACTATTCTTCACTTCTTTGGTTAACCATGGTTGATTTAACCCCTTCTTAGAATCCTTCTTCCTCATTGGGATATATCTTTGTTGTCAGTCACAAACCATTTTCATAAACGTCTGCCATTGCTCATCTTTTCTGCTACAATCCTTTCCTAATCCACTCCAGTCAACTCTGCCCTAATTTCTTTGTAATTACCCTTATTTAAGTTTAGCACAGTATGACACATGTTTCTCACTCTCAAACTGAATGCTAAATTCTCCATGTTATGGTCACTATTTCCTAGTGGATCTTTTATTTTGAGATTGTTTATTAAACCTGCCTCATTACACATGACTAGATCCAATGGTATGTCTATAATGCAAGTGGTCTGCCTATCAAATATTTGTTTGTAAATTAGATATTTTATACAGGTTTTAAGATCAGTAAGTAATTTGGCTGAACAGTTGACAGATAAACTCTGTTTGAGTTTGCTTTTATGTCCTCTAAAGTACAAACAAAATAAATGAATCTATATGGACAAGGGCAACTCAGTCAACGTAGCACCAGAGGATCAGGAGTAGTTCATTCAGGTCTACAGGGGTAGTAGAGAAATAAAGATATATGCTTACATTGTCCTTCATCATGTAACAGAAAACATTCAACTCATTTCACAAACAACAAATTATTTGGGTTAAATTATTGCCCATTCACAGTCAATGACTGGAAAATTCTGTCTCTAATAAGATCCAAATAACATCAGTGCGATAATTAGTTAAGTATAAGATATACTTTAAGAGAAATAACTTTATTTTCTCCAAAAATGGCACTAGAGTATCCTTAACATTCATCTACCTAGCAACAAGACATCGAGTTCTCAGTTTAATGTCTTGAACAGAAAAAAAAATTCTTCCATTCTGAAGGCCCGAGTTCAAAAATGATAATTCAAATTTGTCTGCCTGACTTTGGGAAAATTGCTACAAGATGGAGGGTGTGATTTAATGGCCATGCTACGCCCAAAAAGCAGCTTGTCGTGACACAGCGTGGCTGATAAAAACCGGGAGACCCTGCTGCTAGATCTACCTGGCTCGCAACATCTCGCAAGATCTAACACGACCTCACGAGACGTTGCGATGTGAATCCTGTCCAGTGTGGATGGGATCACTTTTTAGCAAATCTGCATATTAAAACGAGACAGCTAGTCTCACTTTAATGTGCAGATTCCTGAGATACCCGAGGCACAGGATCAATCTCCCTCACCTGGGAGATCTCGGGTGAGCGCCATTCAGCATTGCCTCCATAAACGGGGACCAGACAGAAAGGCACTCGTGAGGGTCTCCCAGGGGATCAGAGGCCCCATGTGCATGCCCTTTGCACAGGGTGGTACCTGTCAAGGTGCCAGATGGCTTGGCGCTGTCAAGGTGCCCAGGTGGCACTGCCAGCTGGCAGGGGCACTGTTGGCACTGCCAAGGTGCCAAGCTGGCATTTTCTTGTGCTGGTGCGTTCAGGCATATCTTGCCAGTTCTTCTAATTGGAATGGGATAACGTGGAAGCAAAAATGCAGCAAATGCAGATTGTATTTTTTAAAATAATAGTCATGTGAGATGGAGAACTTCCAATATTGTTAGTTTCCCTTCCTTGTTGAGAAAGATAAAAGGTTGTCTTTTTAGAGGGTCATTCTCTGCTTAGGTGACCAGTTAAAACAAGAATCAGACTTTTGCTATCTTTGAAGACATGAGGTTTTCTGACAGGCCTAGAAGCAGAAGCTCTTTAAGTGCTTCCAGAGAAAGCTGATCATCATTGTTTATTAGCACTGAAACAATTTGCTGGGCCATATATTTCACATTATTCCAATAAAGTATTAATGTTTCACTCACTGGCAGTTAATATTTATGAAAAATAAATTGTGCTACCACATAATGTTTAATATTAGATAGGAGACTTCCGGTGGCGGCTATGAGGGAGTAGGTCGCACATTTGGTGGCTCCCGTTTCGGTCGGACTTTTGGACCTGTTCCCCCGACTTTTTTGCGCTTTTGAGCGCGGAACTGGAAAGCGATAGCACTCAGGCACTGAACCCATACAGAGTTGTATGGACTTAAGAAGCCGGAGGGACCGTCAACAGCAGAAGAAGTGGTCAAGCAAGGGCACGGTGGAGGCTGTGAGAGATATCAATATGGCCAATGTCCAGAGCAAGGCGTCGACAGCCCAGCCTACAACGGAGCAGCTGCTACAGGCCATGCAGGAGGGCTTTTTAGCTCTGAAGCGCGATAACTTGGAGCCGCTCCAGAAGTCGATGGACCGATTGGAAAAAAGGCTGGATGATCAGGCTGAGAAGCTCCAGAAGCTGGAGAAGACGGTGGAGGAGCAGGCCGACTTTCAAACAGTGGCGGGCGTGGAGATTCGGAAGTTGAGGATCAGCAAAAAATGCTCCTGGAAAGGCTGAAAGACCTAGACAACAGATCTTGCCGGCAGAATGTAAGAATCGTTGGTCTCCCAGAGAGGGCTGAGGGGCTGGATGCTGCCGTGTATATGGAGAGCATGTTTCAGAAGCTGCTGGGGAACGAGGTGTTCCCTCGCCCGCCGGTGGTGGACAGGGCACACAGAGTGCAGGTGAGGCAGCCGCGACGAGGGAGTCCCACACGAGCGATGGTGGTCCTGTTCCACAGGTACCTGGACATGGAGCGGGTTCTGCAATGGCCAAGAGCACACAAAGCTGTACTTGGGACAATAGCACCCTGCGTGTTTACCAAGACCTGAGCACTGAGGTGGCCAGGAGGAGGGGAGGCTACAGGCAGGTGAAGGAGATTTTGTATAAGAACAAGGTGAAATTCGGGCTGCTTTTTCCGGCGCGACTGTGGGTTACGTATGAGAGTCAGCACCACTATTGCGAGGAACCTGAGGAGGTGATGGACTTTGTTAAGAAGCAAGGGCTGGCCCTGAGCTGAGGACTCTTGGACTCATGGTAGAACGTTTAAGTCTATTTTGTTTCTCTCTCGCTGTGAGGGATGCCTGCATGCTTGGGTCCTTTCTTTTCGTTTGTTCAACCTTTTTAGGTGGAGGTATTTTGGTTGCGATGTGTTTTTCTTGTTCTTTTTCGTGGTTTCCTTGAATGTTTCCTTTTTGGGTTACTTGTTTGGTGGAGTTTTGGTTGAGGGAAAATATAAAAAAGAAAATAGTTAAAAAGATGCGGTTCTGATAGGGGTTTCGGGGGAATGTTTTGCAATATTTTTCTGTGTTTGGAGGGGAAGGGTTGTGAGTGCCTGGTACTTATCTCAATTTGTTTGATTTAGATTGCACTATTGTTGGGGATGTTTCTGACTTGTATAGAGTTTCTGTTTAAGCAGGACTGGTTTGGGGAAGTGGTATGGATGGGCCGGGGGGAGGGGAGCCAGGGAACAAAGGGTGAGAGAAGCACTGGCGCCGAAGCTGTGAGCCACCAGGCTAGCTGGGTGGGCTAGTCAACGGAAGCCGTGTGGGGGGGGGGGGGGGTGGTGTTCATATAGTTAGATTAGAGCAGGGGTTAGGTGGTAGGATGGTGTTGCTAGGGGGGGTGGGGGGGGAAGTTGATCTGCTGACTAGGATGGAAATTGGACATGGCAACAGTGGGGAGATCATGGGTGGAGCCGGCCAGGAGGCGGGCCAGAAGATGCGCGACACATGGCTGGGGGGCTGGCCAAGGAAAGGGGATGGCTGATCGGCAAAGGGGGGGGGGGTGGAGGGCGAAGTGCCCCCCCCCCCCCAACTAGGCTGATCTCCTGGAATGTTAGAGGGCTAAACGGGCCAGTGAAGAGGGCGCGTGTGTTCGCACATTTGCGGGTTCTTAAGGCGTATGTAGTCCTGCTGCAGGAGACACACCTGAAAGTGGCAGACCAGGTTAGGCTAAGGAAGGGCTGGGTTAGTCAGGTCTTTCATTCGGGGCCTGATTCTAAGACTAGGGGGGTTGTGATCCTGATTAATAAAAGGGTTCAATTTGAAGCGGAGGGTACAGTTGCGGATGGGGGCGGCAGATTTGTTATGGTGAGGGGTAAGCTCGAACGGGTGAGAGTAGTCTTGGTTAGTGTGTATGCCCCTAATTGGGACGATGTGGATTTTATCAGGAGGTTGCTGGGGAAGATCCCCGACTTGGACTCGCGCAAACTGATCATGGGTGGGGACTTTAACACAGTCCTGGACCCGAGCCTGGGTCGGTCGTGTTCAAAAACGGGCAGGTTGCCAGCGATGGCAAAGGAACTGAGAGGGTTCATGGAGCAAACATGGGGGAGCAGATACGTGGAGATTTAGCCGGCCGGCGGCGAGGGAGTTTTCGCACTACTCCCACGTACACAAGGTGTATTCCCGAATTGATTTCTTTGTCATGAGTAGGGACTTGCTGGCCGGGATGGTGGGGCAGAATATTCGGCAATTGCCATATCGGAACATGCTCCGCACTGGGTAGATCTACAGATTTGTAAGGATAGCTTTCAGCGCCCACAATGGAGGCTGGAAGTTGGATTGTTAGCGGACGAGGCAGTGTGTGAGAGACTCAGGAGATGCATGCAGAATTACCTTATACTGGAGAAGTCTCAGCAGTGGTGCTCTGGGAGGCGCTGAAGGCAGTGGTGAGAGGGGAGCTGATCTCAATCCGGGCTCATAGGGACAGGACAGACAGGGCAGAGACGGACTGACTGATTAAGGAAATTTTACGGACGGACAGGAGCTACGCGGGGTCCCCGAGGCTAGAGCTACTCAGGAAACGACACAGGCTGCAGGCCGAGTTCGGGGTGCTGACTACAGGCAAGGCCGTAGAGCAGCTTAAAAAGGCAAAAGGCGCGATATATGAGCATGGAGAGAAGGCCAGCAGAATGCTCGCGCAACAACTAAGGAAGAGAGAAGCGGCTAGGGAGATGGGAAGGATAGCGGCTAGGGAGATGGGAAGGATAGCGGATGGGGAGGGAAATCTGGTGGGGTCCCGGCAGGGCTGAACAAGGTGTTGAGGGACTTTTATAGTAAGCTGTACACTTCGGAACCCCCCCAGGGGACCGGAGGGGATGAGGCGATTCCTGGACGGACTGACCTTCCCAAGAGTGGGTAGGGGGGTGGTAGACGGACTGGTCAGGATCGAAGAGGTATTGAGGGGCCTGAAGGTCATGCAGTCGGGTAAAGCCCGGATGGGAATCCGGTGGAGTTTTATGAAAAGTTTGCCGAGATAGTGGGGCTGGTGCTGGTCAGGGTTTTTAACGAGGCAAGAGACAGGGGGTTCTACCCCCGATGATGTCGCAGGCCGCTATTTCACTTATTCTGAAACGGGATAAAGACCCGGAGGCTTGTGGGACTTACAGGCCGATCAATTCTTTGATCAATGTAGACGCTAAATTACTGGCCAAGATCTTGGCGATTAGATTTGAGGACTGTACCAGACGTAATTGCGGAGGACCAAACCGGGTTCGTAAAGGGTCGGCAATTGGTGGCCAATGTAAGAAGGCTGCTTAATGTGATTATGATGCCCTGGAGAGCGGGGAGGCAGAGATAGTGGTAGCTATGGATGCGGAAAAGGCTTTTGACCGGGTCGAGTGGGACTATCTGTGGGAGGTGCTGGGATGGTTTGGGTTCGGGGAGGGGTTCATTGACTGGGTTAGGCTGTTGTATCAGGCCCCAGAGGCTAGTGTAAGGACGAACAGGACGACATCAGATTATTTCAGACTGCACCGCAGGACAAGACAGGGTTGCCCTCTCTCCCCACTGCTGTTCGCGCTGGCCCCTGACAATTGCTCTGAGAGCTTCAAGGGACTGGAAGGGGCTGGTCCGGGGGGAGGTGGAACATAAAGTCTCGTTATACGCGGATGATCTGCTTTTATACGTAGCGGACCCAATGGTGGGGATGGGCGGTATCATGGAAACCCTGAAGGAATTTGGCCGGTTTTCAGGATATAAACTGAACGTGGCTAAGAGCGAGTTGTTTGTAATTCAGGCGAGGGGGAAGGAGAGTAGGCTGAAGGGGTTGCCGTTCAGGCTGGTAGGAAAAAGCTTCAGATACTTGGGGATACAGGTGGCATGGGACTGGGCAAGTTGCATAAGCTCAACCTGTCCCGACTGGTGGAACGAGTGAGGGAGGAGGTGCGGAGTTGAGATGCGCTCCCGCTGTCACCAGCGGGGAGGGTGCAGACTGTTAAGGTGACGATTCCCCCGAGATTCTTGTTCATATTTCAGTGTCTCCCTGTTTTCATCCCGAGGTCCTTCTTTAAGAGGCTGAATAAAATTATCCTGGGATTTGTCTGGGCGGGGAAGTCCCCGCGGGTGAGGAAGGTGATGCTCGAAAGGAACAGAGGGGAAGGGGGGCTGGCGTTGCCGAACTTCAGCAATACGACTGGGCGGCCAACAGAGCGATGATAAGGAAATGGATGGTGGGTACGGGGTCAGTTTGGGAGCGGATGGAGGCTGCTTCGTGCAGGGGCATCAGTTTGACAACCCTGGTTATGGCGCCTTTGCCGCTCCCGTCGGTGCGGTCCTCCTCCAGCCTTGTAGTGGTAGCGACTCTTCGGATCTGGGGCCAGTGGAGGAGGCATATAGAGGAAGTGAGGGCATCGGTGTGGACCCCAATCTGCGGCAATCACCGATTTCCCCCGGGGAACATGGACGGTGGGTATCGACTGTGGCGGAGGGCGGGGATTGCAAGGGTGGGTGATCTGTTCTTGGAAGGGAGCTTCCCGAGCATGAGGGCGTTGGAGGAGAAGTTCGGGCTGGCGGGAGGGAATGACTTCAGATACTTACAGGTGCGGGATTTCGTGCGCAGGCTGGTGCCGTCCTTCCCATGCCTCCCGCCAAAGGGGAGGCAGGACAGGGTAGTTTCTAGGGGAGAGGTAGGTGAGGGTAGAGTCTCAGATATTTACAAAGAACTAATGGGAGCAGAGGATACATAGACTGAGGACCTGAAGCTTAAGTGGGAAGAGGAGCTCAGGGGGGGAGATGGAGGACGGTATTTGGGCAGAAGCTCTGAGCAGAGTAAACATGACCGCAACATGCGCCAAGCTCAGTCTGATCCAGTTTACGGTCGTGCACCGGGCCCATATGACGGTGGCCCGGATGAATAAATTCTTCGGGCTGGAGGACAAGTGTGCCAGATGCGCCATTGGGCCGGCTAATCACGCGCACATGTTCTGGTCGTGCCCTAAACTCAGGGGGTACTGGCAGGGATTCACAGACATCATGTCCCGGGTTTTGAAAACTGGGGTGGTAATGAGTCCTGAGGTGGCAACCTTTGGGATGTCGGAGGACCCGGGAGTCCAGGAGGAGAAGGAGGCCAACGTCTTGGCCTTTGCTTCCCTGGTAGCCCGGCAACGAATACTGTTGGCATGGCCCCCGAAGACCTAAGTATGGCTATCGGACATGGCAAGCTTTCTCGGTCTTGAGAAAGTTAAGTTCGCCTTGAGAGGTTCACTATCGGGGTTCGCCCGGAGGTGGCAGCCATTCATTGACTTCTTCGCAGAGAATTAACCGTCGGGGGGGGGGGGGGGGGGGGGGGGGGGGGGGGCTGGGGGCTGGGGGCTGGGGTAGAGTAGAGTAGGGGGTGGATTAGGCAGGTCCTTGCGAGAATGGAGTTGTGGTTTGTACTATGCGTTATTTGCTTTTCTTTTTTGTACGGTACTATACAATGTCATTGTTTTATATGCCAAAAAATACCTCAATAAAATTGTTTATTAAAAAAATATATATTAGATAGGATTTAGCTGTACACCTTTTGGGCTGGATTCTCCGGTCCCCCAGCCGTGCGTTACTCTGCAGCGCATCATTCACCGGCAGCGGGATTCTATACTCCCGCCGCATGTCAATGGAATTTTCTATTATAGCCACCCCATGCCGCCAGGAAACCGCTGCCAGTGTTGCCAGCGGGAAAAGTGAGTCGCAACGACTGGAGAATTTCGGCCCTTGTTTCTGAACTCCCCTTTCTTGATACTTCTGAGAACTGAAATGAAATGAAAATCGCTTATTGTCACAAGTAGGCTTCAAATGAAGTTACTGTGAAAAGCCCCTAGTCGCCACATTCCGGTGCTTGTTCGGGGGGGCTGGTACAGGAATTGAACCGTGCTGCTGGCCTGCCTGTGTCTGCTTTAAAAGCCAGCTATTTAGCCCACTGTGCTAAATCAGCCCCTGAATCAGCCACAACTGCTGTGTGAGGGATAGTCTAGAAGTAGAATTCACCTTACAATGATTCCATGAATCTTGCTCCTGCATCATCCTAATAGTAGGTGGAATTAATTCACTCTTGTTACAGAATATATATTTTTAAGAACCTTGTATGATGCTGACTTTGGATCTCCATGTTGGAAAGTATCCTGTTCCCAGCACAATTATCCCTTGTGTTGCTTAGAACAAAATTTCAAAGTGTTACAATCCCAGTTGATGTTATAACTGGGCGGGAAGATCCCAGAATGGAACCTTAGCTCAAAAGACCGTGGAGCAGATTCTCCGTTTGCAGGATAAGCGCTGACGCCAGGACTCAATTGCGAGAGTTCGATGTTGACGAAAGCGGTGCCGGTTCAAAGTGATTCAGGACATCGTAATGGGCTAGTACAGGCGCCACATGGAAGTAGTGCAATTCCAACGAACGCTAGTGCGTGATTCATCAGGATTGGCACTGGAGAGCCTGACAAGCAGGAGCTGCATGTAGGCACTCCGCTCCCCATGCACCCTTGTCCCAGCCAAGAAGATGGCTCTGGTTACGCTGGAGCGTGCCCATCCTGTTGATGGGTCAGCTGGGACCAGAGGGTATCTTGGGGGGTGGCCTGGGACGCACCCATACGACCTGTGGCGCTATCTTCACAGTGGGCAGTCAGCGGCGGAATTAATCAGGGATTACCCACAGTCACCCTTAATCTACACAGCCCCCCCCCCCCCCCCCCCAACTAATGCTCGATGTTATCCAGTTCTTGAAAGTGCATAATAAATAGTGCCCATGACTTGTAGAACCCCTCCGAGCTTCCCCTCAGTTCGAACTTAACCTTCTCAAGGGAAGATCCCAAACCTGCATGTACCTAAACACTTCTCCCTGCTCTAGCCCATACTTCGCTTCCAGCTCCCTCAATCCTGCAAACCGACCCCAAAGAAACAAATCTTTTAGCGTCTTAATCCCCTTCTCTTCCCATTTCCGAAAACTTCCATCCCACCTCCCTGGCTCAAATCTGTGGTTCCCCCGAATCGGCATTTCCCTTGACCCTAAACCCAACCCAAAGTGTTGGCGAAACTGCCTCCAGATTTTCAATGAAGCTATTATTACCAGACTCCCTGAATATTTCCCCGGAGCTATCTGGAGCGGCGCTGTTGCAAGTGCCTTCAGCTCCGACCCCCTGCACAAACTCTCCTCCATTCTGACCCACTGAGAATCAACCCCTCTGACCCAGCTCCGCACTTACCCCACATTCGCCGCCCTGTAGTAGTACATCAGGTTCGGGAGACCCAAACCCGCTGCCTGCCTTCCCCTCTGTAGCAGCACCTTTCTCACTCTGGCCACCTTCCCTCCCCACATGAATGAGGTAATCCTTCCCTCAATCTCCCTAAAAAAAGACTTTGGCAGGAAAATAGGTAGGCATTGAAAAATATTCACGAATCGCGGCAACACATTCATTTTAACCGCCTGTACCCGACCTGCCAGTGACAGAGGAAGGCCGTCCCACCTTGCCAGATCGGCTTTCACTCTCCCCACCAAACTAGTGATGTTGTTCCTGCGAAGCTTCCCCCACTCCCGGGCAACCTGCACCCCCAGATACCTAAAATGAGTCCCTGCTCTACGGAATGGCAGCCCCCCCACCCCTGCCCCCACCCCCGGCCGAGACACCACAAAGTACTCACTCTTGTCCAGGTTCAACTTGTACCCCGAGAAAGACCCAAATACCTGCAGTAGCTCCAATATTCCTCTTATCGCCGCACTCGGTTCCGACACATACAGCAGCAAGTCGTCGGCATATAAGGACACCCTATGCTCTATCCCCCCCCCCCCCCCGCCCCCCGTACTATTCCTTTCCATGCTCCCGAACTTCTCAATGCGATGACCAACGGCTCAATCGCAAGTGCAAACAGCAGGGGGGACATAGGACATCCCTGTCTCGTTCCACGGTGGAGAGAAAAGTCTCTCGAACTGATATTATTTGTGCGGACACTCGCCTTCGGTTCCTTATATAATAACTTTACCCAGTTCACAAACCTTGGTCCAATCCCAAACCACTCCAGCATTGCCATCAGGTACCCCCATTCTACCTGATCAAACACCTTCTCGGCGTCCAATGCCACAACTACCTCTGTTTCCTTTCTTTCCGCCGGTGCCATAACAACGTTCAAAACCCTCCTAATGTTTGAAAACAGCTGCCTCCCTTTCACAAACCCTGTCTGATCCTCCCCTATCACCTGCGGGAGGCACTCCTCCAGCCTACCCGCCAGTACCTTGGCCAATACCTTTGCGTCCACATTCAGAAGTGATATGGGCCGATACGACCCACACTCCGTCGGATCCTTTTCTTTTTTTAGCAACAAGGAAATCGATGCCTGCCCCAAGGTTTGCGGCAACACCCCCCTTCCCTATCGCCTCTTCAAACATCCCCACCATCAGGGGTGCCAACCAAATTTTTTATAATATTCCACCGGAAACCCATCCGGCCCTGCCACCTTCCCCGACTGCATCCTCCCAATCGCATCCTTTATCTCCTGCTCCACCAATGCTCCTTCTAATGTAGCCCTGTCCCCCCCTCCCCTAGCTTCGGGTACTCCAACACATCTAGAAATTTCTGCATCTCACGGTCTCCCCCGAGTGGCTCTGACTTGTACAACCTCTCATAAAACTCTTCAAAAACGTTGTTAATCAGCACTGGGGCCACCACCAACTTCCCTGCCCTATCCTTCACCTGAAGAATTTCCCTTGCCGCTGCCTCCCTCCGGAGCTGACCTGCTAACATGTTCTTGTTCATAAACTGCACCCCTTGCTCATCTCAGTTGGCGCACCGCCTTCCTGGTGGACAGTCGGTCGAAGCTCGCCTGTAGTTCCTTCCTCTTTTCCAGCTTCGCCGGGTCCCCATCCTCTGCATACCTCCTATCTACCTCCAACATCTCATCTATTACCCTCTGCCGCTCCAACCTCTCCACTTTATCCACCCTGGCCTTAAACAAAATTACCTCACCTCTCACCACCTCCTTTAGAGCCTCCCAGACGACTGCCTTCGACACCTCACCCGTACAATTGAAACCTACATATTCCTTAATTACCTTTTCAATTGTCTCACAGAACACTTTGTTCCCCAAAGCCCCACATTCAGTTTCCACCCCGGTCTCTGCGCTGCCCCTTTCTCCAGCACCATATCCACCCAATGTGGAGCGTGATCTGACACTGCAATTGCAGAGTATTCCGACCCCTTGACTCCAGCCAGCAAAGCCTTCCCCACCACAAAAAAGTCGATCCGCGAGTATACATTATGGACCGCTGAGAAAAATGAGTACTCCCGTTCCCTTGGGTGCAGGAACCTCCAAGGGTCCACCCCTCCCATTTCTACCATTAGCCCAGCCAGCGCCTTCGCCCCCCCCTGATGGGACCAGCGAGCACGGCCGTGATGTGTCCAACCTTGGCTCCTGCACCAAGTTCCAGTCCCCCCCCCCACAATCAGCTCATGCGTGTCCAAGTCGGGAATAGCCCCAAACACCTTCCTCGCGAATCCCACATCGTCCCAATTGGGACCGTATACACTTAACAGCGCCACTAATCTCCCCTCCAGCGCCCCTGCCACAATCACATATCTACCCCCCTGATCTGCCACCACTTTCTCCATCTGGAAGCGTACCCTTTTGCTGACCAGCACCGCTACCCCTCGAGCCCGTCCATCAAATCCGTAGTGAAACACTTGGCTAACCCAGCCCTTTTTAAGTCTCACCTGGTCCTTCACCCTCAAGTGAGTCTCCTGCAGCATTGCTATATCGGCTTTCAAACTTTTAAGATGTGCAAGCACCCTTGAACTCTTGACCGGACCTCCGAATCCTCTCATGTTCCACGTGACTATCCTTACTGGGGGTCTCTCTCTCCCCCCCCCCCCCCCCCCCCCACCTTTCTTATCCACCATCACCATACCACCGGGACCTGCCCCATAAGCCTGACTAGTCCCTGTCCATTGTTAATATCAAACCCCTTCCCCCCCCCCCCCTCCCAAGAACCCCCCCCCTGCAAAAACATCCCCCAACATCCATCCCTCCACCCCCTCTTGCTCACCTCGTAGACCCATTGAAGCCTGCTATCCAGGCTCCAACGTCCGCAGTCCTCCTCTCACCTCACCCCCGTTCACTAACTGACTTTAGTTAGCTAGCGCGGGTGGCTCCCCCCCGCCAATACCTCTCGCCCCCTTCCACCCAGTCCCAGAGAAAGAAACACCAAAACAAACCCAACAATCCAACGCCTACAATTCACTAACATAACATTTAACCGTCGCAACACAGAACGCCATTAACTTGAACTCTGTAACAATGCAAAGAGAAGTAAGTTTCAATACAAATCAGTAAAAAGAAAGTTGTAACATTTGCACATTTTCCAGCCGCTCAAACACAGTCCACAGTCTCTCTTCCAGTTCCGCTCTCCACGTCTGTCCCAAGCCTTCTGCATTCACGAACGCCTCAGCCGCCTCCGCTGTCTCAAAATAAAAGTCTTTGGCTTTATATGTTACTCTCAACTTCGCCGGGTACACCACACCAAATCGCACCCCCTTGTACAAAGCCGCCTTCACTCGCCCAAACGCCGCTCGTCCTTTTGCCAACACCACCATCAAGTCCTGGTAGATCCGAACCGCAGTACCATCCCACAGCACCTCACGCCCCTGCTTCGCCCAGCTTAATACCTTCTCCTTCATGCAAAACTTATGGAAGCAGATAATTACTGCCCTTGGCGGCTCATTCACTTTGGGCTTCGGCCTTAATGACCGATGAGCTCGGTCTAGCTCGTACAGGGTGGGGCTCTCACCCTCCCCCATCAGCTCTGCCAATTCTTAGTGAAGTATTGCGTTGGCCTTGGTCCCTCTGTCCTTCGGGCAAGCCCATAATTCTCAAATTGTGCCGCCTTGAGCGGTTTTCCAAGTCTTCCAGCTTTGCTCGGAGTCCACCACCCTCCGCAGCTTGTCCCCCATCGAGGTGACCTGGCCGCTGTGCTGTGTCACGGCCTCCTCCACCTCCTTCATCTTCTCGCCCTGCTCTCTCACCTCGGCCGATGCCTTTGCCACCTCCACCCTCATCGGGCCGATTGCCTCCTCCACCAATGACCTCAACACGACCGCCGTCTCTTTCCTCAAGGCCTCCATGTGCCTCTGAAACTGTTTCTCCAGCTCCACTGCCATCACCTCGGTCATCCTCTCCACCGTAAGTAGTGCGGCCACCGCCTTGCAGTTCGGCTTCCGCCATCCGGTCAACACTTTTGCTCGTCTTCTCCTTCGGCGACGAACCCGCGTTTCCTCCTTTCTTTGACGCTGCTCTTCGCATCCTTTAGCGGCTTATTGTTTTTTATCTTCTTTCTTTTCTCCTCTCTCCCCCATCACCCTCCTGCCCTTCATCAATCTGACATTCTTTTTTTGAAAAAAAAAGGGGGAGAGTGGAAAAAAAAACTTTCACTAAACTTCCTTAAACCTTCTTTCTTTCTCCTCTGCATTCACCTGGGACCAGGCTTCACCTTCTTTCTTCTTCCTAGGTGGGAGCCATCCGACTTGGAGCACCCTCCCTACATAGTGCCCTGGCCTCGGCCTCCTCGTATTTGTAATTTTCACAATTTAACATGTTGACATTTCTAAAACAACCGCATGGATCGACGCACAAAATATCCCCTAAAATAACAACAAACTATAAACCACGTCCCCCACTTCTCCCGCCCTGTCTCCAATTGCCCGTATACTCAGCTCCCTGTCCTTATTTAACATTACCCTGCCTCCTATTTTCCCCCCCTAACATTTTCCCTTTCCCCCCTTATTGCTGACGTTCAGTTTTTGTTAACGAAATCGATGAACGGCTGTCAACTCCGGGCGAATCCCTGTATTGAACCTCTCAGAGCGAGCTTGAGTTTCTCCAGACTGAGAAACCCTACCATATCGCTGACCCACCCTCCTGACTTCGGGGGCTCCGAGTCCCTCCATCTCAGCACGATCTGGATCTGTCTCCGGGCCACCAGGGAGTTGAAGGCCAGGATATCGGCCTCCTCCCCCCCCCCCCCCCTGTCCCCGGATCCTCCGACACCCCAAATATTGCCAGTTCTGTACTCGGAGTTACCCTACCTTCCAGGACTTCTGACATAACATCTGCAAATCCCTGCCAGATTTCCCTCAGTTTCGGACATGCCCAAAACATATGAGCATGGTTGGCCAGGCTACCCCCACACCGTCCACATCTGTCCTCCACCTGTGCCTTGAAGAATCTACTCATCCGCGCTATCGTTATGTGGGCCCTGTAGACTACCTTGAACTGAATCAAGCTAAGTCTAGCACAGGACGAGGATGCATTTACCCTTTTTCCCACAGTTCAGTTTTTCCAGCTCCCCTCCGAGCTCCTCTTCCCACTTCCTCATCACCTCTCTGATAGGGGCCCCTTCCCACTCTTAACAATTCCCTGTATATATCCGAAACCTTCCGACCTCCAACCCCTGTTTTTGACAGCACTTTATCCTGTAGTCCCCTCAGAGGGAGGCGAGGAAAGCCTGGAACCTGCCTCCCAAAAGTCCCGGACTTGAAGGTACCGAAACTCGTTCCCACCCGGCAAATCAAACTCCTCCTCCTCATGTCTCCAAGGTCGGAAAGCCCTCCTGGATGAATAGATCCCCAAACCTGTCAATCACTGCCCGTTGCCATACCGTAATTCCCCATCCGGCCCCCCGGGACAAACCGGTGATTGTCACAGATCGGTGACCACACTGACGCCCCCTCCAGTCTTATATGCTGCCTCCATTTCCCCCACATCCTTAGGGTGCCATCACCACAGGACCTGTAGAGTACCGAGCCGGCGAGAACGGCAGGGGCGCCATCAGTAAAGTCTCCACACTCGTACCTTTGCAGGATGCTGGCTCCATCCGCTCCCAAACCGACCCCTCCACCACTATCCACTTCCTGACCATCGATATGTTGGCAGCCCAGTAATTGTTAATAAAGCTCGGGAGAGTCAAGCCCCCTTCTCCGCAGGTCCGTTCCAGGAGTGCCCTCTTTACTCTCGGGGTTTTACCCACCCATATAAACCTCGATATTGCCGCATTCATACTTCTGAAAAAAGCCTTTGGGACAAAAATCGGGAGACATTGAAAAACGAAAAGCAGTCTCGGAAGGACAGTCATCTCCACCGTCTGAACCCTTCCCGCCAGGGTCAGTGGGAGCATGTCCCACCTACGGCAATCCCTTCTCACTTGATCCACTGCTTTGCCCAAATTTAACTTGTGAAGCTGCCCCCAATCCTTGGCCACTTGAATCCCCAGATACCTAAAACTCCTCCCACCCACGTTAAAAGGTAGCTCCTTCAGTCTGCTTTCCTGCCCCTGTGCCTGGATCACGAACATCTCGCTCTTTCCCATATTTAACTTATAACCTGAAAATTGCCGAAATTCTCCTAATACCTCCATGATTCCGGTCATCCCCCCTCCCCACCGGATCCATGCCCCCCCCCCCCAACTATACCCCGCCAGGCATTTGCTGCTCTCAGGGCCATTCCTAAGGGTTCTATGGCCAGGGCAAACAGTAATGGGGAGAGCAGGCAGCCCTGCCTTGACCCCCGACATAAACTAAAGTATTCCGACCGAACTCGGTTAGTTCTTACTTTTGCCACCGGGGCCCGGTACAATAACCGGCCCCACTCCACAAGTCCCTGGCCAAACCCAAACCTGCCAAAAATATCCCATAGATACTTCCACTCCACGCGGTCGAAAGCCTTCTCCGCGTCCATGGCGACTACCACCTCGGCCTCGCGCCCCTCCGTTGGCATCGTAATTATATTAAGAAGCCGTCTAATGTTGGATTTCAGGGCCTGCCCTTTACAAATCCCGTCTGATCCTCCCCAATGATCTCCGGGACACAATCCTCTATTCAAGTGGCCAGGACCTTTGTCAATAATTTGTCATCTACATTCAAGAGGGAAATTGGTCTGCACGATCCACAGCTCTCCGGATCCTTGTCTCGCTTCAGGATGAGAGAAATTGATGCCCGTGATAACGTTGGGGGGAGTACTCCTAGCTCCTTGGATTCGTTAAAAGCCTTAACCAGGAGCGGCCCCAGTAACCCAGAGAACTTCTTATAAAATTCCACTGGGAATCCGTCAGGTCCCGGGGCTTTACCCGATTGCATCGCCCCCAGTCCATCTATCACCTCCCCAAGCCCAATCGGGCCCTCCAGGGCCTACATCAGCTCCTCATTTACCTTCGGTAACTCTAGTCTCCCCAGGAATTGATTCATGCCCTCCTCCCCAACCAGGGATTCCGACTCGTATAGCTGGCTATAGAATTCCCGGAACATTTCATTCACCGCCCCCGGGTCCGTCACCGTCTTCCCCCTCAAATCCTTTATTTTCCCTGTTTCTCTCGTTGCCTCCTGTTTCTTCAGCTGATACGCCAGCATTCTGCTAGCTTTCTCCCCATGCTCATATACTGCCTCTTTTACCCTCCTCAGCTGTCCCTTTGCCTTACCTGTGGAAAGGAGCCCAAATTCCATTTGAAGTCTCTGACGCTCCTTCAGGAGCTTCTCATTTGGAGACTCCGAATATCTCCTGTCCACCTGTAAGATTTCTCCTACCAACCTGTCCAGCTCCGACCGCTCAGTTTTATCCCTGTGGGCTCGAATCGAAATACATTCCCCTGTAATAACCGCTTTCAGTGCCTCCCAGACCACCCCAGCTGCAATCTCTCCCTTGTCATTGATCTTTATGCACCCCCGAATGGCCTCTCTCACTCGCTCACAGATCTCCTCATCTAGTCTCCACTGTGGGTGCTGGGGCATTCCCTTGCCTGTCCGTAGATCTATCCAGTGTGGTGCGTGATCTGAAACCACAATTGCTGAGTACTCAGTGTCCTCAACCCCCGCTAACAGTGTTTTATCTAGCACCAAGAAATCCATCCTGGAGTATGCCTTATGCACATGGGAGTAGAATGAATATTCCCTGCTCCTTGATCTCTCAAATCTCCACGGATCCACCCCTCCCATGCGCTCCATGAACCCCCGCAGTTCCTTTGCCATTGCTGATAGTTTCCCCAACCCAGCACTCGACCGGTCCAATCTCGGGTCCAGGACCGTATTAAAGTCACCCCCCATGATCAGCCGGTACGAGTCAAGGTCTGGGATCTTTCCCAGCACCGTCCTGACAAACGTGACATCATCCCAGTTTGGGGCATATATATTCACCAGCACCACTGCCATTCCCTCTAGCTTCCCGCTAATCATAACAAATCTGCCTCCCGGGTCTGCCTCTATCTTCCCCACCTCCAATGTCACCCTTTTGTTCATCATGATAGCCACCCCCTTGTTTTAAAGTCCAGTCCTGAATGCAAAACATGCTCGACCCATCCCTTCTTTAATCTAATTTGGTCTTCCAGCTTCAAGTGTGTCCCCTGTAACATGGCCACGTCCGCTTTTAACTGTCTCAGGTGTGCAAACTCACAAGCTCTCTTAACCGGCCCATTCTGTGCATGAACATTCCACGTAACCAGTCTGGTCGGGGGGCCCTTGCCCCCCCTCACCTGTCGGATCAGCCATGACCTTTCCTAGGCCAGCTCCTAGCCCGTGTTCCGCACCTCACTTGATCCGCCCCTTGGCAGCGACCACCATCTGATGTCCATCTCCAGTATCCAAGCTGTCCCTTACTCGTCAGCAGTACCCCTCCCCCTCCTCCCCCCACTTTGTCTTTCCTCAGCTCTCCCCCCACTTTGCTTCCGTGAACTAGCTATCCAGCTAGCCCATCAGCTCCCATCCTCTAGAGTTAAAAAACCTGCCATCTGCCAGCTTCCCTAAACATAGCACAGGCACTCAACACAATAACATCAACCCCCAAAAGCAAACACACCATCCCCCAACGCACAGGCAACAGGGGCCCACCCCTCCCCCTTTAACCGATTCTTATCAGTCCCATCACCTTCAAACAGAATCAAACACAATAGAAGAAGCTTCAAGCAGCTTAAGCAAAATTATGCATGCAAGAATCAACCATCTTTCTTAGAGAAAAGAACCCCTCCCCGTCGCAACTTAAAAGTTTTTTCCACTGTAACCCAGTACATAAAGCATTAAATCAAAATCAAATTACACAAGAAAGAAAAAAAAACCTTTTCTTCCCGAACATCGCGACTTAACTCACAGAATTAGAAAGACTGAAATTTTAAACAAGACAAAACAAAACACAGAACTATTTTTCTCTCCCCCCCCCCCCCCCCCCCCCCTCACTTTATCCCTTCCCCCAAACTCAGTCCATCATAGTTTGAATTTAAAAGTCCTTAAGCCAGATTATTGTCCTTCATAAAAGTAGCCACCTCTTCCGGAGAGTTGAAGTACAGCTCCCAGTTCTAATGGGTCACCCAAAGATGAGCCGGATATAGCAGTCCAAATTTAATGTCTTTCGCAAACAGGGCCGCCTTAACTTTGTTGAAACTTGCTCTCCTCTTTGCGAGTTCTGGTCCCCAATCTTGGTACACCCGGAACTCTGATTCTTCCCACGTGTACCATTTTGTCTGCCTGGCCCACTTCATCATACACTCCTTGTCGAGGAATTGATGTAGCCTCACCACCATGGCCCTCGGGGGCTCACGACCCTGGGGCTTACGTACGAGCACCCTATGTGCCCGGTCCACCTCCAGCGGCTTGTCAAACACATCGGCCCGACCATCTCCTGCAACATACGTACCCGCATCTGATCCCTCCTTTCCCTCTGGCAGCCTGACGATTCGGATATTTTGCCTGCGAGACCGGTTCTCCAAGTCTTCTACTTTATCCAGCAGTCGCTTCTGGCTGTCCTGTAGTATGCTAATTTCTAAAGCCATTGCAGTGGACTCCTCCTCTCGTTCAGTCGCCTGCTCCTGCAACTTTTGAATCTCCTGTCCCTGAGTCGTCCTTTTTTCCTCCACCCGTCAAACACCTTAATCGAGGCTATCGCCTGGGTCACGTCTTCTGCACACTCCTTACGATGCCGGGCAAACTTCTCATCCAGATACTCGACCCATTACTCCATCGATCAGTGAGCTGGCGTGGACACGCTTTGTCTAGTTACCATTGAGCTCGATGACCTCTGGGCCTTGCTTCCACTCATCTTTTGGTTTCTTCTTTTTCGACTCTTATTTGGACTCGATTCCATAAATTGAGGGTCACCTCCTTTTCCTCTCCCTTCGATCAACTTCTGTTCAGAAATTTCCTGAAAAATCCGGCTTAAAACCCATTAAAAAAACCACTAAGGGCGAGAGGTGCTGAATGTGCGACCTTTAACTCCATTGTCGCCACCGGAAGTTCCGTCTTAAAGGTTATTACACAAACTCTTAGGTCCAGCCACTGATTTCCACAATTAATTTATTTAAATGTCTCCCAAACTAGTAATTTTCACAAACCTTAGCACTACTGCAGATGTCTTTCTAGCCTCTCAGGATCCAATGCCTTTTGAATTCTCTGTGACTTTATTGAACAGTAACCTGTTCTGGTTCCCAGGGACGAAATTCTCCGGTATCGGCACGATGTCCGCCGATTGGCGCTCAAAATGGCACAAATCAGTCGGGCATCGCGCCGCCCCAAAGGTGCGGAATGCTCCGCATCTTTGGGGGCAGAGCCCCAACCTTAAGGGGCTAGGCCCGCGCCGGACGAATTTCTGGCTTCTGATTGTTCAGCCTCTCCCCTTCGAGTGCCCTGCAGCTGCTCAATGACATTCTTGAAACTAGCACCAACAAGTCAAAAGACAACGCACCATCCTGGATTCGGATCTGTAGTTGCAGAAATGCCTGTCTGATCCCCTAATTATAGAATCTTCTATCAATCACTATTGATTTCTCAATTTTCCTTCAGCCGCCCATGGTGCTGGGGACTCGGGCCTGACTGAAAACCCCAGAGAAACATCACTGTGACCAGCATTCAGAGCTGAATACCGGCCTGGAGGGCAAGATGCACTCGGGGAACACCTGCAGTACCGGCCTCCTCCTCTGCAGTAGCGTCAGTTGTCTGGCTCATACTCCTCTGCCCCTCTCCAAACTGTAAACAACACTCTTCAAGCCTGCCACTCACTGCAGTGCTTTAAATAGGCCTGACTTTGGAAGGTGCAACAGGCCCAATTCTCGCTATGTGTGATTACGTATTGTAATTGGCCGTGTTCTACTGCTGCTCGGATATTACATCCAAATGATACACCATATCAACACATGCTTGGTCCCATCGACTGAAACTCGCACCCATATAGGTAAAGAAAAAGATACATTTTTCAAAATATTTTCACAGATTGAAGTCAGTGACCCAAAATGCCATTACTTACTCGTATAAATAGAATACTGAATGAGCTGACAGAACCCACATAACCCATTCACAACCTGGTCAATCAGGGTTGGCAATACAGCCAAACAGTACACAAGTTTTATGCAGAATGCAAGCTAGGCTCAGGCATAAAAAGTTTGATTTCACAAATTAGTTACAAATTCTCCACACATAAAATAATTCATGTTACAACAACAGTGAAGTTGAGTATTCTTAAAAACATTATTCAGTTACGTTTATATTTCTTAAGTGTTTAAAATCTGCTATATGCCTGCTCTGAGCATTCCACTCTGGTTCTTTCGAGTGTAGGTGCCAAACAGTATGCAGCATAAAGCCCATGTTATGATATCTATATGCAATAGCTTGGCATTTTCTGAAGTGCCTTCTCCATTTAAACACAACAATACATGCCTGGGTGTTTTCAGGAAAAAAAAGTCTAGATCATTAAATATAATAGGTCTCAGCTGCAGTTATGATCACTGAAGCGTGCACACAATTCATCATAGCAAATTAGGTACATCTAAGAAACGTAAATGTCTCTGAGCATTTTGGATTCTTTACGAAAAATACCAATGCGAAAATGCACAAGCAAATCATTGTTTCATTCAAAATGTTTCTGAAATATTATTCGGCAAAGTAAGGTTAATTTTGACAGAAAATATACATATTTCTTTTGTGCCACTCTGTGCTTTAAAACTATGGGGCCACTGGAAAGACCTCTATCTGCATACATAATTTATTTATTTAATGTATCTTGTCTACTATTAAGAGATATGTAAGCCTAAACCGTTAATGCTTTAGTGACAAATATTTGAACACCAAGCCCTCATACTTGTCAAATACTCCCGGCATGTATTTAGATAATTGTCCTTTTTAACACGTCTTGTTTGTTGGATCTATAAAATGGATGATATTGTTTCTTAACTAAAGGTTCTTGAGATAAATTCAATGATTTAAAATTGGTACTTTATTTTCCGTTCTATTCGAATGTTCTGCTGTTTAATGTGCAATTATTCATTGCATTGAGTAGAATTTTACTTTTTTTGTTTTCTTTTCATGATGCATTATCTTTCTAGTACCTAGAATAGTAGTACAATGAATAAGTGTGAATTCTTTCCAGTATTATTCCCAATGTCCATTTAAGTTAGTGACAATTTCTCCAGTCACAATATATTTTGTTGCAGTGTAATCTGCAGTACACCTATTGTGCTGGATATCATAAAGCAGAATTAGAGAAATTTAGAAAACCACTATCTCTTAAGATTTCATTAATTAAACTAAAACCCAATTATATTGTTCTCATATTTTGGTGTTAACCTTCCTCTGGTATCTAAATCCTTGAAGATAGAACAGGACTACAACCAAGTCTGAAAAAGTATATTCCCCAAAGTTTACGCTTTCCTTATAAAATATTACCACCATATTATTTTCCACATTGCGAGAGGGGAAGGAGGTGGCCTGAACTCCCACGAACCATTGCATTATTTATAATTCTTGTCAGCCCAATGTTAAGTATTGTCAGAACATAAATGCTGTGACAACATATCTGATCTAATAGCATACACATCTTTAATACAGCATAAAACACACGGGTGTTCTTTGGCAATACCAAAGTGTAAAGCCTAAATGGCTTTTTGTTGCTCCGTCTCATTGCAATATGCTAAACAAAGAGTTAAACATTTTGTTTTGGTAGGTTTTTTTTTGTTTTTAAAATAAATTTAGAGTACCCAATTATTATTTTTTTTCAAATTAAGGGGCAATTTAGCATGGCCAATCCACCTAACCTGCACATCTTTGGGTTGTGGGGGCGAAACCCACGCAGACACGGGGAGAATGTGCAAACTCCACACGGACAGTGACCCAGGGCCGGGATTTGAACCCAGGTCCTCAGCGCCGCAGTCCCAGTGCTAACCACTGCGCCGCCATGCTGCCCTTCTGGTAGTTTTTCAATATTTGTTGTAAATGGTTTGCAAAAAAATATATATATTCATGCTCCTCATTTAAACCAACTTTGCTGATTTGACAACAGTGCTAAGCATGGCATTGAATCGTAGTTTATGTCCAGGGTAACGGTAATACCGGGAAAGGAGATTTGGTCTGACGAGCTCATGGGAGGAAGGGAAGCAGAGGGAGCGGATTGGATAGCCTCAATAGTAACAAAGAAATCCATGAATGTCTTGCACTTGTTGTTTGAGATGAGGGTGGAGGGGGCATAGGGGAAAGAGTTAAAGAAGACAGTTTGTAATCGAGAAGATAAACGGGTATCATCTTTGCATTCCAAGATGAACCAGGAATAGTGAGCAGTATTGGTGGATGACAGCAGAAGTAAAATAAGAAACCTAACATGCCTTGTCGTTTCCAAAAATATAAACAAATTAAATTACTTAATATTTGGAGATCCACTAAAATGTTGTACTTGGGATTAAAGTGCTTGAGTTGATTTTGTAACATTATTCCCATTTCATTCTATCCCTGCAATGTGCATGGATCAGTAATGAATAAAACTCCCAGGCATGTATGTTGCTGCAGTTCGGTGGGGTCCCAGGCAACTGAAGGCACGGTCACCAAAAGTGGTGCAGTTAAAATTGGGGATGAACAAGAGGCCAGAATTAGAGGATGGCAGATATTTCAGAGCATGGTGGGGCTGGAAGAGCTTACAGAGAGATAGGGAGGGGTGAGGCCATGGATGGATTTGAAAACAGGGATGAGAATATTTAATTCAAAGCATTGCTTGACTAGGAGCTAGGTCAGTGAGCAAAGGGGTGATCGGGGAATAGGAGTGCTGGCTGCAGACAGTAATTGTGGAAATGTGGAGGCAGCATGAACTTGCGATTTTCCACGGTGTGATCCACTGGTGCAGGTTAGTCATACGTAATGGTCGCTGCACCCAGTTCATGGGATTATCCAAGTTAACCTCCCTGTGATCGCTGTGATCAGCCATAGTTCAGTTTGTAGCATTCTCACCTCTCGGTCAGAAGGTTCTGGGTTCAGGTCCCCCTCAAGGACCTGAGCACAAAAATAAAGGCTGATACTCCCAACAGTGCAGGACTGAGGGGCCATCACAAAAGAACAGATTGTTTGGTCATTCTCACATTGCTGTTTGCAGGAGTTTACTGTGTGCAGATTTACTGCTGTATTTCCTACATTACAAAAGCTGACTACACTTCACAGGTAATTCATTGTCTGTAAAGCACTTTATGACGCCCAGCCGTCATCACCGGCTCTATGTAAATGTAAGTCTTTCTATACATGGCAAGATTCCATAATAAAGCTAGCTAGAAGTTTATTAAAAATTAGTCTTGTTCCACAAACTCTCAATATTCGTGCCTGCTTTAACCAAGACCATCAGCCTGTTCCATGAATGTTAAAAGTGCTGTTTAAACAAAAGTCAGGAGTTTTCAAGGTATTCGTGACAATGTTCTCCTCTTGCAAATGCTAATTAAAAATCAATTTTACTGGTCATTTACCACTTGCCAGTTTGTGCCACCATGGCCTGTAACTTCCTCCGAGTTGCAATCTCTAACAGACTTACCCAGTCTGGGTGAAACAGGAGCAGCGAAGCGCACCCCAGGCTGCATCGATGAGATGTAACTGGTGCGCAGAGAGGTAAGAAATGTCCCCTTTTTACGACACTAGCTGCTGTAAAGGAGACATTTAAAGGGCCAATTTAAAAGGAGACGGTAAGTTTCAAAGATAAATGGTTCAGATGGGTTGGAGCAGGGGCGGGTGATATTTGTCGGACTGGAGGAAGGAGGGGGGTATCGGAATGATGGGGGGCGGAGTTCATGTGAGTCGGGGGGGGGTGTCCCATGCTTGAAGCATTTTGTGATCTGTTGGCATCAGCTTGCAATATAAATGCAAGGATTATTATTGCAATAATAAAAAATGTGCTGAAATGGGAAGTATTGAGATGAATTATTTATGGGTACGATTCAGCAGACTGAAGTTAACTAAACGGTACATTCAGCGGGGTGTTACTTGCCGGCTGCAGCGCTGAGCAACATCCCGCTATCCAGCGGCACTTTGGAGTTACTTTGGCCTGGGCGGTTTCTTCCCACCAAATGCCACGCTTAAAGGAAAGGCACCTCGAAGAACCCTTTTGTCCGGCAGCCACAGCCCTGACCTGCTTCTCCCCCCCCCCCCCCCCCCAATCCCCCCGAAACCTTGGGGAGGCCCCTGGGAACCCCTCCCCCTCCCCTTGACCTGGCAAGGCCCCTCCCTGGCCTGACCACGGTGCTTGTGTGGCAACGCCAGGCTGGAAGTGCCCAGGTGCCAAGGGGAGTACCAGGGTACCATCCCGCCCCATCCCCGACTACCCGGGATTGCCAATGGCCTGGGAGATCCCACGGGTGCAGTTATGACCTTTGCATGGACCAATACTAAACAGCGCCATGGCGAGGTCTCTCATGCGTGACTGGTGAGTCCCAGGCACTAGGTGAAGCCGGTGTTTGTGTATTTAAATGACCCGTAAATGAGTCGGGTGACTGATGAATCGACCCGGCACAGAACCGAGTGGAGCTCATGCGCAATTCACCTATTGTGCCCAGATCTGCACCGGCCGCAACAGGGTCGCTGAATCGCACACTCTAACTTTACCTCCCAAACTGGAACCATGCCATTCAGTAATGTTTTCTTGGCTACAAACCTGCTACATATAGTCAAATAACATTTTCTCTTTAACAGATGAAAATGTACAGCAGCAAGCTGGTTCTTTATGCACAACACTACAATTCCAATTTTTGTTTAAATGTACTAAAGACAAGATCACTCTGATTCCACCTCACTCTAAACCCTCTGCATTAGCAAGCCTGCTTGCTTTCTTAAAAACATCACCATGTACCCATACACAGAATGAGAAAACACAGAGTGAAAATTGTGAGACAGAAGAAGAAATGTAGCAGAGAGAAGCAAAAAGAAATGAAGACACTGAAAACTGTGTCCCATGAATGAACTTCTGAATGTGTCAGCACCGAGGCTCACTGCACAGGTGGAGGCACCGTAACAAGCAAGGACATTGTTGTTGCAGAGAGAAGAAAGAGAGACCGATTTTAAATAGGGAGGGCAAAGGAAAAGTGGGGAGAGACCTTACCGATCATTTTGAGGACCACAGATCCTGTAATGGTGACGATCAATTAGACAATATTGAGCTGAGACCAGGTGGCAAAGGATGAGATAGAGAGGGAAAATCTACTGTGGAGACAAGGAGCTTCATCTCTGTTCCCACTGGGAATGGGAGGGATGGTTGCTGTCAGAGTTTAGTGGGATCACATTATTAAAAAGTGTGCATCGTCTGACTCAGTTAGCAATAACATGGGACCTTTAAATGTGACCATTGAATCTTACCTGACAAAGAGTGCAACAAAAATAAATTGATCTCAGTGTTGGTTTGAAGAGGAATGCAGTGTATGAAGAAAGTACCAACCTTGTGTGACGTCACTTCCAGAGCATGTACAGATATGTACATATACAGGATGGCATACTGTCTGCTGCTGCTTTTGCCACCAGTAATTGTAGTTTGCTATTACCACACTCTATGTTGCCAAGCTAGCATTTGGTCTAAATGTTCAGCCGAACCAACCAAATTCAGTTGTGTATTTTTATAACCCCCTTTGCTGCACACGATTCACTGCACACCCGTTGAGTGCGTTTACTGTTTGTCAGGAGTGCAAACTACAGAACATATGAGGCTTTAAGACAGGCCATCTGTTAGTCCTGGATCATTGGAAGATTGTCAAACTAGTCTAAAAATAAGCAGATAAAAATACACTGGAAAAAGACAATTAAATGCTTTGTTTTATTATTTGGAAAAGGTGTAAATAAGGTTTGGCTTTGCGATTGCATGTAATGAAGCATGCAAATCGTTTTAGCTACATGAGATTCCATTGTTACTTAATGTGCTGAATATATACTATTGGGCCAGCAAAAGTTTCATTTATTTAAAATCCGCTGTCTTGAAAATTTAAGGTACATGTTATCTTCACAATGCTTGCTTTGACTTTCTTGATGACCAAAACTACAGCAATACCATTTTTGATATAATTGTAAAATGGGGACACGTTTGGGATCAGTGACAGTACAATATGTTAAATAATGGATTAACACTCATTTTCTAGCACTTAAGTATTGCAGATTTAAACCAGACAGGCTAGTGAATCAGTGTGAAGAGCACGTGGAGTGGGAGATGTCTTTATTACTACAGATTAACTATGAAATATATTAAATCTCAACAATATATCAGCAAAATAATAATTGTCAAGACGTATCTTGTATAGCTAATGCTGAGCTGACTGGATTTAATAGTCACAACGCATTTGTTTTGGCGACAATTAAATTAAAGCCATTGAGATGAGATGTCGGGGGTGGGGATGGGCACTCCGATTAGCCTCAAATAGTTGGATTGAAAGTCTAGAACTAAAAAAGTAATCCTAATCTGATTTTACACATTGGAGCAGAATGTGACTGTATCTTGTTTGAGTCGATCTGAAATGCGTGGCATCTTGATTTCCCGAAAATGACCTCAACCAAAGGGATAGGTTTTACCAGCCCCCAGGTGGCAGGGACGGAGAGGCTGGTGAAGTAGCGGGGAACCTTGTCGGAACGGAATTTTGCCAGCAGCGTTATATCTGTTGCCTGCTCCATGGAAGCAAGCAGCCAATTACATAATTAAAGAACCAGTTAGGGCCATTTCACAGAGTCAGTGATATTTTGCCAATGGAAGAGTGACCCCCACCCTCTGTGAAGACCCCAGCAGCTGCATGACGACAGCTTTCCAGCATCAGCCAGGGGATCCATCAGAGCCCAAAGAGGGGGCTGGGGGCAGCGAAGACTGCCACAACCATCTCCTTGCAGGGATTTCCCCTCTGTCCAATGGGGCCTTGGCCCTCTTACTTATAATGCGCACATAAATATCTGAGGGCATATCCATTTTGAGACACTCTCAAGGACTCCTGCCTGCATCAGTAACGCCCACCTCTTTTGCTGATGTTGCTGAGGCTTCAGAGCTGCCAGTCCTCTGATTGGGCAACATCAGTTCTTTAATTATGGTGTATCTGCAGGCGGTTGTCTGCGGCAAATCGCTGAACAGGTCCTCCTTCTGGCGTGCGCGGCCTCCGATCTGCTCTTCGGCCTGCCGGTGGGATTCCGATGTAAGATTTTAGCCCCAAGTATAAGTTGCTCGCAATTGGATTTAATGCTAAAACTGGAAAGATTACAAGAAGGAAATTTGTAAAAGGACAGTTCAACTGTAGCCATCGCTGTCTCAACTTGTTGGATATTTGAGCCCTATACTGAAAATGTCATTGCTAATTAAGTAACGTGCGTATGTTATTAAGTTTGGAACTCGGATAGGTTTTTAAGAATAAGGCTGAAAGGTTGAGTTGAGATTCCCTTTATAGTTTTCTCACTAAAGCTGGTGAGACTGCTGTTACAGTGATAGCTTTTGGGTTGTATTATGAGGACTATGCACTTACAAAAATATTTACTATTGACTTGAGGTGCACAAAGATTCAGATGAAATAATTTCCGTTAATGGTAAAATAAATCCAAATAAATTAAACAGTTGATTTCAGTGCATTGGTTACATAATTCCTCAAGATAGAATCCTGGCAGTTACGCATGGGTCCCTCCTCCTCTCAATGGGATTTCCTATTGAAGCCACTCCACACCACCGGGAAACCCGCAGGCGGTGCGCTGCCGGCGGGAACAAAGAATCCTAACGGCCGAAGAATTCCGGCTTATCACACACACACACACAACATAGAGGGGCAGTGTGGTGGCGACAGAAGGAAAATTACGGTAAAGTAGAAAGGATGCACTAGGATGGATTTCAGTTTAAGTCTTTAAGCAGTTCAGGGTTACGCTTTGGCGCTTCTGCCTTCTAAGCTTGAATGGGCTTTCTCTGGCAAGGCTGTCTACTTTGTAGATTCAAGGTCATTTCAGCTATATAGTAAAGATGTGCCAGGCATTAATTGGTTTTAGAACAATAAAGCATTCCTTTACTTCAGCAGAGAGGGAGAGAGTTCCTTCTTCATTCAAGGTCTGATCACTTCTGACTAGCTCTCTCAGAAGCATCCCATAAGAACCAATCACTGACTGTTGTCAGCCAGAACACTATCCCTGGCATGCCCAGCCAATCGAACCAACTTCCTCCAAAGCTGTTTTGTAAGATTCTCTTGGCGCCGGCGAGTCTGTATTCTCAAAAATCAAATCCTGGAACACACTGTCCTGACTTGCAGGCTGCCTCAGTTTAAGTCAACTGGTTAAAGGCACATTCCGAATGAGTCCACGGACCAAAAATAATAAAATAAAACCAAAGAAATGGATAAACGGGGAAATCGATAGGAAGGACTCTAACATACCTCCACCCTTAGAGGAATGGAACGTCATTGCAAAGGATGTCTCATACCAAGGTACGTGACACAAAACACACATCCATTCATTCTTCGTTTCCCACTACCTAAGTTCCCCCAATTCCTATCATAAAATCACTACAGTGCAGAAGGAGGCCATTTGCCCATCGAGTCTGCATCGACCGAGGCCCAGACCCAGGCCTCCACCCTATCACCGTAACACAGTAACCCCACCTAACCTTTTGGACACTAAGGGGCAATTTAGCATGGCTAATCCACCTAACCTGCACACCTTTGGACTGTGGGAGGAAACCGGAGCATCTGGAGGAAACCCACGTAGACACGGGGAGAAAGTGCAAACTCTACACAGTCACCCAAGG
Organism: Scyliorhinus torazame; assembly: GCF_047496885.1. Lineage (NCBI taxonomy): Eukaryota > Metazoa > Chordata > Chondrichthyes > Carcharhiniformes > Scyliorhinidae > Scyliorhinus > Scyliorhinus torazame. The sequence continues at coordinate 65,835,126 of NC_092716.1, read as the reverse complement.
CTGGAATAAAACCTGGGTCCCTGGTGCTGTGTGGCAGCAGTGCTAACCACTGTGCCACCTATCAACATTTAAAAACATGACAAAGCATCCGCAATAATATTGCCATTTCCAGGAATATTATAATTTTAACATCAAAAGGCTACAACAATAAACTCCTTTGGAACAATCTTGCGTTCCGAGTTTTAAATTCTTCTGTAAGCACGAGTGGATGATGGTTGATATAGACTAAGCTTCGATTATTGACATGCTGGACATAAACTTTAAAATGTTGAAGGGATGGTAGCAGTGCTAATGCTTCCTTCTCAATGGTGGAGCACATTCGCCAGTGTTCGGCCTACCCCAGGCACCTAATCTGTATGGGCAGGTGGGCAACAGAGTACATCTTTAGTGCCTGGCATGTGGACAATTGCCAGGCCCCCCTCCACTCTATTGCCTGATCAAAATTATATTTTAAAATGGTTCCTTTCTTTGCGATCCAAGCTGCTTACCTGGCCAGGAGGCCACAACTGGCTGGAGTACCGTACCAAGTTCTGAGTGAGCCAGAACAATGGGCATAGGGAGCCCCTGCCCATGGATCCACCACCTGATGATATTTGCCTACTGCGGGGCAGGTAGAAATTCTGCATCTTAGCCTGTCAGAAAATCCTGGAAAAAGCAAAAACCCTTGGCAGCTTCGTTCTTACCATTGTCACGTGGGTTTCTGCTGGTTTTGACTGTAATTAAGGTGGAGCCCACGTGGTTTCTTAACTGCAATTAATTCAAATTAGTCTTGGACCTTGGGATAGAATTTCCTTGCATGTTCTCCTGATCTTGCGAATAACTTCAGTGGCAGATCACTGAAAATCCTGGGGAAATAATAATAATAATCGCTTATTGTCACAAGTAGACTTCAATGAAGTTACTGTGAAAAGCCCCTAGTCGCCACATTCCGACGCCTGTGCCGGGAGGCCGGTACGGGAATTGAACCCGCGCTGATGGCCTTGTTCTGCATTACAAGCCAGCTGTCTAACCAACTGTGCTCTCTTTCTGCCAGGAGAAGCTTGGGAGGAACCACCAGGGAAATACTGCCACGTTGTGTTTAATGTTCAGTGGGCCAACTGCGGAAAATTCAGCTATTTTTATTGGGATGTATCACAATGGTGGAATCTTCCGCCCTCCCCCTTGGCGGGTATGGTGGTGGGGGAGCATTTCATTAGGTGGGAGGGGGGGCCACCTTCCCGCTTCCACTCCCATCAACGGCCTTCGCGTCTCACTGATAATTGAGGCTCTTCAGTAGGCAATTAAAATCACACTTAAGGGCCTCATTCCGCTGCCGCCAGCATTAACCCAGTGGCAGATGAAGGGTTGATTTGCAGGGAGCATGGCAAGCAAACCTTAACATGTTGCCTCCAGGCTGTTGGGGAGGGGGTGGGGCCCTGGTCCAAAGGTACAACGCCTGAACAAGGGGCTTGGCATCGGGAAGGGGGCAGCATTGCTGAAAGCCACTCCCTTAACCTTGCCACTGACCCCGCCCCACTTTCCACCATCACCCAGCTGTGCCTGGGTCTTTCCTCAAACCGAAGCCATGACTGGATGCTGGAATCACAACCGTTTTCATGGTGCTGCTGAGTACAGAAGAACTGCTGGCCTCTGATTGGTTGGAAGTTCTTGGTGGGTGGGGCTTTGGTCCACAGGGTCCTCGATTCCAGGAAAGGGCCACTGCTGGCCTGACAAGTGCCTGAGTGGCACAAGATGCTACAGGCCTTCCTGAAAAGAGACAACGCGGGGCTCTGATTGGCACAAAACCTGCCAACTCTACAATATCCCATCCAAAGTCTTAAACAGTGAACGGATTTAATTATGACATGGCCAAAAAAATTATTTCCATCACCTGCAGCTTCAAAGGCATCAATTAATGTATGTTGTAATGTGACATTGAAAAGTTCATTATCAGATCCGGTCCCATGGAATTCAGTTTATCGATCTTTTCTGTGTAATCAATCAGCTGCCACTAACAGAAGAAATGTTACTCTGATTGGGTCCATCCTGTGCTGATCTTGCATTCTTTCTAAGGAGATGGATTCCAGCAAAAATATGGATTCGCTACTTAACTTTAGATGTCCTTTATATTGGTTTGTAATGTCATTGGATTACAGTTGTGTTTCGGCTTTTAAGCTGAATATATAGGTGGCTCTTCACAGTAAGAGGTTGTTCATCATCACACGATAAATGTAGTGGGCCTTGCATTTACCACATCAGCTAGGTTGTTGGCTGAAGTTGGGCAGAATGGTTCAGCTTTTGAAATTAGTGGGTGAATCGTGCAGTACTGTATCTATTTGCAATCTAGAGCATTTGTTGGATAATGACATACAATTGAGGAGTAATAACAATTGTGACATCTGGTGGACACTCAGAATAAGAACGTCCTGACAGGTTAACTGCACAGTCACATGATTGCCTGAGAGCTCAGGCTGACAACAGCCTTTCCCAAAGTCTTCAGGTGCTCCAAAGGTTGCTCCCATATCAGCTAAATGATCGGAGTTCAGTGACTGATATATATTTTCACAAATGATTTTAGCATTATTGTAACAGTTAGATTGTTTTATAAAATAAATTGTTTGCAATTTGAAAAATAGATCTTTTGAATAATTGCCCAGCTATACTAGAAAACCACGCTGCTTGTTACCAAATGGATTTTTTCAATTCATTGTTGGCTGTTTAACGTAGATTGCCAACCTGTGAAAGTAAGCCTGGGTTCTAAAGTGAATTTGTTTTTATTTACGTCAGCCATTTCTGTTGATAATTATTATAAATGTTCTTCAACTATTTACACCATAAATTGGTCGGAGGAAGCAATTTAAAATGGCTTTTCTGTATGGAGACAACACATCTTGCCAATTAACCCACTGAAGTAGTTAAATTGCTGAGTCGAACTGCCCATCCTGGCTAGTTGATATTGTAATTCCCCCTTTCAGACAGTGTTCAGACTCTGTCCTTGTACCAGCCCATTTACAAATTCCATTTCCTCTAAAAATGCTTGAATGTATTGTTACTGGGCCTACCAGTTCAGTACCTGTCTTTCCCATTGCTCCTTGTTTGACCCTTGCAATAAAGCCTCTGCCCTCTCCACAGCCTAAGCAAAGTCATGCACCACATTCTCTTTGGTAGAATGTATGGCGCAATATCCTTTTAAGTCTTCCTCATCACCTGTGCAGCCTGCAACACAGTTAAGCACATTATCTCATCTGCTGCTGTCCAGTTTAGAAAAATTTCCCTTTCTTGGTTCCACTCTCGCCTCGGCATCAGTCAAAACATCCCCAGTGCGGACTTCACTTCTCATTCACATACTGTCACCTAGGGCATTCCCTTCTTCCTTATCTATTCCTTTGACCACAAAATTTGGGTCCACAGCACCATGTAGATTTGGAGCTACAGGAGCTGCTTTCAAAGGAAAATGGTGTCAGTGCTGCTTCCATCCGCCTCTGGCAAGGGCCACATAGATCACGTCAATTGGGGGCATAATGAGCATGCGCCAGGAGTATGCAGAGTAGGAAGTTTGTGACATCAGTCAGTGTCTAATGTTAATTTGACATCAGCGCTGCCTTTTTTGAAATCACCTGTCCCGTTAACTCCCTCTCTTAAATATGTATAGCTACACATCCGATCAGCAGCATGAAGGACCCCCACTAGTCCTATTTAAAGGCATTATCAGCCAGCTTACAGTTTAGTTCTACTGACTCCATTTGAGATTGTGGAAGGACTGGATGTTTGGCGAAGGTGCCTAAAGCTGGTGAAGACTGCAGAGAGTGGTGCTAAACATGGAAAAGGTGCTGGTTGCTAATGCAAGAGCTCTGGGGACAAACGCCAGCCATAGGTGCCATAGCTGTAGTCCTCCTTGAGCTCTAGGAGAGGGAGTTGATGCAGGGCAGCAAAGGAGAAGACAAGCTGGTAGAGGGAGAATAGTTCTCAGCAGGTGACCATATCTACTTGCGTCTCCCAGAAGCACTTTTCTTAGTTCCAGCTTCGCCAGGAGTAGTGTGATTACCATCTGTGATTCATTAAAGTGTTTCCAAAAGAATTCTTATTGCTCCTTGGAAGTGGACCTGCAGCTTCAAAGATGTGGGGACAGCACTGCCAATGGTGCTGAATGTGACCATGGGTTTCAACATCTGTAAATCACTGCAAGCACAGTGGTTAGCACTGCTGCCTCATAGCGTCAGGGACCCAGGTTCAATTCAAACTTTGGCTGACTGTGTGCAGTTTGCACATTCTCCCCGTGTCTGCGTGGGTTTCCTCCGGGTACTCCGGTTTCCTCCCACGGTCCAAAGATGTACAGGTTAGGTGGATTGGCCATGCTAAATTGCCCCTTTGTGTCCAAAGATTAGGTGGGGTTGCGGGGAAGTGGGCCTAAGTAGGGTGTTCTTTCAGAGGGTCAGTGCAGACTCAATGGGCCGAATGGCCTCATTCTGCAATGTAGGGATTCTATCATCGTAAGGTCCATCTGGGTTGGAACGGCTGATATATCTAACATCTCCCAGTCCAGCAACCATTGCTGCGAGATGATAGAGGCTCTGCACTTCAATGTGTTCTTTCAGAAGCAGCCAGAGTGTTGTGTGGCTTTTCCAGGACAATGGGATTCCCCATGGTTCAGGATACCTTTCGCTGCACACATCTGGGGGAGACGGCGGCATAATGGTAATGTCACTGGATTAGTAATCCAGAGCCCCCAAGATAATGCTGGGGAAGACGGGTTCACATTTCACCACGGTAGCTGGTGGAATTTGAATTCAGTTAATAAATCTGGAATATAAAGCTAGTCTCAGTAAAGGTAAAACTATCGTGAAGCTATCGTCGATTGTCGTAAAAACCCATCTGGTTTACTCATGTCCTTTAGGGAAGGAAATCTGCCATTTTTACCTGGCCTTGCCCACATGTGAGTCCAGACCCACAGCAATATGGTTGACTCCTAACTCACCCTCTGAAATGGCCTTGTCAATGTCACCCACATCCAAAAGACATGTGGTTTCACAGGCATGGCCTCTTAATGCTGGGATGTACCAAACCCACAACCACATCTTGCTATGAATACCCGGCAGCTTGGCAGCAGCTAACTGAGAATAAATTGGCTGAATTATGTGCACTGGTCTCCAGAGCAGTGCTTGAACCTGAGGCCTTCTGCCTCAGAGGTGACCGTGCACTCACTGAACCACTGCTCTTCATTTCTTTGACCCCCCACCCATCCCCCTCCAAATTTAAATAATTCAAAACTGGCCTCCCTAAGTCAACCCTCAATAAATTTCAGCTCACCTAAATCTTTGCAGCCCATTACCTACACCACAGTAACCGACCCGCTCACTCATCATCTCTCTGGTCAGTGGTCATCATTGGCATCTCCGTCCCATTCATGCTTCCAGTTTACATTTTTCATCCCCGTGTTCACATCCCTTGATGACCTACCCCCCCTAACCTCCAGACTACACAATCACACCCCCCCCCCCCCCCCCAAAAACAATCATGTTCTTCCAAATGGCCTGTGTGTATTCCTGCCCCTTGCCAAACCGTTTTGGCCCTCAGCTCTGCAGTTTCCTCCTCTCCATCTCTCTGATTCTTTAAAATCCTGCACTGAACAGAACTCTTTGGCCCTGCTTTTAGTCACCCCCTCCCTAAATGTTTATCTCTGGCTCGGTGTCAGTCTTTATCTTATTCTGCCTGTTATAAAGTATCTTTGGCTGCTGTCCGACATTAAAAGCATTGTTTAAATGCAAGTCGTTTTTGCTAAAATTAGCAATGGCTGGAATGTTGGGCTGTATAATCTCTTAATTATGAGATGTGCCTGTTATTCTTAACAGAACAAAGGTTTCCTAATAATTCGGGTAGCGTATCTTATTTAACACACAATGCGCTGATCTGGGGGAAAAAAGGATTGGAAAAGATTCTGATTCGAGAGGGACAAGTAAAACAATTGCCATACTATTGATTTTGGTTGCTTTGAAATGTCAATATTTCTTTCTTCTAAATCTACATTGGATATGCTTAAAGTGCATTAAATATTTTTGTATTGCTGTGAATAAGAAAGCAAATATTAAACGAAAAATCATGTTTTTCACCAATACTGTTTTCCAAAAATCAATTTATTTTCTAAATAAAACAAGTATTGAGTTAGTGTAGTTACTTTTTCAAACAAAAAATAGGATTAATCACGGGAATTACCCCTTAATTTACCAATGGTGAAAAGTGCAGTAGGTCACATTATCATATCATTTGCATGTGGCTTGGGTCCAGCTCTGCACTGTAGAAATGGACAAAAACACCAATTTCTGGCACAGGAACGCCTTTGCACAGCTGGCACCAAAATTACACCATTTCCCAGATAACAAGAAAGCATTATTTTAAAGGGGGAATGTGCTCACTTAAATTTTTAATCATCTTGAGTGCTATGAAGGGAGATGTCTGTATGAGTACTTGTGTCCTTCAGTCACCCTTGTCATACGTTTAGTTAAATGTACGGAACCCATCCTGATGTGATGTCATTAAGATCTGCCTTTATGACATCATGAACGGACAAATATTCAGGCTTCAGCCTCTGTTTCTATTCAAGTGGGATATCATGTGGGTACATGGTGGCTTCCTGTACAGGATGTATATTCGCAGGTTGCCCCAATTAAGTTTGTCATTGGGATCTTGCTGTAGGCAAATTGGCTACCGTACTTCCCTGCAGCAGTGACTGCATTTCAAAAGGACTCAACTGCAAATTGTTTGGGAATATCCTGAAGCCATGAAAGGTGCCATGTACAATTGCATGATTCATCTGATTCTAGATTGAGGTACGAAGTTTCCACCAGTAAAAAAGCTTCCCTGAGAAAAGAAATGATATTTATTAGACTTCTTTCATTTAAAAGATTTTTTTTGCCACTCTGTGCAATTTTTCCAAACCAAACAAATGGGCAGTCTTACCTATTCCCAAGGTGTTAATGGTGCAGATCAACAACTCTCAACAAGGAACCACATGAGAGGAACTCTGGAATGGCTCCTAAAGATTCGAGGGTAGCGAATGTAACCCCGCTATTCACAAAGGGAGGTAAAGAGAAAAGAGGTAATTATAGACCAGTGAACCTAACGTCGGTAGTAGGGAAGTTGCTAGAGTCAATTGTCGAGGATTTTATTGCACAGCATTTGGAAAGCAGTGGTAATCAGACAAAGTCAGCATGGATTTACGATAGGAAAATCATGCTTGACAACACCCACCTTAACCATACATGTGATAACTGGGATGCCGAGATAACCCGCCTTTTTTTTTTGCCGTATCTCACTTTTGTTTATCCTAACATTTTCTTTGTTCTGCGTTGGGATCCCACCCATCTCTGAACATTTTTTTGTACCAGAGTCTTTTGCTCTTGTCTGTACGCCAGACTCAGTGAAAAGCGGCCTTGTGCCTCTCTTTTCCATGATGTGTTAACAGTGTCGTCTCTATCAACCGCGTATCCAGTGTATTAGGCGACTGTGCTCAGAGGCTTTTACCTATCGTCCACTCCCTTAGGGTGGCGGTCCTGGCTTGTCACTGTGCCACGGCAAATTCCGTGACCATTAACACGCAACGATCTGTGCGTCTCGGATTCCCAACTAACGCTGGCCTTCATGTGAGGGCTCAATTGCCCCTTAATTCAGGCTTAGCATGGGTCCTCGAGCAGCCGATTATTACTACATTCAGTGGTATAACTGACAAACAAAAAAAGTTTTAAACTGAGTCTTGTACTCACTTGGCCTTGATACCAGATTCGTTGGATGTTGCTTCGCCATCCGTCCGTCTCGCCGTGTGACTCTAATTTCTGGCGGTCATACTTTTGACTACTCGCCTTCTTCACCGGCTCAATCGGCATCTGGCTCAGCAACATTCTGCCGGCTACGCATTTGTTAGAGGTGAAAATATTCACACGCAGGCCTTTTTGAATGAGTAAAGAAGCAGTTTATTATATCAGAGCTCTGTGAGAAGGATCTGGAAGCTCCGCAGCTTGGCAGCACTCTTTCTCACTTGAGCTAAGGTTCGCATTGGGTTAATGTACAGATTCAAGGGCGGAATTAGTTGCATTCTCATTTACATACAATCAATCAACTCTATTCGCGTCACAATTCATTACATGCAGTCAATCAATTTTCTTAGCAGAGAGACTCAATCGGTTAGGATTATATTCATTGGAATTTAGAAGAGTGAGAGGGGATCTCATACAAACTTACAAAATTCTAACAGGATTAGACAGGGTAGATTCAGAAAAAATGTTCCCGATAATTGGGGAGTCCAGAATTAAGAGTTATAGTTTGAGGATAAGGAGTAAAACCTTTGGGACTGAGGTGAAGAGAAATCTCTTCACCCAGAGAGTGGTGAATCTGTGGAATTTGCATCCACAGAAAGTAGTTGAGGCCCAAAACGTTGTGTAATTTGAAGAAGGAATTAGATTGGGCTCTTGGGAATCAAGGGATCTGGGTGGAAGGCGGCATCAGGGTATTGAACTTTATGAGTTTTGCTCTGGGGAGGCGGGGATAGCGGATGCATTCTGGAGTCGGCCCACCAACCCCGGAAACAGTGCAGGGGCAGCCAGCCACTGGGGCTGCTAAGTGTCAAGGCGAGCTGTTTGAAAGGCCTGCCTCATTGCTGTGACACTTCATCCCAGTTGTAATAAAAACAGTAAGATCCTCTAGCCCTCACATACCCTCCATGCCAACCCTATATCTTCTAACCACTCCCAGTAACCCCCATTCCAACTTACTCCCCCCACTATGAGCTTCTATCCAGCTATTCAATCAGGGCAGTGTGTGGATGCCAGTGCTGAGTTCACACTGATATAATAAAAGCATTGAATATCATGCATGTCTCATTGATTTTTCATTGTACAATTCAGATCAAGACCAGGAAAATACAACTTTATAAGTTAACTGTAAAAGCTGTTAATATTTGCAATATAAATTCTCGTGCTGGTTGTCATTTGAAGCAACTTGTCATTAATTATATGGCATAGTGTCACCAGGTTGACAGTAACTTTGAGCATTTAAATAGCTTTTCATTGTGGCTTTCAAAGACTGATGTAACCGTTCATCACTTCAAGCAGCTATCTTGAGAATTTTGATCCAAAATAGCATTTGTCTTTTTTAAGATAGGCTTTCTCAGATGGCTGGTCCCACTGGGTACTGCGTTTGTCCAATGTCAGGTACTGGGACAGATGTGGTAGTGATGAGCCTCGCACATCTGTCTCTATACAATACACAACCAGGAAAACCAGGTCAGGCAGCAGGAGGAGAGAGTGCACAGCTGCAGTTCCCCAAACTGGCTCACTTCCAAGATGGTGGGTTGGCCATGGGGACAGGCAGAAATCTAATAGTCTCTGTAGATCTTTTTTTTTTCTGAAAAGTAAAGTTTATGACAACTGCTGTTTCTTTTTGTATGTTGTTACCAGTACGAATGCTGGATTATTAGCATGTTGAATCCTTGTTTGTTACAGACAGTTATTTTAATAGCTATAATTATCGTGTTTGAATGGAACGACTTGAGGTAAAACTGCGCAGCACCAATATCTGTTTCACACCACCTGAGTGTTTATACTCGGCTGATGAAAGTGGCTATTAAAACTAGGTTTGTCTCAAAAGTTTTACTTTGTTGTCTTAACAGCGTTATAATGAACTTTTTTTGCCTTTGATAATTTTATGTACTGAATCGAGTCTTGAAACCTGCAATTTGCTTCACATATGAACATAGGAATTAGGATCGTGAGTAGACCATGTGACCCCCTTGAACTTGCTCTGCCATTCAGTAAGGTCGTGGCTGGTCTGATTGTGGCCTTAATGTCACATTCCAACTACCCTTGATTTGGGGCATAGTAAATAAAACCGATGGCAGATGGCCCTTAGACTCATACAAAAACCTGAGGTCTGTTTGCAGCTGTGAAATAAACATAACAAGCATGGTTGAAAATATGTTAACTTCGTTTGGCTCTTTGGAACTATTTCTCTCAAATTTTGGATTTGCCCCATTGTCTTTGTTGCTGCCTGAGTAGGAGACCATTTAAAATAAAAGATTTTAAAATGTCAAACCTCTATAACGGTGCATAACTACAGTGCAAGTGTACTTTATTCCCCTTTCATTTTCATTCGAAATTTCAACATAACAATAGCAATGGAGATAACAAGTAAGGTAAGCCAAGGAGAAAATGCTACACAGGTTGAATAAGGCACTCCCGCGTGGGAATAAGCAACATACGACAAAAGTGTTTGTCAGTGGAGTCCGCAACGTTCATTTTCTCTCACAATGTCTGAAATGGCGTGGTTCTGAAATCAAAAGCTGAAGTGGATTTTCACCAGTTTTGAAGGTCAAAATTCCACTGATTTTGTATGCAAAATGGGCTTGGTTTTGATTTAAATCCAGAATGTTTGCCAGTGGGTACTTGAGCATATGACAGCTGACATGCATTTAATGTATAAGCATCGATAAACCTTTCACATCGTCCTGATAAACAACTCCTATTCTTACTTACCTTATTATATGTAAAGATTGTGGCCTGGAGTTTCAGCCTTGTGCACAATTGGTGATCCAGGCACAAATTCAAGCAGAAATTATGCTGGTTTCCAGAAATGTTTTGTTTCTCTTATATTTGCACTCAGTCATTCGCATGCTACCAAACATAAGGGACGTGATTCTCTAAAAATGGGGCTATGTCCCCACGCCGGAGTGAACACCGGCGCCAACGACTCCGGCGTCAACAGCCCCGGAAAGTGAGGAATTCTCACCTTTCTAGGGGGTTAGGTTGCCGCCGGAGTCATCCCTGCAGCTCCAGCCGGCGGGGAACGACCCACGCGAGTCCACGCATGCGTGGAACAGCCGGCGTATTTCCGCACATGCGCGGGGGTTCGCTTTTCCGCGCCGGTCCCCGGGCAATATGGCGGAGCCCTACAGGGACCCGAGGTGGAGTAAAGAAGGCCCACGGAACCAGCCCGCCTGCCAATCGGTAGGCCCCGATCAAGGGCCAGGCCACAAACCCCCCCCCCCCCCCCCCCCCCCCCCCCCCCCCCCCCAAAAGCATGTCCACCACCTACGAGGCACAAGGAGTGTAATGGAATACTCTCCACTTGGCTGGATGAATGCAGCTCCAACAACACTCGAACTCCAACAACATCCAAGAACTTAACACCACCCAGGACAAAGCAGCCCGCTTGATTGCTATCCCTTCCACAAACATTTAATCCCTCCACCGCCGACAAATAGCGACATCTACAAAATACACTGCAATAACCCGCCAAGGTTCTTCAGGCAGCACCTTCCAAACCCATGACCACTGCAATCTCAAAGGACAAGAGCAGCAGATATCTGGGAACCCAACCACCTGGAGGTTCTCCTAAGTCACTCAGCCCACCGACTCAAAATCTTATCACTGTTCCTTCACTGTGGCTGGGGCAAAATCCTGAACTCCCTCCCTAACAGTACAGTGGGTGTACCTGTACCTCAGGACTGCAGCAGTTCAAGAAGGCAGCTCAACACCACCTTCTGAAGAGCAACTAGGGATGGGCAATCAATACTGGCCGAACCAGCGACACCCACATCGAGCAAATTAATTTTTAAAATACAGTTGAAAGTGGATTTATCACAAAAAATATTTTAATATGTGTCAAATCCACCATCTTTGAGTAACCTGGGGCGTCATTCTCCGACCCCCCAGCGGGCCGGAGAATGGCCGTTGGCCGCCGTGAATCCCGCCCCCGCCGGTTGCCGAAGACTCCGGTACTGGATATTCGGCGGGGGCGGGAATCGGGCTGTGCCGGTTGGCGGCCCCCCCCCCCCCCCCCCCCCCCGCTCAATTCTCCGGCCCGGATGGGCCGAAGTCCCGCCGAGAAATTGCCTGTCCCGCCGGCGTAAATTAAAGTAGGTATTTACCGGCGGGACAAGGCGGCGTGGGCGGGCTCCGGGGTCCTGGGGGGGGCGCGGGGCGATCTGACCCCGGGGGGTGCCCCCACGGTGGCCTGGCCCGCGATCGGGGCCCACCGATCCGCGGGTGGGCTTGTGCCGTGGGGGTACTCTTTCCCTTCCGCCTCCGCAACGGTCTCCACCATGGCGGAGGCGGAAGAGACTCTCCCCACTGCGCATGCGCGGGAAACTGTCAGCTGACGCTCCCGCGCATGCGCCGCCCCGAATGTCATTTCCGCGCCAGCTGGCGGGGCAACAAACGCCGTTTCCGCCAGCTGGCGGGGCGGAAATCCCTCCGACGCCCCTCAATGTTGGGGCTCAGCCCCCAAAGATGCGGAGGCGCAATGCCCGTCTGATTGGCGCCGTTTTGGGCGCCAGTCAGCGGACATCGCGCCATTGGGGGAGAATTTCGCCCCTGATTTTAAATAATGGTAAATGCCTTTCGAAGGTTGTACAGAATTATTCACTAGTTTTATTGACAAATTTTGTCAGTTTTGTAGTAAATTAAGAAAAAAAACTTCAAAAGCTTTTAGAACATGCTATTGGTGTGTTTGTGCCTAAAAAAAAGCTTCATTTTAAGAGCCTCCTCGGGTGGCATGGTGGCGCAGTGGTTAGCACTGCTGCCTATTATGCTGAGGCCCCGGGTTCGATCCTGGACCCGGGTCACTGTCTGTGTGGAGTTTGCACATTCTCCCTGTGTCTGCGTGGGTTTCACCCCCACAACCCAAAGATGTGCAGGTTAGGTGGATTGGCCACGCTAAATTGCCCCGTAATTGGAGAAAAATAATTGGTACTCTTAAAATGAAAAAAGGTAATTTACGAGCGTCCTTGAAGGACTGCAAATGGACACAATTAGTGGAAATTCACATTGATACTTAATTCAATCTGGGTGCATGGGCAGTTTTGTGCACAGAGACAGTTTTTAATGATGGTTTTTAAACTAACGCAAAAGATCATGTAAACCTGATTTTGCTGGACATTATTTGCACTTACAATTCGGCAGTCTGTTTTGGTAGTTTGCCCAATTTCAGGCAAATTGTACTGAAAAGGCTGCACTACTTAGTGGGAACTCCAGATAAGCATGTAAATAATCCTGACCTTTACTATAATCTTTTAATCACTTCTAATCAAAATTCCAATATATCTACAATTGTCATTCTTATCCTCACCTTAGTGGATCAACATAATGTATTTCTACAATGTCAACATTCAATAATTTGTTCTTTTTCCTTTCCCTCTTTACATTAGACTGATTAATAAAAGTGGAATCCTACACAAGCACTAAAAAATCCAGAGTATACAATTTTATTTTTCAATATTTACTGTCATCGCTCAGCAGTAAAATTAATTACAGAATTTCCAAAATGTCATCTTAAAAATGTGACATTTCTTCAAACTGGGTAACCTAACGTAGGGGTACAAAAATTTAACATTTACACTGGCCATCCTTTTAATGTCCTTTTCATATTGACACTTGGAAGGTAGATTGAGCCCAAAACATGACCTCTATTTGACAATATAAATCTTGTGAGTTATGAATGTCTAACCAGTGCTGTTTTTTAGTAAACTCACCTCAGGGGTCGGTCTCCTGCCAATACTGATTCAGAACACAAAAGTAGTGTAAACAATAGGCAGATTTGAGTGGAACCATTTGCCCCTTCAGCTTCTACTTTTTCAGTTAGGACTTTATTTGTGTATCAATGGAGCAATCAGTTACTCCGACTGTCGTTAATTTGAGATAGAAATAGAAAGTACTGGAAAAATTCAGTAGGTCCTGCAGCTTCTGTGGAGAGAAAAACAGAGTTAACGTTTCGAGTCCATGTGACTCATCAAAACCTTTGGCCGCAGTTCCGAAGACAAGATATCGGACTCGAAACGTTAACTATGCTACTCTCTCCATAGATGCTGCCAGACCTGCTACGTTTTTCCAGCACTTTCTGCTTTTATTTCAGATCACCAACATCCACTGCATTTTGTTCTTATTTTAGTCATTAATTTGATTTCTGACACCAGATTACAGTAGTTTAAGTGCAAAGAGTGAAGTCTGAGATGGTTTAGCTAGTATTTCTATCTGAATAAATTAACATCTGTGAAGATGGGTTTGGAGACTGTTAACCTCTTTTTAAAATGCATGTTGTCAGCCATAAGTGAGAAAGGTGCTGCTTTAATCCTGGAGAGGTTATCGAGGAGGAGGTCTGGTGTGAGGTGCTCCGGAGAGTGAATGTCTCCACCTCATGTGCGAGGTTGGGGCTGATACAGCTGTAGAGGCTGGAAATACATATATATATATATATATATTGATTTTATTGCGAGAAATAGCACAGAATTGAAAATAATTGGAATTTTTGACTCTTAAGCTGGAAAAGATATTTAACTGAAGGGAAGCTCACCAGAAAAAAAAATCACAGGTATTGTGCTTCCCTCTTCTGGTCGAGAAACAGAATTCGCTGAATATCGATAAAAAGCTTCATATTAAAGGTAACAACAATGAAAGAGTTATTCCCCCTATTTGGATATTTGGAACAGTATTTGGCACATTACGTCTGTCGACTTAACCTCACATGACTATCAATTTTTTTTTCAATATTTTTATTCTCCTTTTTCACATTTTCTCCCACATTTACACCCATCAACAATAAACAATAATCAGCAAGATATATCAATCCCCATAATAACAACGATCCCATCCGCCCACCAACCCCCAAACATCAGCCTGCATGTTTACATAAACAAATGACAAAAAGGAATCAGGGATTACCCGTAGCCACCCTTGATCTACACAGCCCCCCTCTCTCCCCCCCCCATCCCCACCCCCCAACTAATGTTCGATGTTATCCAGTTCTTGAAAGTGCATAATAAATAGTGCCCATGACTTGTAGAACCCCTCCGAGCTTCCCCTCAGTTCGAACTTAACCTTCTCAAGGGTCAAATATTCCAACAGGTCCCCCCGCCACGCCAGGGCACTGGGTGGAGAGGCTGCTCTCCATCCCAGCAGGATCCGCCTTCGGGTGATCAACGAGGCGAAGGCTATGATATCTGCCTCCGCTCCCGTTTCCAACCCTGGCTGATCCAACACCCCGATATGGCCTCCTGGGGACCCGTGTCCAGTTTCACACTCGCCACCTTGGAAATTACCCTAAACACCTCCTTCCAGTACTCCCCTAGATTTGGACAGGACCAAAACATATAAACGTGATTCGCAAGCCGCCCCCCCGCCCCCGGCAACGCTCACACACATCCTCTACTCCTTGAAAAAAATCGGCTCATCCTCGCGAGGTGCGCTCTATATACCACCTTCAGCTGTATCAGCCCCAACCTCGCACATGAGGTGGAGGCATTCACTCTCCGGAGCACCTCACACCAGACCTCCTCCTCTATAACCTCTCCAGGATTAAAGCAGCACCTTTCTCACTCTGGCCACCTTCCCTCCCCATATGAATGAGACATGACTATCAATTTGATGCACAATTGAATCAAAAGTAACAATGTCTCCCTTCACTATAGATTTAAACTGGTGAATCATTTTTGCAGTGAATGTAAATGTCATCATATGTACAGTTTTTAGGTTTAAGCAGTGCTAAAGCTCCATCAGTTGCAGTCCTGTCAAATGTAAGATCATTATTATCACATGTAACACTCAAGGTTATGTATATTGTGCTCCTGTAACAAAACAAAGGTATCTTTGTCAGATCCAACTGGATTCTCTGATAAAGAATTATTATTGAATTAAATCTTGTACTTATTAAACAAATGAAAATGGAATCTCGAGCAGCTAACAATTACTGGTGTTCCTCCGCATAAAGCTAAACTGTACAAGTTTTTACATTATCTGCAGTGAGCCCTGGATGGCTATGGACACGTGTTATTTATCCCTTATGGGTTTTTTTTTGTCTTTCCAGAACCACATGATGAGTCAGCACGCACAGTAAGGTGTCAGCACTGCGAGACATATTCTCTGCAGAAGACTCGACAGAGTCACAGTGGGAGAGAACTTTTGAACATTACATCCAATCAAAGTGTCATTTGAAACCCAGATGTAAAACTAATGATTTGGCCATGAGGCACTGCTATTATAAGCAGTTTGAAATGAATATTAATGTAACAGATTAAAAGTATTCTATGCTCAGTATTTTTCTGTCCTGCTTTTAACTAGTGAGTTCACAGCTTTTGCTTCTAATCAGAGTTATAGTGTGTTAGAAACATCAGCTTTGTCGCTGTTGTCCTTTGTTGCTTAATGTAGTAAGCTAATAGGTGTCAAAATAACTAGATGTATTTTGTTAATACTTGCTTTTAAATGCAGAATTAGCCATTTGTGATAACTGTGATGCGCTAGCTTGCCATTGTCAGAATATTCTTTTCTTTTTGTCAAAGAAGAATGTTTTAATTGAATTGACCAGTTCACAGTACAATGAAAAACTATGTAAAGAAAAACAATGATTACAGTGCAACTGGATGGTGTTTGCTTATAAAATGTGATTTACCTGATTGCAATAACTAGGACAGTATAATAAAGGGAAACCACGCACTTAATTTTCCTTGTATTTGTGTGAATGTATGTGTTGGTTGTTATTCTCTGCCTATCCGAAGGTCTTGACCACATTAGGGTGTATTAAATCACCAACATACATAATGCAAATATTTCAGTTTTACATAGTAACTCGACGTTATAGTGGGCATGCAGCGACCACACAGTCAAGATTAACTGTAAAATCTCGAACAGCTTTGGTGTCTGACAGTACTCTGCATGTCATGGAGGATTGGAGGATGTAAACTCGTTGCACACTTCCAATGTAACATGACTCCACTTCCCTTTATACGACACCAGAACTCCCTTATGTTTTTTAATTCACCCCAGAGATGTTCAGTGAAATTGAGGTCAGCATCGTCTCCAGTTTATTTCAGTAATGGCTCACTGCAACCTCATTTTACTGTGTTGAAGGCACTATAAACGCAAGTTATTGTTGTTTTCAGTGCCCACAATCTGCATTGTTTGGCAGGGCACTGCTTCAACCTGAAACACCGCAACACCATTCAAAGTGGAGGAGGTGGTGTTGAATTTGAAGTGATAGGATAGAAGAATATAGGTGAACTGTATTATTGTATTTTCTGTTACAACCTTATGTTGGTATTTTATTTGTCCTGCATGGTTTTGTGTCCTAATTGGAGAGTACATGTATATTTATGGCAGTTAATAAAAGGGCAGCCATTAAATCTTTTTACTTCAGCTTTCTTTCTCCGTTTTTGGTTAGGTTCTCTATTCACCCTTTCACAATTAAATAACCATTCCATGAAAACTATCACATGTAAATTATTATGAATAACTATTTAAAATTCTTGACTAATACAGGGTATAATGTATACACAACTAAGAACTTAACCATTTCTCTAATAGCTGGATAACTAAAACACTCAAACTTTACAGTTCAAGATTGGTCAAAGACGCTGTGAAACTGCTGAAACTTCACACAGTTAATAAACAGAATCCTCTTTCCTGACTTTCTCCCAATCAAAATCTCAAACAGTACTTTCAAAATGACAGACTAGATGTTCTAGTTAATGGAAAATAATGTTTACAACTTTGGGGAAAGTCAAAGGTATTGTCACTGGACTCATAATCCAGAGACCCAGGGCAAGATCTGGGGACCAGGGTCCAAATCCTGCCAGGGCAGATGGTGAAATCTGAATTCGATAAAAATCTGGAATTAAAAGTCTAATGACCACAAAACCATTGTCTTTTTTAAATAAAATATCTTTATTCAAATTTTCAACAAACCCACCCCTACAGAAAAAAGAAACAAGAAATAAGAACACCACCCGCAAGAATCCAGCTTGATGACCCCTGCCATGTCATTGATCCAGGCTTCCAAGCTAGGGGGCTTCGCATCCTTCCACGGTAACAAAATACTCCGCCGGGCTACCAGGGACGCAAAGGCCAGGATACCGGCCTCTTTCGCCTCCTGCACTCCCGGCTCGTCCGATACCCCAAATAATGCTAATCCCCAGCTCGGCCTGACCCGGACATTCACCACCTTGGACATAGTCCTCGCAAAACCCCTCCAAAACCGATCCAGCGCCGGGCACGTCCAGAACATATGGGCATGATTTGCTGGGCTCCCCGAGCACCACACACATCTGTCCTCCACCCCAAAGAACCTACTCAACTTCGCCCCTGTCATATGCGCTCTGTGGACTACTTTAAACTGTATCAGGCTGAGCCTGGCGCAAGAGGAGGAAGAATTAACCCGACACAGGGCATCAGCCCACAGACCCTCATCTATCTCCTCCCCGAGCTCCTCCTCCCATTTGCCCTTTAGCTCCTCCACCGAGGTCTCCTCCTCTTCTTGCAGCTCCTGGTAAATCGCCGAGACCTTGCCTTCTCCAACCCATACCCCCGAGATCACCCTGTCTTGAATCCTGCGTGCTGGATTCCTTCACCTGACGTTTCACAAACGCCCTCACCTGCATGTACCTGAAAGCGTTTCCCGGAGGTAGCCCAAATTTCTCCTCCAGCGCCCCTAGGCTGGCAAACGTCCCATCATTTAACAGGTCCCCCATTCTTTTAATCCCTGCCCGATGCCAGCTCAGAAACCCCCCATCCATCCTTCCCAGGACGAACCGATGGTTCTCTCGAATCGGGGACCAAACCGAGGCCCCCACCTCACCCCTATGACGCCTCCACTACCCCCAAATCTTCAGAGTCGCTGCCACCACCGGACTCCTGGTGTACCTTGTCGGCGGGAGCAGCAATGGTGCCGTCACCAGCGCCCTCAGACTCGTGCCCACACAGGACGCCATCTCTAGCCTCTTCCACGCCGCCCCCTCCGCTTCCATTACCCACTTACGGATCATCGCCACATTGGCTGCCCAGTAGTCGCCACATAGATTCAGCAAGGCCAGCCCTCCTCCGTCCCTGCTACGCTCCAGGAAAACCCTTTTTACCCTCGGGGTCTTATTGGCTCACACAAATCCCATGATGCTCCTGCATATCCGTTTAAAAAAGGCCTTAGGGATCAGAATGGGAAGGCACTGGAACACAAAGAGAAACCTCGGGAGGACGGTCATTTTAACCGACTGCACCCTACCCACCAGTGAGAGTGGCAACATATTCCATCGTTTAAAATCCTCCATCTGCTCCACCAACCGCGTCAAATTGAGTTTGTGCAGGGCCCCCCAGCTCCTAGCTACCTGGATCCCCATACCGAAAGCTCCTTTCCACCCTCTTCAGCGGTCTCCTGGGTGAACCACAAAGAGCTTACTCTTCCCCACGTTAAGTTTATGTCCCGAAAATTCCCCAAACTCCCTAAGGATCCGCCATCCCCTCCACTGGGTCCGCAACATACAATAAGAGGTCATCGGCATACAGTGACACCCGTTGTTCCTCACCCCCCCCCCCCCCCCCCCCCCCCCCCCGAACCAATACCCTCCAGTTCCTGGACTCCCTCAATGCCATGGCCAGCGGCTCAATTGCCAGTGCAAACAACAAGGGGGACAGAAGACACCCCTGCCTCGTCCCCCGGTACAGCCGAAAGTACTCCGACCTCCGCCGGTTCGTAGCCACACTCGCCACCGGGGCTTTATATAGTAGCCCAACCCACCTGATGAACCCCTCCCCGAACCCAAACCTCCGCAGAACCTCCCAAAGATACTCCCACTCCACCCTATCGAAGGCCTTCTCCGCATCCATAGCCGCCACTACCTCTGCTTCCCCCTCCACCGAAGGCATCATAATTACATTAAGGAGCCTCCGCACATTGGTGTTAAGCTGCCTACCCTTCACAAATCCTGTCTGGTCCTCATGAATCACCCCCGGGACACAGTCCTCAATTCTCGTGGCCAGAACCTTCGCCAGCAACTTCGCGTTGACATTGAGGAGCGAGATCGGCCTGTACGATCCACACTGTAATGGGTCCTTGTCCCGCTTCAAGATCAAAGAGATCAGCGCCCTGGACATTGTCGGGGGCAAGCTCCCCCCCCCCCCTTCCCTCGCCTCATTGAAAGTCCTCACTAGCAGCGGGCCCAGCAGGTCCACGTATTTCCTATAAAATTCTACCGGGAACCCATCCGGCCCCGGGGCCTTCCCCGCCTGCATGTTCCCTAGTCCCTTAACCAGCTCCTCCAGCCCAATTGGTGCCCCCACTCTTGGGATTAGCGCCCTACTCACGATGAAAAAATCTATCCAGGAGTAGGCTTTATGGACCTGGGAAAAAAAGGAAAATTCCCTGGCCACCGGCCTGGCAAACCTCCATGGATCCACTTCCCCATCTGGTCCATAAACCCCTAAGCACCTTGGCCGCAGTCTTCCCCCTCCCCCTCCCCCCCCAATTATCAGGCTCCCTGCCTCCAAATCCGGAATCCGACCCAACATGCGCTTCATAAATCCGGCATCATCCCAATTCGGGGCATATACGTTCACCAATACCACCTGCACCCCTTGCAACCTACCACTCACCATCATTACCGACCTCCATTATCTGCCACAATGTTCAGCGCCTCAAACAACACCCGCTTCCCCACCAGAATCGCCACCCTCTATTCTTCGCGTCCAACCCCGAGTGAAAGACCTGCCCTACCCACCCCTTTCTCAGCCTAACCTGATCTGCCACCTTCAAATGCGTCTCCTGGAGCATAACCATGTCTGCCTTCAGTCCCTTTAGGTGCGCGAACACCCGGGCCCGCTTGACCGGCCTCTTCAGGCCCCTCACATTCCAAGTTATCAGCCTGATCGGGGGGGCTTCCTGCCCGCCGACTAGCCATCTCCCTTTTTAGGCCAGCAACATGCCCGCGCCTCCCGCACCCTCCATTCCCCCAAGTGGCGGACCCCCGCTCCGACTTCCTCTCCTAGCTCCAGCTCCCCTTTGGCCAATGCAGCAGCAACCCAGTTCCCCTCCCCCCAGCTAGATCCTCCTCTAGCCGTTGTGCTCCCCCCGTGGCACTCCCGTAAGTCAGCTGACCCTGGTCACTCCATCGACCCCCCCCCCCCCGTGTGAGAATCCCTCCACCTCCCCCTGGCAATCAGTGTGTGCTCCTCTCCAGCACTGCCCCCCCCCCCCCCCAGCCCCACCCCATCCTTCCCGAGCGCGGGAAAAAGCCTGCACTTTCCATCCAAGCCGGCTCCGCCCCCTCTTTGTGGCCTTGTCTCAACTCCCCATCCCCGGGCCTCCAACCCCCCCCCCCCCCCCGCGGGGCCTTGTCCTTCCAACACCGACGCCCACATCACACAGCCCACACATCGAACCATTTCACCCAACCCCACCCAGCACCAAAGAAAACAGAACAGAACATCCCCCAAAACACAGTAACCCCCCTGGGTACTTCCTCCCATCAAACCCTCAGTTCGAGTCCAACTTTTCAGTTTAGATAAAGGTCCACGCCTCCTCCGGCGTCTTGAAGTAGTGGTGTCGATCCTGAAATGTGACCCACAATCGCGCTGACTACAGCATCCCGAACTTCATCCCCTTCCGATGTAGAAACGCCTTAGCCCGGTTGAAGCCGGCCCTCTTCTTGGCCACCTCCGCGCTCCAGTCCTGGTACATTCGGATCTCTGTGTTCTCCCACCTGCTGCTCCATTCGTTTTTGGCCCATCTCAGGACACACTCCCTGTCCACAAAGCGGTGCAACCGCACCATTACCTCCCTTGGCAGCCCGTTGGCCTTGGGCCTCCTCGCCAGGACTCGATGCGCCCCGTCCAGCTCCAGGGGCCTCGGGAGAGCTCCCGTGCCCATCAGCGCGTCGAGCATCGTGACCACATATGCCCCGGCATCAGACCCCTCCACTCCCTCCGGGAGACCCAGAATCCGGAGATTCTTCCTCCTCGACCGATTCTCCATGTCCTCAAATTTTTCTTGCCACTTCTTGTGCAGCGCCTCGTGCGCCTCCACCTTCACCGCCAGGCCCAGGATCTCATCCTCGTTCTCCAAGGCTTTTTACCGCACCTCACGGATCGCCACCCCTTGGGCCTTCTGGGTCTCCACCAGCCTGTCGATCGAAGCCTTCATCGGCTCTAGCAGTTCTGCCTTCAGCTCCGCAAAGCAGCGTTTGAGGAACTCCTGCTGCTCCTGCGACCATAGCGCCCACGCTGCTTGATCTCCACCCGCCGCCATCTTGCTTCTCCTCCCTCGCACTTTTCGCTGCACTAAAATCACTTTCTTGACCGCTCCACTCCTGGTCCAATTCATCCAGTGCCGGGGGAACCGTGCTGTCACCTTCCCACGCTGGGAACCGTCGAACAATTGCCGTTGGGGTCCCTCAAAAGAGCCCAAAAGTCCGTTTCTGGTGGGAGCTGCCGAACGTGCAACGTAGCTCAGCATAGCCGCACCCGGAGGTCCCCCAAACCATCGTCAATTATGGTAAAAACCCATTTGGGTCACTAATGTCCTTTCGGGAAGAAAATCTGCCATCCTTACCTGGTCTGACCTACATGTGATTCCAGACCCACAGCAATGTGGTTGACTCTCAGATGCCCTCTGAAATGGAGGGCAGTTAGGGATGGGCAATATATACTGGCCCAGCCAGCAATGCTCACGTCCCGTAAAATACATTTTTCAAACAGACGTTTTCAGAGCTACAAGATCCCAATTTCAAATAAACATCAGCATGGAGAGAGGCGGACCTGGTGAGTTAAAACAATGGGGGAAGGGAGAGCAGTTTCAGAGCGAAAAACAGCGTGGAGAAAGGCAGAGCCAGCGGGGCAGGAAGGGAGAGCAGCTTCAGAGTGAGAAACAGCACGAAGAGAGGCGGACCCGGTGATTAAAACAGCGGGTTAAGGAAAGGGAGTTGTGAGGAGGAGTTCTCCATAAATAGAATGAGGAAAAACAAAGTGACATCACGGGAAAACTGTAAATTAATTGGTTTGTAAGTAACTGATAATTTGAATTACCTATTCTAAATTCCTTTCAGATTAAAGGTAAATAGAAATATTTTACAAATTAAAATATTAGAGGCCAGTTGGAAATTAAAAAGCAAATTAAAAACTAATTAAATAAAGTAGAGATGCAGGGCTAGGCGATGTGTTGTACCTGCACGATGTGGGAGCTGGTGGACCCCATCGTGGTTCCAAGTGAACACATCTGTGGAAAGTGTTTGTTGCTCGAGGAACTTTGGCTCAAGAGTTGATGAGCTGGAGTCTGATCTTCAGACGCTGCGACACATCAGGGAGGGGGAGAGTTATCTGGACGTCCTCGTCTTCGCCTTGTTGATTTCCTGGAGGCGAGTTATGCTGGGGTGGAGGTCTCGGTACGGGTGACCTAATGGAATTCTTATACTTGGGGAAAGTCAAGTATACCGGTTAATTAAGGGGTGCTACCTGAGCTTGCAGCCATTCATTGCCCACCTTAGGGGCTTTTGGTTTTATTTTTTCTTTCTTTTGTGAGTGAGGTACATACAGTTGGTTGTGTTTTTGTTACAATATCCTGTGTTACATCCGCTGTTTGTGATGTTGACTTTGTTATAAAATTTATTGTAAATGGAAAACCTTTAAGAATTTTTTTAAAAGTGGGAGAGAAAAGAGAAATGTACTAATCAGGGATAGTATAGTTAAGGGCATAGACACTGTTCTCTGTGACCAGGATCGAGGGCCCTGAAGGCTCTGTTGCCTATCTGGTACCAGGGTTCAGGTTGTCTCATCTGGGTTGCAGAGGAATTGCAGAGAAAGATCCAGTTGTCTTGGTTTATGCCGGTACCGATGATTTCGGTAGAACAAGGGTAGATGTTCTCCACAGGGAATATGAGCAGCAGAGTATTGTGTACAGTTTTGATTCCCTTACTTGAATTGGGATGTAGTTGCACTGGAGGCAGTTCAGAAGAGATTCACTCGATTGATTCCAGAGATGAGGGGCTTGTCTTATGAAGAGAGATTGAACAGTTTAGGCCTATAGTCTCCAGAGTTTAGAAGTATAAGAGATCTAATTGAGATATGTAAGATGATAAAGGACATTGACAAATCGGAGGTCATAGTTTTAGGATAAGAGGTAGCAGATTTAAAAAGGAGATGAGGAGCAATTACTTCTCTCAAAGGGTCGTGAGTCTGTGGAATTCATTACCCCAGAGTGGGGTGGATGCCGAGACATTGAGTAAATTTAAGGAGGAGACAGGAGTTTAGTCAGTAATGGGTTGAAGCGTTATGGAGAACAGGCAGAAAAGTGGAGTTACGGCCGAGATGAGATCAGCCATGATCGTACTGAATGGCAGAGTGGGCTCGAGGAACTGAATTGCCTTCTGCTCCTTGCTCTTATTTTTTACTGTGGGTAAGAAAGCTGAGGCAGTGTTTGTATGAAGTATTTTGAACGCACTCTCATATGATACCGCTAGGTGCTGTTTGATTATTCTGAAAGTACTGTGAGATATTGAGTGGGAGAGAGGTTAAGAGGATTCTAACCATGTGAAGTTTAAGCGTCTATGCCAGCATTTTACGCAGCTCAGCATATCCTCCCTGCACTTATATTCTATGCCTCGGCTGAGAAAGACAATTATCCGATATGCCTTCTTAGCCACCTTATCCACCCGTCCTGCTGCCTTCAGGGACTTTGAACATGCACCCCACGGTCCCTCTGGTCCTCTGTACTTCCTTGCGTCCTACCGTTCCTTGTGTATTCCCTTGCCTTGATAAGCCCTCTCAAAATGCTTCACCTGTAATCCAAGGCTTTCCTCCTCACTATTTACCACACCACCAATGTTCGTGTCATCTGCAAACTTACTGACCATACCCCCACATTCATGTCTCGATCATTAATGTGCACTACAAACAGCAAGGGTCCCAGCACTGATTCCTGCCCTACGACACTGGTTTCCAGTCACAGAAACAACCTTTGACCATCACCCTCTGCCTCCTGCCACTAAACCATTTTGGATCCAATTTGCAAAATTGCCCTGGACCCAATGGGCTCTTACCTTGTCCTAGGCCCAACTCCCTTCAACCATTTCGTCAATGTCCTTCTCTCTAACGTAAGAATATTCCCTGATAATGGCACAATGGTCAGTACCAATTGCAACTCCTCAGGTACTGAAACATTCCCTGCAGCAAAGCCTGATCAACATTCAGACTTGATAATTCTGCAGGAGATAAGTGGCTGGATAGATTTCTTCTGGCCAGCAGCCAGTTTATGTATCCTTGTGCTTGTTCCGAGCTGAGATGCCTCCTAAGCCAGGAGCTCCATTGAATCAGCATTATTTAATACAGTCTTCAGAATTAGATTTTGGTCCATTAATCATCATCTCTGAATGGCCTCATTTTTCAAACCACACACCAAACTATCTCTAGGGTGCTCCAGTTTCCTCCCATAGTCCAAAGATGTGCAGGTTAGGTGGATTGGTCATGCTAAATTGCCCCCTAGCGTCCAAAACGTTAGGTGGGGTTACTGGGTTACGGGAATAGGGTGGAGACTTGGGCTTAAGAAGGGTGCTCTTTCCAAGGGCCGGTGCAGACTCGATGGGCCAAAATGACTCCTGCACGATAAATTCTATGATGCTCGGCCCCTCCGAGTCAACTCCCTGGTGGTTAGCCGCAAATCCCTTAGGTAAGGTTTTTGTACTTACTGCTCCGATGTTCCACCCCTCTGAGTCCGCTCCCTGCAGACTAGGAATTTCTGCCCCAAAACCTTATCAGTTCTAATGCTAGGTGCACCTTCTGACCTGTTAATCGATTGATCTGTTGAAGCAGCTCCACTTTCCTATGTTGACTCTACATCGACCCACCTGGATGGTCGAAGTTCAGCTTTTTGCTTTCGTCTGATAATTTATTTTCTTATCCCATCCTCGTAAGCAGTTTTTTTGGCAAACTGTTGTTTCTTAGACGAACAGTACAAAAGAATCAGCTTGCGGATATATGTGTGTTAAAGCACCATTATCAGAGGCTTTTAAATAGGTCTTCACTGTACAAAGGCTGGTACTAGACTACAAGCAAAAACCCGAGAAGTAGCCGATGATGTCATGCATGTCACTGACTCAGTTCTTAAAGACAAATTGCACACAACTACAATAACTCGCATATATAACAAGAGGGAGGAGAGAAAATTCCAGGAAAGAGAAAAGGAGAGGGGGGTTAAGTTAAAACAGCTTGAGCTAACAAGGGAGGATCCCACTGTGACCATTTGGGGATCCCACTGTGTCCATTTGAAGACACCCCTGTCTCAGACCTAAGGGCTGAGTTATTCACGTTTGCCCATTTAATCCCGACGTTTGATGAAGAACTGGTAGCACCTTTATCCCTCTCAAAAGGTTAGCACAGCAGTTAAAGTGGCCAGCCCAACACTGGTCCGTGCTGTTACAGAATAAACTGTCAGGAAAAGCTTGAGAGGTCTATTCACTCTTGCCTCAGGAAAGTGCAACAAACTATGAGGCAACTAAATGGTTATTATAAGTGTGTACCAGCTGGTGTCGGAGGCATACCATCAGAAATGCCATACCCCCAGGAAACGGCCTGACCAGCTTAAACAGCTCGTTTTTGACCAGTGTGTACTATCGTTTAAAATTGAGGCCAACATACGAAAACAATCATGAATTAATTCCCCTTGCTAAGTTTACAAACTCCTTACCATTCCCAATAAGAACTCACATAAAGGAAGAGAGTAACATAGGCCAGGCATGCAGCAACCCCAGCTGATGGTTATGAGTTTATACACGAACCTTCATCCCAAAGGATGCCATTCCTCAATCTACCCCTAATCAGCTGAGAAGTGTTGGGTACTCTGCTACACAGACGAACCAACACGGTTGCGAATGGTACAACTCAGTTTTATTTCAAACATCTATTTACACTGGTGAACTGTTTACTGAGGTTCGATCATGACCCTTGAATCTGTGGACCTATTCCTAATTCTATCTTGGAGTGGCACTCAGCACATGGTGGATGTCTGAGTGGCTTGTAATGAGCTCTGTGCCCTGAGCTGTCTCCTTGCTCGAGTGCCCAGGAAGTGTTGTGTTCCCTGTTTTGTACTGTGTATGCTCTTGCCTGTGATTGGCTGTGGTGTTGTGTGTGTGTTGATTGGTCCGTTGATCTGTCCATCAGTATGTATGTATGTATGTGCTATGATGTTTACCTGACTATCATGACAAAGGATAGGTGGTGGTAGAGTGATAGGAAACTGAGCACCCCTGGGCGAGCAGGGACAGCTGGAAACACAGGGGGTCCTCCTCAATCCAGAAAACAATGGTAAAATCAAATTACTGCGGATACTGGAATGCCGAAACAAAAATAGAATATACTGGACAATTGCAACAGGTCTGATGGCATGTGTGGAGAGAGAGAAGGGAGCTAATGCTTCGAGTCTGGATGACTCTTTCTCAAAGCTGGTGTAAGAAAATAATGGTGTTGAGAAGAGGGGTGAGTCCAAAATTCCTGCATGTTTTAACGACTGCAAGGCAGGACATCTCTGTGCTGATTGCGGAAAGCTATGGGGAAAACCTGTGTGGTTTGTTGCAGCACACAAACCCCATGCAGAAAATGGATGTGCATTGCAGACCCGGCTATGGCTCTTACTGTGGTAGCAAATCCCAGCTGACACACTACTGTGAGCGCGGGTGAGTTTTTTTTAAAAATCCCTGCGAGTTATAAGGATTTTATATCAAAGGGAAGAGAGGCCACAAATGCGAGACGAGTAAACCTACAGTGATACTGAGGGACATCAGTGGATTGGCCATGCTAAATTGCCCCTTGGTGTCCAAATATTAGATAGGGATAGGATGGGGGAGTGGGCATAGGTAGGGTGCTCTTTTGGAAGGTCGGTACAGACTCGATGGATAGAATGGCCTACTTTTGCACTGTTGGGGTTCTGCGATAGGGGCCAGCCAAACTCTACTGGGAAAAGGCATAGGGCAGGATTCTCCGTTATTCGCCGATATCGTAATTGGCAATCGAGCGGAGAATCGACTCCGACGCCCAAATAGGGCCACCGCCGGTTTGATGCCAGTCAGCCATGCTCCACCCCCTCTGAAATGGTGTAATTGTGTCGCGTGCTGCACGCGGTTACAACGGCCTTGGCGCATCATCAGTCGGCCTTCCCGCGATGCTTCGCCCCCGATGGGCTGAGTTCTCGACCACGCAGGACACGTGTGGTCTCAGTGCCGTCACACTCAGCCGGGATCCGTGCAGGTGGCCGGAGGGACTTCCGCGAGGGCTTGGAGTCTGGTGGGGGGTGGCCTGTGGGGTCGTGGGTGGCGGGTCGGGTCCGCGCAGGGCCGGCATCATGTTGTACGGCGCAGCCACTGCAGGTCATCGCCGTGCGCATGCGCAGCCAGGGACCCGGCTGTTTTCGGCACGGGAGCCGGGTGTTTCACCCGACGCTGCTGCTAGCTCCGCACCGGTCCCGGGATCGGTGAAGGGCCGACGCCGATTTGAGGTCGTAAAACAACTGCAAATTCTCTGTTCAAGCCGGCATTTATCCGCTGAAGTGGAGAATCCAGCCCATAATGTTTCCATGCGAGAGTGCAATAAGTGCTAAGATGTTGGTAAAGGGGACTGAAGGCAGGTACCTGCCCATCCTTATACCAGGTGCACCTGAGGTTCAACCTTGTGCCAGGACTGGTGACTGCGGTAGTCGTCCCTAGTTTGGACAGGGTCGACCTGCTCCTCGGCAATGACCTGGCAGTATCAAAAGTGATAGCACCCCCAATTGTATCAGCAAAAAACAAATAAGATCAGGGAGACGGAACAGCTGCAGGAGAAGGTATCTGGCATTCTCCCTGACATGTGGTAATCTGGTCAATCAGTTGAGGCCTCACTAGCCAGCCAGGGAATCCCAGGCCCTGGGTGAATTGGGCGAGGGCATACTTAAATGAGCCTAATGGGTCATTTAAAATGTGCGCCTGGAACTCACCTTCAAGAATGAGATCCTGATAGTGACGTGCCACGAGATTCCGTAGAATCTCGCAAGACATTTCGAGTGTCGCGATTCTTGATGAAGACACCAAATCGGGCCGAATCGCACCCTCTGTATGCCAGGAGAGGTGAATATGTTTAATTCTCACTTGTCACAGCGAAGGAGGTGGGGCAAGCAGACAGCTTCACAATGATTGCAGGTGTCCCTGTGGAGCCTGGTGCCTGGTGCACCAACCACAGCAAACCAGAGGCTGGCTACTGGGTGACAATGGCTGCCCTTTGATGATGTGCCTCCAAAACACAAGCTATGTCTGGGCAGTGTGCATATAGTGAAACGTGTGCCAACACACAAAATGTGATAGAGCAGCCAAAAGAGGTGCTGAAACAACGCTTGCACTGCCTGGACTGTTCTGGAGAAGTCCTGCTGTAAATGACAGCGTGGATATTAAGATTTGTGGTGGTTTGCCTGCTGTACAACCTTATCATGACGAGAGAACAGCTACAGCCACCATACTGTGTAGCTGAGGAGCTGGAGGAACAGGAAGGGAGGAGGTACTTAGTCTTGGCTGCACACAGCAATCATGGTAATAAGCATGCAGGACAACATTGGTGTGCTACTTACGTCAGAAGCAACCGGTGTGGGTTACACACACATCATGATCCCCATATGGCCGCATATTCAGATTTTGCTCCCTTAAAGTCATTTTTGTACTCTTAACTGCCCTTTGTAGATTCAGGTATGCTGATAAACTGTTGTTTAAAATTGAATGTTGAAAAGTCAGCAGCATTGTCAGGAAAGAACAGCTGATTTGCTTAGAACTAGTAATTTCACTGGTGACCTCTTGGATTCTACTAAAGGTTTCAGTGTTTTTGGTTTAGTGGAGATGTAAAAGGGAAATTCTTCCTTCATGGAAGAAATAGGAAAATAAATATATTTTAACATATTTGCAGGATACTGAGGGATATTGGTGGATTGACCATGCTAAATTGCCCCTTGGTGTTCAAATATCAGATGGGGATAGGGTGGGGGAGTGGGCATAGGTAGGATGCTCGTTTGCAGGGTCGGTACAGTCTCGATGGATAGAATGGCCTACTTTTGCACTGTTGGGATTCTGCGATAGGGGCCAGCCAAACTCTACTGGGACAAGGCATGGGACGGGATTACCGTTGCCCGACGCCGATATCGTAATCCAGTAAGTTGTTATCATTTTGACATTTTTTTAAATATAAATTTAGAGTACCCAATTCATTTTTTCCAATTAAGGGGCAATTTAGTGTGGCTAATCCACCTACCCTGCACATCTTTGAGATGTGGAGGTGAAACCCATGCAGACACGGGGGGCGAGATTCTCCAAAAATGGGGCTATTTCCCCACGGCGGCGTACTAACACGGGCGTTTCACTCTTGACTCTCCTGAAGAAAGTCCTGAGTGATTCTCCTACCTGCAGGGGGCTGGCAGGGCCCCGGAGTGCACTTCGCAGCTCTGGCCGCGGATACGGGACCCCGCACCTCTGGTCGGGAGTCTGCTCATACGAAAGATGGCGGCCTGCAGCAGCCGCGCCGTGCGCGATGGCGGACTCAGACCGCGGACCGTCATCCAAAATGTAGGTCCCCATTGGGATCGAGCACGCCCGCGTATCCGTGCCGCCCGATCGCTGCCCTGGCCGTCCATGAGGCTCCCCGGGTGATCGATCCCCCACCAGGGCGGCCGTGGACTGAGTCCGCAGCCGCCACCCGAGGTTCCCGACGGCTGATGCGTGGTTACAACCACGTCGTCGGGAACTCGGCCAGTTTTGCGCGGAGAATTGCAGGGGGGGGCCTTTGTCAATGGCCCCCTAGCCACGCCACGTAGATCGCGCGCGAGATATTCCCGAGCAATTGTCCAGAGAATCTCATCGTAAACGGCCATTCTGCGGCCCCGCGCCGAACGCGATTTTGGCAGGGGGCTGCGGAGAATCCAGCCCAGGGAGAATGTGCAAACTCCACACGGGCAGTGACCCAGAGCCGGGATCAAACCTGGGACCTCGGCGCTGAGAGACGGCAGTGCTAACCACTTTGCCACCTTGCTGCCCACATTTTGAAATTTTGCAAAGTGCACAGTAGCAGCGCCAGGATTCTGTGAATGCAGAAACAGTGTCTGATGTTCACAATTCTGTTGGGGATGCTGCTACCTATTCTCTGCTCAATTCACAGACTGCTCTCGAATAAAGCTACATCCATATAGTACAAAATCAGGCCAATTACTACAACTGCGCAATACAAACCTCCTTCCACTCTCATGACCTATTTCCACCCCCTACTCTCAGGCCCCCCAACTCTCCATGCGAACCCTAAACCTCCCATCACCTCCACGCTCCCTTTGACCCCCCCTCAACCCTTCCTTCACATCCCCACCCCCCAAACCAGACACTGTGAACCGTGCATGCAGCTAACGATGCTCTCTGTGTCTCCGCAGGAGAAGCTCTTACACAATCACCGGGAGAGGGCCCAGACTGGCGGAGGCGGGCCGGACTTAAACATCCTCACCACCTTCGAGGAACGGGCACTGGAGGTGACTGGTGTGGCCGAGGACAGAGCGGTCACGCATGGCACAGAGGTGAGAACACCGGCCTCCACCCGAACGACCTGTCAAACATGAGCTGTTAGTGCCTTACTGACTGACGCATCCCTCCCGCTGACCACACGTCCATTCTCCCACAGGTCTCCCAGCCGACGGCACCGGCCCATTCCGGGTGGTCGCTCCAGCCTCCCTGGACAACACCTCGGAGGAGAGCTCTGAGGATGCCACGATCGATGCGTCACAGCTGTCACCCCCACCCTCCACTAGTGCAGATACACACACCTCGGTGGGAAACGTTAGTCAGGTTTCTGGGCACAATCTGGTGAGCACCACACAGGTGGAGGCAGGAACCCCCAGACAAGGCAGCAGCTGGAGGTCTGCTGGATCCCAGGACCCAGCTGGGTCCCAGCCTACTGCTGAGCCTGCGGAACAGGCTTACCTGGAGCTGATGGAGATGATAGGGAGCGGCCAGGAAGGAAGATGTCAGCATCACTCCAGCAGATCCATAGCCGCTTGGAGGACTCTCAGAGACTACGGGAACAGGAGACGTCGCCGGCAATGCGTGGCACCGAGGCCAACACTGCTAGGGTGGCAACTGCAGTGGCGTCACAATGAGTAAAGGATGTCCAAGGCGCCGCACAGTCAGTGATGCCCATGGCTGAGGGTCTCGACAGAATGTCCAACTTGCTGGAGGATGTAACCCAGTACCAGGCTGACCTTGCTGAGGTGTTGTGGGACATGTCCCGCTCTCAGAGTCGCAGGTGGGCATTGCTGAGATACTGCTGAGCATGACCCAGTCACTGAGGAGCATCGCCAAGGGCACCAACACCTTAGTGCAGACATCGGGCAGCTACCATGCCTGGCAGAGCCAGGTGATACGTTGCAGCCAGGGTTCGAACCAGCTGCCCTTCCATCCCGAGGTGAACCCCAGGGCCCTATGGGCACAGAGTGGAAGGAGGGGGCGCTGGGTAAACCTGGACCCATCCCATGGATTAGGGATAGCGGCGACCAGCTCCTCCGGGTCCCACCCCTCTGATGAGCCACGTTTCGAGGTCAGCACATGGGACAGGGCGGCATGGCTGTGCATGTGCCGTCGACAAGTGTGCTGGGGCCCTTTGGCCCCAGAGGACGCCCGCTAAGGGCATCAAAGGCCAGGGACAAGGTTAGCAGCTGGCTGCCTCCACCTCAAATGTGCATTCTGGGAATACACCTAGACGTAGCAGTAAAGCTAAGAAATTGAAGCACGTTGAGGATCACTGAGGACACCGGGGGAAGGGGGAGAGGTGGGATGTGTAGGAGGTGAGGGAGGGGTGAGGGGGTGGTGAGGAGATGGGGTGGTACCATTGGGAGTGGGGAATTGTATGACACTTGTGACACATTAAAAACCCTTGAGCACAACCAGTACTCTCTCACATTCCTCCGCTCTGCGCCGACCTCTGAACCTTTGGCCCATCTCTCCCGGCATCTCCCCCTCTCCATAGCACTGACCCACCCTCCAGTCATGGCCATGTCCCGGAATCTGTGTCCCATATCCTGGGTGTTCGGATAATGGCTGCTGCATGTGTGGTATTGCTTCCCGCTGTGTTCAACCACAGTGTCCAGGTATCACGGTCTGATTGGGATTCTAGGCAATGACTCCTACATGCTATATGGCCCGCCCACCCACGGGAATTCACTTGGGTTGTGTGAAGTGCTCACTTAACTACGATTGCCAATTCCCTATTAACGATAGCCTTCAACAGCACCGCCAGAGGCCTTGGCAGTCAATGGGGGTTCTGGGTCATCGGTGGGGCAGATGGGCAGGGTCTAGGGTGTTCCCGGAATGGGAACGCACGATCCAGGGATTGGCATGCTGGTGACGTGTGCGTTGCCACCCCAGCACCTTCTTCCCCCCACTCCTTCCCCTTCCACCAGCTTCACATTTTTTCAAAAGGAGCACCAATCAGCAT
This sequence comes from Scyliorhinus torazame, assembly GCF_047496885.1. Lineage (NCBI taxonomy): Eukaryota > Metazoa > Chordata > Chondrichthyes > Carcharhiniformes > Scyliorhinidae > Scyliorhinus > Scyliorhinus torazame. Next base: position 65,801,884 of record NC_092716.1, on the reverse strand, counting down.
CAGGGTGACCACTTGCTGGAGAGGCCGATGAATGACAGACGCCATTGGATCTGGGGTAGCTCCGTTAATTGTATGGAAATGGGGCTTGATGTGTTGGGTACTCTGCTACACATTCAAACCGAATGGTACAACTCAGTTTTATTGCTAACATTTATTTACAGTGGTAAACTGGTTACTAAGGTTCAATCATAACCCAAGAATCTGTGGACCTATTCCTAATACCATCTTGTAGTGGCACTCAGCACATGGTGGATGTCTGAGTGGCTTGCTATGAGCTCTGTGCCCTGAGCTGTCTCCTGCTGGAATGCTCAGGAAGTGTTGTGTTCCCTGTTTTGTACTGTGTATGCTCTTGCCTGTGATTGGCTGTGGTGTTGTGTGTGTTGATTGGTCCGTTGATCTGTCCATCAGTATGTGTGTGCTATGATGTTTACCTGAATATCATGACATCCCCCTTTTGTACAAGAACACGTGCCTATGTGGTCATAAATAGAGATGTGTACTGAGTGCAGCTGAATGTGTGTGTGTGCAATATCTACAGCATGTACATGGGGCTAAACTATATACAAGGGGCGATGTCGGGTGCGACATAACAATGAGGTTGTACCATAAACAAAGAACGGGGAAATGTTGAACGACAAAAGCGAATTCCCGTAACGACAAGGAAGAACAGAAACATATTAACACAGTGGTATTATGAGTTCAATGTACAAACAGGCTCATAAGTCCAGTCTAGTAGGTGGGCGACGAATTCGGGTTGACCGTTAGGTTGGTACACCATTCATCGCCCGGATTGACAGTGTTCACTTGCACCGGCTGGTGGGTCCTGGCTGGAGACATCCGGTTCCCATCAATGACCGCAACACGGAAGGCATCCCGGTCGTCTGTGTCACTGGTCTGGATATCGTCTGGGCACGACTCGTAATAAGGAGGCTGAATGGGCCGCACGTCCCAGCGAAGTTGTCGGAATTGGGGAACATTGGCAGGTTGAGCTGCTCGACAGCAGGCAGCGTAGTGGCCCATCTTGCCACAGCGGAGGCATTGTCGGTTTCTTGTGGGACATTGCCGCTTTAAATGTGCGGCTCCACAGTTGCTGCACGTTGTAACGTCATGGTGTTCGTTGCACCACCGCGCATGCGCAGTTCGGTCTTGCGTCGAGCGCGCCTGCGCATCACGTCCCTCTGTGTCGACATCGTTTTTGGCGCGGACAAACGCGGGAGGCCTCGAAAAGCACGCGAAATGGCCGCCCTTGTCCGGGCCGTGGGCCGGGAGGAACTCGATCGCCTGGACCCGTTCGGCCTCGTAGGACACCTGCCTCGCCGATCCGGCCGTGTAGGACCCCTGCCGCGCCGATTCGGCCACCTGAAATTGGGAGTAGCGGCTAGTCCCGTTTTCATGCAGGACACAGGCTTCGATTGCGGAGGCTAGGGTGAGGCCTTTTATTTTTAAGAGCTGCTGGTGTAGGGTGCCCGAGGTGACCCCAAAAACGATCTGGTCCCGAATCATGGAATCGGAGGTGGTGTCGTAACCGCAGGACTGCGCGAGGATGCGTAAGGAAGGATTGAAAGGGCTCATCCTTACCTTGCAGGCGCTGCTGGAAGAGATACCTCTTGAAACTCTCGTTGACCTCGGCGATGAAGTGTTGGTCGAGTTTGAGAAGGACCGTCTTGTACTTGGTCTTGTCCTCACCTTCCGCAAACACCAGGGAGTTGTAGACATGGATGGGTTGTTGACCTGCCGTGGAGAGGAGGATGGCGATCTTTCTGGTGTCCGAAGCGCTCTCCTTTTCGTTGGCTTCCAGGAAGAGCTGGAAGCGCTGTTTGAACAGCTTCCAATTAACGCCAAGGTTTCCAGCGACTTGTAGCGGCTGCGGTGTGCTGACGGTGTCCATGGCGCAGGATGGCAGATTCCGGAGGATCCATAGGTAGGTCCCACAGTTACTCCTGGTACTATGATGTGTTAGGTACTCTGCTACACAGACAAACCAACACGGTTGCGAATGGTACAACTCAGTTTTATTACTATCATTTATTTACAGTGGTAAACCGTTTACTGAGGTTCGATCATAACCCTAGAATCTGTGGACCTATTCCTAATACTATCTTGTAGTGGCACTCAGTACATGGTGGATGTCTGAGTGGCTTGCTATGAGCTCTGTGCCCTGAGCTGTCTCCTGCTGGAATGCCCAGGAAGTGTCGTGTTCCCTGTTTTGTACTGTGTATGCTCGTGCCTGTGATTGGCTGTGGTGTTGTGTGTGTGTTGATTGGTCCGTTGATCTGTCCTTCAGTATGTATGTGCTGTGATGTTTACCTGAATATCATGACAGGGCTTAAGTGGTGATAATTGGTTTCTCGCCACGCTACGGTGAGATCCCGATTTCGCCTGTGGGAGCGGGTTGGTTGCATCACAAACTGGTTGGCGCCAGGAGCGGTTCTCATTTTTGGCCTCCAACTATTCACCAGCCTTGTTTCGCTCGAGCGAGATAACAATGAGGCTGGAGAATCACACCCTTAGTTTTATTCTTCTAATTACTTTCTGCTCCATGAATCACAATACTAACTCAGTGAATTTGACAGGGAAACTTTAAAGTGGTTGTGATTCTTCTTATTTATTTATTCTCAGGATGTGGATGTCTTAGCTACACCATGTAGTATAATAATAATGTTTTATTGTCACAAGTATGAAGTTACTGTGAAAAGCCCCTAGTCGCCACATTCCGGCGTCTGTTCTGGTAAGCCGGTACGGGAATCGAACCCGCGTTGCTGGCCTTGTTCTGCATTACAAACCAGCTGTCTAGCCCACTGAGCTAAACCGACCCTTAGTATCCCGAGTAGATGGTGATAGGCCTGCCTGAACCTCTAGCAGTTTCATGTAAGATGTGCAGGTTAGGTGGATTGGCCATGCAAAATTGTCTCTTAGTGTCCAAAGATGTGCTAGTTGGTTGGTGTGACGGGGATGGGGTGGGGGAGTGGGCCTGGGTAAGATGCTCTTTTGGAGGGTCAGTGTAGACTCGATGGGCCAAATGGCCTCCTTATGCACTGTAGGGATTCTGTGGAATCTATGAAATATACAACTGGATAGCTTGTTCGGCTTCTGGATGTAGTACAGAACCAACTATATGCAATCAGAGTCCCATGGACCAATACAGAGATGTTAACCATAGGTTTCCAACCATTATGAAGAACATATTGGGTGGGATTCTCCATCCAGCCAGTTAGGGCAGCACGGTAGCATTGTGGATAGCACAATTGCTTCACAGCTCCAGGGTCCCATGTTCGATTCCGGCTTGGGTCACTGTCTGTGCGGAGTCTGCACATCCTCCCCGTGTGTGCGTGGGTTTCCTCCGGGTGCTCCGGTTTCCTCCCACAGTCCAAAGATGTGCAGGTTAGGTGGATTGGCCATGATAAATTGCCCTTAGTGTCCAAAATTGCCCTTAGTGTTGGGTGAGGTTACTGGGTTATGGGGATAGCGTGGGCGTGTTGATCTTGGGTAGAGTGCTCTTTCCAAGAGACGGTGTAGACTCGATGGGCCGAATGGCCTCCTTCTGCACTGTAAATTCTATGATAAAACCAGTTTTCTGGTGCGCGCACCCCAGCCAGCAGCGGGATTCTCCGTCGGGGTTTCCCATTGTGGGCAGCCCCACGCCGTCATGAAATCCCCGGGTGTGGGTGTACTGCCAGCATAACGGAGAATCCCAACAGTGCAGAATCCAGCCCATTATGTGCAGCATGCAAATTATGCACCATTAACTAGGGGCATGATCGCTAGCATTGTGAAGTCGGACAATTAGCACAATAAAGTCTTTACAGTCTATATTACCTTCTTTGTTCCTGGACTTTTTTCTGTTACTAATTTTTAAAGAAATATTTTGCATGCTTTTCATTTTTGACAGAACACTGTTCCATCAACAATGTTTCCCCTGTCATTAGGGTGGGACCTGTACGAAAGTTAAACGGGTTTTGCACTATGTTTATGGTTTCATGTATCTTGTTTATTTTGTTGTTGTTTCTATACCAAAAATACCTCAATAAAATGTTTATTTTTTTAAAAAAGCAATGTTTCCCCTGATTCATCCTTAGGGTCCTTATCGTTGTTGCAAAATCTAGGTGTGGACAATGGAAAACCTGCCAGCTTTGTGTTTCCACAGAAAGTATAAAACTCCAGGCCTTCAGTTGCAGCTAAGTCTGAACAAAGATGTTTGGTGAAAATCCAGTGAGTTGACCTGAAGACTTGTCTTCTGATGACTTATTAAGGCACATGTTTAAAAGTTATCCATGTTGTCGGTATTATTCAGTGGCCTTTTTCTTAGCCAAGTAGTGATAGCTGCAATCAATTAGCCATTTGTTTTCTGAAAAGTTTCCACAGGATTGAGTTGAATTGTTAGGAACTTCGGTAGTTTAGTTCAGTCCAAAAGAACTCTTAAATTCAAATAATAGATTTGATAAGATCCCTAGAATGGAGTCCAAATACTGCTCTGATTTGATCCTATATCAAGTAGAATTGAGTCATTATCACAGTCATGAGTCAGGCGCAGCCACAGAAAGGGTCCCTTGTCAAGAATTTGATGCCAGGACTGCCGTTGTTGAGAAAGATACTCAAGTTTGTAATTATACTGCGTTCGTCTCAGTGTTTCTGTGAAGAACTCTGGTGTCCATATCTGTTTAATTATTCTCGATGACAAAGACATCATTATTGGGAGAGTTGGGACGCAGCTGTGACTATTGCACATGTCTTAAAGAGCTAAGATTTGAGAGTTGAGCAACATGAGTTTCAGTTAGGAAACATGTTGAGAATGTTCCACTCACACTAGAATACTTCTTGTCCTATAGAATAAACCTATTTTGCTTCCGGCAGCACACAATATGTGAGATGGGTATGATGGCTGGAATTGTTTTTCTTTAACCTTCCCTCTTATATCTTTAACTCTCGTTTTTTGCCAATCAATGACCGTGATATTCATTGTCCACTATTGGTGCAAGCTGCCAGAATACTTGGCAACAAATATTTTCTGTCTAAAATGTGAATTATAAAAGGTGGGAAAATGAAGAGCTGTGTCGATAATGAATGCGTAAAGAATTGTCGTGGCCTTCTGACTTCTGAAAAGTCCAGAGCACTTGGGAAATGCACACGCTAATTTTCATTCTCAAATATTTGTCAGACCATTTATTTTTTAGTCATTGCTTCCAAAACAATGTTGCTACTCAGGATATTTACATTTGTGCTTTTTCCAACTCGAAAGGATATAACCGTGGGCGGGATTCTCCGACCCCTCCCCCCACCGGGTCGGGGAATCACTGGGGGGGGTGGCGTAAATCCCGCCCCCGCCGCCCGCCGAATTCTCCGAAGGATGAAAAGTCAGCGGGGTGTCAATCGCGCCGCCCGCCTCGGAGAATGGCAGGGGCGGAAGCGAGACAATGGACTCCGGGGCTGCCCATATTCTCCCGGCCGGATGGGCCGAAGACCCGCCGACGTGACTATGGGTCACGCGGCGTAAATCAAAACACCTTTTTAACGACGTCAACCAGTGCTGATGGTTGACGCCGTCCAGCGTGGAGGTAGGTCACGGCCTGGGGGGTGGCCGCAGGAGAGGTGATGGCGTGGCCGCAGTCTGTGTGTGTGGGGGAGAGGTGTGTGTGGGTGTGTGTGCGGCGGGGTGGGGTGGGGTAGGCTTCGGGGGAGTGCCGGGGAAGGAGGGGGGTGAGTGCCGGCGAGGGGGACGGGGAGATGAGTGCCGGGGACGGGGGGGTGAGTGCCGAGGACGGGGGGATGAGTGCCGGGGACGGGGGGATGAGTGCCGGGGACGGGGAGGTGAGTGCCGGGTACGGGAGGGGGGTGAGTGTCGGGGACAGGGTGATGAGTGCCGGGGACGGGGGGATGAGTGCCGGGGACGGGGGGATGAGTGCCGGGGACGGGGGGGGGTGAGTGCCGGGGACGGGGGGAGTGAGTGCCGAGTACGGCGGGATGAGTGCTGGGTACGGGTGGGTGGTGAGTGTCGGGGACAGGGGGATGAGTGCCGGGGATGGGGGGGGACGAGTGCCGGGTACGGGGGATGAGTGCCGGGAATGGGGGGGTGAATGCCGGGGGGGGGGGGGATGGGTGCCGGGTACGGGAGGGGGGTGAGTGCCGAGTACGGCGGGATGAGTGCCGGGAACGGGGGGATGAGTGCCGGGTTGGGGGGGGGATGAGTGCCGGGTAACGGGGAGGGTGAGTGTCGGGGGGGGGGGGGGGGAGTGAGTGACGGGTACGGGGGATGAGTGCCGGGAACGGGGGGATGAGTGCCGGGTTGGGGGGGGGGGATGAGTGCCGGGTTGGGGGGGGAGGGGATGAGTGCCGGGTAACGGGGAGGGTGAGTGTCGGGGGGGGGGGGGAGTGAGTGACGGGTACGGGGGATGAGTGCCGGGAACGGGGGGATGAGTGCCGGGTTGGGGGGGGGATGAGTGCCGGGAACGGGGGGATGAGTGCCGGGTTGGGGGGGGGGATGAGTGCCGGGTTGGGGGGGGGGATGAGTGCCGGGTAACGGGGAGGGTGAGTGTCGGGGGGGGGGGGGAGTGAGTGACGGGTACGGGGGATGAGTGCCGGGAACGGGGGGATGAGTGCCGGGTTGGGGGGGGGGGGAATGAGTGCCGGGTTGGGGGGGGGGGATGAGTGCCGGGTAACGGGGAGGGGGAGTGTCGGGGGGGGGGGGGGGGGAGTGAGTGACGGGTACGGGGGATGAGTGCCGGGGACGGGGGGTGCGAGGGCAAGGGAGTTTGTCCGCCTGGCCAGGTACCATCCTCCAACAGTCGCGCCCATGCAGCCCATGCCACCTGGCTGGGGGGAGGGGGGTACGGGCAATGATGACGTCAGAGGAGCATGCCGCAGAGGGACAGGCTGCAGCCGCCCAGGCTTGAGGGACACCCGCCCGACAGGACGAGGAGGAGGAGGAGCAATGGAAGCACGTGGTGGAGGAGGAATACGAGGAGGGGGAGGAGGACGTCGCAGCGCCATGGCAATGGAGGCACCCGAGGGCGCCCCGTGTGTACCGGCCCCGGTTGTCGTACCAGGACCTCATTAACATAGAATTTACAGTGCAGAAGGAGGCCATTCGGCCCATCGAGACTGCACCAGCTCTTGGAAAGAGCACCCAAGGTCAACACCTCCACCCGATCCCCATAACCCAGTAACCCCACCCAACACTAAGGACACCTTTGGACACTATGGGCAATTTATCATGGCCAATCCACCTAAATGGACCGGGAATGCAGGAGGAGACTCCGGATGAGCCGGGAAACCGTGGCCGACATCTGCCACCTGCTGGCACACCTGTCACCGCGTGGCACTGGCGGGGGAACACCCTCTCCCCGTGTCCGTCAAGGTTATGGTGGCCCTGAACTTTTATGCCACGGGGTCATTCCAGACGCCAGGTGGGGACCTGTCCGGCATCTCGCAGACATCGGTGCACCGGTGCATCCGGGCAGGGACAGACTCCCTATATGCCATTGCGGACCGCTACATCCGCTTCCCTGTGGACCGGGCCAGCCAAGATGCCCGGGCCGTGGGCTTCTCTGCTGTGGCCGGGTTCCCCAAGGTCCAGGGCGTGATCGATGGGATGCACGTCGCCGTGCGGCCACCTGCAGATAACAGGGTCGTGTTCACTAATAGGAAGGGTACCTATTCCATGAACATCCAGGTGGTCTGCGATCACCGCATGCTTATCCTGCACGTCTGCGCCCAGTACCCGGGAAGTGTACATGATTCATACGTGTTGTCACGGTCTTACATCCCCGGCATGTACGCGGGACGCCACCCCCGGCTGAGGGGCTGGTTGCTGGGTGACAGGGGTTACCCGTTGTGGTCGTGGCTGATGACGCTTATACGGATGCCACAGAATGGCGCGGAGAACAGCTACAATGATGCCCATGCAGCGACAAGGGGTGTGATAGAGAGGTGCTTTGGCGTGCTCAAAATGCGTTTCAGGTGCCTGGACCTCTCTGGGGGCGCCCTCCAGTATCCGTCAGACAGGGTCGGCCGCATCATTGTGGTGTGCTGCGTCCTGCAAAACATAGCCCAGCAGAGGGGCGATGATCCGCAGGCAGAGGAGGGCGGAGTGGAGGAGCAGCAGGAAGAGGCGCAGTCCTCCCCAGATGAGGGGGATGGGGGCAATGGTCAGGGCAGACGGGCTAGACATGGGCGGGTGGCTGTCCACCATTACCGGCTGGGCCAGCGGGCACGGGACAGATGTTTTTGAAAACTCACCACTATTCTTAGAAGTCCCCCTATACCAAAAAGGGCCGACATTCTAAATGGTGATCAGGGATTCTCACTCCCCGACTCCGATGCAAGCTTCAGTGGGTGCTATTCAGGTCAAATTATGTTTTCAAGTTATCCCCCGGTATAACCCATACCTTCACCGAAGATTACATCTACTTACCACTTAGTAGCATCGATCCTGGGTCCCGCATTGCTAAGTAAGTAAAGTAGACTAATAACCACTGTTTCAGGTTAAAACTTTTAAGTTATTTTATTATTATATATTTTTTCCACTTTTGAAAAGATGCAATCATTGTCTTTACAGAAAAGTAAAAAGATCTTGCTTCTGGATCCTTCTGGTTGGTTGAAGGGACCTTCAGGCCCAACTTGACAATCAATCTTCTTTAAAATCTGGTCTTCTTTAGATGTATTCGCTGATGAGCTCGGTTGCTGTGTCCTATCTTTCCCATGTACTGAGCTGTGAGAGCTATCTCTGAGCTGACTCTGGCTCCTCTTTAAATTCTAGTCTTCCTTAGATGTATTCGCTATTTTAGCTCGGCTGCTATGCCCTGTCCATTTCCCATGACCGAGCTGACTGTAATCTGACTCTAGCTGCTTGTTCCTTCTCTGCTTCTCTCTCTCTCCCTTTGAGTTCTGCTTCTGGTTGCCCTGGTCTCAAGGTTTATATTTGTTTTCTAACAGTTAAGTTTTTATGACGTTATTGTAAAGTAACTCTTATTTTCTTTGATTGTAAAAAGTATCTTTGATCTAAACCTTCTAATCCAACTAAGTATTCATTTTGACATGACTTCATCTCATAGATCTGATTACATTGTTTCCTTTGTGATGTTCAAAATGCTTTGACTTCAAGAAATGTTACTTTTAATTCCTGTCATTTCTATAGTTTTATTTTCCAATTGTGTCCTCAGCTCAATTTTGACTTTGATTTTGGCTTTGAATTATGTTTCTCGTAGACTGATAGCCTCCAGTTTTCTTTAATTTACCTGGTATTAGCAAATTTTCACACTGAGAATTCTCACCAAATTCATCTGAACCTCATCCATTCTTTTCCAGCTCCTTACCAAGATAGTTACTTTCAATGAAGGTGTGAGCCATTGTTTTTGGCTTCATTCAAAATCCTGTTTGTCTTGTTTGCTCAGCCTGCTTGACCAAGGATATCTGAATTTTACAATCCTTCCCTGACAGCTGCTGTTAATCCTTCGTGGGATCTTTCCCTGTATCCTCTCATGCTTCTCTCAGACCAGATATTGCCAGACTTCCATGTTTCAGATGACACATCTTTCCATATTTTCAATAACACTAGGGGGTGTGGGAATCGGCGAGTATGGCCACATACCGCACACCATGGCAACACCCGAACACCCTCACCCTCCCCACCCATCCACCCACCCAGCACCCTCAGCCCCCACAACCACACCCACCCCACCCGCATGCACACCACCCCTCCATTGCAGATCCACCTGCAGCACGACGGCCGGGCTCTCACGGGCGCCGGTGGACGCGTGTCTATCGCAGGCCATGGAGGATGATGACAACCAGCCCTGCGATGAGCTCCTGGCTCCACATCGTTGGACTATGTCTGACCCATGGCCACAGTACCACCAGCCACCCGGACCATCCCTGCATGCGGCTGTGACACTGCAGCGCACGGTCCCGTCCTCTGCCCGGGGGGATGGTAAGGGCGGCCCAGGGGGAAGGGGGCAGACTCACCTGGGGCTGAGGTAAGACCACCCCTCACACACACACTTGCGCTCAACGTACATGACACCCCCGCACGCTTCTCACAGAGCACCAAGGAAGATTCTGTAGGTGTGAAAGTGATTTTAATAACAAACAGTACATACACATGCCCTAGCCTCTAAAACTCGTCTGTGCCCTGCACCCGTGCCAACCTACTCAAGTGTCTAATTGTCTGGCCTTACGGGCCCTTTGATGGTACAGCAGAACTGGAGATGGACTCCTGCGATTCCTGCCCTCTGACTCGGGATCCCTTTGGCGGCCGTTTCCTGGGGCGGCCTGGCCTAGATGGGCCAGGTTGCGGCCCAGGCGACTGGGATGGCGAGCTGCCAGCCTGTCCTGCCCGTTGGCCACCCGATGCACCTGAGACGGAAGGGGGGGAATCCGAGGTGCTGCAGTGTTCCTGGACCTCCCCTACAGGGGGACCAGGGACGGGCGCCAGCAACTCCTCCCCCCTCGGGGTGCCCAATGGCCCCCAGGCCTCTACATGGGTCAGGGGTGCGAACGGACCAGCCATCCGACGCCCCTCCGACACCTGGCGCTGCCAGTCCTGGAGGCCCATGCTGGTATCGACAAGGGTCTGCAGGTTTGCAGCCATGGAGCTCAGGGAGTTGTCCATCACTGTCTGTGACTGTGCGACGCCGGCTAGCACATGGGCAATGGCGCCGATGCCCTCAGCGATGGCCAGCTGAGACTGGGCCATGGCCTGCAGGGATTGGGCCATTGCCTGCTGAGACAGGGCCATGGCATTGAGCGCCTCTGCCATCTGCCGCTGGCGCTGGCTCATGGCCTCCTGTGAGAGGGCAGCCATGTCCTGGGCCACAGACGCCGCCTGCACAGAAAGCCCCAGGCCTCGAATACTGCTCCCCATGTCTGACACCGTCGCACCCATTGCCTCCACCGCGGACGCCACCCGTGCGGTGTCGACCTGGGTGGCACGCATGACCGGCACCACTCCCAGCTCCTGGATGCGGGTGGACTCCTCCACCTGCGACTGTAGCCGCTGCAAGCCGGCCGTCACCCTCTTCGCTCGTCCCAGGTTCGGTGGTTGCATTGGGGCTATGGGTGGGTGTGGTAACTCCAGGAACCCGGGATCCATCTGGGCGGTAGATGTTCGCTTGCGCCTGGATGCCCTCCGACCACTGGCACCTCTGCTGCTCCTACCTCCCGGCCCCTCTGCTGCTCCTACCACCACCTGCTGTACCGGGACGGCTGTGTTGTGCGCACCAGTGAGTGTACCAGACGCCTCATCACTAAAGTGGCCAACCGAGGTGAGTGTCTCTGCGATGGTGGAGGGTGTTGGAGACAGCAGTGGTGTTGTGTAGTGCGCATCATCCGTCTCTGAGTCCATGGTACTTTGGGGTGACGGTTCGTCTCCACCCATCCACTCTGTGTCACTGTCCTGTATTTTGGTTTCCTGGGTAGGGGTCTCCTGGGTAGGGGTCTCCTGGGTAGGGGTCTCCTGGGTAGGGGTCTCCTGGGTAGGGGTGTCGTGGGTAGGGCTGTCCTGGGTAGGGCTGACCTGGGTAGGGGTGTCCTGGGTAGTGGTTTCGTGGCTCGGCTGCGACAGGTGCCTGTGGCTGCCCCCAGAGTCGCTGGGTGGCACACGCCTGTGTCGCCGCACCCGCACGAGACGGGGGCGTCGTCTCCCTATTGCTCCAGGTCTCTCCGTCTCCCGTGGTCGCCCTGGGGCATCCTGCGGGCGTCGCGTGCCAGAGGGTACGAGTCTCTCTGTATCCTGTGGTCGCCCTGGGGCATCCTGTGGGCGTCGCGTGCCAGAGGGTCCGGGTCTCTCCGTATCCCGTGGTCGCCCTGGGGTATCCTGCGGGCGGTCGGCATCTGCGGGGATGGATGCCTCGACGTCTGCTCCTGCGATACGCAATGAAGCATGCATGGTTAGACACACAGGCGGTGATCAGGTGATATGGGGGAGGGGGGATATGGGGGATATGGGGGAGGGGGGATATGGGGAGGGGGATATGGGGAGGGGGGATATGGGGGAGGAAGGATGTGGGGGGGATATGGGGGAGGGGGGATATGGGGGAGGAAGGATATGGGGGATACGGGGGAGGGGAGATATGGGGGATACGGGGAGGGGGGATATGGGGGAGGAGGGATATGGGGAGGGGGGATATGGGGGATACGGGGAGGGGGGATATGGGGGAGAGGGGATATGGGGACGGGCTGTCGGTGGCTCACTTGCTGGTGGGCCCCCGACCTCTGCATCGGCAACCTCCCGATCCTCAGGTCCGCCAGTCAGTTCCAGGGCCCTTTCCTCATGTACGGTGAGTGGCCTCTCATCAGCTGGGCCCCCTCCAGTCCTCTCATGCTCCCTATTGTGTGCGCGCTTCTCCTGTGGGGGGCGTGTGGGTGGCAGGGGTAAAAGGCAACAGTGTTAGATAGGTATATGAATACGCACCATCGGTTGCGTGTATAGTGCAGGGGTTAGGGTTAGGGTTGGTTTCACCTGGGGGTGTGCCGCACATCGGGCAGGGAGGGGGGGACTCACCCTAGCTGCCCTGATGAGGTCGTTCACTTTCTTGTGGCACTGGGTGCCTGTCCGTGGTGTCAGAGCCACAGCGCTGACGGCCTCTGCCACCTCCCTCCACAGACGCCGGCTGAGGCGTGGGGCAACCCTGCGGCCGTGTCCGGGGTACAGGGACTCCCTTTTCTCCTCCACTGCGTCCAGGAGCGCCTCGGTGTCGCGGTCCTGGAACCTTGGGGCTGCGCGGCGGGCGGCCATCTTGTCGGGTCTTCCGGGGTGGGGGGGGCGCGTCCTTTGAGCCGTCACGCTATGCGGCACCAATGACGCCGCACGGCGTCACCGTCCACGTCGGGTGACGCCATCGCGAATGGCGTCATGCCGCTGTTAGCCCATTCGGGGCCGGAGAATTTGCATTGTTTGGGGGGGCCCGACGCCGGAGTGATCCGCACCGTTTTTGGCGCCGGGTCCCGGACATCACGCCAGTTTTCGGAGAATCCCGCCCCTTATGCTCACATAGTGCCTTTAATGTAGAAAAGTGTCCCACAAGAGCGAACAGGAGCATAATTAGACAGAAACTGAGACAAAGTCAAAGGATGGAGATATGTAAAAATAAATGTAAATGTAAATAATCTTTATTATCACAAGTAGGCTTACATTAACACTGCAATGAAGTTCCTGTGAAAATCCCCTAGTCGCACATTCCGGCGCCTGTCCGGGTACAATGTGGGAGAATTCAGAATTTTCAGCTGGTACGGGAATTGAACCCGTGCTGCTGGCCTTGTTCTGCATCACAAACCAGCTGTCTAGCCCACTGAGCTAAACCAGCCCTTAGGCCGCATGGCTAAAAACGTGGTCAATGAATAGGTTTGAAGGAGTGTCTTAAAGGAGGAGGCTGAAGCAGAAAGTTGAGGGAGGGAATTCCAGAGTTTGGGGCCTACATGTAGAAAGGTAAGCTTGCAATGACAAGGATAGGGTGTGGGACTTGCAGAAGGGCAGAGCTTGAGGGTTGCAATGTTCCTGAAGGGTCATAGGGCTGGAGATAGGAAGGAGCCAGGCTATGCCAGAATTTGAACATGAGACTGGGAGTTTATCAAGGCACTGGTAGACCAGGAACTAATGCAGGTCAGCGAGTGCAGGAGTTCTTTATCCAAAATATTGTAAGGAACAAATTGAATGAATTACAGGCACAAATTCAACTTGGAGGGCATGACATGAAAGCCATTACTGAGGTATGGCTGCAAGACGGTCAGGACTGGAAACTATATATATTAGGAGTAAAGAAAATATATTGGGCCTGATTTAACGGAACATTCCTAAGTGCCATTGTGGGACTGTTTGGCAGGGTGCTTCTCGCCAGCTTTTTTGGTGAGATCCACACAGGTATTTACCCATACTTAGTCATTTTTTGGGGCCTTGGGGCGTTTCTCCCCAGTTTAGCACACACTTGGAAATGTTTTCAGCAGTGGGGAGCTGAACTCAATGGCAAGACCGGCTCCTCAGAAATCGGGCCACTATTTTGAAAGGGTGCCCTGATCTCAAAGTGAGCTTGAGAGCCCCCCACACACCCCACCCATGGATAATGTCACCCATTGCACACATGCGGATTACCTCACCCCCCCCCCCCCCCCCCCCCACCCCCACCCCCCGAAGTCAGGACACTGAGGGCCCCCATTTTGAGGCCTTCCGACCTCCTTTTTGGACACGCACTTTCAGGACCCCCACCCGTAACCCCCTCCCAACCTTTAGAAGGCCCCTTCAACCCCCACCCTTCATACCCCGCTCATCCCCCCTTTCATGGGCATGATCCCCCTCAGGCATTGGCCCTTGGCAGTGGCACCCTGGCACCCTGGCACTGCCACCTGGAACCCTGGAAGGGCCCTTCCAACCTGGCTGTGCCTCCCGGATGTCTTGGCAGTGATAACCTGTCAGTCCCACCCAGACACCTTGGCAGTGCAAGGGTGGCAGTGCCATGGTGCCAGCCCAGCAGAGCCAAGATGTCCTGGGTTTAAAGAGAGTGCCAAGGTGCCACCCTGTCCTGTCCCAGACCACCCAGGGTCTCCTGTGGCCTGGGATAGCCCCCCAGGTGCTGTTAGGCCTGGTCCACGTTTGTGTGGACCTGTGCTGAACGGCGCCATGACGAGATCTCCCAGTCACGGGAATTAGTTCCCGGGCGCTGGGATACTCTGGCGCAGACATATCTAAAACAGCCTAATGACTTGTTTAAATATGTATATCTGGATCTCGCCCAGCGAGGGCGGGATCCAGATTGTGATGTCTCCCGAGATTTAATGGCCTTGTTGCATGATGGGCATAACGAGGCCGTTCGATTGTGTCCACTGAAATGGCAGCTGCGGCCTTAGCGATTAAGAATGAAATCACTTCCATGAAAAGAGAGGATGTAAGAAAAGATAAGCAAGCAGTGAAGATTTTATGGGTTGAAGTAAGAAATCAGAAAGGGTTTAAGATATTAGTGAGAGCTGTAGGTCTCCTGGGAGCAGCTGTGATGTGGTAGATTGCATTCTATATATTGCATAAATAATAGATAAGCATGTAGAAAACTCAGAGTATTTTTAATGGGGAAATTTAAGTTCCCTATAAATCGGGTTAAGCCAACCAACACATGCCTGGAAACTAGAAAATGTCTTGTGTCCAGGATAGTTTCCTTCAACAATATGTCCCAAAGCGAACAATTCTGTGATGAGTAATGTGTTAGATTTAGTTAATAACTTGACAGTGCACGAACATTGATAGAAATAATAGAAATAAAAACCTGTTTGAGATCAACATATTGTTTGAAAGTGAGAAATGAAAACGAACCACAAAGATTCTACGAGGTAATGCTGACATCAATGTGATGAGCAGTCTTCCGGAAGTGACGGGACCTCACCTGCCAGCTGAAAAGCCAATGAAAGACCTCTGTTGCCTCCTTTAAGGAAGGCCAGATGAACCATAAGGCAATCAGGCAGTTGAGAGGACTCTAGTGGGCCTTTTCCTGGGATCAGGACCCCAGCGATGGAGGTCTCACCTACTGAGAGCTGCCAGCCAATGACAGGCCAGAAATTATTTTGCCCATCAGTATCACCGGGGTTGGGGTTGGGGTTGGGGGTCGGCGGGGGGGGGGGGGGGGGGGGGGTTGACGGGTGCCGGAACAAAAGCCACCAGAGGCCCAATGTTGCAGGTCAGAGATAAGTACTGATGGGATGGGTTTCACAGTGTGTGTGTCATTAGGTGGGGAGTGTAGTGGGCCAGCAGAAAAGGCAGGGGGTTAGCTCTCAGTGGGCCCCTCTTTCTGATGCCAAGTCCCTCGATCTGGTATTGAGTACCTTTGAAGTAGGCTCCCCCCCACCCTCCCACATCCAGACAGATCATTCCATCATAGATATTCTTCACGGGGGAGATTTTTTCCTGGACTTCCATAGCTCGCCATCAACTTCCAGGGAATGATTTGGTCAATGTTGTCAAATGCCTTCTCATAGTCTACAAAATGAATGTAGATCGATAAGTACCATTCCAATGATTACATAGAACACAGTGCAGAAGGAGGCCATTCGGCCCATCGAGTCTGCACCGACCCAATTAAGCCCTCACTTCCACCCTATCCCCATAACCCAATAACCCCACCTAACCTTTTTGGTCACCAAGGACAATTTAGCATGGCCCATCCACCTAACCTGCACGTCTTTGGACTGTGGGAGGAAACCAGAGTCCCGGAGGAAACTCACGCAGACATGGGGAGAACATGCAGACTCCGCACAGACAGTGACCCAGCGGGGAATTGAACCTGGGACCTTGGCGCTGTGAAGCCACAGTGCTATCCACTTGTGCTACCGTTCAATTATAATCCATAGGATTGCTATCTGAACCACACAATATCTTCCTTGGTGCAACCCTGCCTGCTTGTCCCTTAAGATATTTTCTCCTGCCCCTTTTATTCTGTCAGTATGATGTGGTACAGTACTATCACTAGCACAGGGAGCAACATTATCCCACGATAGTGCTTGCAAAGAATTATACCCATACAAATACAATTTATATCTATTAGTGATATTAATTATGCATACGTGTCACAGAATTGAAGGGTTTGGTTCTGAAGGTAAAATATAGTTAATTTACATTTTATTGGATGTTTGGAACATCCCAAGTATGCCACAATATCATGGAGGCTATGGGGGTTAGAAAATTTCTTTGTTTAACTTATCTTAGTGTTGCTCACAGAAGGCAGTTGCAAATTTGGTTGTAGCTCAATTAGATTAATGAAAGAAAAATAGACTGGAAGATTTGCCCAACTTAGAGCAAAAGGAAGAAATCTACAGTGACCCTGACACTAAAAAACGAGCAGGTAGCTTGAGAATGCAGTGAAGCGTCTTCCGGGTGCGGCGATGACCAGCTAAGTCGCACGTTTCGGCAGCTCCCGTTGGAACGGACCTTTGGGCTCTTACTAGGAGCCCCAACGGCAATTTAAACGGCCAAAAACACTGTGCGGTAAACCAGAAGGGAATCCCCCCGGACACGCATGGAAAAGGGAAAGGATAGCGGCCGGATTGCGGAGGATCCTCTGGAGCAGCGGCAAGGAAGGGAAGCTCAAAGCAAGATGGCGTCGGAAGGTGGCCGTTTGTTATGGGGCCCGGAGCAACAAGAGTTCCTGCGGCGCTGTGTGGAAGAGCTGAAGAAGGAGTTGAAGAAGGAGCTGTTGGCCCCGATATTACAGGCGATTGAAGGGCTAAAGGAGGAGCAGAGGACCCAAGAGCTGGAGCTTCGGGTCGTGAAGGCAAAGACTGCTGAAAACGAAGATGAAATACAGGGCCTGGTGGTGAAGGCAGAAACGCACGAGGCACAGCACAAAAGGTGTGTGGAGAGGTTGGAAGTACTGGAGAATAATTCGAAGAGGAAGAATTTAAGAATCGTGGGTCTTCCCGAAGGCGCAGAAGGGGCGGACGTCGGGACATATGTGAGCACAATGCTTCACTCGCTAATGGGATCGGAGGCCCCGACGGGCCCTTTGGAGGTGGAGGGAACTTATCGAGTTCTGGCGCGAAGACCAAAGGCTGGAGAAATACCTCGAGCTATAGTGGTGAGGTTTCTCCGCTACAATGGCAGAGAGACGGGCTAAGGCAGTGCTTCACAAAAAGAAGGTCCAGTTTGGAATGTTGCAACCGGCGAGATTGTGGGTCACACACCAAGGGAAGCTCCACTACTTTGAGACGGCAGAAGAGGCGTGGACATTCATTGTGGACGAGAAGCTGGAATAGTCTGGCGAGAGAAAGAGCTTTTGGGACAAAGTGGTGGGGTGATTATGTGGGGCGAGGATGGGGAAGGGGACGGGGGGGGGATGATTTTTCAATTTGTTAATTTTGTGATCCTGTAACTTTTCTCTCTCCCCCATGTTGGGGGGGGGGGAGTATGAGGAACTGTGGGCGTCGGCCATTAGGGGCGGGGCCGAGTGGGAAACGCGGGCTTTGTTCCCGCGCTATGGTAATTATGGCGGGAACAGGGATGCAGGAAGGAGGGGGCCTCGCACAGTGGGGGCCGAGTACAAGGGGGGAAGCCGAGGTCAGCCAGAGTTCGCTGACTTCTGGGAGCAACATGGGGGGTGCAACTACGTTAGAGGGGGATCTAGCGGAGGGGGGGAGTTAACTGGGTTGCTGCTGCTAAGGAGAAGGGGGAGCTGTTATGGGATGGGGTGGTCGAGGCGGGAGGGCACCGTTGGGGGGATATACGGGTACGTAGGAACCGGGTGAGGAGCTGGGTTAAAAAAGGGGATGGCTAGTCGACAAGGGGGGGGGGGATTAAAGAGCCCCCCAACCCGGCTGATCACGTGGAACGTGAGAGGGCTGAACGGGCCGATTAAAAGGGCACGGATACTCGCACACCTAAAGAAATTAAAGGCAGATGTGGTTATGTTGCAGGAGACGCATCTGAAACTGATAGACCAGGTCAGACTACGTAAAGGATGGGTGGGGCAGGTGTTTCATTCGGGTTTAGATGCGAAGAATAGGGGGGTGGCTATCTTAGTGGGGAAACGGGTACTGTTTGAGGCAAAGACCATAGTGGCGGATAGTGGGGGTAGATATGTGATGGTGAGTGGCAGATTGCAAGGGGAGGCGGTGGTTCTGGTGAACGTATACGCCCCGAACTGGGATGATGCAAATTTTATGAGGCGTATGTTGGGACGTATCCCGGACCTGGAGGCGGGAATGTTGGTAATGGGGGGAGACTTCAATACGGTGCTTGATCCAGGGCTGGACCGGTCGAGGTCCAGGACCGGGAGGAGGCCGGCAGCGGCCAGGGTGCTCAAGGACTTCATGGAGCAGATGGGAGGGGTAGACCCCTGGAGATTTAGTAGGCCTAGGAGTAAGGAGTTCTCATTTTTCTCCCATGTTCACAAAGTATACTCACGGATAGACTTTTTTGTCTTGGGAAGAGCACTGATTCCGAAGGTGACAGGGACGGAGTATACGGCCATAGCCATTTCGGACCACGCTCCACATTGGGTAGACCTGGAGGTAGGAGAGGAAAAAGAACAGCACCCACTCTGGAGAATGGATATGGGCTTATTGGCGGATGAGGGGGTATGTTTAAGGGTGAGGGGGTGTATCGAAAGGTACTTGGAGCTTAATGACAATGGAGAGGTTCAGGTGGGAGTGGTCTGGGAGGCGTTGAAGGCGGTGGTCAGAGGGGAACGGATATCCATAAGGGCACATAAAGGGAAGCAAGAGGGTAAAGAAAGGGAGCGATTGTCGAAAGAACTTTTGAGGGTGGACAGGCAACATGCGGAGGCACCGGAGGAGGGACTGTACAGGGAAAGACAAAGGCTACATGTGGAATTTGACCTGCTGACCACGGGTAAGGCAGAGGCACAGTGGAGGAGGGCACAGGGTGTACAGTATGAGTATGGAGAGAAGGCGAGTCGGCTACTGGCCCACCAATTGAGGAAGAGGGGAGCAGCGAGGGAGATAGGTGGGGTGAGAGATGAGGAGGGAGAGATGGAACGGGGAGTGGAGAGAGTGAATGGGGTGTTCAAGGCATTCTATGAGGGGTTATATAAGGCTCAGCCCCCGGAAGGGAAGGAGGGAATGATGTGTTTCCTGGATCAGCTGGAATTTCCGAAGGTGGAGGAGCAGGAGAGGGCGGGACTGGGAGCACAGATTGAGATGGAGGAGGTGGTAAAAGGGATTGGGAGCATGCAGGCGGGGAAGGCCCCGGGACCGGACGGATTCCCGGTGGAATTTTATAGGAAATATATGGACCTACTGGCCCCGCTTTTGACGAGAACCTTTAATGAGGCCAGGGAAAGGGGGCAGTTGCCCCCGACTATGTCGGAGGCGACGATATCGCTCCTTTTGAAGAAGGAAAAAGACCCGCTGCAGTGTGGGTCCTACAGGCCCATTTCCCTTTTAAATGTAGATGCTAAGCTCCTGGCCAAGGTGATGGCGACGAGGATAGAGGACTGTGTCCCGGGGGTGGTCCACGAGGATCAAACTGGGTTCGTTAAGGGGAGACAGCTGAACACGAACATACGGAGGTTGCTAGGGGTAATGATGATGCCCCCACCAGAGGGGGGGGCGGAGATAGTGGTGGCGATGGACGCCGAGAAAGCATTCGACAGAGTGGAGTGGGATTATCTGTGGGAGGTGATGAGGAGATTTGGTTTTGGAGAAGGGTTTATTGGATGGGTACAGCTGCTGTATAAGGCCCCGGTGGCGAGTGTGGTCACGAACAGGCAGAGGTCTGACTACTTCCGTCTTCATAGAGGGACGAGGCAGGGGTGTCCCCTGTCTCCGTTACTGTTTGCATTGGCGATTGACCCCCTGGCCATAGCACTGAGGGGCTCCAGGAAGTGGAGGGGAGTACTCGGGGAGGAGAAGAACACCGGGTATCTTTGTATGCAGATGATTTATTGCTGTATGTTGCGGACCCAGTGGAGGGGATGCCTGAGATAATGCAGACACTCAGGGAGTTTGGGGAATTTTCGGGGTACAAATTGAATATGGGGAAGAGTGAGTTGTTTGTGGTGCATCCGGGGGAGCAGAGCAGGGGAATAGATGATTTACCGCTGAGGAGGGTAACAAGAGATTTCCGGTACTTAGGGATTCAGATAGCCAGGAGTTGGGGAACCTTACATAGGCTTAATTTAACAAGATTGGTGGAACAGATGGAGGAGGATTTTAAGAGATGGGACATGGTGCCCCTGTCACTGGTGGGTAGGGTGCAGGCGGTCAAAATGGTAGTCCTCCCGAGATACCTTTTTGTGTTTCAGTGCCTTCCGGTGATGGTCACGAAGGCTTTTTTTAAAGAAAATTGAGAAAAGTGTCATGAGTTTTGTGTGGGCCGGGAAGACCCCGAGAGTGAGGAGGGGGTTCTTGCAGCGTAGCAGGGATGGGGGGGGGGGGCTGGCACTACCGAGCCTAAGTGAATACTACTGGGCCGCCAATATCTCAATGGTGTGTAAGTGGATGGGAGAAGGGGAGGGAGCGGCGTGGAAGAGATTGGAGATGGTTCCTGCAAAGGAACCAGCCTACAAGCACTGGTGACGGCGCCGTTGCCGTTCTCCCCGAAGAAATACACCACAAGTCCAGTGGTGGTGGCAACGCTAAAAATTTGGGGGCAGTGGTGACGACATAGGGGAAGGACGGGAGCCTCGGTGCGGTCCCCGATAAGAAATAATCATAGGTTTGTCCCGGGTAGAATGGATGGGGAATTTGGAGCATGGCAGAGAGCTGGGGTTGTGCAACTGAGATATCTGTTCGTAGACGGGACGTTTGCGAGTCTGGGAGCGCTGACGGAAAAATATGGGTTGCCCCAAGGGAATGCATTTCGGTATATGCAACTGAGGGCTTTTGCGAGGCAACAGGTGAGGGAATTCCAGCAGCTCCCGATGCAGGAGATTCAAGATAGAGTGATCTCAGGGACATGGGTGGGGGATGGTAGGGTGTCGGATATATACAGGGAAATGAGGGACGAGGGGGAGATTATGGTGGATGAGCTGAAGGGGAAATGGGAAGAAGAGCTGGGGGAAGAGATTGAGGAGGGGCTGTGGGCTGATGCCCTACGCAGGGTAAACTCGTCGTCCTCGTGCGCCAGGCTAAGCCTGATACAATTCAAGGTTTTGCACAGGGCGCATATGACCGGAGCAAGGCTCAGTAAATTTTTCGGGGTAGAGGATAGGTGTGGGAGATGCTCGAGAAGCCCAGCAAACCACACCCACATGTTTTGGTCATGTCCGGCACTGCAAGGGTTCTGGGTGGGGGTGGCAAAGGTGCTTTCGAAGGTGGTGGGGGTCCGGGTCGAGCCAGGCTGGGGGTTGGCTATATTCGGGGTTGCAGAAGAGCCGGGAGTGCAGGAGGCGAAAGAGGCTGATGTCTTGGCCTTTGCGTCCCTAGTAGCCGGCGAAGGATATTGCTAATGTGGAAGGAAGCCAAACCCCCGGGCGTGGAGACCTGGATAAATGACATGGCAGGGTTTATAAAACTAGAACGGATAAAGTTCGCACTAAGGGGTTCGGCTCAAGGGTTCACCAGGCGGTGGCAACCGTTCATTGACTACCTCGCAGAACGATAAAGGAAATGGGAAGGTAACAGCTGCAACCCAGGGGGGAGGGGGGGGGAGGCTCGGGTGGGTCCTCAGGGGTGTTTTTGTATGGATATTTGTACTAGGTTATGTATATTGGATTGTTTGATTTTACTTTTGGAGAGTTATTATTTTTGTTATGGCAGTTGCCATTTAGTTTATATATTATTTATTTATTTGTTAAAACGGCCACTGTTATTTATATTGTTTTATTGTTGTAAAATGGAAAACCTTTGTATTGTTTTGTTTGGCTGAAAAATTTGAATAAAATATATTTTTTTAAAAAAGAGAATGCAGTGAAGCTTGAGTTTGAGCTGAGAAGACAGGGGGCCGGGATTCTCTCAGCCCATGCCGGGTCGAAGAATCGCCGGGCCGGGCTCGATTCGCGCGACGACGCCCCGACGCCAGTCCGGCGATTCTCCGGTGACCGGAGAATCCGGTTTCTATTAGCCTTTGGCTAAGCAATTCACCAACATTTCTTCAAAACCTCCTGGGCGGGATTCTCCCTTCTGACGGCAGAGTGTTGACGCCGTCGTAAAAACTGGAGAGTTTAACGGCGGCGTCATCGGACCGCTATGTGTAGTGATCCTCTGCCCTACAGGAGGCCAGCACGCCACTGGAGCAACCCACGCTGCTCCAGCTGCCGATACCGGTGTCAAATGGGTGCCGTGGGTTTGCGCATGTGCGCTGCGACCGGCGCGAATGCGCGTATGCACGGTAGCCTCCTTCTACGCGCCGGCCCTGACGCAACATGGCGTAGGGCTACAGGGGCCGGCGCAGAGCAAAAGAGAAGGCTTTAATGGTTAACCCTACATGATTTCGACTCCACCTGGACCTAGGTGGTTTCCAGATTCCCTCACCAACCCAACAACTTCTCCACTTTCGCTGCCCAATAGTAATATATGAGGCTCAGCAACGCCAAACCCTCTGACTGTCGGTCCCTCTGAAGGACTGTCCTTCTAATCCTCGCTACTTTGCCCGCCCAAATAAACAACAAAATACATTTCTCGACTCCCCAAAAAAGGACTTCGAAAGAAAAACCGGCAAACACTGGAACAGGAACAGAAATCTTGGTAAAATATTCATCTTGACTGACTGAATGCTGTCCGCCAAGGACAGAGGGAGACCTTCCCACGTCTGCAAATCAGTCCTGACACTTCCCACCAAGCTCGTGTCGTCCAACTTACGAAGCCGGGCCTAATCTCGAACCACATGAACCCCAGAAACCTGAAATGGGAACCCGTTAAGCGGAATGGCCATACCCGTGGATTGACTCCCCTCCCCAGGGATTAACCAGGAAACACTCACTTTTCTCCAAAGCGCCTCAGCAGCGCCATTATAGCGCCCATGTTGGGGATCGGGTCTGTCACATACAGTAAGAGATCGTCACTGTACAAGGACACCATATGCCCAACCCCCTCCACCCTCTTATTATCCCCCTCCACCTACCTGAAGCCCTCAGGGCAATGTCCAAAAGTTCTATCACCAATGCAAACAAAAGGGGGGACATAGGGCACTCCTGTCGCGTTCCCCTGTTCGACTGAAAATATGTTATTTGTGCGGATACTAGCCTTCCGAGCCAACAATCGTACCCACAACACAAATTTCAGCCCCATCCCAAACTTTTTCAATACTGCAAACAGATATTCCCATTCTACCCTAACAAAACCCTTCTTGGCATCCAGTGCAGCAATTACCTCCTGCTCCGTCCCCTCCAACGGGGACTGCGCCACCTTTAACAACTGCCCATATTAGACGACAAGTGCCACCCTTAACAAAACCCGTCTGATCCTCCCTGCTAACTGGAGGAAGACACTGCTCCAGCCTCAGTAATAATACCTTAGCCAATATCTTAGCATCCACATTTATTAGGGAAATTGGGTAGGACGAACCGCACACAGCCTGGTCCTTATTATTTTTTAAGAGAAGTGAAATGGGCGCTTGCATCAACGTCTCGGCAAGGAACCCCACATTACCGAGTTCGTGACTATCTCCACCAGTAACGGTACCAATTGTCCTGCAAGCTTTTTATAAAATTCCACGGGAACCCGTCAGGCCCTGGGACTTTATCACTCTGCATTCGCCCAATAGCTGTCAGGACCTCCTCCCCACCCAAAGGCTCTTCCAACCCTCTGCACTCTTCCTCCTCCACCTTGGGACACTGCAAGCACCACATATCCGACCCCTCCATATCAGGCCGCTCCAACCTACAAAGGTTCTTATAGAACACTTCAAACACCCCATTGACTGACCTAATCTGGCGCGGACAACAAACCCCCACCTGAGTTTCTGACCTGAATAATCCCTCGGGAGGTCGCCTGCCGCCTTAACTGGCAAACCAAGAGACGACTAGCCTCCCCATATTCCCCATATTCATACATACATTCATTCATACACCGAGCGCCATAGCTGGTGCACCACCTTATCTGTGGACAGTAAATCAAACTGCATCTGCAGCTTCTTCCTGCTAGCCAGGAGCTCTGGGGTGGGATCACTCGAATATCTACCATCTACCTCCAGGATTTCATCCACCCACCTTTGACATTCCTCCCTTGCCTCCCTATCTATCTGCGCTTTATGCGAGATTATCTTCCCTCTCACAACAGCCTTCAGGTCCTCCCACGGAACTAAGGGCAAAACCTCCCCATTCTTATTAAACCCCGCATACTCATTGATCACCCTTGATATCCTTCTGTGAAACCCCAGATCTATCAACCGCCCCACATCTAACCTCCGTGCCGGTCGCTGAATCTGCTCTGCTTCCAATACCTTATCTATTAGATGTTCAACATGATCCGAAATAACCACCGCGAATATTCCGCTTTCCTCACTCTGGCAGCAGAAACCACCCCATTATGAAGAAGTCAATCCGTGAATATACTTTATGTACTGGAGAAAAGAAGGAGAATTCCCTCCCCCCTACCCCCCCCCCCCCCCCCCCCCACCCCCCCACCCCACCCCAGTGTAGAAACCGCCATGAATCTGCATCTTCCATCTCCTTCATAAAAACTCACAATACATCTGCTACCCCTGAAGTGCCAACTTTGGCTAAGACCGATCTAGCTTTGAACACAGTTCAACCTCCCCCCAAGATCAACTGGTACGTGTCCAAGTCTGGTATGGTGGCCAACATTCTCTTATCAATGCTATGTCATCTCAGTTGGAGCTTACACACGAACCAACACTACTAGCTTGCCTTCCAATGTTCATCTAACTATTATGTACCTACCTCCCTGATCTGCCACAACCATCCCTAATTGAAAGCAAACTCTTTTACTAATTAAAATTGTCACCCTCCCATCCCCCGGGCCCTGCTATCAAAGCCCGAGTGCAACAGCTGGCTCACCCGACCCTTCTGAAGCCTAAAAACAAATTACTCCTGATGCTGGAATCTGAAACAAAAACAGAAAATACTGGACAATCTCAGCAGGTCTGACAGCATCTGTGGAGAGAAAAGGGAGCTAACTTTTCAAGTCCGGATGACTCTTTGTCAAAACCTAGTCTGAAGCCTAGTCTGGTCCCTCACCCACAGGTGGGTCTCCTGCAAAAGCACCGCATCGGCCTTTAAATGACAGAACGCTCTCTCTCGCTTCACTGGGCTGCCCAAACCCTGAATATTCCACATGACCAATCCAATCGGGGGTCTCTCACCCTCTGACCCCATCAAGTCAGCCATTTCCACCGCGAGGGATTATTCCCTCCATCTTCCAAGCTCTTAATACTAGGGCCCACCCAAGATGGCCACCAGCCCCACACATAGGGTGAGACAAAGAAACGAGGGCGGGATTCTCTGATCCTGAGGCTAAGTGTTGACGCTGTCGTAAAGGCTGTCGCGTTTCTCGAAGGCGTCAACATGGCCTCAGCAATTCTGGCCCCTAAAGAGGGCCAGCATGGCACTGGGCGCCCAGTTGACACTGCTGATCCCGGTGTCAACTTGGCGCCGCGGGGTCCACGCATGTGCAGTGGCACCGGCGGCAACGCGTGCATGCGCAGTGGCACCGGCGGCAACACGTGCATGTGCAGTGGCACCGGCGCCAAGGCGCGCTTGCACAGTGGCTCCCTTCTCTGCTCCGGTCCCGGCGCAACGTGGCGTAGAGCTAAAGGGGCCTGTGTGGAAGAAAGGAGGCCCACAGCCAAGAGGCCGGCCCGCCGATCAGTGGGTCCCGATTGTGGGCCAGGCCACAGTGGAGGCCCCCCCGGGGTCGGACCCCCCTCTCTCCCCCACAGGCCGCCCCCGGACCCTTCCACGCCGAGGTCCTGCCGGGTAAGACCACACGTGGACGGTGCCGGCGGGACTCAGGTTTTTGTTACGGCTGCTCGGCCCACCCCGGGCTGGGAATTGGCGGGGGGGAATCGCGTAGAGCGGCCCCCGACCAGTGCCGCGTCGACCACGGCGGCGCCAATGGCGCTGATTCTCTGCTCTGTAGAGAATCGCGTCCCGGCGTCGGGGCGGCGTGGCACGATTTGCGCTGGTCACGGCAATTTGCCGGCCCACCCCAAATCCTTGGTCACCATCAGTATTCTACCCTTCCCACCCCATCCATTCCATTATCCCAGAAATGCCCAACTTCCTCTCAAACTGTAATCTCGCCTCACCATCCTCCTCCCCCATCATTCACACTTTCTAGGCTCATCGAAACCTGCCTAAACAGGTCCAGTAGGCCGCAGCCCCTACCCCCACCTCACTTCCGTTCATGAGCTAATCTCTGCCTGCTAGTGAGGTAACCCCCCCCACCAGGGTACACATCCAATGAGTCAAAGAAAAGAACCAAAAACCCCTCACCACCTCTCCCTGCAAAGGAATAGCCAAAACCCAAAGCCTTGAACATCCCCATCCTCCATTCTGGGCCACATATTACTCGTATTCCTACTTTAATTCATATCCCCAATTTCCTTAGCCCCTCTCCACTCCCAAAAACATATACTCCCTCAATACAGAATCTCAAATTTAAATTAACCATCTCTATACAAAAAAGTAAAACATTACAACATCCTCAAACAGTCCCATCCCAACCACCATAAAAGTCCCATTCAAACTCCCTCAGTTCAGTCTTTATCGAAAGCCTCCACTTCCTCCGCTGTCTTGAAAAAGTGACCTTTGGCATTGTGGGTGACCCTCAACCTCGCCGGGTACACCACAACAAAACGCACACCGCTTTTATACAGCGCCAAATTCGCTCTGTTAAAGGTAGCATGCCTCTTTACCAATTCTGCTGTAACATCTTGGTGTAATAGAATACTGCCGCCTTCCCACCGCACCTCTCCATTTTACTTTGGCCCATTTCAGGATTCTCTTTTCTTCCGATTGCTGTGAAAGCACGCTATCTCCGCTCCTCGTGGCTCATTCACCCATGGCCTCACCCAGAGCGACCGGTGGTCCTATCCAGCTCGGGAGGAGGGGGGTCTCTGATCCTCCTCCCCCATCAACGTCGCGTACACCGCAGTGACGTACTCAGTCAGCCATGGGCCCTCAGGGTGTGGGACGGGTCGGGCACATGGGCCGCTGCCTCAGACATCTTCAGACGCTGCTGCTGCCGCCACCGTCTCTGACATCTGGCCTACCAGCAGCACCACTAGGGCAACCTCTGAGACCATTATCATAGCATTCAATATCTGTAAGGAATTGGGAGAGAGTGTTAGACTGACCAACAGTGGTGGCTCCACCCGGGACCCTCCAATCCCCACCCTCACCCCTCCCCTACCCAGAATGCACTGCCCGCACACACCCGGTCACAGCGGCCCCCCTCACCGAACCCCATACCCTGTATCTCAGACACCCGCTCGTAACAAAACCTGGACCGGGTGATGGTCCTGTCCCCATGGCGCTCACCTATCCTTCGGCTGTGGAAATGTCCCCGGAGCTGTGTTTCATCCCCTGGGTGTTCAGATGTTGGCTGGTGAGTGTGTGGTGTTGCCTCCTGCAGTGTTCAGACACAGTGTCCAGGTATCAAGATGTGTTTGGGATGCTGAACACTAACTCCCACATGCTACCTGGCCCGCCCACCAACGGGAAACCACTTGCATTGTGTGAAGTGCTCACTTAACCACGATTGCCAATTCCCTATTAGCAATAGCCTTCAGCCGCACAGCCATAGGCCTCGGTTATTGGAAGTCAGTGGGGCAGACGGGCAGGGACATGGGTTTCCCCGGAATGTGTATACTTGTTGGCATGGTGGTGCTGCGAGAAGTTGCCCCCCCCCCGGTTGTCCTCCGAGCGCCTCCCACCACCCTCCCCTGGTGGCACACCCCTGTGGAGGGTCCCCCACCCCCAGCTGAGGGTCCCCCCCGCCAGCTCTTTGCCTGTGAGCGAAGATGGCTACTCACTTCCTCTGCTCCCCACAGAAGTCATACCGCCAGGTTCACGTTTATAAAAAGGAGCCAGCGTGACCACTTGCTGGGGAGGATGATGAATGACAGGAGGTTGGATAAGGGGTGGCTCCCGGTAATTGTATGGAAATAGGGCTTACGTGGTGATAATTGGTTTCTCGCCACGCTACCGTGCGATCCCGATTTCACCTATGGAAGTAGGCCGGTTGCATCGCAAACTGTTTGGCACCTGGCGCGGTTATCCTTTTCTGCCTCTCTCGCTATTCACCAGCCTCATTTCACTTGAGCGCCCAGAGTTCCCATTTGGTTACATTATGCCCGAAGTGTGGATGAATACAGGTCTGGATCTCACTCAAAACGTCGGCGGGAAACACCCTGCCAAACCCACCCAAAATGACACTTTTTGGGTGAATTGCGCCCTTAGTCTCCGAAATCCAGTGCCATATCTTTGAGTCTTTGCCAATGAGCAGCATGCAGATGTGAATTAGGGGGAAACCAGGAATATATCTTTGGAGGCCTTTGGAGATAACGGTGAGTGGACAGGAAGAGTCACCTGGTTAAAAATAGTCATGTAAGAGCGTGATTAAGGAAGGGTAGACTCACTCAGTTTGTCAATGAAGGAGAGGCATTTGAGGTGAATGTTTTGGTAAGTGTTCTGTTTCTTTCATCAGTGCCTCAGTGCTCCTGTTATTTGCATGTTTTACCCATCCACTGGAGGGCTGTGTAGTCTGATAGTGGGAAGGAGTGGAAGTTCTGAAGAGGCAACTTGAGTGCTTTGGGCTTCAGTCTCTTCGCATGCTACTCTATTTTCTGAGAAGTCATTTGTGCACATCTGTTTTACAGGTGTGCTTTGATAAGGTGAAGGAAACATCTGTCAATGAAGGTGATGGTTGATGTGGTGTTATTTGTTTTTAGTTCTCAACATCCACCAGAGGGAGACTTGGGCTAAGCCTTTGTTCAGTCTTATCTGATGGGCGGGAGGGAAGGGATGGTTACGGACCGAGCTTGAACTGCGAACAATTTCACATGTCGGGCCTCAGGGATAACTAGTTGTATCTTTAATTCATAAAGTCCTTATGCAAATATTCTAATCCTGTTTCAATATAAAAAGTAGCTGCTTTTTCTGCCTTTTAAGGAAACTTTTATGTTATCTGGCCACTTGGCACCTCTTCAGTTTCCTGGTCTGAGAATTTTGCAGTGGAAACTTTGTTATCATAGGAGTTTCTGAGGGTCAATTATCTCTCAAGGTTACCTGAGGGAGCATTAAGCATCAACCACACAACGTGGATCAAGCCATGTAGAAACAGCATGGTCTTCAAGTGAATATTTACAAATAATCAGGCCTTTTTGCACCATTGTAGAATTTTAAGTTGCACTATTGCTATTTCTGCGGAATAACCAATTCACAATTACACAATGTGGGTTATTAGTCTTCTGGCTGCTCGAAGAGGAAAGAGATGTCTAACTGGCCAGTTAGGAGTGAACACTGGAAAGGGTGGAATGAGAAATCACTATCAAGGTGATCCAACACATTCTCTTCTTTGATCATGTACAATGTGTCACCTCGACACACAGAATCATTAAAGATGTAAATAGGCTGGCCATTACTGGTAAGACATTTCAAGATCCCTTGTATTTGAGACTAGACCAAAAGGGGCAGCTGCTCCAGGGATGCCCCCTTCCTGATTGAAGGTTAGCTTCATTGAAGGGAATTGAATTCTGCCGTTACTAATAGTCGTTTGGTAGTACAGAATTTGAGTAGTGATGAAAAAAAGACTTTTTTTGTTGAAGTTTTTCAACTTGCACTTATCAGGACTCTCTCAAGAATACATTTGGGAAATCAGCACATTTATATTGAATGAGAAGAGAGTGTTGATCGATTGGCACATTGACTCTAATTAGTAAAGGCGTTGCCATGGGGAATGCACCAGTTTGAGCAACAGGTGAAGCTACATGTTTCACCCGGCTACTGTACAATAGCAACACAAGTGGTATTCGCCAATAACAGGAAGCTGACGCCAAGTCAGAAAGATGTTCTGCCTATCACACAAGTGAGTACTGCGGTATATAAATTGCAGTGGCAGGTATACAGGGCATATGTCCCAAAGACTGGTGATTGTGTCAAACAACATGTCCCTTTCACTCTTTGCAACAGGCAAGGTAAAGAACAAACCATACCCAATCAGCCCATGATTGCAAAACTCAAAACATTGTATCAAACATTAAATGTGATTCCGCGATTGGGCAACATTCGCTAAATAATCCTCAATGCGCTAAGAATTATGCAGCCAAGCATTGTAACGCATTTGTGTGTGCCGCAAACTACATATATCAGTCCACATCACCCTGCCCTTTGCAGATAGAAAGAACAGGTATACACACTGCGTCTATTTCAGCTAAACATAATAAGTGACAGCCATTTGCTGGTTCATTCTTCAGGGCAATGCCTTGACCAATCGCTCAAGCTGCCTGGTTTAAATTTCAAACAATGTTTGGTAGTTAACTGTCCGTCATCATCAACTGGTGCATTCGCCATGGCAACACTCCACTTGCCAACCAGTCAACACTCTCTTCTCATACAGTATAGATTTCACAGAATCGTAGAATCTTCCCAGTGCAGAAGGCAGCCATTGACTCATCAAGTCTGCACTGAAAGCACATTCTACTTCATCCTACTCCCTGCCTTATCCCCATAAGTTTGCACATTCTTCCTTTTCAGCTAGCAATCCAATTCCCTTTTGAATACCTCGATTGAACCTGCCTTCACCAGCCTGTCAGCAAGTTTGTTCCAGACTCCAATGACCCTCTGGGTGAAAGATACTTTGCTCACATCACTTTGCCAATTAATTTGAATGTGTGTCCTCTAGTTCTTAGTGCTCCTTTGAGTAAGAACTCTTTCTCATTATTTACCCTGTCCAGACCCATCAGAATCTTGAACACCTCTATCAATCCTCCTCCCGGTCTTTTCTCCAATGATTAATTTCCTCTGTACTCTCTCCAATGCCTTCACACCCCCCCTCAAATATGGCACCTACTTGATGCAGTCCTCCAATTCACAATTTCCCAGTCCTCTGGCACCATGCCTGTGTCGAAGGAAGACTGGCAGATTACCACTAGCGCCTCTGCAATTTCCACTCTCACTTCCCTTAGTATCCTTGGATGCATCTCAATCGATCCTGATATCGATCAATTTTAAATAAAGATAGCCTTTCGAACCCCGCCCTTTCTCAATTGTAAATTCTTCTAGTGTACCAGTTACCCATTCTCTTAACTCGGCCTGGGTAGCATCTTCTTACTTAGTGATGCACCATCAATTACCACAAGACGAGAATGGTGGAACAATCGAGGCTTTATTGAGCAAAGATGTTGTGCCTCCCGCAGCTGGAACCAGAATGGCTGCAGCATCGGAGAGCACACGCATTTATTCGCCACCTACTGGGCGGAGCCTGCAGGCAGGGATTTACCGTGTACCCTTAATATACGGGCAGTGCCGTAATACATATAATATGCCACTAGTGGTGACTACCACACTTAGTAAAGACAGACGCAAACTGCGTGTTTAAAACCTCTGCTATTTCGGTGTAAGTCCCCTTTTTTATCCCTCATTGGTCATATTCGTTCACTTTTACCATCTTTTCTTATGTATAGAACTTATTGATTTCCTTTAACTTGTATTTTTGCAGATTTCCTGGTAAACACAAGCTGAAAACCTTCAACAAAAAATGTCTCGTTTTCTCAGCAATATTCTCTCGTTACTGGTTTTAAGTGACGTTGTACTATTGTGTTGTATTATAAAAGTGAGTGCTTGTGGGCCCTCTTTGTGAATTTCTTGTGTTTCATTTAGAAATGTTATAATATATAAGCATTGGAGTATACATATGTTCAGAATATTGATACTGGGAAATATTTATTCTGTGTAAATTCTCATTAAAATTGCCAATGCAATATAATTGGACCACAAAAATACAAATTGTTGTCCTTTGATGCAAAAATTGAAAACTAGAGCAGTTGACAATGGAATAAAACAACAATGTACCCTTGTGCCTTTAACATAGTAAAAACATCTCACGACACTTCACGGGAATGCTAACATGGTGGCTGATAATTCTGAACAGGTTTCCACTTCGAACATAGAATCACTACAGTACAGAAGGAGGCCATTCAGCCCATCGAGTCTACATCGACCCTCCGAAAGAGCGCCCCACACCCCACCCTATCCCCGAAACCCCACCTAACCTGCACATCTTTAGGACACTAAGGGACAATTGACCATGGCCAATCCACCTAGCCTGCACATCGTTGGACTGTGGGAGGAAACCGGAGCACCAAAGCAAACCCACGCAGACCCAATGGGAAAGTGCAAACTCCACACAGCCAGTCACCCAAGGTTGGAATCGAAGCTGGGTCCCTCGCGCTGTGAGGCAGCAGTGCTGGCCTACTTCTGTAAATTTGAGGTGACTATTAACATCAAGAGCCAAAGAGGAGTTAAATAATAAGGTTTATAATTCCTTACTGAAAAATTGTAATTATTTAGCCACAAAGAAATTCTGAAAGAGGAGCAGCTTTGTCAATGAGGGACTGAGATGAAGCTGGAAATGAGCATTCAGACTCTTGCGTATTCAATGAGGGGCAGAGTGAGTTTTACTATTTCAGAGTTTTCCCTTAATAAGCAGAGACTTTGGTGCTGTCACTTAGTTTTGATTTATACATCTGTTAGCCTCACCAGAAGAAAATGGACACTGTGAAAAATATTGTAAATCCACCAAATTAGCAAGAAACTGCAATTTGTATGAAGAAAATTACTTTTGCAAATTGCAACAGTAGAAAAAAAGAAAGAAGAGATCAGATAACTTATTTGACTAAAGCTGATATTTGCTAATTCGTTAAATTAGTTAATACAACAACCAACACCAAATCCTGGACTGCAGTTCAACTCCTATCACAAGATCATTGTTTTTCTAATCATACTGTTGGCATCCCTGGTACTCACCACCTGGTTTCTGAGGAATTTCCTGTGGCTTTCCCTGATGGCTATGTGAGGAAAGGATGCACATTTGAGTTCAGTGGCTCGTGGCCAATATTTTAGGCATGCTGCCTGAATGATGGTGAGCAGAGTCACCATTTTCAACCTTTCTTGCATAAGGAACTTGTTGACTGAGCTGTTGAATGCAAGAGACGGTGATAGAAATCGAAAAGGCTGGAAGATTCCCTCATGTTCAATCCCTTGTTGCTGCTTAGGAAATAACTGGAAACCATCATGCCTTCTCAAGCTCGTGGCTGCTCCTTGGAGACTGGACCGGACCAGATTGTTTGTGACTCATGGTTGTAGTTTTGAGCGCAGGGATAGTTGTGATGCCTGTCATAGAGATCTCACTGGCCTCAACTCGGACAGTGATCGAGTCCTTGTTCAAGCAACAAGCCCACCCTACCTCCAGATTTCCAAGGACAAGGCCACCTTTGTCGGCCAAAGGGGAAAAGTAGGAACTGTTCTTTGCTTGTTAGGCCCAAAATTTATAAGTCGAAATGCCTATTCGTTCCCAATGGAACCCACACACTGCAGCGTCTAATTCTCAAGGAGGGTAAACAAATGAATAATAAAATACAATACATAACCATCAGTTGAACCAAAATTCAGTTACGTATGTGAAGGAGATTTAAAAAATGTACAAGTAAAGGAAAATTATTCATTTAGAGTTGGGGTAAGTAGAGGATATGGGTGACAGGACTAATCCCTCTGAGTCACTACCACCTGCACACTCCTGTTTTGAATATAGGTAAGACTCATACAGTGTCCTCCACTCACAGTTACAGAGCCATAGGCCCGTAACTTCCGTTGAATCTTCTGGTGCGCTGTGACTGTAAGCGGCACATGCGCATTGGGACTATGGGGAAGTCCTGATGCATGGACAATAGCGCTGAAAGCGCACCAAGTTCAAACTTCTGTTCCTGTCCTTTCAAGTACTTTTCTGCAAGTGCTGTGGTGAAGCAGCTGAATGTGAAATCACGGGGCAGAGCTAACCTGGCTCCCTTGCCCCAATGTTAGGTCCGTTTTTACGCTTGTTTATTTGCACCTTTGTTCCCGCCCAGAATCAGCGAGCAGAGGCAGGAGACATAGGAGAGCATTTTTCAGTGGGTTAATCTTTTATAATAGTGTTTATAAATATGTTTAAATTGCACATTAAAGTGAAAGATATATATTTTTTTATTTTTTTAAACTTTGGGTTGTCACGAGGCTGTCAATTCCATTAAAAACTACTGTAATGTATAAAGTGAGCTTGGAGTCACAGAAAGTGAAAGAAAGATTATTTTTAAGTTTGGATGGTCATGAGGATGTTAATTCCAGTAAAGGAACTGTAATGGATAGAGTGGATTTAGACTATATGTAATCTTTGGTCATCACTCGCTGACGAGTATGATTGTCCATCTAAGAAACTCCGTGTTACTGGTCATGGGTTCTGTTGGTTCTTGCAAGGCTGATGAGCCTGATCCGAGAGCCGCATCTACGACAACATGTTTCCGAGAAATGGGATCTTCCTTGGATTCTAGATCGCTGATATTCCTTTCTCAGGTTCCTTTTCCAGGCCTCCTCTTGCCATTGGTTGTCCTTGAAGAATTGTGTCCTTTCAATCAGGAAGTTCCTCCAAATAGGTTTCTTCTGAGCAAGCGTCTCCCAGATGATGACATCTATGTTCTATTTCTTGAGGTAAGCCTTTAAGATGTCTATAAAGCGCTTCCTTTGTCCTCCTCTTGTTTGGAATCCTTCCATGAGCTCGGCAAAGAAGATTTGCTTTGGCAGTCGGGACTCTGACATCCTAAGCACACGGCCAGCCCAGCGGAGTTGGTTTTGGACGATCATGGCCTCGATGTTGATGCTTTTGGTTCCTTGAAGGACGCTGATTTACACCTGTCCTCCCAGCTGATGCAGAGCTAAAGTACCTTTGGCTGATTTTGAGATGTATTTTAAGCTATGTTGTTTAAGAGTCTCCCTGATGTAATGTTGTTCAAGCCTTAGTGGTTACTTCAAATGCTTTCGCAAAGTTTAATTCCTTAATTGACATAAGTAAGCCTCCTGTAAGCTAATGTGAACTATCTCTCTGACAGGTATTGCAGAATCCAGTGCAGATTCAAAATCTGGAATCAGGCTGCATGTCCGCCTGGTGAGGAAGGGGATCAATTACCCATCCCTAAGAGTGTATTGGCAATGGGCATCATATGAAATGGTGTTAGAGGAGATGTGTATCAAGAGACTGTGCTTCAGCAAAGAAGCAATGGGATGCCTTTGTGAAATGTTGAAGGAAGTCCGAAGTCTAAATCTAAGCCGAAGTCTAACTGCTGCACTGCCTTAACAGTGAAGATGAAACTCATGGCAGTTGTAGTGTGTACTTTGCCCTTCAACATGGACTGAGCATTCACCCGGAAGATGACTTGCCACTAGAAATGGAGGAGCTGGAGGAGGGCAATATGGAGCCTCATGTAGACATATCTCCTGTTGCAAATGTGCAAGCCCAGGACCAGGTGATGCAAGGGCAACTACTGCTTTTAGACATTGAACACTCCCCTACCCTGCCTCCATCCCCTCCCTCCCTGACCCTACCTACCCTTCCCTCCCTCCACGACCCATCCCTTCCTCCCCTCCCTCCTTCCCTTCCTTCCTTACCCTATTTACAAAAAGACAAAGAATTGTTGTGTTAAAGTCAAAAACTATCATCGGGATTCTCCGTCGACGGGATCCTCTGCTTCGCCAGTGTCGCACTCACGCCCACGGATTTCCTGACGGTTGGAGGCGGCCACAATGGGGAACCCCATTGGCCGGCTGCCGGGACGAAGGATCCCGCTGCCAGCGGGGGCGCGCCACATCAGGAAACGGGTCTGGCAGGAGGGAGAATCTGCCCTATATTTTATTGCAAGAAATTTGGAAAAGTTGAGCAGTTATTAAACAAAATGTCATACTGCAAATGTTAACATGGTATCAAAGTTTTGTATTTATAACATTGTTCGATGTTTGATGTTGATTCTCTGTTCGGGTGACTATGTTCTCCTGACAGAGCTGAATCACTTCTGTTTTGTGCTGGCGCTGGGGGCGGTGCCCAGAAGCAATTCAGTGTCCCTTGCCTTGCAAATTTATGCATAGCGGGGATCACAAGGGATTCTGTCACAAATCATGCTAGTGGGCTGCCCAATAGCGAGGTCCAGTAGCTGGCCCGCTCTGTAATGCAAATTCTGACCCTCCACCGACAGGGGGTATCCTCTCCACCCCCCCCAAACCACGGAACTGCTGGGTCACTGCCCCACAGAATGCAAGCATTAGGGTGACCTGACCCCCGCCACCAGTGACCCCTCCAGAGACCCCACTAGATACCCCCACCAGAGACTCCCCACCAGAGACGCCCCCATCACTCACCCTCATCAGAGATCCCTATTAGAGACACATCAGCCATCAGAAACCACCATCAGAGACCTCCATCAGACCCTCCCACCAGAGAACCCCCTCAGAACCCCCATCAGAGACCTCCATAAGAGACACCCCCATCAGAGACCCCCATCTGAGACCCCCATCAGAATCCCCTACTAGAGACCCCCATCAGGGTCCCCCGACCAGAGACCCCCACCAGAGACGCACCTCACCAAACCCCCCCCCCATCAGAGACCCACCCAACCAGATCCCCCCACCAGAGACCCCCCCACCTGAGACCCTCATCAGACACCCTCATCAGAGAACCCCATCAGACACCCTCATCAGAGAACCCCATCAGAGGCCTACATCAGCCATCAGAGTCCCATCAGAGACCAGAGATCCCCATAACAGAGGAACATCCCATAGCAGGTTGGAAAGATGGGAAGGAAGTGGGAAGGCCATCCATGGATTTTAAATGCCCCCCACTGCCTTCAGGAATATAAAATCCAGCCCATGGAGTGGGACCTAATTCCAAAACATTCGCATCCAAGGCAATTAATAATGCTCCTGACTGAGCCAGGCTGGTAAAGAATAGTGTTATGCCATAGGGCCAGAAGTGCTGAAACATTAACCCTATTATCTTTCTCCATGTAGGCTCTTTGAAGGCTCTTCCAAGCCTTTCCAACATTTTCAGTTTATTACAGAATGGGGTTTATTCAGCATCTGGCTTATTTACCACCGCTCATAGAAACTGGCGGAAAGCCACCTTGTGACATCCCAATTTCCTTGTTGGGTCATACAGGTGGAAAGATGATTTTTATTTTGTTGTGAGTTTTACAAATCCTTTTAATAAAGGACTGTGGGTGGCGCCACATTCCAGTCAGCTCGGTTTTCGAAGAGATGCAGTTCACTAAAATGCAGCAAAAACGACAAAACCTGCATTTCGGAGAATTACTTCACAATGTTGTTTCAATGTTTGAAGCAAAACTCCTGCTGTGTTAAACCTTTTGAGAAATTTGTTATTTCTTTTAATAAACTATTATCACGCCAAATCTCAAGAGCAGATTGGAGTAAGCGGAGGGCTAGCTGAAGGCCATAACATAATTGTTTGGTGGTGTGAGGGTTATGATGAGGGAAATAATATAAGGTCTAGCAGCTGAGAGCTTATGAACTGTGATGTACAACTACTGTGTTATGTGCTAATATGAATACAATGCAATGTAGGAGAATAATTGGTGAAATGCAGCTGATTAATTTTTAATGCACATTAACCATAATGGAAACGGCTTGTCCACGCATGAAAAATTAAAATAACATTTGTTATCAAATAAATACAAATAATGCAAGTTCATAACACCTTATTAATATTACAAACGTTCAAGGAATAACCAACCTAACCTCATTGGTGTAAGTGACATAATGTTGTCAGGCTGAATTAAATCATTACGAAAAGGGCTTTAACAAACATTTTATTTTAGAAGACTTTAGGGTAATGCAGGATTTTCATCAGAATGGCACGAAACACCAAGATATGCCAGAGGTGCCTGGGATGACTTTTAACAACGCGTGGTCTTTGGTTATGGCCAGATGGCTACCTTATCCTTTTCCCTATAGAAAGTTTTATATATGTGCATTCAGTGTGGCGGTCTTGTGGCACAGGTGTAGCATTCCTGCCCACTCCATGCCAATGAAGGTGCACTCATAATGTGGCCACACATAATGAGAATCAAGTTGTAAATCCAGCATTTGCCAATGGCAGGTGGTAAGGGCAGGAAATAGTCCGAGTCAGCCTGGTACTGAAAATAAAACTCTACAATTGCTATCCATACCTCCAGGGCTACAACATGAATTTTAAAGTGCATCTTTCCACAGATACTCGCACTTCTTGGGAGGCCCAGTCACCTGCTCGGCTATTGTGGATCAGATGGGTTCCAACCCCATGGGAAAGATTCCCCAGACTTTGCTGGGGTGGATTCGGGACCTGTCACCTTGTCGAACCTGTGGTGAAGGCCGTGGTGCCGTGGATAGGATCTGCCTTCAGAGAATAGAAGAAGAACGTGGTTATATCTTCATTCTGTTTTTATTTTTCTTGTCATTTTCCTTTCTGGAGCAGGAAATCCTAAATTTAGGGGGGGGGAAAAAAAATCAAATTTGAATAGAGATATGGTCCTATTTTGCATGTGTTAGACAGTTTATATTCTGTCATGGTTGAAAGTTAAATATTGGTGACATTATTTAAACAATTCCTTTTTTTAGTCAGCAACATTGGGTGATTATTTGGGATTTGGAGTTCAGAAGATTAAGAAGTGACTTGACTGAAAGATCCTGAGGGGTCTTGATAATAATAATATTTATTAGCGTCACAAGTTGGTTAACATTAACACTCCAATGAAGTTACTGTGAAAAGTCCCCAGTCTCCACATTCCGGCGCCTGTTCAGGTAAACTGAGGGAGAATTCAGACTGCCCAATTCACCTAACATGCACATCTTTCGGGACTTGTGGGAGGAAACCAGAGACCAGAAGGAAACCCACGCAGTCACGGGGATACCGTGCAGACTCCAGACAGACAGTGACCCAAACGGGAATTGAACCTGGGACCCTGGCGTGGTGAAGCAACAGTGTTAACCACTGTGCTTGTGACAGGATAGGTGTGGAGATGATGTTTCCCCTTGTGGGTGAACCTAAAATGAAGGGTCACTGTTTAAAAATATGGGCTTGCCCATTTAAAACAGAGATGAGGAGAAATATTTTCTTTCAGAGGGTTGTGAGTCTTTGGAACTCTGGGCGTGATTCTCCCAAAGGGAGGCAAAGTCCCGACACCAAAGTGAAAACCGGAGTGTTTCACTCCGGCGTCGGAGCCCGCTCCCAGCCCCCTATTCTCCCATCCCCAGTGGGCTAGGAGCGGGGTCGCGTATTTTACGCGGGCTGGGCCTTGGCGCCGCATAAAAAGTGGCGCCGCGTAAGTGACGCGGCCGGCGTTGCGTAAATGAAATCACCCGAGCATGCGCAGTTGCCGTCCTCCCTGAGGCCGCCCTGCAAGAAGATGGCGGATGGATCTTGCGGGGCTGCGGAGGAAAGGTCCTCCTTTAGAGAGGTCGGCTCGCCGATTGGTGAGCCCCGATCGCAGGCCAGACCCCATCGGAGGCCCCCCCCCCCGGTGAAGGAACTCCCCTCCCCCCCACAGGCTGCCCCCCCCCCCCAGCGTTCCCGCACAGTTCCTGCCGGCAGCGACCAGGTGTGAACGGCGCCGGTGGGAACCTGTCGTGTCGGAGCGGGGGTACTGGAGAATCGCCGTTGTGAGTGTCTCGGGCGATTCTCCGGCTGGCGCGGCGTTGAACTCGACACGGCTGTTCTCGCTGGTTGGGAGAATAGCGGGACGGCGTTGGACTGGCATCACGCGATATAATGGTGCGGCCGGCGATTCTCCCAACCGCTGCGGCCTCGGAGAATCGCGCCCTCTATTCCCCAAAAGGCAGTGTAAGCCGAGCCTTTTGATATTTTTACGGCAGAGCTAGAAAGATTCTTGATAAGCAAGAAGTGAAAAGTTACTTGGGGTAGGCGGAAATGTGGAGTTGAGGTTACAATGAGAGCAGCCATAACCTTATTGAATGACAGCAGGTTCGAGGGGCCGAGTGGCCCATTTGTACAATAATGTGGAAAAATGTGGCATTAACGATTGACATTGTGCAACGTTTATCCAACTTGAGAGTTTTATCTCCTGTTTTATTTATTTATTTAAAAGCAGCCTGCAGCAGACACACATGATGTATTTACTATGTTGTAATTTCGCCCCCCTCCCATACATCAGGCAAACTATTGAGAACAGCAGATGGACGAGGTGGCCAGCAGCAGGGTGGCACTGACTATGTCAATTAATAGAAATGCTGCATCCTCAATTCAATACTTTGGAGCAGCAAAACATTTTCAACGTACTGTGAAAAAAAACCCTGCTATAAATGACAACGGAAGGCGATTGTGATTTGGACTGAGCAACATGCACTTAATAGAATGTGGAAATTCTGCTGATGATCCAACTAGGAGATCTTTAAAACATACCAGCAAGGCGAAGGGCTCTGTTAGAACAAAGTGCCGAGAGTGTATTGGCAATCTATTTTGCTTTATATCGAATTAACTGGGGAGGGGGGGAATACAAAGTGATTGTCAATTGTTTTGCGACCATTTTGCACTGGTGTTTAAGGTGAATTTCACCTCCATCAATAGAAAAGACATCAACTAATCACATGATTTATCTCCTTGATGTCAACTGTTCAAGACTATTGCTGTTCAATTTATTGCTTTGATGTAGGGTGTGATCTACTGTCCATGCCCTGCCTGAACCACGCTCGGCGCCACACGGCCGGTAGATGCCGGAAGAGGCCTCTTCTGGGATTTACCCGGCTTGCGAGATCCACCGGGATCTTGCAAAACATCGGGTGGGATCGGTATTTGGAAAATCTGCATATTAGAGTTAACAGCTAGTTTCACGTTAACATGCGTTCAGCTGATCTACCCGTGGCTTTGAGAACTAACCCCTTCGCCTAAGAGACTTTAGGGTCATTAACTGCATGTACCCCTTACTCGGATTCCCTCCCCCACTGTCCACCATCTTAGTATAATTAGTGTCTAATGACCACTATACACAGGAGAAATACGTTGCTCACTGTCTTTTTATGCATAACATCAACGACTACAAATGAAACAGGACAAATCAACAGATGATTACCACCCTTTTCTCACATGATAGCTGTCATTCTTCACAAAAATCTACAAGTGAGAGGGAAACTAAACCTTCAGCACTATGTATTTAAAATCATTCTGAAGTAGGACAGTTGGTTGTCTCAAATGTTAGGACATATTACAGGCTGTAAAAATGATTCAGGAGGCTAATCTGAAGGCAGGAGTTCTTGACCTCCTCATTCTGTCTCCTTGATTACCTCAGCCAGAATTCCCTGATGAGAATCGTTTTTAGTGCACAATAATAATCAGGGATCATGGCTTCCAATCCCTTTGTTAATAACAGTATCCTTCATTGTAAAAAAAAAGATTATAAGACAATAAGATAAATAGATGTTAGGTTTAACATTTTTATACTTGGATGTGTTGCACACTTAATCTTATTAATAACACAGTGCTTTGAAATATACCATCAGAAATAATGTTAAATTTCACATTTTACAACAAACCTTAACACAATGGAGCCAGGCTATAGGAAGGAAC
This sequence comes from Scyliorhinus torazame, assembly GCF_047496885.1. Lineage (NCBI taxonomy): Eukaryota > Metazoa > Chordata > Chondrichthyes > Carcharhiniformes > Scyliorhinidae > Scyliorhinus > Scyliorhinus torazame. The sequence continues at coordinate 65,759,908 of NC_092716.1, read as the reverse complement.
CATTATCAGGTGACAACATCCTTCTTGCACACCCCAGAATTAAAAACCACCCTTATTTAAAACCATATTATACAATTTAATTAGCATCACCGCCAGCTTAAAACATTACAAAAGATGGTTGCAATATCTTTCGAAACTTGAAATACTTTGAAGGATGCTGAATGAAGATCAGAATGTTCCCACTCATTTTTCTGAAGGCTACCCCTCCATACATTCTAATCTCCTTCATCAATCGATCAAAGATCAATGCAGCACCAGTATGGGATCTATTTTATTGCTATTTTTTACATAGCAGATATAAACCATTATGTTAAATGGTCAGGACATCAGCTATTGGATACTTTCCTTAATGTTTGAATCACTCAAAAGATTTGAACCTTCCGACTGCAGATTTAAACAATGATACAGTAACGGAGACACAGGGTGGGATTTACCAGCTGCGTCCCGCTGGAATAGTAGGAGATAGCTGAGGAGATTATGGAGGCATTGGTGGTGATCTTTCAGGTATCACTGGAAGCAGGGAGGGTCCCATAATTTGGAAAATGGCTAATGTAACACCCGTGTTTAAGAAAGGAGGGAGGCAAAAGACAGGAAATTACAGGCCGGTTAGTCTGACTTCGGTTGTTGGCAAGATTTTAGAGACTATTATTTATTTATTTTTTAATTTTGAGTACCCAATTCATTTTTTCCAATTAAGGGGCAATTTAGCGTGGCCAATCCACCCTGCACATCTTTGGGTTGTGGGCCAAAACCCATGCAAACACGGGGAGAATGTGCAAACTTCGCACGGACAGTGACCCAGAGCTGGGATCGAACCTGGGACCTCGGCGCCGTGAGGCAGCAGTGCTACTCACTGCGCCACTGTGCTGCCCGTTAGAGGCTATTATTAAGGATGAGATTGTGGAGTACATAGGAGTGCATGGTAAAATAGGACTGAGTCAGCACGGATTTGTGAAGAGGAGGGCATGCCTGACAAATCTGTTAGAATTCTTTGGGGAGATAACAAGGAAGTTAGACAAAGGAGTATCATTGAACGTGATCTATTTGCATTTTCAGAAGGCCTTTGATAAGGTGCCGTACAGGAGGCTGCCGAAGATGTTAGGAGCAAGGCACTGACATGGATGGGGGATTAGCTGACTGTCAGAAGCCAGGGAGTGGTGATAAAGGGGTCCTTTTCAGGATGGCAGCTGGTGACTAGTGCCGTTCTGCATGGGTGAGTGTTGGGACCACAGCTATTCACGATGTACATTAATGATCTGGAAGAAGGAATTGAGGGCATTGTTGCTAAGTTTGCAGGTGATACAAAGATATGTAGAGGGTCAGGTAGTATTGAGGAAGCAGGGAGGCTGCAGAAGGACCTGGACAGGTTAGGAAGGTGAGCAAAGAAGTGGCAGATGGAATACAATGTGGAAAATTGTGAGGTAGTGCACTTTGGTAGGAAGAATAAAGGCATAGAATATTTTCTAAATGGGAAAAGGCTTCGGAAATCAGAAGCACAAAGAGACTTGGGAGTCTTAGTACAGGATTCTCTAAAGGTTAACATGCAGTCTCAGTTGGCAGTTAGGAAAGCAAATGCAATTTTAGCATTCATGTTGAGAGGACTAGAATACAAGAGCAGGGATGTCCTGTTGAGCCTGCAAAAAGGCTCTGGTCAGACCCCGGGCGGGATTCTCCCATTCGGCGGCAGAGTGTCCACGCCGTGGGAAACGTCGCTGCATTTCACGACGGTGCGAACGGGCCGCTGGGAGTAGCGATTCTAGCCCCTACAGGGGGCCAGCACGGCACTGGAGCAGTTCACGCCACTCCAGTCTCCCATCCCGGCCCGAACTAAGCGCCGCGGGATCCGCGCATGCGCAGTGGGGCTGGCCTCAATGAGGAGATGCGCAGTGGCGCCGGCGCCAACCCCGCATGCGTGGTGGCCTCCCTCAACGCGCCGGTCTCACGCACCACGGCGCGGGAGTTCAGGGGCCGGCACGTAAGAAAATAGGCCAGGGGAGCGAGAGGCTGGCCCGCCGATGGGTGGGCCCCGATCACGGGCCAGGCCCCATCGGAGGCCCCCCCCCCCCCCCCCACAGGCAGCCTCCCGACCCTGCGCGCAGAGTTCCCGCCGGCTGTGACCAGGTGTGGACAGCTCTGCCTTTTTAGAGTGCCGCTCGGCCCATACGGGCCGGAGTATCGGCGGCCCGGCTGCGTAGAGCGGCCCGCGAACGGCGCCGCGCCAATCCACGGAGAATCGCGTGCCGGCGTCGGGGCGGCGTGGCGCGGTTGCGGGGATTCTACGACCCGGCACGGGGCTGGGAGAATCCCGCCCCCCCATTTGGAATATTGTGAGCAGCTTTTCCCGTACCAGCCTCCCTGAACAGGCGCCGGAATGTGGCGACTAGGGGCTTTTCACAGGAACTTAATTGAAGCCTACTCATGACAATAAGCAATTTTCATTTCATTTCATTTCATTTGGGCCCCGTATCTAAGGAAGGATGTGGTGGCCTTGGAGAGGGTCCAGAGGAGGTTCACAAGAATGATCCCCGGAATGAAGGATGCCATATGAGGAGTGGTTGAAGGCTCTGGGTCTGTACTCGCTGAACTTTAAAGGGATGAGAGGGGATCTCATTGAAACTTACAGAATACTGAGAGGCCTAGATAGAGTGAATGTGGGGTGGATGTTGCCACTGGTAGGAAAAACTGGAACCTGAGGGCACAGCCTCAGATTGAAGGGATCCTTTAAAATAGATATAAGGAGGAATTTCTTCAGTGGTGAATCTGTGGAACTCATTGCCACAGAAGGCTGTGGAGGCCAAATCACTTGAGTGCCTTTAAGACAGAGATAAACAGAATTAACAAGAGGATCAAGGGTTATGGGGAGAAGGCAGGAGAATGGGGATGAGAAACATATCAGCAATGATTGAATGGTGGAGCAGACTCGATGGGCTTAAAGGCCTAATTCTGCTCCTATGTCTTATAATAATAATAATCTTTATTGTCACACGTAGGCTTACATTAACACTGCAATGAAGTTACTGTGAATTCCCCTAGTCACCCCATTCCGGCACCTGTTCGGGTACACGGGGGGAGAATATAGAATGCCCAAATTTCCCAACAAGCAATTTCTCGGGACTTGTGGGAGGAAACCGGAGCACCCGGAGGAAACTTACACAGACACGGGGAAAACGTGCAGGCTCCGCACAGACAGTGACCCAAGCCGGGAATCGAACCTGGGACCCTGGTGCTGTGAAGCAACACTGCTGACCACTGTGCTACCGTGCCACCAATGATGATAGCCTGGCACTGTCAGGGTGCCCAGGTGGCATTCCCAGATTGGCAGGGGCACTGCCAGGGTGGCAGGCTGGCAGTGCCAAGGTGTCTAGACATTTTGGCCACGCTCGGCATAGAGCCTGAGGGTGCCCTGCCCATACGAGGCGGGGTGTAACCCAGTGCGGCCTTAGCAGGGTATTCCTCTCTGAGGCCCGAAAACAAAAGAGTGCCATTAGGTAGTGGGGTTGTTCTCGCTGCTACAAGCACCAGGAATGACCTCTCTAATCCCACCCAGAACAACTTGACATTATTTGAGTTAGATGCTGCCCATAATCTCAGTAGTAATATCAGGGCAATACAGGGACCTCCAGAATATGCTCCTTGAGGCACCTGAAGTTCTGTCCTTCATGTATCATCTTCACCAAGGGACAGAGACAAAATATATCACCAAGATCTAACGCTTTAATGCAGCAATCGGGTGATAAAGTGTAGCAGGGAAGACTTTTAATATTTTCCTGATTTATAAAGCAGAGAATTAGCAGGTTTGATTAGATCAGAAAGGATAACGATAACTGAAGGAATTTTGCAATTCAACAACCAACATCTAAAGTCTAGAACATATAGGATTATTGTGGCATTATTTAGATTGTATCTACAATAGTACTTTAAAATTAAGATATTATGTTGTGTTATACTGTCAGCAGTTTCACTGTTGAATGCTACAAGTTCTACTCCAGTCTTCCACTTTGTTCAAAGTAATGAGAATGTAAAGTTGTAATGCATCATTTTGTTTCAATATGGAGTAGTGTAAGGGTCCTTCCTGATGATTCCTTTATTTCCCCTTTCTTTATTTTTGCTATAATCATTTTTTGATCCATGGATGCTTAATGGACATATGTCTTTAAGTCAAGCAGCAGAGAGAATGAGGAATTCAAAAAGTTGCAACATCGTATATTGTGCTGGTTTCTCGAACAGGAGAACTCAGACTTCTTGGCACCCGAGAGATGGGGTGGGAGTCAGTTTGATTGGTTGGCTGATGGCCAATGTATTGGCCAAAAGGCCTTATTCTGCCTGGTAACAGGTAGTGATTGGGTCCTACTCGAGTGGAATGATTTTCAGAGACCCAAGGAAAGCAGAGTTGAGACTAGGGACAAGTACCTGCTCCCTGTCTTGTCTCTCTCTTTCCAGAAAGGCTGCGAGTTGATGTATTTCTGAACCTACAGAGAACCTGAATGAATTAATCTACAGTGAAACTATTACAGGGTGCAAACAGAGACCTGGATCCAAAAGGTTATTTTGAAGAAAGAAGTGCTTAAAGGCAACCATCAAAGACTCTTTTTCCTTTTTCTTATTATTTTCACCCCTCTCCTCCCCTCCGTGCCTGTCTTATGTGTGTGTGTGTATGGAGGCTCGGGGCAAGTTACTGTGAGGGATTAGGATTGACACACTAGTTAACCAGTTGCATTTGCTGCATATTTCATTATAGTTCTTGTTACAAATAAATGTAATTGTGTTTAATTTTAGAAACCAGGGGCGGGATTCTCCCAAATCGCCGTGATGGCCCTACGCCGGCGTAAAAAACGGCGCAAACCTCTCTGGTGTCGGGCCGACCAGAAGTTGTGGAATTCTCCGCACTTCTGGGAGCTAGGCCGGCGTCGAAGGGCCGGTGCGAGTTAGCGCACGCGCAGAACCGCTGCCATGGTTCCACGCATGCGCAGAGCGGTCGGCGTATTCTGGCGCATGCGCAGGGGGGTGTCTTCTCCGCGCCGGCCATGGCGGAGCCCTACAGGGGCCGGCGCGGAAGGAAGAAGTGCCCCCACGGCACAGTCCTGCCCGCAGATCGGTGGGCCCCGATTGTGGGCCAGGCCACCGTGAGGGCCCCCCTGCGGAGTCGGATCCTCCTGCGCCCCCTGAGGACCGCATCAGCCGGACTACCAGCCAGGTCCCGCCATGTGGGACCATGTCCAACCCACGCCGGCGGGACTGGCCAGAAACCGACGGCCGCTTGGCCCATCAGGGCCCGGTAAATTGCCGGGGGGGTGGGGGGGGGGGGGGGCGCTGCCAACGGCCCCGACCGGCGTGGCGTAATCCCTGTCCCCGCCCAAAAACCGGTGCCGGAGAATACGGCAGCTGGCGTCGCAGTAACGGTCTGACCCGGCGGGGGGTCGGAGAATCCCGCCCCTGATGACTGTGTTTAGTGGGCAGATAAGGGCCAAAAGACATTGGGTATTGTTCTAAGAATTATTGGTGAATTCAACTGCGTTGCGACTCTGGGCCAAGGAGGGGTTGGAATTAACCTGGCCCAGGGTGTAGTAACTGTAGTAATTGTTTCAATACATTTTTGTGAATGTTAAGTTATGATTAATCTGTATGTGTGACACACGTTATATGGCATTGGTATCAGTGGAGTTCAATTATCTTATTAACATGAATACCTGGAAATCAAAGAGCTTCCAATATTTTTTTCTGGATAAAATGGAATTATGACAATTACTTGGTTAAATATAAAAGCAGAAACCAAACCACGGGAAAAAAAATCAGTCAATTGAGCACGGGTGACTAAACAAAGCAAGTTTTATTTTTGCCAAAATATAACAAGCACACCTTTATTTACTGCGATAGCCTTGCTTTTTCAGCTGGTATTCTGGGTGTTCACATCATTCCTGGTATTGTCTCAATTGAATCATTCAGCTCTCAAGGTTGTACACACTCCTTGCAGAGGCAAATAGACCTATATCCTGGTTATTTTCTTGTACCATATTCTACCTCTGTGCCTTTCGAAGAAAAAAGAATGGTTAAGAAATTGGTTTTGCGTTGAAAATTGGACAGAAGGAATGTCTGTCTAAAAACACAGCCTAAGGCTTGCTTCAAGTTGAACTCCAGGCCCAGTTTCCCTTAATCTGTCAAGCTGCAAATGTCAATCGGACCTCCTGCAGTTTGCTGGGCAGGGCCTTTGTACAACTGACTGGCTCAGCCTCCAATACACAGGATAACCTTAACTCGTCTGAGCTCTGCATTGGGGAAAAATAAACCCTTCTATCAGTAACTCCACCCCCCCCCCCCCCCCCCCCCCCCCCCCAAAAATTTCCACTGAATTTGGGAGCTGGTTCCTAAACATGCGTTAGGCCCCTGATTACATTGAAGGAGCCTGTTACAGATGGATGCTCTGGGCTCTCAAATATCACCGGCTTCTAATTTGGCAGCCAGTGCACTTCTGGGTACGCCAGGTGTGGGCTAATGGCACCACCATCAAAAATTAATTCCCCAAACACATGGCAGACCCAGACCTTGTGAGGGGCACATTTTTCTTGGCGCTTAGTTGAGGGGAAAAAAAATTCTGTCATTTTTACATATTTATGTATTTGCTATAAAAAATACAACCTGAAAATCACAAAGTAGAGATGGGAAACCTCATCTAGTTCTTTGTGTTGTAGGAAAACAAAGGTAGTTTCAAGGGATTTATGCTGGTATTGGTAAACATTCAAAATAAGTTATAGTTTGAAGTGTGTTTAATTTGATGTTTCTGTGCCTGGAAAGGTAAAACCTACAGTTAGATTCATGCCGGATAAGGGTGTTTATGTGTGTGGGAGTTTGTTTCAATCTGATTCTACCGGGCTTAGAGAGGGTACAGTGTGAAGAGTAAATAAAGCAGCAATTGTTGCTCAGCAAGTGGGACCTTGTGAGGTTGAGAAGGTTTTAGTTTAGCTAATTTGAATGCAGTTGGAGATAGGTAGTGAGATAGAAGGCAGCTCTCACAGTTCTGATAGAAGTGGTTTGTTTAGAAGGCTAGAGAGAGAACATCTTTCTCAGCTTTTCTAGAAGAGAATCCATACCATGGAATAATGGTTAAGAAAACAAGTGCAGAGTTCTGAAGAACAGTTACTTAAGGAAACTAGAGAAATGAAAATAAGTTTCCAGGAAGTCTGATGTTAAACATACTGGAACAGAGAACTGTTCAGTAAAGACGGGCAGAGCTGAGGAGAAGGCTAAGATGGTAGAAAGATATCTGAAGTGATTTTCAGATTTGTAAGATTTTACTACAGCCTATGGAATGTGAGTCAAATAACTAGAAATTGGTGCCTGGCCCTCATAGTTTATGTAAACGCAGTTAAGACAAAGGAAACCTAAAAGGTGGTATAAAATCCTGGACTAGATCACTGTTGAAGATTGAGCAGAAGTTTGGGTTAAAAGAATCATTTGTAAAACCTGGACTGGATTTCAGAATGCAAACTGCTGAAGGAAAGCATTATTATAGGAAAAGATTTTAAAGCGTGTTTTGGAAGTTTTATTTATTTAGCAAATACAAAGTCCCTGAGCCAAGCAGTTTCTTCCGGTCCTGCTGGGTTCAGTGTGGATCGGCCTCAACTGAGTCTGTGGATTGGACATTCTTCCATGATATGGTGCATAGTTTGCTCTCTCCCACAAGCACATAGGCAGCGGGCACTAATTCCCCATCTGTGGAGGTTGGCCAAGCAGGGGCCGTCGCTTGTCCTGAATCTGATAAAGGTGGACCACTCGTTCCTTAGAAAGTTAAAACCGGGCGACTGTTGGGTTGGGTTTGTGACCAGTACTTGGTTGTCATGTCCAATGATTCCCATCAATTTGTCCAGGTGGAGTTTGCATTAAAGTCCTGTGCAGAAGGGTTTTTCCATATTGGCCTTCTTGATGGGATCGGGTGGGGTGAATAGATAAGCATGAAGTGGCAGGTGGGGAGGCAATGCAAAATGTTTCTATCATTTTGTGGGTTATTGAAAATCAGCTGTTTGCCAGGACAGGGAGTGGTGTTGAGCGTAGTGTTCCAGTAATGATACACATGGTGGCACTCAGCTGGCTGACAACTGTATGTGTGTGTCTGTGTTTCCAAGGTGTGTTGGAGTTTGGTGGTACTTTAACTTGTAGCTATGCATTTGGATGTTACGCATTGTAAAGATGGAATGAGATGACTGTTTTTGCGGCGCTTAGCTTGAGACACCACATGTTGCAGTATTGATCAAGTTTTGACACGTTCTCATTTAGTGTTCAGTCCCAGGTATCAAAGTCGGGGGTTTGAGTTTGTCATGATATTCAAACACACACATCATGATGGACACACCAACAGACAAATCAGAGCACACAACACCACAACCAATCACATACAAAGACAGGAACCACATAAAAGCACGAACACGACACCTAGTGGACAGTAGGTCTGGGGACAAGGACACGGACACGACCTGTTTCAACATCACAAACAGGGAATCCCCACGTACAGAGTATCAAGCCAAAGCTGTACATAGAAAGTTTAAATAAAATAGCGTTGTACCATATATAACTGTGTTGGCTCATCTGTGTGTCAGAACGCCCAACACCACATGGTACAGGAGTGGATCGATACCTGCCAACTAACCTGCCATTCTGGACATGGACCGCACCGACAAACCGCAGCCGTTGCAAGTCGCGGGGAACCTAGGTACCAATTGGAAGCTCTTCAGGCAGCGATTTGACCTGTACATCCGAGCCAACGAGAAACAGAGTGCCTCGGATGAAACGAAGATTGCACTGCTCCTCTTATACGCAGGGCAGCACGCCCTCGATGTCTTCAACTCACTGGTGTTCGAAGAAGGGGAAAACCAATCCAAGTATGACACGGTCATCCTCAAACTGGACCAGCAATATAATGTTGAAGTGAATGAAAGTTTTGAAAGATACCTCTTTCAGCAACGCTTGCAAGGTAAGGAGGAGCTTTTTCAACCCTTTTTGATGCACCTCCGAATTCTAGCGCAGTCCTGCGGTTACAGCAGCACCACAGAGTCCATGATCAGGGACCAGATTGTTTTTGGCGTTGCCTCCAGTGGCCTACGCCAGCAGCTTCTTAAAACAAAAAGCCTCACCTTAGCGTCTGCTGTGGAAGCCTGTGTCCTCCACGAAAATGCTACCTGCCGTTTTGCCCGATTTCAGGCGTCCGAGTTGGCACGGAGGGGGTCCCCAGCCGTCGAATCGGCAAGCCAGGCCGCCCACGACGCCGAACGCATCCAGGCCGTCGATTACTTCCCGACCTGTGGCCCCGACGACAGCGGCCGCTTCCCGCGCTTTTCGCGGTCTCCCGCGCTAGTGCGCGCCAAAAATAACGGCCACATCGAGGGACGCACTGCGCAAGCGCGCCCACCACAAGATCGCACTGCGCATGCGCAGTGGCGCAACGAACGCCGTGACGTCATGACGTGCGGCAATTGTGGAGCTGTACACTTAAAAGGGCAATGTCCTGCTAAAAACCGACAGTGCCTCAGATGTGGCAAGATGGGCCACTATGCTGCCCACTGTCGTGCTGCTCAACCCATGGATCCTGCACATCCCCTACAATCTCGCAGACAAGTCAGGACGGTCCAGCCCACGCATCAAGACTTCCAGTTAAGTGATGCAGATGACCAGGATGCCTTCCGCGTTTCCGTCATCGATGTCAACAAGGTCAATGCCATCAATCCAGCCGATGGGTGGTGTGCCACCCTGACGGTCAACCGATCGCGCGTCACCTTCCGTCTGGACACCGGCACATCCGCCAACCTGATTGCATATTCTGAATTCCAGGCCATGAAGGTCAAACCACCTATCACGCCATCCCAGCTCAAGATGGTTGATTATAACGGGAACGTCATCCCGTCCATAGGATCTTGCCAGCTACAGATAACTCACAAGATGCACACGGCCACACTCCCCTTCGAAGTTGTCGGCTCATCAAAAGGCTCGTTACTGGGCGCACAGGCGTGTAAGGTCCTTCACCTGGTACAGCGCATTATGTCTCTCTCTCCAGATGAGATTTCCGACTTCCCTGATGCTGAGTTCCACGCAAATCTCCATTCCCTCCTTGCTCACAACCAGGAGGTTTTTGAAGGCATGGGGACATTGCCATACACGTACAAGATTCGACTCAAACCGGACGCCATCCCTGTCGTTCAAGCACCTCGCAGGGTTCCTGCGCCACTCAAAGACCGCCTCAAGTTGCAGCTGCAGGCTCTTCAGGGCCAAGGGGTCCTATCCAGGGTCACGGAGCCCACACCATGGGTCAGCTCCATGGTCTGTGTAAAGAAGCCCTCTGGCGAGCTCCGCATATGTATAGATCCTAAAGATCTGAATAACAACATCATGCGGGAACACTATCCCATCCCGAAACGAGAGGAACTCACCAGCGAGATGGCGCAAGCCAAAATATTTACCAAATTGGATGCGTCCAAAGGATTTTGGCAGATCCAATTGGACCCGGCCAGCCGAAGGCTATGCACGCTCAACACCCCTTTTGGCAGATTCTGCTACAACCGGATGCCATTCGGCATCATTTCAGCATCTGAAGTTTTCCACCGCATTATGGAGCAGATGATGGAAGGCATCGAAGGGGTACGTGTATATGTGGACGATATCATCATTTGGTCCACCACTCCGCAGGAACACATGCATCGTCTACGACGTGTCTTCACCCGCATACGACAAAATGGCCTGCGTCTCAACCGTGCGAAGTGTGCTTTCGGCCAGACGGAGCTGAAATTCCTCGGGGACCACATCTCACGATCAGGGGTCCGCCCCGATGCAGACAAAGTTAGCGCCATCACAGCCATGCCACCTCCGGCTGACAAGAAGGCTGTCCTAAGATTCTTGGGCATGGTCAACTTCCTTGGGAAGTTCATTCCCAACCTGGCTTCTCATACAACGAATATGCGCTATCTCGTGAAAAAATCAACAGAATTCCACTGGCAGCAATCGCATCAGCTGGAATGGGAGGAGTTCAAGCACAAACTGGTCACGGCACCAGTGCTGGCGTTCATTGACACGACTCGCCCTACAAAAATCTCAACGGATGCCAGCCAATCTGGTATTGGAGCGGTACTCCTGCAAAAAGACAGCACGTCGTCATGGGCCCCGGTTGCATATGCCTCACGAGCCATGACCCCTACCGAACAGCGCTACGCGCAAATAGAAAAAGAATGCCTGGGCTTGTTAACTGGACTGGACAAGTTCCACGACTAATTGTATGGTCTGCCACGATTTACGGTTGAAACTGACCACCGCCCCCTGGTCAACATCATTAACAAAGACCTGAACGACATGACCCCTCGCCTTCAGCGCATCTTACTTAAACTCAGGAGGTATGATTTTGAACTGATCTACACTCCGGGGAAGGATCTCATCGTGGCGGACACGCTCTCCCGCGCAGTGAGCATACCACCAGATGCGGAGGGGTTCGTGCGTCAAATTGAGGCACACGTGACTTTGACAGCAGCAAATCTGCCAGCTGATGACCCAAGTCTGGCCCACATACGCGCAGAGACGGCGACTGACCCTCTTCTACAGCGAGTGATGCGCCACATGGCGGAAGGGTGGCTCAAAGGGCAGCGCCCCCAGTTTTATAATGTGCGAGATTACCTTACCAACATAGACGGGTCCTTATGAAATTAGACAGAATTGTTATTCCGCACAGCATGCGCCAGATGATTCTTTTTTTTAATTAAATATTTTATTGAAAATTTTTGGTCAACCAACACAGTACATTGTGCATCCTTTATACAATATTATAACAACACAAATAACAATGACCTATTTTATAAACAAAAAATGAATAAATAATAAATAACAAAAATGAAAACTAGCCCTAATTGGCAACTGCCTTGTCACAAGTAACACTCTCCAAAAATATAATTTAACAGTCCAATATATAATTATCTGTAGCAACGACCTATACATACTATACAGTATATATTAACAACCCAGAGAGTCCTTCTGGTCCCCCCCCCCCCCCCCCCCCCCCCACCACCCCCCCCCCCCCCCCCCCCCGATCCTGGGCGGCTGCTGCTGCCTTCTTTTTCCCATTCCGTCTATCTTTCTGCAAGGTATTCGACGAACGGTTGCCACCGCCTGGTGAACCCTTGAGCCGACCCCCTTAGGACGAACGTAATCCGCTCTAGCTTTATAAACCCTGCCATGTCATTTATCCAGGTCTCCACCCCCGGGGGCTTGGCTTCTTTCCACATTAACAATATCCTGCGCCGGGCTACTAGGGACGCAAAGGCCAAAACATCGGCCTCTCTCGCCTCCTGCACTCCCGGCTCTTGTGCAACCCCAAATATAGCCAACCCCCAGCTTGGTTCGACCCGGACTTCTACTACTCTTGAAAGCACCTTTGTCACCCCCATCCAAAACCCCTGTAGTGCCGGGCATGACCAAAACATATGGGTATGATTCGCTGGGCTTCTCGAGCACCTCGCACACCTATCCTCCACCCCAAAAAATTTACTGAGCCGTGCTCCAGTCATATGCGCCCTGTGTAATACCTTAAACTGAATCAGGCTTAGCCTGGCACACGAGGACGACGAGTTTACCCTGCTTAGGGCATCTGCCCACAGCCCCTCCTCGATCTCCTCCCCCAGCTCTTCTTCCCATTTCCCTTTTAGTTCATCTACCATAGTCTCCCCTTCGTCCCTCATTTCCCTATATATATCTGACACCTTACCATCCCCCACCCATGTCTTTGAGATCACTCTGTCCTGCACCTCTTGTGTCGGGAGCTGCGGGAATTCCCTCACCTGTTGCCTCGCAAAAGCCCTCAGTTGCATATACCTGAATGCATTCCCTTGGGGCAACCCATATTTCTCGGTCAGCGCTCCCAGACTCGCGAACTTCCCATCCACAAACAGATCTTTCAGTTGCGTTATTCCTGCTCTTTGCCACATTCCATATCCCCCATCCATTCCCCCCGGGGCAAACCTATGGTTGTTTCTTATCGGGGACCCCCCCAAGGCTCCAGTCTTTCCCCTATGCCGTCTCCACTGTCCCCAAATCTTCAGTGTAGCCACCACCACCGGGCTTGTGGTGTAGTTCCTCGGTGAGAACGGCAATGGGGCTGTCACCATAGCCTGTAGGCTAGTCCCCCTACAGGACACCCTCTCTAATCTCTTCCACGCCTCTCCCTCCTCCTCTCCCATCCACTTACTCACCATTGAAATATTAGCGGCCCAATAATACTCACTGAGGCTCGGTAGTGCCAGCCCCCCCCTATCCCTGCTACGCTGTAAGAATCCCTTCCTCACTCTCGGGGTCTTCCCGGCCCACACAAAACCCATGATGCTCTTTTCAATCCTTTTAAAAAAAGCCTTCGTGATCACCACCGGGAGGCACTGAAACACAAAGAGGAATCTCGGGAGGACCACCATCTTAACCGCCTGCACCCTCCCTGCCATTGACAGGGATACCATATCCCATCTCTTGAAATCCTCCTCCATCTGTTCCACCAACCGCGTTAAATTTAACCGATGCAATGTGCCCCAATTCTTAGCTATCTGGATCCCCAGGTAACGAAAGTCCCTTGTTACCTTCCTCAACGGTAGGTCCTCTATTTCTCTACTCTGCTCCCCTGGATGCACCACAAACAACTCACTTTTCCCCATGTTCAATTTATACCCTGAAAAATCCCCAAACTCCCCAAGTATCCGCATTATTTCTGGCATCCCCTCCGCCGGGTCCGCCACGTATAGTAGCAAATCGTCCGCATACAAAGATACCCGGTGCTCTTCTCCTCCCCTAAGTACTCCCCTCCACTTCTTGGAACCCCTCAACGCTATCGCCAGGGGCTCAATCGCCAGTGCAAACAATAATGGGGAGAGGGCATCCCTGCCTTGTCCCTCTATGGAGCCGAAAATATGCAGATCCCCGTCCATTCGTGACCACGCTCGCCACTGGGGCCCTATACAACAGCTGCACCCATCTAACATACCCCTCTCCAAAACCAAATCTCCTCAACACCTCCCACAAATAATCCCACTCCACTCTATCAAATGCTTTCTCGGCATCCATCGCCACTACTATCTCCGTTTCTCCCTCTGGTGGGGCCATCATCATTACCCCTAACAACCTCCGTATATTCGTGTTCAGCTGTCTCCCCTTCACAAACCCAGTTTGGTCCTCGTGGACCACCCCCGGGACACATTCCTCTATTCTCATTGCCATTACCTTGGCCAGGACCTTGGCATCTACATTTAGGAGGGAAATAGGTCTATAGGACCCGCATTGTAGCGGGTCCTTTTCCTTCTTTAAGAGAAGCGATATCGTTGCTTCAGACATAGTCGGGGGCAGTTGTCCCCTTTCCTTTGCCTCATTAAAGGTCCTCGTCAGTACCGGGGCGAGCAAGTCCACATATTTTCTATAGAATTCGACTGGGAATCCATCCGGTCCCGGGGCCTTTCCCGCCTGCATGCTCCTAATTCCTTTCACCACTTCTTCTACCTCGATCTGTGCTCCCAGTCCCACCCTTTCCTGCTCTTCCACCTTGGGAAATTCCAGCCGATCCAAGAAGCCCATCATTCTCTCCCTCCCATCCGGGGGTTGAGCTTCATATAATTTTTTATAAAATGTCTTGAACACTCCATTCACTCTCACCGCTCCCCGCTCCATCTCTCCTTCCTCATCCCTCACTCCCCCTATTTCCCTCGCTGCTCCCATTTTCCTCAATTGGTGTGCCAGCAACCTGCTCGCCTTCTCCCCATATTCGTACTGTACACCCTGTGCCTTCCTCCATTGTGCCTCTGCAGTGCCTGTAGTCAGCAAGTCAAATTCTACATGTAGCCTTTGCCTTTCCCTGTACAGTCCCTCCTCCGGTGCTTCCGCATATTGTCTGTCCACCCTCAAAAGTTCTTGCAGCAACCGCTCCCGTTCCTTACTCTCCTGCTTCCCTTTATGTGCCCTTATTGATATCAGCTCCCCTCTAACCACCGCCTTCAACGCCTCCCAGACCACTCCCACCTGGACCTCCCCATTATCATTGAGTTCCAAGTACTTTTCAATGCACCCCCTCACCCTTAGACACACCCCCTCATCTGCCATTAGTCCCATGTCCATTCTCCAGGGTGGGCGCCCTCCTGTTTCCTCCCCTATCTCCAAGTCCACCCAGTGTGGAGCGTGATCCGAAATGGCTATAGCCGTATACTCCGTTCCCCTCACCTTCGGGATCAATGCCCTACCCAGCACAAAAAAGTCTATTCGCGAGTAGACTTTATGGACATAGGAGAAAAACGAGAACTCCTTACTCCTAGGTCTGCTAAATCTCCACGGGTCTACACCTCCCATCTGCTCCATAAAATCTTTAAGTACCTTGGCTGCTGCCGGCCTCCTTCCAGTCCTGGACTTCGACCTATCCAGCCCTGGTTCCAACACCATATTAAAATCTCCCCCCATTATCAGCTTTCCCATCTCTAGGTCCGGAATGCGTCCTAGCATCCGCCTCATAAAATTGGCATCATCCCAGTTCGGGGCATATACGTTTACCAAAACCACCGTCTCCCCCTGTAGTTTGCCACTCACCATCACGTATCTGCCCCCGTTATCCGCCACTATAATCTTTGCCTCGAACATTACCCGCTTCCCCACTAATATAGCCACCCCCCTGTTTTTCGCATCTAGCCCCGAATGGAACACCTGCCCCACCCATCCTTTGCGTAGCCTAACCTGGTCTATCAGTTTCAGGTGCGTTTCCTGTAACATAACCACATCTGCCTTAAGTTTCTTAAGGTGTGCGAGTACCCGTGCCCTCTTTACCGGCCCGTTCAGCCCTCTCACGTTCCACGTGATCAGCCGAGTTGGGGGGCTTCCTACCCCCCCCCCTTGTCGATTAGCCATCACCTTTTTCCAGCTCCTCACCCGGTTCCCACGCAGCTGTATCTCCCCCAGGCGGTGCCCCCCCGCCCATCCTCTCCCATACCAGCTCCCCCCTCTCCCCAGCAGCAGCAACCCAGTAATTCCCCCCTCCCACCCCCCCCGCTAGATCCCCCGCTAGCGTAATTACTCCCCCCATGTTGCTCCCAGAAGTCAGCAAACTCTGGCTGACCTCGGCTTCCCCCCGTGACCTCGGCTCGCACCGTGCGACGCCCCCTCCTTCCTGCTTCTCTATTCCCGCCATGATTATCATAGCGCGGGAACCAAGCCCGCGCTTCTCCCTTGGCCCCGCCCCCAATGGCCAACGCCCCATCTCCTCCACCTCCCCTCCTCCCGCCATCACCACCTGTGGTAGAGAGAAAAGTTACCACATCGCAGGATTAGTACATAAAACCCCTCTTTGCCCCCCACATTCGCCCCACCACTTTGTTCGAACGTTCTTTTTAATAACCCGCTCATTCCAGTTTTTCTTCCATAATAAAAGTCCACGCTTCATCCGCCGTCTCAAAGTAGTGGTGCCTCCCTCGATATGTGACCCACAGTCTTGCCGGTTGCAGCATTCCAAATTTTATCTTCTTTTTATGAAGCACCGCCTTGGCCCGATTAAAGCTCGCCCTCCTTCTCGCCACCTCCGCACTCCAGTCTTGATAAACGCGGATCAGCGCGTTCTCCCATTTACTGCTCCGAGTTTTCTTCGCCCATCTAAGGACCATTTCTCTATCCTTAAAACGGAGGAATCTCACCACTATAGCTCTGGGAATTTCTCCTGCTCTCGGTCCTCGCGCCATCACTCGGTATGCTCCCTCCACCTCCAACGGACCCGCCGGGGCCTCCGCTCCCATTAACGAGTGCAGCATCGTGCTCACATATGCCCCGACGTCCGCTCCCTCCACACCTTCAGGAAGACCAAGAATCCTCAGGTTGTTCCTCCTTGCGTTGTTTTCCAGTGCCTCCAACCTTTCCACACATCGTTTCTGATGTGCCTCCTGCGTCTCTGTCTTCACCACCAGGCCCTGTATATCGTCCTCATTCTCAGCTGCCTTTGCCTTCACGACCCGGAGCTCCCGCTCCTGGGTCTTTTGTTCCTCCTTTAGCCCTTCGATCACCTGTAGTATCGGGGCCAACAGCTCTTTCTTCATTTCCTTTTTGATCTCTTCCACACAGCATTTCAAGAACTCTTGTTGTTCAGGGCCCCATGTTAAACTGCCACCTTCCGACGCCATCTTGGTTTTTGCTTGCCTTCCTTGCCGCTGTTCTAAAGGATCCACTGCAATCTGGCCACTCTCTCCTCCTTTTTCCATCCGTATCCAGGGGGGATTCCCTTCTGGTTTACCGCACAGTGTTTTTAGCCGTCAAAATTGCCGTTGGGGCTCCTATCAAGAGCCCAAAAGTCCGTTTCACAGGGAGCTGCCGAAACGTGCGACTCAGCTGGTCATCGCCGCACCCGGAAGTCTCGCGCCAGATGATTCTTAATCAACTACACGAAGGCCACTTGAGCTTCGAAAAATGCAGACGAAGGGCCCGAGAGGCGGTATATTGGCCGGGTATTAATGAAGACATAGCCAACATGGTGCTCAATTGCACAACCTGTCAGAGGTTTCAGCCGGCGCAACCTCCGGAGATGCTTCTACCACACGAGTTGATGACGTCCCCCTGGGCGAAGGTGAGTGTTGACCTATTTCACGCGCTCGGCAGAGATCACATCGTTATTATAGACTACTTCTCAAACTACCCGGAAGTCATGCCTCTACATGATCTTACGTTGTCCGCAGTCATTGGGACCTGCAAGGAAACATTTGCTCGCCATGGCATTCCAAGGACTGTCATGTCAGACAATGGACCCTGCTTCGCCAGCCGTGAATGGTCGTCCTTTGCCGCAGCATATGGTTTCACTCATGTGACATCCAGCCCTCTACATCCACAGTCGAACGGGAAGGCTGAAAAGGGCGTCCACATTGCCAAGCGGCTCCTGTGCAAGGCGGCTGCTGCCGGATCGGACTTTAACCTCGCCTTGCTGGCCTATCGATCGGCCCCGCTGTCCACGGGTCTCTCGCCAGCGCAGCTCCTAATGGGTCGCTCCCTCAGGACGACGGTACCATCCATCCTGGCACCAACAACGGACCATGAGATGGTTCTACGGAACATGCAAATGCAGCGTGATTGCCAGAAAGGTCAGTACGACACACGAGCGACGGACCTGCCCCCCCTGTCCTCCGGAGACAAAGTACGCGTCCATCAACCGTATGGTGGCTGGTCAGCACCGGCCGAAGTCCTCCGACGTGTGGCTCCACGCTCGTTCCTGGTTCGCATGCCGGATGGTTCAGTGCGTCGCCGCAATTGGCGCGCCTTCGCTGACTTCCACGCTCGCAGCCACACAGTACGCACACGCCAGATCCTCAACAGGCTTCCGAGGATGACTTTGTGGAGCTGCCGCAGATCACGCCCTCTCCATCGCCACCCATGGCCATGCTTGCACATCAGCCGGTGGTTCTTGACCGACCCTTGAGGCGGTCAACCCGAACTCGTCGCAAGCGCATTAGACTGGACTTATAACACCGTTCATATGTCTAACAAGTTACACAGTTCTGTATGATAACCTGTTGTTGTTTATCGTTCCAGATATCGTCTGACTGGACCACTGTTCAAGTTTTTTTTTTCTCGTTCGCATTCATGTTCTGTTATGGTACAACCTTGTTCATGTGACGCACCCGACATCGCCCCATGTAAATAGTTACGTCATATGCACATGCTGTACACAACACACACACACTCTTAGATGCACTCACGACACGATTATATTTATTACCACGTAGGCACATATCTTTGTAAAAAGGGGGGATGTCATGATATTCAAACACACACATCATGATGGACACACCAACAGACAAATCAGAGCACACAACACCACAACCAATCACACACAAAGACAGGAACCACATAAAAAGCATGAACACGACACCTAGTGGACAGTAGGTCTGGGTCGACAAGGTCCGACAAGGACACGGACACGACCTGTTTCAACATCACAAACAGGAATCCCCACGTGCAGAGTATCAAGACAAAGCTGTACATAGAAAGTTTAAATAGAATAGCGTTGTACCATATACAACCGTGTTGGCTCATCTGTGTGTCAGAACGCCCAACACCACAAGTTGCGGGATAGATATCGTCAGAATATATGAATTTTTGGGAGGTAGTTTTTGGAAGATCATTTGTGCAGATATTGAACAGGGCTGGAGGCAGTACTGAGCCTTGGGGAGTCTGTTGGTTTGTCTTTTCCATTTGCTTTTTGCCCGTTCAAGGTGAACTCTGAACCTGCGATTGTTCAACAATGTTCCGATGCTTTTAATCGCCGGGGTGGGGGGTAGGGGTGGGGGGGGGGGGGGGGGGGGGGGGGGGGTGGGGGGGGGATGATAGTTTCAGCGGAAGGCCAGAAGGGCAGTGTGCAAACAGTGTTGTAGGCAGCTGTGACACTGTGGAACACAGCATCCCTCTTCAAGTTTTTCTGTAAGGCCGTTTTCAATGCGGTTGGTAAGGGCCGGTCCTGCACCCTGTGCTGTGGTCTTCCGGAAACCAGCTTGGTCAACGCGAAGGACTTCTTGTACGATTGGGGATATGCAGTGAATGATGAGGTGTTCAAGGATATTATATGGGACTGGGACTGACAGCAGAGAGATTGGACGGTAGGCAGCTTCAAGTATATGGGGTCCTTTCCACGTTTTGGTGTGATGATGACTTTTGCAGTTCGCCGTTGCTTTAGAATGGTGCTGGAATCAATGACCATCATGTAAAACCAGGTCAGCCCGGCAAGACCTTGGGGCCCCAGGTGTTCCATAAATTCTGGAGCAATATTGTTATATCCTGCTGCCTTCCCACATTTCAAGTTTTATGGGACCTTCTTTAGTTCTGCAACCTCAAAGGAGTGGGGCTGATGCCTTCTTTGTGTTGCTGGTGGTGTTGTCTCAGTTCACCATGGATGGCACGGGTGGTACGGTGGCACAGTGGTTAGCACTGTTTCCTCACAGCGCCAGGGACATGGGTTTAATTCCTGTCTCTGGTGACGGTCTGCGTAAAGTCTGCACATTCTCCCAGTGTCTGTGTGGGCTTCCTCCTGGTTCTCCGGTTTCCTCCCACAGTCCAAAGATGTGCAGGTTGGGTGAATAGGCCAGGCTAAATTGCCCCTTAGTGCCAAAATGTTAGGTTGGACCACTGGATTATTGGGATAGGGTCGGGGTATGGGCAGGTTAGGGACGGGGCACAGGTAGGGTACTCTTTCCAAGGGTTGGTGCAGACTCAATGGGCTGAATGGGCTCATTCTGCACTGTAGAGATTCTATGAGATTCTAAGTTTCTTCTGTTTTTTTTTCCAGAGGTGCCTTCGCTATGGCAAGCAGGTGACTGGAAACATAGTTGGGAGTAACTGAGGGAAGGTTTTGAATGGGTGGCTTTTGGGCTGCTCCAAGGCAATGGATTAGGCTCCAGCACTTCCTGCTAGAGTTGTGAAGTTTAGCTCTGCTATGACTTCCTCCTACTTGGTGTAATGCGCAGCATTGAGGGACTCGATCAGATGGTCTCCTACCTCTGGGTCCCGTGATACTTCATATGCCTTTAGGAGGGCAGCACTCAATTCATATAAGAGGTTGATAGCATCTGGGAATTGCCATGCCGGCTGCTCTGTAGATAGGACCACAGAGAGGGTTATATGCTTCGTCAACAGTGATGTTTTGTGGTGGACTTGTTGAGATCCTGCATTCCAAGGTTTCACTGTATCTTGCCCAGTTGTCTTTCCAGACGTTCCATCGCACCTTCTTGGGGCTGTTGACTACTACAATGCAGAGGCCTGGATGAGTGAGTAGAGGACAGTGTTGCCTTTAGGGGAAGTCATCGAATACAAGACTGTGTGCAGGGTGGGGAGTCCTGTTAAGAAAATTGACCCAGCACAGGCCAGGAGAGTAATCCTTATGCCATCTGGCTGAATGAACTGTTCCTCGCAGTTTGGGATTGTGTATAGGTGTGAAATCATTTCTGGATGCCCGTCTTCAAGTGCTTCACCATCTCTGTCCAGCACTGACTATCTCCAGTCTGAATGGTAGCAGTTAATGTCCCGCACACAGATGGCTGCATGGAGGAGGATGGACAAGACTTGCAACTCCCAGTTGGTGTTGGGGGCTTGCAGACATTGGCTATGTGGAATCCACCAACTGTGAGGGTGTCAGAGAAAATGGTCACTGCCAGACGATGTGCTTGAGCAATATCAGTACGGACATAGGTGGTAAGACCATGTTTAGCATGAGAGTGGTAGCACAGGAGGTTGTAGCCTTTGATGGAATAGTAGCTTGCTTCTTCTATCCCGACGTGGGTTTCTTGTAGGTAAATTATTTCAATGGCGTATTGAGCAGCAAGGACTTTGATGAGGCTTCACTTGGCTGCTGATAGGAAGATTCGGAGAGCAGGCTGTACTGCAGCATGATAGCATAGTGGTTAGCACGGTGGCTTCACAACGCCAAGATCCCAGGTTTGATTCCCTGCTGGGTCACTGTCTGTGCGGAGTCTGCATGTTCTCCCCGTGTCTGTGTAGGTTTCCTCCGGGTGCTCCGGTTTCCTCCCACAGTCCAAAGATGAGCAGGTTAAGTGGATTGGCCATGCTAAATTGGTACGGAAGTGTACGGAACAAGGTAGATGAGCTTGTGGCCCAGATTGTGACTGGCAGGTATGATGTGGTAGGCATCACAGAGACGTGGTTGCAGGGGGTTCAGGACTGGCATTTAAACATCCAGGGATTCACAACCTATCGAAAAGACAGAGAGGTGGGCAGAGGGGGCAGGGTTGCCTTGTTAATTAGGAATGAAATTAAATCAATAGCACTAAACGACATAGGGTCAGATGATGTGGAGTCTGTGTGGGTAGAGTTGAGGAACCACAAAGGCAAAAAAACCATAATGGGAGTTATGTACAGGCCTCCTAACAGTGGTCAGGACCAGGGGCACAAAATGCACCATGAAATAGAAAGTGAATGTCAGAAAGGCAAGGTCACAGTGATCATGGGGGACTTCAATATGCAGGTGGACTGGGTAAATAATGCTGCCAGTGGACCCAAGGAAAGGGAATTAATTGAATGTTTACAGGAGGGCTTTTTGGAACAGCTTGTGATGGAGCCCACGAGGGGACAGGCCATTCTGGACTTAGTGTTATGTAATGAGCCAGACTTGATTAACGATCTTAAAGTAAGGGAACACTTAGGAGGCAGTGATCATAATATGGTAGAATTCAATCTGCAATTTGAAAGAAAGAAGGTAGAATCAGATGTAAAGGTGTTATAGTTAAATAAAGGTAACTACAGGGGCATGAGGGACGAACTGACGAAAGTCGACTGGGAGCAGAGCCTAGTGGGAAAGACAGTAGAACAGCAATGCAGGAGTTTCTGGGAATAATTGAGGACACAGTACAGAGGTTCATCCCAAAGAAAAGAAAGGTTATCAGAGGGGGGATTAGGCAGCCATGGCTGACAAAGGAAGTTAGGGAATGCATCAAAGCAAAAGAGAAAGCCTATAATGTGGCAAAGAGTAGTGGGAAGTCAGAAGATTGGGAAGGCTACAAAAACAAACAGAGGATAACAAAGAGAGAAATAAGGAAAGAGAGGATCAATTATGAAGGTAGGCTAGCCAGTAACATTAGGAATGATAGTAAAAGTTTCTTTAAATACATTAAAAACAAACGGGAGGCAAAAGTAGACATCGGGCCGCTCCAAAATGACGCTGGTAATCTAGTGATGGGAGACAAGGAAATAGCTGAGGAACTAAATAAGTACTTTGCGTCAGTCTTCACAGTAGAAGACATGAGTAATATCCCAACAATTCAGGAGAGTCAGGGGGCAGAGTTGAATATGGTAGCCATCACAAAGGAGAAAGTGCTAGAGAACCTAAGAGGTCTAAAAATTGATAAATCTCCGGGCCCAGATGGGCTACATCCTAGAGTTCTAAAGGAGATAGCTAAAGAAATAGTGGAGGCGTTAGTTATGATCTTTCAAAAGTCACTGGAGTCAGGGAAAGTCCCAGAGGATAGGAAAATCGCTGTTGTAACCCCCCTGTTCAAGAAGGGAACAAGGAAAAAGATGGAAAATTATAGGCCAATTAGCCTAACCTCGGTTGTTGGCAAGATTCTAGAATCCATTGTTAAGGATGAAATTTCTAAATTCTTGGAAGTGCAGGGTCGGATTAGGACAAGTCAGCATGGATTTAGTAAGGGGAGGTCGTGCCTGACAAACCTGTTAGAGTTCTTTGAAGAGATAACAAATAGGTTAGACCAAGGAGAGCCAATGGATGTTATCTATCTTGACTTCCAAAAGGCCTTTGATAAGGTGCCTCACGGGAGACTGCTGAGTAAAATAAGGGCCCATGGTATTCGAGGCAAGGTACTAACATGGATTGACGATTGGCTGTCAGGCAGAAGGCAGAGAATTGGGATAAAAGGTTCTTTTTCGGAATGGCAACCGGTGACGAGTGGTGTCCCGCAGGGTTCAGTGGTGGGGCCACAGCTGTTCTCTTTATATATTAACGATCTAGATGACTGGACTGGGGGCATTCTGGCTAAGTTTGCCGATGATACAAAGATAGGTGGAGGGGCAGGTAGTATGGAGGAGGTGGGGAGGCTGCAGAAAGATTTAGACAGTTTAGGAGAGTGGTCCAAGAAATGGCTGATGAAATTCAACGTGGGCAAGTGCGAGGTCTTGCACTTTGGAAAAAAGAATAGAGGCATGGACTATTTTCTAAACGGTGACAAAATTCATAATGCTGAAGTGCAAAGGGACTTGGGAGTCCTAGTCCAGGATTCTCTAAAGGTAAACTTGCAGGTTGAGTCCGTAATTAAGAAAGCAAATGCAATGTTGTCATTTATCTCAAGAGGCTTGGAATATAAAAGCAGGGATATACTTCTGAAGCTTTATAAAGCATTAGTTAGGCCCCATTTAGAATACTGCGAGCAATTTTGGGCCCCACACCTCAGGAAGGACATACTGGCACTGGAGCGGGTCCAGCGGAGATTCACACGGATGATTCCAGGAATGGTAGGCCTAACATACGATGAACGCCTGAGGATCCTGGGATTATATTCATTGGAGTTTAGGAGGTTGAGGGGAGATCTAATAGAAACTTACAAGATAATGAATGGCTTAGATAGGGTGGACGTAGGGAAGTTGTTTCCATTAGCAGGGGAGACTAGGACCCGGGGGCACAGCCTTAGAATAAAAGGGAGTCACTTTAGAACAGAGATGAGGAGAAATTTCTTCAGCCAGAGAGTGGTGGGTCTGTGGAATTCATTGCCACAGAGGGCGGTGGAGGCCGGGACGTTGAGTGTCTTTAAGACAGAAGTTGATGAATTCTTGATTTCTCGATGAATTAAGGGCTATGGAGAGCGAGCGGGTAAATGGAGTTGAAATCAGCCATGATTGAATGGTGGAGTGGACTCGATGGGCCGAATGGCCTTACTTCCGCTCCTATGTCTTATGGTCTTATGGTCTTAAATTGCCCTTAGTGTCAGTTAGGAGGGATTATTGGGTTAAGGGGATAGGGTTGAAAGAGGGCTTAAGTGGGTCGGTGCAGACTCGATGGGCCGAACGGCCTCCTTCTGCACTGCATGTTCTATGTTCAATGTCGTCTTGGGACGGTTTTTCATTGTTCCTTTGGGCTTTGGGACTTTGACTAGGGGGAACAAACTTAATGAAGGTGGATCTTCAGTTAAAACTTGGTGAATTTCAAACCTCAGAAGTATTTATGAAGTATCACGGAAAATACCTTGAACAAGAAAAGGAGGTTCTGGTAAAATAGAATCATAGAATTTACAATGCAGAAAGAGGCCATTCAGCACATCGAATCTGCACCAGCCCTTGGAAAGAGCACCGCCTTCAGCCCACACTGCCACCCTATCCCCATAACCCAGTAACCCCACCTAACCTTTTTGGACACTAACGGCCACTTTAGCATGGTCAATCCACCTAACCTGCATATCTTTGGACTGTGGGAGGAAACCGGAGCACCCAGAGGAAACCCATGCAGACACGGGGCGAATATGCAGACTCCACACAGACAGTGACCAAAGCTGGGAATCGAACTTGGGACCCTAGAACTGTGAAGCAACAGTGCTAACCACTATGCTACTGTGCCGTGAACAATTGGTTGAATGTGGAATTTAAAAATGAAACTAAATTGTTAAAACTTTGTCGTGAAAAGAAGAATGAAATTTGTGAACTTCAGAGCAAAATGGAGGAAATGAAGAAGCAAATGGATGGCATGAAATGTCGCAATTTGAAAGTTGTAACTGTGAACAAATACTCATTGTGGAATACTGATACAGTTGAGCAAGGAACTGACCCAAGAAATAGTACTGATGTATCACAGTCAGTTATGGACAATAAGAAAACAACTGAAGGGCTAGCAAAATTGGAAAGTACAAATTGTCATGATATTCAAACACACATCACAACACACACATCATGATAGACAGGCCAACAGACCAATTAGCACACATAACACGACAGGAATCACAGACAAGAGCAGACACAGTATAAGACAAGAAACACGACACCTGCTGGCCAGTCCATCTGGAGACAGGACAAGTCCAGGACCTCATTAACAAGACACTCAGACAGTCACCACGTGCTGAGTACCAAGACAGATCTGTAAATAACTAATTGGAATAAAACTGCGTTGTACCAATCGCAACCGTGTTGGTTCATCTGTACCTCAGAGCACCCAACACTACACAAATTGGCAGTCAGAAGTGCTGACATTGCAAAGTGACCTTTCTGAGTCGATGACCAGATACTCTGATTTAAAATGGTAGTCGGTGCTACTACGCAAGATGTAGTCGGTGGGAGAAAGGCACGCCAAACAGTTTGTCCAAGACTATTCAAACTCTGCTGAGAACTGGACTGAGATATTTCAAGAACGTGTGTAAAAAGGTTGAAGGATAAGAACAAACTAAGAAACTTCAGAGAGAGGAAGTGATTGGCATGGCTCAAACTGTATTGAAAAGAACTCATTTGAATGGGACAGGGCGAAACAACAATATCAGAAAAACTTAGAGAAGGTTATGGTGTGACGAGTAAATAAACCAGCAGTGGTTGCTTAGCAACTGGGGCCTTATAAGGTAGAGAAGCTTTAAAGTTGTAATTTGGCTCATTTATTGCAGTTGGAGATAGATAGTAATAGAGAAGGCAGTTCTTAAAGAACTACTAGAATCAGTTGGTTTAGAAAGCTAGAGAGGGAATATTTTTCTCAGCTTTGCTAGAAGAAAAGCCATACCACCATGTAATGTTTAAAAAAAACAAGTGCAGAGATCTAAAGAGCAGCTAGCTAAGAAAGCTAGAAAATGAAGAGAAGTTTCCAAGAAGTGTGAGATACGAGAACATAGAACTATTCAGTAAAGACAGACAGGGCTGAGAAGAAGGCTGAGATGCCAAAAAGGTATCGGAAGTGATTTTCAGGTTTGTGATATTTTACTACAGACTATGGAACATGAGTTGAGTTAACTATGGAATTCAGTGGCTGGATCTTAGAGGTTGTGTAAAAGCAGTTAAGACAAAACAAACCTAAAAAGGAATGGTGCAAAATCCTGTACATGATTCACTGTTAAAAGTGGAGAGGAAGCTTGGGCTAAAAGAGTCATTTGTAGAACCTGGACTTGATTTTGTAAATGCAAACTGCTGAGGGAAAGCATTATTATGAGAGAAGATTTTAAAGTGTGTTTTGGGAGTGGAGTTTGGAAATTCTCATGTGATCACCATTTGGGGGATTCTGACGGGACACTAGCTTGAGTTCAGAGCGGAGTGCATGTATTTGACCACAGCCATTTTTTGTGCATAAAAGGGACTTTGTGTTCATGAGACCATTGTAGATTAAGATGTACTTTGTAATCCATGTTAAACCTATAACCTGTGTGTAATTGTTAAGCTAAGGGGGAGTAAAGGAGTATTGTGTTGCAATCCAATTTTTCCATGTTTAATAAATGTTAGTTTTGTTGTTGAAACGAATTATCTGCCCAGTGATTCCATTCCTCCATGTTTTATAAAAGAAAAGTTCTGTCTTTTGAGCCAGGTTTGCATTCTGGGATCTTCCCGTTCAGTTGTAACATCAACTGGATGAACAGTATGTTGAAACGTACAGTATTCACCTTATTACAACATCTAATTCCCACTTGAATGATCCCAGAGGTTTTGCTTCCACCTACCTATCCAGAAGACTATTTCAGGTATTTGTCACTTTCTTTCTGAGCTCAACCTTCTGTTCATTTATGCCTATGTTTATCCCCTTGCCATGTCACTCATTATTTAATTTAAAATGCTGATTCGTTTTATCCTTTCTTTGTTCTACTTTAGCGGCATGTACCTCTGCAAGATTCCCATCTCAAGGGTGAAGAGTTCAAGATTTTTAACCTTGCCTCATAACACTGATGCTATTCAGCCTCATTGCAGCTCTTTCTCCATTTTATTTTAGTATCTTTCATCCTCTCAAGAAAGCAGCAATTCATAGGAAAAGGACAGACGAAGACTGCAGAGGTAGGGGCAGCAAGTCTGTGGGGGGATTTAGAAATGAGGTTGGGAATTTGAAATTGATCTAATGGGAGGCAGTAAAACAATGGTGGTTGCTGATATGCGTGGGCTTAGCTTGGTATAGGATATAAGTGACAGCTAGCTGGATGAATTGAAGTTGGAAAATATTCATATTATATCCACTATTGGAAAGCTAATTAAAAAACTGTGATTTTCTAATTCTGTAAACGCAGCAGCGGTAAAGAGGCCCGATATCTGCCCATCGCCATGGGATATGCGGGAAGGGCAGCAGCTCGCCCACCTATTCACCAGAGACGTGTAGTCAATAAAACCCAGTTAACAAAATAATTTTTGCTGGTGCTGGCATTTTACTGGCAGGACACGAACCTCCGCCATGTGAGTAAACCGTCATGTAAACCCTGACAACCTCCAGCAGGCTCCCAGAGTGGGGGCAGGGCGTGAGGTGGTGGGGGATATGGAGGTGGAGCTTTCCTTAATGGGCACTGTATACCCACAGAGGGACCTGGTGGCATTGCTGCTCCTGGGCCTCCGATGCCCACGGCTGGAGTGTTCACGTCTTCCATGTGCCTGCCTGGTCCTCGCACATTAAATTTAAGAAACGCTGAAGTTGAAGGAGAGGTCACTGACCTTAAGTGTTAATTCTGTCTCTCTTTCCACTGCTGAGTATTCCCAGCATTTTCAGTTTCCATTTCAGATTTACAGCACCTGCTGTATTCTGATTCTGAAATACAAAAGCCTACTTGGACTTTGAGTCGCTTCTTCTTTTTCCTGCACCCTCGGCAGTGACCATCTCTTTCTGTGCCACTGCCAAGGCTGTTGAGTTGCCCACCCTCTGATTAGGCTGCAGCTCCGAGGAGTCAGCCACCACCCTCAACTGGACAGCATTCACAGGGCCAAGCTCTTAATTGCCGATGCTGGGAATATCTTGGCCGGAGTTTTCCGGCCGTTTGCTGGTGGCGGAACGCTCTGGTCCCACTGGCAGCGCACCTCTGCCCATGGTTTCTCAACGGTGTGAGGTAGCTTCAGTGGTAATTCCCATTGACAGCGGAGGGAGCAGAACAGCATGCCACCAGCGAATGGAGCACCACCGAAAAACACAAGACTGGGAGGCTGAAGAACCAAGCCCCTTAACTGGGGCCCTGCTGCCTTGCACCTGGGCTCGCACACTGACTTCTGTTCTGGTAGCAGATAACCTTGCATTTGAGAAACCTCTGGCCAATATGTTTCTGTTAGAGCAGTGAAGAAGCTAGATAGAGTGCTTGCTAATTAATTCACTTTTTCGGTTAATTTGCATTTCTAATTTAATTTCACTCGCTTTAGATTTGAACTATCCATATATAATATGTTAAAGATATATATATATATATGTATGTCTATATGTCTTATACGGTACATTACTTGTAAATTGCCTCCTGTATTACTTTCCCCATCACACTGTTCAGAACTTGCCTATTGCTGTAAAACAGTGCAACTGGAGATCAGGCTAACTGTGGTTCTACTTTGAATGACTTAAGGAGTTCTCGAGCATTAATTATTCAGGACCACTTCATCTTGTTTTCTCTCTTGTGCTATTACTTTTTCTGATTTGGTGCTAATGAACATTGTTAACAGTTCCCTTTGCTCAGGTGTTATTGATTTTCTGATCAAAATTCAGCAACCGTTTTTTCAGGAAGACCACCCTCTGACTTGTCTGTCACTTCCAATTGCTATTCCATTTGCAACCTTCTTTCCCCTCACTCAAGTGCTTGAACAAGTCATTGGCGCGATTCTCCGAAAGATTTCTAAGTGTGGCAGCGAGCAGGAACTGCCCCCCCCCCCCCCCCCCCCCCCCCCAGCTATCAAGGTTGAGCAGCACTTTATACAGCATGGCGCTGAGAAGACCGGCCCATGATTTTGAGACGCGAACCTGGGGAGGCTCCTAGATGCGGTCGAGGCCAGGAAGGATGTCCTGTTCTCCTGAAGGGTCCTGGAGGGTGAGCCACAGGGCAGCCAGTGCTGCCTGGAACAAAATGGCAGCAGTTGTCAGCTGGGAAACGTGACCGGGAGGCCTGGCCTCCAGTATCGCAAAAAGGCAATGAGGAGCTACACCGGGAAGCACAGGTGAGTTGACACCCATCTCCACCGAGACCTTTCTACACCCCGGAACATCATCCTCCCCAAACCCTCCATGCGGCCCCAACCCTCCTTTCACCCCTCTTCTTCAATCCCCCATCCCACCACTGTGAACCACATGTGTGGCTAAGATGCTCTCTGTGTATCTCCGCAATAGAAGCTCTCCCACAATCATTGGAGAGGGCCAAAACTGGCGGTGGGGTTCCGGACATAAGAATCCTCATGACCTTTGAGGAACGGAACGTCCCCTGGAGGTGACTGGGGTGGCCAAAGACAGAGCAATCAGCAATGAGAAGGTTGTCGCACGCCACAGTGGTGAGGATCCACAGGGCCCCACCCAGAGCACCTATCACAAGTGAGTTCTTATTCCCATACTGCCTGACCCATCCCTCCCACTGACTATATGTCCATTCTCCCGCAGGTCCTCCAGCCGACGGCGATGGCCCATCCGGGTGACCCTCCCATGAGACCACCTCGGAGGAGAGCTCCGAGGATGTCACGATCGACGTGTTACAACTGTCATCCCCATCCTCCACCAGCGCAGAGACACACACCTAGTGGGCAGCAGTAGTGGTCAGGCTTCTGGGCACAATCTGGTGAGCACCACATAGTTGCTGATGTACATCAGGTGGAGGTAGTAACAGTCAGGTGAGACAGCAGTCAGGGGTCTGCTGGATCCCAGGACAAAGTTGGGTCCCAACCAGATGCTGAACCTATGGAACATGCTATCACGGAGCTGATGTTAGGGAGCGGCCGGGGCATTCAGAGGAAGATGTTAGCGACATTCCAGCAGATCTGCACGGTGAATTCTACTTGGAATGTAGAGAGTGCTTTGGAGTTGGGTGAAAAACAGGGAGTTAAGTGAAACTGGGAGAAGATGAAACCAAAATATCAGGAGCAGAGCTGAGCGGGAGATTTTTAAACAGAGGCCTGGGAAGGTCAGTGGTTCCACTGATTCGCAGACCAGGGAGTGGAACGAAGAGGGAGAACTTCGAGTAGCAGGCTGGGAATGTCGATGGTTTCACTGATTCACTGACCAGGGAGCGGAGCGGGAGAAATTCGAGTAGCAGCCTGGGAATGTCGAATGTTTCACTGATTCACTGACCGCGGAGCGGAGTATAGCGGGAGAAATTCGGACAGTAGCTCGGGAATGTCGATGGTTTCACTGAGTCACTGACCAAGGATCAGAGTGGGAGCTAACTGTAACTTATTTTAATTTCATAAGTATTTATTTTTAAATTAATTTATTAATTAGTTCTAGAAATGGCAGTTAGATGGGTAAAATGCTAAACTTGTGAGGTGTGGGAGGTCCGTGAAGCTTCCAGCATTCCAGACAACTACATCTGCAGGAAGTGCACTCAATTGCAGCTCCTCACAGACTGTATGGATCGGTTGGAGCAGCAGTTGGATTCACCATAGACAGGAGTTTTAGTAACCTGGCTACACCCAAGGTGCAGGAAGATAGATTGGTTGATTGCTAGAAGGGGAAGGCAGTCAGTGCAGGAATCCCCTGTGGCTGTCCCCCTCTCTAACAAGTTTCCTTTTGGAAACTGTTGCGGGGGGGGGGGCCTATCTGGGGAAAACAGCAGCAGCAGCCATGGCAGTGGCACTACGGCTGGCTCTGTTGTTAAGCAGGGAGGGGCAAAGCACAGAAGAGCAATAGTTATAGGACTATAGTCAGGGCACAGATAGACACTTCAGTGGATGTGAAAGAGACTCCAGGATGGTATGTTGCCTCCCTGGTGCCAGGGTCCAGGATGTCTCTGAATGGGCAGCGGGTATTCTGAAGGGGAGGGTGAACAGCCAGAGGTCATGGTACATATTGGTACTAATGATATCGGCAGGAAGAGTGATGAGGTCCTGCAGCAGGAGTTCAGGGAGATAGGTAGAAAGTTAAAAAACAGGATCTCTAGGGTTACTCCCTGTGCCACGTGCCAGTGAGGCTAGAAATAGGAAGATAGTACAGCTAAACATGTGGCTAAACAGTGTAGGAGGGAGGGTTTCAGATATCTGGACCATTGGGATCTCTTCCGAGGCAGGTGGGACCTGTACAAGAAGGACGGGTTGCATCTAAGCTGGAGGGAGATAAATATCCTGGCTGTGAGGTTTGCTAGAGTCACACGGGAGGGTTTAAAATAGTGAGCAGGGGTGTGGGAACCAGAGAAATAGGTCAGAAGGTGAAATAACTGAGGGGGAACTAGAGAATAGGGTCAGCATGACTCAGAGGAAGAACAGGCAGAGAGATGTTGCTGAACACAGCAGGACTGGTGGTCTGAAGTGCATTTGTTTCAATGCGAGAAGTATAACAGTAAGGCAAATTAACTTAGAGCTTGGATTAGTACTTGGAACTATGATGCTGTTGCCATTACAGAGACTTGGTTGAGGGAAGGACAGGATTGGCAGCGAAATGTTCCATGATGTAGATGTTTCAGGCGGGATAGAGGGAGATGTAAAAGGGGTGGGGGAGTTGCACTACTGGTTAAGGAGAATATCACAGCTGTACTGTGGGAGGACACCTCAGAATGATCATGCAGCAAGGCAATATGGGTAGAGCTCAGAAAAAGGAAGGGTGTAGTCACACTGTTGAGTGTGGCCTCCCAATGGCCAGCGGGAGATAGAGGAGCAGATATGTAGACGGATTATGGAAAGGTGTAAAAGCAACAGGGTGTGGTGGGTGATTTTAACTTCCCCTATATTGACTCATTTAGTGCCAGGGGCTTGGATGGGACAGAGTTTGTAAGCAGCATCCAGAAGGGCTTCTTGAAACAATGTGTAGATAGTCCAACGAGGGAAAGGGCCGTGCTGGACCTGGTATTCGGGAATGAGCCTGGCCAGGTGGGGAGAAGTTTGGGAACAGTGACCATAATTCAGTAAGTTTTAAGTTACTGTTGGGTAAAGATAAGAATAGTCTTCAGGTGAAGGTGCTAAATTTGGGGGAAGGCATACCCAAGGTTAGGGGAGGGGGACATGGCTACATTAGAGGGGGCAATAGTGGAGCAGGAGATAAAAGATGCGATTGGGAGGATGCAGTCGGGGAAGTTGACAGGGCCGGATGGGTTTCCGGTGGAATATTAGCAAAAATTCAAAAATAAGCTGGTACCGCTGATGGTGGGGATGAAGGAGGCGATAGGGAAGGGGGTGTTACCACAAACTTTGGGTCAGGCATCGATTTTCCTGTTACTTAAGAAAGATAAGGATCCGACGGAATGTGGGTCGTATAAGCCCATATCACTTTTAAACGTGGACGCAAAGATATTGG
The DNA here is from genome assembly GCF_047496885.1 of Scyliorhinus torazame. Lineage (NCBI taxonomy): Eukaryota > Metazoa > Chordata > Chondrichthyes > Carcharhiniformes > Scyliorhinidae > Scyliorhinus > Scyliorhinus torazame. Next base: position 65,727,051 of record NC_092716.1, on the reverse strand, counting down.
TGAAGGTACTGGCAGGTAGGCTAGAGGAGTGCCTCCTGAAGGTGATAGGTGAAGATCGGACGGTGTTTGTGAGAGGGAGGCAGCTCTTTTCGAACGTTAGGAGGGTATTGAACGTGGTTATGGCACCAGCGGAGGGGAAGGAAACAGAGGTGGTTGTGGCATTGGACGCCAAGAAAGCGTTTGATCGGGTAGAATGGGGATACTTGATGGCAGTTCTGGAGCGGTTTGGGATTGGACCTAGATTTGTGGACTGGGTAAAGCTACTATATAAGGAGCCGAGGGCGAGTGGCCGCACAAACAACATCAGCTCAGAATACATTCCTCTCCACCATGGGACTAGGCAGGGATGTCCTATGGGCATCACGTTAAGAAGTTCGGGGGTATGGAATGATATAGTGCGGTGGGGGGGTGGGGGTGGATAGAGCATAGGGTATCCTTATATGCAGATGACTTATTATTATACATGTTGTAACCGAGTGATTAGTAAGTTGGCGGACGACACAAAGGTTGGTGGAATTGCGGATAGCGATGAGGACTGTCAGAGGATACAGCAGGATTTAGATCGTTTGGAGACTTGGGTGGAGAGATGGCAGATGGAATTTAATTCGGACAAATGTGAGATGATGCATTTTGGAAGGTCTAATACTGGTAGGGAAGATACAGTGAATGGTAAAACCCTCAAGAGTATTGACAGTCAGAGAGATCTTGGTGTACAGGTCCACAGGTCACTGAAAGGGGCAACACAGGTGGAGAAGGTAGTCAAGAAGGCATACGGCATGCTTGCCTTCATTGGCCGGGGCATGAGAATAAGAATTGGCAAGTCAAGTTGCAGTCATGTAGAACCTTAGTTAGGCCACACTTGGAGTATAGTGTTCAATTCTGGTCACCACACTACCAGAAGGATGTGGAGGCTTTAGAGAGGGTGCAGAAGAGATTTACCAGGATGTTGCCTGGTATGGAGGGCATTAGCTATGAGGGGAGGTTAAATAAACTTGGTTTGTTCTCACTGGAACGAAGAAGGTTGAGGGGCGACCTGATACAAAATTATGAGGGGCATAGACAGAGTGGATAGTCAGAGACTTTTTCCCAGGGTAGAGGGGTCAATTACTAGGGGGCATAGGTTTAAGGTGCGAGGGGCAAGGTTTAGAGGAGATGTACGAGGCAAGTTTTTTACACAGAGGGTAGTGGGTGCCTGGAACTCACTGGCGGAGGAGGTGGTGGAAGCAAGGACGATAGTGACATTTAAGGGGCATCTTGACAAATACATGAATAGGATGGGAATAGAGCGATACCGAACCCGGACGTGTAGAAGATTTTAGTTTATTTTTTAATTTTTTATAAATTTAATGTACCCAATTAATTTTGTCCAATTAAGGGGCAATTTAGCGTGGTCAGTTCACCGAGCCTGCACATCTTCGGGTTGTGGGGGCGAAACCCACGCAAACACGGGGAGAATGTGGAAACTCCACACGGACAGTGACCCAGAGCCGGGACCAAACTGGGACCTCAGCGCCGTGAGGCTACAGGGCTAACCCACTGCGCCACCGTGCTGCCCTAGAAGATTTTAGTTTAGACGGGCAGCATGGTCGGCACAGGCTTGGAGGGCCAAAGGGCCTGTTCTTGTGCTGTACTTTCCTTTGTTCTCTGTTCTTTGAGTGTATCAATAGGGGGGATACTGGAGCTGCTTCGGGTGTTTGGGTCTCTCTCCGGGTACAAATTAAATCTAGACAAGAGTAAATATTTTGTGGTGTCTCGGCCAGGGGCGGGGGGCTGCCATTCCGTAGGGCAGGGGCTCACATTAGATATCTGGGGGTGCAGGTTGCTCGGGATTGGGGGGGGGGGGGCTCCGTAGGTACAACATATCTACTTTGGTGTCGAGGGTGAAAGCTGATCTGGCAAGGTGGGATAGTCTCCCGCTGTCACTGGCGGGTCGGGTACAGGCTGTTCATATGAATGTGCTGCCGCGATTCCTGTTTATTTTTCAATGCCTGCCGATTTTCCTGCCAAAGGCATTTTTTAGCGAGATTGAAGGGATGATTACCTCGTTCATATGGGGAAGGGAGGTGGCCAGAATTAAAAAGGTGCTACTACGGCGAGGAAGGCAGGCAGGAGGTTTGCGTCTTCCAAACCTGATGTATTATTACTGGGCGGCAAATGTGGAGAAGGTATGGAGCTGGGTCAGAGGGGTTGACTCCCAATGCGTCAGAATGGAGGAGAGTTTGGGTAGGAGGTCCGGATTGAAGGCGCTAGCGACAGCACTGCTCCCGATGACCCCGGGGAGATACTCAGGGAGTCCGGTAGTAATAGCTTCGTTGAGAATTTGAGAAGAGTTTCGACAGCACTTTGGGTTGGGGGCAGGGTCAAGGTGAATGCCGATTCTGGGGAACCATAGATTTGAGCCAGGGAAGTGGGATGGAAATTTTAAGAGATGGGAGGAGAAAGGAATTAGGACACTAAAAGATTTATTTCTTGAGGGTTGGTTTGCAGGATTGAAGGAGCTGGGAGCGAAGTATGGGCTGGAGCAGGGGGAAACATTTAGATACATGCAGGTTCGAGACTTTGCCAGAAAGGAGATACAGAGCTTCCCAGTAGAGCCGGCTTCCACATTGCTGGAGGAGGAGCTGACGACAGGGGGACTGGAGTATCGGTGGTTTACTTTGGAAGAGGAGAAGGTGCCGCTGGAAGGGATCAAGGCAAAGTGGGATGAAGAGTTGGGAGAAGGTATGGAGGAGAGATTCTGGTGTGAGGTGCTCCGGAGAGTGAACGCCTCCACCTCGTGTGCGAGGTTGGGGCTGATACAGTTCAAGGTGGTGTATAGAGCGCACCTCACAAGGGCGAGGATGAGCCGGCTCTTTGAGGGGTTTGGGGGGGGGGGCCTGCAAACCACGTTCATATGTTTTGGTCCTGTCCATAGCTGGAGGATTACTGGAAGCAGGTTTTTAGGGTAATCTCTAAAGTGGTGCACGTGAAACTGGACCCGGGCCCGCGAGAGGCCATATTCGGGGTGTCGGACCAGCCGGGGTTGGAAACGGGTCCGGAGGCAGATGTTGTAACCTTCACCTCGTTGATCGCCCGAAGGCGGATCCTGTTAGGGTGGAGATCAACCTCTCCACCCTGTGCCCTGGCACACTGAAACACTGGGACACTTGAAAAGGTCAAATTTGAACTGAGGGGAAGTATGGAGGGGTTTTACAATTCATGGGCATTATTCATTATGCACTTTTGAGAATTGGATTACATCGAACGTTAGGGGAGCGTGGGCTGGGAGGTTTGGGGGGAGGTGGACTGTATGTGTTAATGATTCCTGATTCCTTTTTGTCATTTATTTATGTTAACATGCGGGCTAATATTTGGGGGTTTGGTGGGAGGATGGAGTCGTTGTTATTAATATGGGGATTGACAGGGCAGCACAGTAGCACAAGTGATTAGCACTGTGGCTTCACAGCGCCAGGGTCCCAGGTTCGATTCCCTGCTGGGTCACTGTCTGAGCGGTGTCTGCACGTTCTCCCCGTGTCTGCGTGGGTTTCCTCCGGGTGCTCCAGTTTCCTCCCACAGTCCAATGATGTGCAGGTTAGGTGAATTGGCCATGATAAATTGCCCTCAGTGACCAAAAAAGGTTAGGAGGGGTTGCTGGGTTACGGGGATAGGGGGGAAGAGAGGGCTTAAGTGGGTCAGTGCAGACTCGATGGGCCGAATGGCCTCCTTCTGCACTGTATGTTCTATGTCTATGTCTAAAAGAAAAAGGAAGCATTTGTAAGGGCTAGGAGGCTGGGGACAGAAGAAGCCCATGAGGAATATAAGGAAAGTAGGAAGGAACTTAAGCAAGGAGTCAGGAGGGCTAAAAGGGGTCACGAAAAGTCATAGGCAAACAGGGTTAAAGAAAATCCCAAGGCTTTTTGCACATATATAAAGAGCACGAGGGTAGCCAGGGAAAGGGTTGGCCCACTCAAGGACAGGGGAGGGAATCTATGTGTGGAATCAGAGAAAATGGGCGAGGTACTGAATGAGTACTTTGCATCAGTATTCACCAAAGAGAAGGACTTGGTGGATGACGAGTCTGGGGAAGGATGTGCAAAAATCTGGGTCACAATCAGATCAAAAAGGAGGAGGTGTTGGGCGTCTTGAAAAACATTAACATAGAGAAGACTCCAGAACCTGATGGGATCTAGCCCAGAATACTGAGGGAGACAAGGGAGGAAATTGCTGAGGCCTTGACAGAAATCTTTGTATCCTCACTGGCTACAAGTGAGATCCCAGAGGACAGGAGAATAGCTAATGTTGTTCCTTTGTTTAAGAAGGGTAGCAAGGATAATCCAGGAAAGCACAGGCTGATGAGCCTTACATCAGCGGTATGGAAATTATTGGAGAGGATTCTTCGAGACAGGATGTAGTTCCATTTGGAAAACAAATGGTCGTATTAGCGAGAGGCAGCAAGGTTTTGTGAAGGGGAGGTTGTGTCTCACTAACTTGATTGAATTTTCGAGCAAGTGACGAAGCTGATTGATAAAGGTAGGGCAGTGGATGTTGTCTACATGGACTTCAGTAAGGCCTTTGACAAGGTGCCTCATGGCAGACTGGTACAGAAGGTGAAGTCACATGGGATCAGAGGTGAGCTGGCAAGATGGATACAGAACTGGCTTGGTCATAGAAGGCAGAGGGTAGCAGTGGATGGAGCGTTTCTGAATGGAGGGCTGTGACTAGTGGCATTCCTCAGGGATCAGTGCTGGGACTTTGCTGTTTGTAATATGTATAAATAATTTGCAGTAAAATGTAACTGGTCTGTTCAGTAAGTTTGCGGATGACACAAAGGCTGGTGAAATTGTGGATAGCGATGAAAACTGTCAGGATACAGTCGGATATAAATTGGTTGTAGATTTGGGCGGAGAGATGGCAGATGGAGTTTAATCCAGGCAAATGTGAGGCAAAGCATTTTGGAAGGTCTAATCCAGGTGGGAAATATACAGTTGATGTCAGAACCCTTAAGAGTATTGACAGGCAGAGGGACCTGGTGTCGAGGTCCACAGGTCACTGAAAGTGGCAACACGGGCAGAGAAGGGAGTCAAGAAGGCATACGGCATGCTTGCCTTCATCGACCAGGGCATTGAGGATAAAAATTGGCAAGTCATGCTGCAGCTAGCTAAACCTTAGTTAGGCCACACTTGTTCAATTCTGTTCAATTCTCCTCACTACATTATCAGAAGGATGTGGAGGCTTTGGAGAGGGAACAGAAGAGGCTTACCAGGATGTTGTCTGATATAAAAGGCATTAGCTATAAGAAGAGGTTGGATAAACTCAGTTTGTTCTCATTGGAATGATGGAGATTGAAGGGTGACCTGTTATAAGTTTTCAAAATTATGAGGGGCATGGACAGAGTGGATAGTCAGAAGCTTTTTCCCAGGGTGGAAGAGTCAATTACTAGGGGACATACGTTTAAGGTGCGAGGGGCAAAGTTTAGAGGAGATGTGCGAGGGAGGTTTTTTACACAGAGGGTAGTGGGTGCCTGGAGGGGGTGGTGGAAGCACGCACAATAGTGATGATGTTCAAGGGGAGTCTTAACAAATACATGAATAGCATGGGAATAGAGGGATGTAGACCCCGAAAGTGTAAAAGGTTTTAGGTTAGACAGGCAGCATGGTCGGGGCAGGATTTAAGGACGAAAGGGCCTGTTCCTGTGTTGGACTTTTCTTTGTTCTTTGTTCATAGCTGTTTGGAGGAGTCCCAGAGGCTACGGGCTCTGAAGATGTCGCCAGCAATGCGTGGCACTGAGGCCAACACTGCTATGTTGGCAACCGCAGTGGAGAGACCGGTGCACAACGTCGGCAGCATGAATGATGGTGTCCAAGGTGTCGCGCAGTCGGTGGTGGTCATAACTGAGGGCCTTTGCAGAATGTCCGACTCACTGGGGGACGTGACCCAGTACTAGATTGACCATGATGACATATCCTGCCGTCAGATGGGTAAGGCTGAGGTGCTGCGGAGCATGGCCCAATCACTGAGGAGCATCACTGAGGGGGTCGACACATGGTGCAGACATCGGAGAGCTGCCAGGACTGGCAGAACCAAATGATCAGGGACAGCTGAGGCTTGAACCAGCTGCCCCTCCGTTCCGAGGGGAACCCCAGACCCGTATGGGCATCGGGCCGGAGGAGAGGGTGCTGGGTGCCAACCCGGCTCATCCCATGGAGCGGCGGTGGTGGCCACCAGCTCCCTTGAGTTCCATCCCTCTGATGAGGCGCATCTTGCAGTCAGCACATGGGCAGGGTGGCACGGGCAAGTATGCCAGCACCCTCCGGCGCTAGAGCCCCCAGAGGATGCCCTCCAGGGGCTTCGAAGGCCACGGGATGCGGTGAGCAGCTGGCTGCCTCCACCTTCATGTGCATCCTTGGGTCACAACTTGACGTAGCGGTAGAGCAAGGAAGGCAAAGCACGTCAAGGATCACTGAGGGCACTGAGGGAGAGGAGGGTAAGTTGGGGTGAGGGGGGTGGTGGGGAGAGTGGGGTGGTCTCATTGGATGAGTGGGGCCTGGTTGGACACCTGTGAAACATTAAAAACCCTTCACCACAACCAATATGATGCCTCTGTCACTTTTGTCCGCAAAGCGGGCCTGTCAGAATATACACCAGTATATTATGGTGCAGACACACACACACTCACACTGTTGGACACACAGTGAGACCAATCAACATACACAACACCGCAGCCAATCACCAGTGAGAGCACACGCACTATAAAGACAGGGGACAGGAGAGTTCCTGCTCATTCGAGTAGCAGCCAGCACAGAGCACAGAGCTCGCAGCCTGCAACACAGACATTCACCATGTGCTGAGTGCATCAACTGGTTGGGCCAAGGCAGAGGTCTTTAGTTAAAGCTAGTATCGTATTACCCCACAGTCTAAGTATGTTTAAACAGTTAATGATTCAATAAAATAGTGTTGCACTATTTCAAGTGTTGGTGACCGGTATGTGATCCAGAACACCCAACACATCATGATACCAGGTGTGGTGGGATACAAGCACTTCTTAGACCTACCTGCAAGTGATCTGCATTCCGCCAGCATTCCGTCATCCTGCAGCATGGACAACATGAGCCCGCCGCCGCTCCGCATCGCCGGCAACCTCGGGGCCAACTGGAAGATTTTCTTTTCTTTTTCTTTCAAAAATAATTTTTATTAAAGATTTTCATAAAATATCAAGACCAAAATGAGACAAAAAAGAACCCAACAGGGTTAAGTACAAAACACAATCTAGAAAAGCAACCCCCCAAACCCCCCCCCTGTACATAAATAATAAATTAACATTAACACCCCGACTTAACACAACAGGTATATACACCCCCTCAGACCCTTCACTGTAAATAACAAAAACAATAATAAAGTAAACCCCCCCTCCCGAGCTGCTGCTGCCATTGACCAATGTCTATCGTTCTGCCAGAAAGTCTAAGAACGGTTGCCACCGCCTAAAGGACCCTTGTACCGACCCTCTCAAGGCGAATTTCACCCTCTCCAATTTAATGAACCCCGCCATAACGCTGATCCAGGATTCCACGCTTGGGGGCCTCGCATCCTTCCATTGAAGAAGAATCCTTCGCCAGGCTACCAGGGACGCAAAGGCCAGAATACCGGCCTCTTTCGCCTCCTGCACTCCCGGCTCCTCTGCCACCCCAAATATTGTGAACCCCCAGCCCAGTTTGACCCTGGATCCTATCACCCTCGACACCGTCCTCGCTACGCCCTTCCAAAATTCCTCCAGCGCTGGGCATGCCCAGAATATATGGGTGTGATTTGCTGGGCTCCCTGAGCACCTAACACACCTGTCCTCACCCCCAAAGAACCTGCTCATCCTTGTCCCGGTCATGTGTGCCCTGTGCAGCACCTTAAACTGTATGAGGCTGAGCCTCGCGCACGATGAGGCAGAGCTCACCCTCCCCAGGGCATCTGCCCACGTCCCTTCCGCAATTTCCTCTCCCAACTCCTCCTCCCACTTACCTTTTACCTCCACCACCGAGGCCTCCTCCTCCTCCTGCATCACCTGGTAAGTTTCTGAGATCTTCCCCCCCCCCCCCCCCCCCCGAGAGCACCCTGTCCTGTACTGTGTGTGGCAGTAGCCGCGGGAATTCCACCACCTGCCATCTGGCAAACGCCTTACCTGTAAGTACCTGATGGTGTTCCCCGGGGGGGGGGGGCCCGTACTTCTCCTCCAGCTCACCCAGGCTCGCGAACTTCCCGTCCACAAACAGGTCCCCCAACTTTCGTATCCCTGCCCTGTGCCACCCCGAAAACCCTCCACCTGTTCTTCCTGGGGCGAAATGGTGGTTCCCCCGTATTGGGGTTCACGCCGAGGCCCAAACTTCCCCCCTGTGCCACCTCCACTGCCCCCAAATTATGAGGGCAGCCACCACCACCAGGCTCGTGGTATACCTCCTTGGAGGGAGTGGCAGCGGCGCCGTTGCCAGCGCCCCCAGACTCGTACCCGCACAAGATGCCGTCTCCAGCCTCTTCCATGCAGCCCCCTCCCCCTCCATCACCCACTTGCGCACCATCATCGCATTACCCACAGAGGTTGGGCAGCGCCAGTCCCACCCTACCTCTACTCCGCTCCAGGAACACCCTTCTCACCCTCGGAGTCACTCGTGCCCACACAAACCCCATTATACTCCTGTTAACCCGCCTGTAAAAAGCCTTCGGTATAAACAAGGGGAGGCACTGGAACAGGAACAAAAACCTTGGGAGCACCGTCATTTTGATTGACTGCACCCTACCCACCAAGGACAGCGGCAACGCGTCCCACCTCTTAAACCCGTACCAGCCTCCCCGAACAGGCGCCGGAATGTGGCGACTAGGGGCTTTTATGGGGCTGTTTAGCACAGGGCTAAATCACTGGCTTTGAAAGCAGATCAAGGCAGGCCAGCAGCACGGTTCAATTCCCGTATCAGCCTCCCCGAACAGGCGCCGGAATGTGGCGACTAGGGGCTTTTCACAGTAACTTCATTTGAAGCCTACTTGTGACAATAAGCGATTTTCGTTTCATTTCGTTCGTTGAACTCCTCCTCCATTTGCTCCACCAGCCTTGTAAAATTAAGTCTATGCAGCCCAGCTCCTGGCCACCGGGACCCTCAAATACCTGAAGCTCCTCTCCGCCCTTTTTAGTGGGAGCTCGCCAATCCCCCTCTCCTGGTCCTCTGGATGAACTACGAACAGCTCGCTCTTCCCCATGTTGAGCTTGTACCCCGAAAAGTCCCCGAATTCCCTAAGAATCCTCATACCTCCGGCATTCCTCCCACCGGGTCCGCCACATACAGCAGCAGGTCGTCCGCATAAGCGACACCCTATGCTCCTCCCCACCCCGCACCAACCCCCTCCAGTTCCTTGACTCCCTCAGTGACATAGCCAGGGGTTCAATCGCCAGTGCAAAGAGAAGGGGGGACAGGGGACACCCCTGTCTCGTCCCTTGGTGCAACCGAAAGTACTCGGACCAGCTCCTGTTTGTGGCCACACTCGCCATCGGGACCTCATACAACAGCCCACCCCATCTGACAAACCCCTCCCCAAACCCAAACCTCTTCAGCACCTCCCACAGGTACTCCCACTCTACCCTATCGAAGGCTTTCTCAGCGTCCATCGGCACCACTATCTCCGCCTCCCCCTCCCTCGCCGGCATCATGATAACGTTCAAAAGCCTCCGCGCATTCAACTGTCTCCCCTTCACAAACCCCGTCTGGTCTTCATGGATGATCTGCGGCACACAATCCTCAATCCTCGTGGCTAAGACCTTTGCCAGCACCTTGGCATCTACATTTAGCAAGGAAATCGGTCTGTAAAACCCACATTGCAGGGGATCCTTGTCCCGCTCCAGGATCAAGGAGATCAGTGCCCGGGACATCGTTGGGGGCAAACCCCCCCCTCCCTTGCCTCATTAAAGGTCCTGACTAACAGCGGGCCCAGCAGGTCCATATATTTTTTATAGAATTAGACCGGGAAACTGTCCGGCCCCGGTGCCTTCCCCGCCTGCATGCTTCCTATCCCTTTGATCAGCTCCTCCAGCCCAATAATGGCCCCCAATCCCGCCACCAGTCCCTCTTCCACCTTTGGAAACCTCAATTGGTCCAGGAAGCGGCCCATCCCTCCCTCCTCCCGTGGGGGCTCAGATCGGTACAATTCCTCGTAAAAGTCCCTGAAGACCCCATTGATACCAACCCCACTCTGCACCACACTCCCTCCCCTGTCCTTAACTCCCCCGAACGCCCTAGCTGCGTCCCGCTTCTGAAGCTGATCAGTTCTCCCCTCACCACTGTCTTCAGTGCCTCCCATACCATCCCCACTCGGACCTCCCCGTTGTCGTTGGTCTCCAAGTACCTCTCTATACTTCCTCGGACCCGCTCGCTTACCTCCTCGTCCGCCAACAGCCCCACCTCCAAGCGCCACAGCGGGTGCTGGTCCCTCTCCTCCCCATCTCCAAGTCCACCCAATGCGGGGCGTGGTCCAAAATGGCTATTGCCGAATACTCCATATCCTCTACTCTCGCTATCAGCGCCCTACTCAAAATGAAAAAGTCGATTCGTGAATAAGCCTTATGGACATGTGAGAAGAATGAAAATTCCCTAGGCCCCGGCCTCGCAAATCTCCAAGGGTCCACCCCTCCTATCTGGTCCATAAACCTCCTCAGCACTCTAGCCGCCACCGGCTTCCTACCCGTCCTAGACCTGGAGCGATCCAGTGCCGGATCCAGCACCGTGTTAAAGTCTCCCCCCATTATCAGGCCCCCCATTTCCAAGCCTGGGATCCGACCCAACATACGCCGCATAAAACCCGCATCGTCCCAGTTTGGGGCATACACATTGACCAGTACCACCCTCTCTCCCTGCAACTTACCACTTACCATTACGTACCTACCGCCATTGTCTGCCACAATGCTCGACGCCTCGAATGACACCTTCTTTCCCACCAAGATCGCCACCCCTCGATTTTTGGCATCCAGCCCCGAGTGAAACACCTGACCTACCCACCCTTTCCTCAATCTTACCTGGTCTGCCACCTTCAGGTGTGTCTCCCGGAGCATGACCACATCCGCCTTGAGCCTCTTCAGGTGCGTGAACACCCGGGCCCGCTTAACCGGCCCATTCAGTCCCCTTACATTCCAGGTTATCAGCCGGATCAGGGGGCTACCCGCCCCCCTCCCCCGCCGACTAGCCATGACCCCCACCTCGGCCAGCCACGTGCCCGCACCCCACACCCGGCCCGCTCCCCACAGCGGCATACCCCCGTCTCGACCCCCCCCAACTCGCTCTAGCTCCTCCTTGACCATAGCAGCAGCAACTCGATCCTCCTCCCCCCCGCCGGCTAGGACCCATCCTAGCTGGTTTACTCCCCCCATTGCATTTCGGCAAGTCAGCTGACTCCTGCTGACCCCGGCCACTCCCGCCTCTCCTTCGACTCCTCCCATTGAGTGGCACACCCTCCTCTCCCGTTCCCCATCCATAGCCTCTCCCCCTCCCCCTTCCGTTCTAAGCGTGGGAAACAACCCTCGCTTCCCTGCCCCGGCACCGCCCCCTCCAGTCTTCAGCGCGGGAAAAAGCCCGCGCTTTCCACCTATCAGGCCCCGCCACCTCTGATGCAGCTCCTTTTACAGGCCCGGTCCCCTCACCCCCGACTCAGGCCTCCCCCTCCCCCGCGGGGCCCCATCTCACCGCTGTCCACCCCCACTGTTCCGTTTACCTACCCCCCTCCATGAGCCCCCCTCACCAACCCAACCAAAAAAGTGCCCAACCCGCCCCAGCCACCCTCACCGACCCGAAAGAGAAAAAACACAGAGAAAAAGAAACCAGGAGCAATACAAAGCCCCCCACCCTGAACAAAAATAAACATAACATATCAACCGCAGTCCCCAATCGCCCATCCCGACCCTCAATCTGTGTCCAACCTCTCGGCCTGAACAAAGGCCCACGCCTCCTCCGGACACTCAAAATAATGGTGCCGGTCCTTGTAGGTAACCCACAGTCGCGCCGGCTGCAACATGCCAAACTTCACCCCCTTTCTGTGCAGCACCGCCTTCGCTCAATTGTACCCGGCCCTCCTCTTCGCCACCTCCGCACTCCAGTCCTGGTATATTCGAACCTCCGCATTCTCCCACATGCTGCTCCTCTCCTTCTTGGCCCACCTGAGCACACACTCCCGATCAGCGAACCGATGAAACCGCACCAGCACCGCCCGGGGAGGCTCGTTAGTCTTGAGCCTCCTCGCCAACACTCTATGGGCCCCTTCCAGCTCCAGGGGCCCCTGGAAGGACCCCACTCCCATCAGCGAGTTTAACATGGTGACCACATAGGCCCCCACGTCCGGCCCCTCCAGCTCCTCAGGGAGGCCCAGAATCCGCAGATTCTTCTGCCTCGACCGATTCTCCATCTCCTCAAACCGCTCCTGCCATTTCTTGTGGAGCGCCTTGTGCGCCTCCACCTTTACCGCCAGGATTAAGATCTCGTCCTCATTGTCAGAGATCTTTTGTCGAGCCTCGCAGATCGCCACCCCCTGGGCCGTCTGTGTCTCCAGCAGCTTATCAATAGAAGCCTTCATCAGCTCTAGCAGGTCCGTTTTAATCTCTCTGAAGCAGCGCTGGATACCCTCCTGCTGCTCCTCCGCCCACTGCATCCACGCTGCCTGGTCTCCGCCCGCCGCCATTTTGTTCTTCTTCCCGCGCACCTTCTTCGGGTCCACCACTGCTTTTTTTGTTGCCCCGCTCCTAGTTGAAACCATATACTGACGGGGAGTTGTTATAGACTCCTTCCCCCACCAGGAAACGTCGAAATAGTGCCGTTGGGGGCCCTGAAAAGAGCCCAAAAGTCTGTTTTTGCGGGAGCCGCCGAATGTGCGACTTAGCTCCACATAGCCGCAATCAGAAGTCCAACTGGAAAATTTTCAAACAGCGCTTCCAGCTCTTCCTCAAAGCCACGGACGGGGAGGGCGCCTTGGACACCAGAAAGATTGCTCTTCTCCTCTCCACTGCCGGGGTCCATGCCATCCACATTTTCAACTCTCTCACCTTCGCAGATGATGAAGATGAGACGAAGTTCAAGATGGTCCTCCTCAAGTTTGACACTCACTGCAGCGTAGAGGTGAATGAAAGTTTTGAACGCTACGTGTTCCAGCAGCGTTTGCAGGGTAAGGACGAACCTTTCCAATCCTTTCTCATGCACCTCCGCATCCTTGCGCAATTTAAATACATGAATAGGATGGGAATAGAGGGATACGGACCCAGGAAGTGTAGAAGATTGTAGTTTAGTCGGGCAGCATGGTCGGCACGGGCTTGGAGGGCCGAAGGGCCTGTTCCTGTGCTGTACATTTCTTTGTAATCTTGCAGCTATGGACCCACCTCCGACTCCATGATACGCGACCAGATTGTTTTCGGTGTTCAGTCGGACCCCCTACGTCAGCAGCTCCTCAAAGTAAAGCAACTCACCCTAGCGACCGCCATTGAGACCTGTGTCCTACATGAAAACACCAGAGGACAAGAAGGTGTTCCTCCGATTTCTGGGCATGGTCAACTTCCTAGGGAAGTTCATCCCTAACCTCGCCTCTCATTCCACAGCTCTCAAGAACCTGGCCAGGAAGATGACAGACTTCCAATGGCTCCCTGCCCACGAGCGCGAATGGAGAGAACTCAAAACGAAACTCACCACGGCCCCGGTCTTAGCCTTTTTTGATCCAGCGAAAGAGACAAAACTTTTGACCGATGCCACTCAATCCGGCATTGGGGCAGTGCTCCTGCAACACGATGAGGCCTAATCATGGGCCCCCGTTGCATATGCATCACGCGCCATGACCCCCACGGAACAGCGCTACGCGCAGATAGAAAAGGAGTGCCTGGGCCTGTTGACCAGTGTCGTAAAGTTTCATGATTTGTGTACGGCCTTCCCCAATTCACCGTCGAGACCGACCATCGCCCACTGGTCAATATAATACAGAAAGACTTGAACAACATGACGCCTCGCCTCCAGCGTATTCTGCTCAAGCTCCGGCGATACGACATCCAGCTCGTATACACCCCGGGCAAAGACCTAATCATTGCCGACACTCTCTCCAGGGCAGTCAACACTCCGTGTGACCCAACGGGAATCGTCTGCCAGATTGACGCCCATGTGGTCTTCATGGCCTCCAATCTACCTGCCGTGGATGAACGCCTCGTCCAAATTCGCCGCGAGACAGCGGCTGACCCTTTGCTACAGCGTGTCATGCGCCACCTAACAGACGGGTGGCTCAAGGGCCAATGCCCGCAGTTCTACAACATCAGAGATGATCTGGCGGTAGTCGATGGTGTTCTCCTGAAGCTGGACCGCACAGCATGCGCCAGCTCGTCTTGGAACAGCTACACAAGGGCCATCTTGGCGTGGAGAAGTGCCGTCGACGGGCCCGAGAGGCAGTGTACTGGCCCGGCATCAATGACGACATCGCCAACACAGTGCTCAACTGCCCCACTTGTCACCGCTTCCAGCCGGCCCAACCACGTGAGACCCGACAGCCCCATGAGTTGGTCACATCCCCTTGGTCCAAGGTCGGCATTGACCTGTTCCACGCACTGGGCAGGGACTATGTCCTGATTGTAGACTACTTTTCAAACTACCCGGAGGTGGTACGTTTACACGACATCACATCGTCTGCAGTCATCCGTGCCTGCAAGGACACCTTTGCTCGACACGGCATCCCACTCACTGTGATGTCGGACAATGGCCCCTGCTTTGCAAGCCAGGAATGGTTCAACTTTGCCAGGAGGTACAACTTTGTGCATGTGACATCCAGTCCCCTGTACCCCCAATCCAACGGCAAAGCGGAGAAGGGCGTCCACATAGTCAAACGGCTCCTCTGCAAGGCTGCCGATGCTGGGTCCAACTTCTACCTCGCCCTGCTGGCCTATCGCTCGGCCCCACTGTCCACTGTCGCCAGCCCAGCTGCTCATGGGTCGCACCCTGAGGACGATGGTGCCGTCCATTCACGTCCCAGACCTCGACCACGTTCCGGTCCTTCAACGAATGCAACTGTCTCGTGCACAGCACAAGGCGGCTCATGACTCCCGTGCAGCTGATTTCCCTGCTCTGGCTCCAGATGACAACGTCCGCATCCATCTTCCGGATGGTGGCTGGTCTGCAACCGCTGTGGTTCTTCGGCAGGTGGCTCCCCGCTCGTTCCTGATTCGTCTACCGGATGGCTCCATTCTGCTCCGCAATCGACGTGCCCTTTGTCTCATTCCGCGCTCGCTACGTGATCCTCCACCATTGCCACGCCCTCCTGTTGACCCTGACCTGGACTATGCGGAGATTCCGGTCTGCGTCTTCCTCACTCTGACGCAGTCCAGCCCGCTTCTCAGCCGGCGGCTCCCGACCCACCCTTGAGGCGGTCAACCAGAATTCGTCATCCACCTCAGAGACTTAATTTGTGAACTTTGTGGACTTATGGACTTTCTGATTTGTTCTGTTCTTCCGTTTAATTGTTCAAATAGTTTGTATATAGTGTTCATCTCGTTATTCTTGTGACACACTGTTTTCTTCTGCACCAGGCACCTTCCCATGTAAATAGCTTAGTTTTTGTGTACATAGTCCTGTAAATATTTCGCACACACATAGTCAGGAATATTCACCATACACTATTTATTGCTACGCAGGTACATTTTTTTATAAAAGGGGGGATGTCATAATGCACACCAGTATATCATGGTGCTGACACACACTGATGGACGCACAGTGGGACCAATCAACATTCACAACACCGCAGCCAATCACCAGTGAGAGCACACGCACTATAAAGACAGAGGGCATCAGAGCTCCTGCTCATTCTAGTAGCAGCTAGCTAGGAGGACAGAGCTCACAGCCTGCAGCACAGACATTCACCATGTGCTGAGTGTATCGACTGGTTAGGACAAGGCAGAGGTCTTTAGTTAAAGCTAGTATCGTATTAACCCACAGTCTAAGTATGTTTAAACAGTTAATGATTCAATAAAATAGTGTTGCATTATTTCAAGTGTTGGTGACCTGTATCTGATCCAGAACACCCAACACATCAGGGCCGACCTCCAAACCTTGGGCTATCTCTCCAGGCATTTCCCCCCTGCCCCTCCCCCCGAACCCTTGGCCCATCTCTCCACCCCCGCACCCCCCCCACCCCGGCAGGTGATGGGCTTGAGCGAGCATTCAGCAGCCAGGCAGGGGTCAGACTATGGCATAGATTGAGGAGCGCCAGTTCTCAGCTCTCTATGGGTTTTCATCACCCACCTGCCCTCGATAGTGATCCACTGATGATGCTGACACAGTCCCAGTACCCTGGAGTGATTTTACACAGACCCTGGGAGGGTGGGAAATTGTGCGTTTGAGGGAAGGGGGGGGGGGGGGAGGTGTTCTCATCCCCAACCTCCAGCATGTAGTCCTGCTGCTGTGCCAGGTGTGGAAGACGCAACAGACTACCAGAATGTGCCCTGCAAGTGTCATACAGGTCCCCGCTCGAGCCCTGGAATGATCTTGAGGTGTCGACGTTCAGGATGTCTCCAGAGAATGAATGGCTTCCTCCTCCGTGGGGTGACAAGTCCACGAGGATAGAGCACAGGTGCTGCACCGTCTCCTTGTTTAGGCTGAGCCTCCTGCGGCACACGCTGTCCATCATTTGTTCGAAGGACTAGCGACACCTATACAGCCTTGGCTGCCATGTGCATTCCCCATGGGTCCCTCACTGGCCTGATGGGTGGCCGGGTCCTCAGGGGGTGAGGCGGGTCCCTGTACTTGGGCTGCCACCTCAAGCTTCTGTCCACGCTCAATGGACCCCAGACCCTGTACCCCAGACTTCCGCATATAACCTCACCTGGACCGGGTGCTGCCCACCCCCCCTCCCCCCTCGTGGCACTCACCCGTCCTCCGGCCCTAAACATGTCCTCAGAGCTAGGTGCCATCCCCCGGATGTTCGTATGTTGGCTGCTGCGTGTGTGGTGTTGCCTCCCGCAGTGTTCATGTACAGTGTCCAGGCATCGTGTCTGATTGAGATGCTAAGCAATGACTCCCACATGCTACATGGCCCACCCACCCCCGGGAATCCACTTGGGTTGTCTGAAGTGCTAACCTAGCTACGATTGCCAATTCCCTAATAGCAATAGCCTTCAGCTGCACAGCCAGGTGCGGAAGACGGGCAGGGACAATGTTTACCCCCAGAATTGGTATGGCATGTGTGCTGATATGCACAAGCAATCAGGTATATAATGCTGTAAACAATCTCTGACCAGCAGGTGACAATGTAAATACACCTTGTGACTCTGTACCTGGAGGAGTTTGGAGTTAGTCATGTTAGTGGACAGTCATACTTGCAGTAGCTCTAGGATAATTTATCAGTATTAGTAGGATGCAATATATTTCTTTTAGTTATAATTTCCACGCATTTATTTTATAATAAAATACTTTAACTAGTTGAGAATTAAACGGTCTACTGTGCATCATTCCTACCGGCCAAGCACCAGAACACAACAGCATGGTGGAACCGCACACAGTTGCACCCCAGCGGCCCCCCTCCCATGGTGGCTCACATCTACTGAGGGTGCACTCCCCCAGTTGAGGGTGCCCCCCCCCCCCCCCCCACCCCCCTGTCGAGCACTACGGAAGCAAGTCCAGTGCCCCTGGGCTCTTGGCCTGTGAGCAAAGATGGCTACTCACCTCCTTGACTCCCCACAGAAGCCCTTCCGCCAGGTTCATGTTTTTAAAAAGGAGTACTAATTGGCGCCAGCATGACCACTGCCTGGGGAGGCTGCTGAATCACCGGAGGCCGTTGAATGTGGGTTCGCTCCCGTTAACTGCATGGAAATAAGGCTTAAGTGGTGATAATTAGTTTTTCGCCACGCTACGGTGGGATCCCGATTTCACCTACAAGAGCGGGCAGGTTGCATCGCAAACTGTTTGGTGCCGGCCGCGGTTCCCATTTTCGGTTTCTCCCACTATTCACCGGCTTTGTTTCGTTCGAGTGAGAGCGCAACGAGGCCGTTGAATCATGCCCTTTGTCTCCCAACTTTGTGCTCATCACTTCCCACCCGGTTCAAATCCCCCAGTCTGGGATTCTCACCTTGCTCACAGCATCAAAAGCCCTGGCTAAATGTACCAACAATATCCTTTGAGATTGTAACAGTTATGCACCATTCCTTTTTAATGTCTCTATGATGTTTAAAAAGATGGAACATGCCATCGTCCTCTGTGATCCAACTCTATGACATTGCTTTTCTATTGCATTCCAGGCCACACCAAAGCTGCTACTGCATTTGCAGCTTAGCCTCCCCTTCCATTCCCATAGTGTCCTCTCCAGAGTTCCTCACTCCCTCCTCTTCCTTTTCTACATACTACTCTTCAATTACATTTTCTAAGTGCACAAAGTCACATATATAGATGACACTCAGCTCTGCCACTCTGCTGGTTCCTTCGGTTCAACGATCAACTCTACGCTATTAGATTACAGTCTGACATTAAGTTATGGATGACACAGGGTTTCTTCCAATTGAACAAGACAAAGATCGAAGCCACTGTTTACAATTCATATTAAAACCTCTGACTCCTTTGTAAAAGATCCATCTTCTCTCTGTTTGCTCTCTCAGGCTGAAGCAAGCCGTTGAACCAGAGCTCAGCTTCAAACCAACTGTTTGTTTTTCATGTTTTCAGGTGGTGCTGGTATCGTTGACCAGGCCAGCACATGTTGCCCATCCATAATTGCCCTTGAGAATCTGGTAGAGAGCCGCCGCCTTGAACTACTGCAGTCCATGTGGTGCAAGTACACTAACAGTGCTGTTAGGTAGAGAATTTGATGTCAGGTGGGGAATTTGAGGATTTTGTCCCAGCGCTTGTTCAGGAATGGCGTTGTGATTCCAAATCGGAATAGTCCGTGGCTCGGAGGCGAACTTGCAGGTGGTGGTGTTTCGATGTCGTCCACTGCCCTTGTCCTTCTAGGTGATAGAGTTTGCACATTTGGAAGGTGCTGTTGAAGGAATCTTGGTGGGTTGCTGCAGTACATTTTGTGTATGGCAGAGGGAGTGAACATTTGTGTTTATGGATAGGGTTCCGATGAGGCGGGCTGTTTTGTCCTGGATGGTAATGAGCTTCTCGGTGTTGTTGGAGTCGCACTCATCAAGTGGAGGGTATTCCATCACATTCCTGCCTTGCGCCTTGTAAATGATGAATAGGCTGTGGGGAGTCAGGAGGAGAGTTAAAAGACCCCAATAAAGTCTATGCCTTGTACATTTGTTTTTGTCAGTTTTTTTAAGGTCCGACGCAGAGGGATTGTAAGTTATAGGTGCAAGCTAATTTTCTTGGTGAACTTAGCAATGGTTTTATTAACAGATGATTTGGGGCAACAAACAATTAATCGTAATACAACCTTTAAATGGAATGTTTCAGCACTGAAGATTTTTTAAAAATTTACATTACCCAATTATTTTTTTCCAATGAAGGGGCAATTTAGCGTGGCCAACCCACCTATCCTGCACATCTTTCGGTTATGGAGGTGAGGCCCACGCAAACTCCACACTGACAGTGACCCGGGGACGGGATCGAATCCGGGTCCTCAGTGCTGTAGGCAGCAGTGCTAACCACTGCGCCACCGTGCCGCCCCGTTTCAGCGCTGAGGATAAAGGGCGGATTGAATCCATGGGGCGGGATTCTCCATTCCTGAGACAAAGTGTTGACGCCGGGGCAGGATTCGTGGACTTCTACAACACCAAAGCTGGCGTGGACTTCTACAACACCAAAACTGGCGTGGACTTCTACAACACCAAAACTGGCGTGGACTTCCACAACACCAAAACTGGCGTGGACTTCTACAACACCAAAACTGGCGTGGACTTCTACAACACCAAAGCTGGCGTGGACTTCTACAACACCAAAACTGGCGTGGACTTCTACAACACCAAAACTGGCGTGGACTTCCACAACACCAAAACTGGCGTGGACTTCTACAACACCAAAACTGACGCTGCACCTGGACCAATTGACCGACTGCGAAGGGGCTAGTGCGCCACGTGGAGCACAATCAATTCCAATGAGAAACGGTGCCGGATTCACCGGGTTCACAATTGACACTCAGGAGGCCGACAAGCTGCAGCTGCATATTAGCCCTCACCGTGCACACTCATCCCAGCCAACAAGATGGCAGCAAGAAGAGAAGCACCCCGTTTCACAGAAGCCAAACTCAAGGCCATGTGGATCGCCTTAGAGGAGAGGTGGGCGACTCTGTACCCAGGGTGGGAAGGAGGTTGCAGCCCTTGCCATTCACAGTGCCTGGATGCAGGTGGCTGAGTCATCAGCGCCGTGGGCAACCCAGCGAGGACTGGCTGGCAGTGCCAGAAGAAACAGTGCGACATCCTCAGGGTGGCCAGGGTGAGTAGGCAGCATTGTGCCCCTGGCACCAAACCCTGTCCTGCAAACCGCAACTCCACCCCCACCCATCCAGTGGGCAGCCAAACCCCCACCCTGCACCGCATTCCAGCACCTGTACCGGCTGCCATGGCCGGGTGCTCTCACTACTGAAGGTACCAACTCCCCACACCCTGGGCTGCATGCGCGGACTGTCTAACACTGTGCGTTTTACACAACCGCCGAGAGATGGAGAAAACCAGAGGGGGAGTGTAGAACCTGCGGCCCCCCTCCCCAGCAGAGCAGAGGGCACTGGACATGGCCGGAGGACAGAAGAATGGGTAGTCACCGAGGTGGAGGTCGGCATCAGGCGAGGAAGTGAGACCCCGCTGTTGCGGTTTCCCATGACACGTGTGTCGCCCGTCCCCACACCCACACCCATACCAGCCCACACTCACCACCACCCCACCATGACCACCCCCACACCCCCGCTCCACCACCACCTCCACACCCCCTGTCCATCACCATACCTACTCCCGCTCTCCCCACACAGCCCCACCTCCCCGCACACACCCCACCATCCACACTCGGCCACCCCCCCCCCCACCTCGCCAAACCCCACGGCCCACGATGCAATAATATGCCTTGCCTTGAGTCTTGCAGGAGCTGCTGGTGTGAGGCAGGTCCTTCAGTGTCCGCCGACACCAACCACAGCCACAGCCCAGGTGCCGAGCAGCGAAGTCGGTGGCACCGACATGGACAGGACCAGGGACCCACATTGCGTGACATCCCAGAGCTCGAGTCTGGGGAAGACATTGACTTCCCGTTACAGCTGTTTCCAACACTCTCCACCGCCCCAGAGACACTCACCTCAGTTGGGCACTTCAAGAAGAAGCTCCTGAGGCATTAACTGGTGCGCACCACGCAAGTGCTGCAATACATCAGGTGGAGGTTGGAACCTCCGAGGGAGCAGACGGTCGGAGGGCGGGCCGACCGTCGGGACTATCTGCCGTCCAGGTGGGTTTTGCGCTTCTGGAACGAACAATCCCATCGATTATGGAGATGATGTCACAGAGCCAGGGTCTGCATGAGGGATTGTCGGTAAGCATACCCAGCTGGAGGAGTCCAACCACGTGCTGGAGCAGGCTGTGGTGCCGACCATGCGTGCCATCCAGGCCACACCGAATGGGTGGCGTCCAGGGTGGAGGCCTTGGGGGGGGGGGGCTGAGGGTTTCAACCATGGGCCAAGATACCCAATGCCTGGGGCATGCAGGCGGTGGCCAAGGCCCAGGACAGTGCTGCCCTATCGCAGGTAGCCGTGTGCCAGAGGCAGCTGGACATTGCAGAGGCGCTCCAGAGCGTGCTCCAGTCACAGCAGGCCATGGCTGAGAGCGTCATTGGCATTGCCCAGGCGCCGGCCGACATGGCATAGACCCAGAGGGAGATGATCCAGTCCCAGAGGGAAATGGCGCAGTCATTGGCTGATGAGGCACAGACCCAGAAGGTGGTGGCACAGTCGCAGTGTGATGTGGCGCAGTCCCACATGGAGGTGGTCCACCCCCTGTGCTACATGGCCACGAGCATGAAGACCCTAGTTGAGACGAGAGTGGGCCTCCAGGACTGGCAGTGCCAGGTGGTGGGGAAGCCACAGGGGCTGGCGCCGCTCGTATCCCTGTCCAATGGAATAGCCTGGAGGCCATCGGGCAGCCCGTATGCGAAGGTAACGGGGCCCGCTGCGGTGACTCCTGCAGGGGTGCTGCCAGAACACCGCAGCAGCTCGGACATCTCCCTCCTCTCCCTGGTGCAGCAGGCTGAACAGGGCGGCACCACGCCACCTGGGACACCCGAGCATCAGCCAGGCCCATCCAGGCCCGGTCGCCCCAGAAGACGTCCGTCAAAGGGGACCCAGGTCGCAGGAAATCGCAGCAGGCCACGTCCACTCCTGATGTATCGCCTGGGGATCCACTGCGGCGTAGTATTCAGGCTCGTAAGGCCAGAAAAGTAGATACCAGGTAAGTAGGCATGGGTGCAGGGCAGAGTGTAGCATTATGGGCTGGGCACAAACCTGTATGTATTAAACACCTGTGCACAACATTACAACTTGCCTCGGTGCTCTGTCAGAAGTGTGTGAGGGATGGGCCCACCTGGGTTGGCAGCAGATGGCGGGGGGGGGGGGGATTTGCGGATTTTGTGTGTGGGCTTTGCACAGGGACTGCAGTTCAGCCAGCGCTCACTGTTCCGGTGTTCCACCCCCATCCACCCTCCCCCTCGCGCCCCCCCCCCCCCCCCCCACCCCACCACCACCCCCACCTCCGCCACCCCATGGATCTGATGGGATTGTGTGATGGAATGGACAGCTCGCATGCAAGGATCACCCAGGTGGAATGTGGAAGGAGTTACCATGGGCAGGAGGTGGTGGCACAGTCAATGGGTGATATGGCGCAATCCCAAATGGAGGTGGTCCATTCCCTGTGCCCCATGGCTGCGACCTTGCAGACTGACTGGCAGCGCCACGTGAGAGGGGAGTCTCAGGGGTTAGTTCCACTCACACCCCAGTCCCATGGGGGCCATCCAGCACCTTGAGGGAGGAGGTGATTGTGGTGTTGGGTGTTCTAACACACAGAAGAGCCAACACAGTTGCATATGGTACAACGCTTGTTTATTTAAACTCACTATTTACAACTTGGTCTTTGCACTCTGCACGTGGGGGGCTCCCTGCTTGTGGTGTTTCAACAGCTCTTTCATGCTTCCTTCTCCCCAGACCTACTGACCTCCAGGTGTCGTGCTCGTGCTTTTTATGTGGTTGGTGTTCTTGTCTGTGATTGGTTGTGGTGTTGTGTACTCTGATTTGCCTGTTAGTGTGTCCATCATGATGTGTGTGTTTGAATATCATGACATCCCCCCTTGTTACAAAGATATGTGCCTACGTGGTAATAAATATGATCGTGACGTGAGTGCATCTAAGAGTGTGTGTGTGTCGTGTGCAGCATGTGTCTATGACGGAACTATGTACATGGGGCGATGTCGAGTGCGTCACATGAATCCAGTTGTACCATAACATAACAGAAATGCGAACGAGAGAAGAAGAAAAAAAATTTTGAACAGTTGTCCAGTCAGACGACATCTGGAACGATAAACAACAACAGGTTATCATGTAAAATTGTCCAACTTATTAAACATATGAACTGTATTATAAGTCCATTCTAATGGGTTTGCGACGAATTCGGGTTGACCGCCTTAAGGGTGGATCAAGAACCACCGGCTGCTGTGCAGGCATGGCCATGGGTGGCGATGGAAAGGGCGTGATGTGCGGCAGCTCCACAAAGTCATCCTCGGAAGCCTGTTGAGGATCTGGCGTGTTGTGTGGCTGTGAACGTGGAAGTCGGCGAAGGGCGCGCCGATTGCGGCGACGCACGGAACCATCCGGCATGCGAACCAGGAACGAGCGGGGAGCCACTTGTCGGAGGACTTCGGCCGGTGCTGACCAGCCACCATACGGTTGATGGACGCGTACTTTGTCTCCGGAGGACAGGGGGGGCAGGTCCGTCGCTCGTGTGTCGTACCGACCTTTCTGGCGATCACGCTGCAGTTGCATGTCCCGAAGAACCGCCTCATGGTCTGTTGTCGGTGCCAGGACGGAAGGTACCGTCGTCCTGAGGGAGCGACCCATTAGTAGCTGCGCTGGCGAGAGGCCCGTGGATAACGGGGCCGATCGATAGGCCAGCAAGGCAAGGTTAAAGTCCGATCCGGCATCAGCCGCCTTGCACAGGAGCCGCTTTGCGATGTGGACACCCTTTTCAGCCTTCCCGTTCGATTGTGGATGCAGAGGGCTGGATGTCACATGAGTGAAACCATATGCTGCGGCAAAGGACGACCATTCACGGCTGGCAAAACAAGGTCCATTGTCTGACATGACAGTCCTTGGAATGCCATGGCGAGCAAACGTTTCCTTGCAGGCCCCAATGACTGCGGACGACGTCAGATCATGGAGAGGCATGACTTCCGGGTAGTTTGAGAAGTAGTCTATAATAACAATGTAATCTCTGCCGAGCGCGTGAAATAGGTCAACACCCACCTTCGCCCAGGGGGACGTCACCATCTCGTGTGGTAGAAGTGTTTCCGGAGGTTGCGCCGGCTGAAACCTCTGACAGGTTGTGCAGTTGAGCACCATGTTGGCTATGTCTTCATTAATACCCGGCCAATATACCGCCGCCCGGGCCCTTCGTCTGCATTTTTCGACACCCAAGTGGCCTTCGTGTAGTTGACGAAGAATCATCTGGCGCACACTGTGTGGAATGACGATCCTATGCGATTTCATAAGGACCCCGTCTATATTGGTGAGATCATCTCGCACATTATAAAACTGGGGGCACTGCCCTTTTAGCCACCCTTCCGTCATGTGGCGCATCACTCGCTGCAGCAGAGGGTCAGTCGCCGTCTCTGCGCGTATGTGGGCCAGACAAGGATCATCAGCTGGCATATTTGCTGCTGTCAGAGTCACGTGTGCCTCAATTTGACGCACGAACCCCTCCGCATCTGGTGGTGTGCTCACTGCTCGGGAAAGAGTGTCCGCCACTATGAGTTCCTTCCCCGGAGTGTAGATCAGTTCAAAATCGTACCTCCTGAGTTTGAGTAAGATGCGCTGGAGGCGAGGAGTCATGTCGTTCAGGTCTTTGTTAATGATGTTGACCAGGGGGCGGTGGTCAGTTTCGACCGTGAATCGTGGCAGGCCATACACATAGTCGTGGAACTTGTCCAGTCCAGTTAACAAGCCCAGGCATTCTTTTTCGATTTGCGCGTAGCGCTGTTCGGTAGGGGTCATGGCTCGTGAGGCATACGCAACCGGGGCCCATGATGACGTGCTGTCTTTTTGCAGGAGTACCGCTCCAATACCAGA
This sequence comes from Scyliorhinus torazame, assembly GCF_047496885.1. Classification (NCBI taxonomy): domain Eukaryota; kingdom Metazoa; phylum Chordata; class Chondrichthyes; order Carcharhiniformes; family Scyliorhinidae; genus Scyliorhinus; species Scyliorhinus torazame. Next base: position 65,701,806 of record NC_092716.1, on the reverse strand, counting down.
TTGGCTGGCGTCTGTTGAGATCTTTGTAGGGCGAGTCGCGTCAAAGAAGGCCAGCACTGGTGCCGTGACCAGTTTGTGCTTGAGCTCCTCCCATTCCTGCTGATGCGACTGGTGCCAGTTGAATTCCGTCGATTTTTTTACGAGATGGCGCATGTTTGTTGTATGAGAAGCCAGGTTGGGAATGAACTTCCCAAGGAAGTTGACCATGCCCAGGAATCTTAAGACAGCCTTCTTGTCAGCCGGTCGTGGCATGGCTGTGATGGCGCTAACCTTGTCTGCATCGGGACGGACCCCGGACCTTGAGATGTGGTCCCCGAGGAATTTCAGCTCCGTCTGGCCGAAAGCACACTTCGCACGGTTGAGACGCAGGCCATTTTGCCGTATGCGGGTGAAGACACGTCGAAGACGATGCATGTGTTCCTGCGGAGTGGTGGACCAAATGATGATATCGTCCACATATACACGTACCCCTTCGATGCCTTCCATCATCTGCTCCATAATGCGGTGGAATACTTCAGATGCCGAAATGATGCCGAATGGCATCCGGTTGTAGCAGAATCTGCCAAAAGGGGTGTTGAATGTGCATAGTCTTCGGCTGGCCGGGTCCAGTTGGATCTGCCAGAATCCTTTGGACGCATCCAATTTAGTGAATATGTTGGCTCGCGCCATCTCGCTGGTGAGGTCTTCTCGTTTCGGGATGGGATAGTGTTCCCGCATGATGTTGTTGTTCAGATCTTTTGGATCTATACATATACGGAGCTCGCCAGAGGGCTTCTTTACACAGACCATGGAGCTGACCCATGGCGTGGGCTCCGTGACCTTGGATAGGACCCCTTGGTCCTGAAGAATCTGCAGTTGTGCCTTGAGGCGGTCTTTGAGAGGCGCAGGAACCCTGCGAGGTGCGTGAACGACAGGGATGGCGTCCGGTCTGAGTCGAATCTTGTACGTGTGTGGCAATGTCCCCATGCCTTCAAAAACCTCCTGGTTGTGAGCGAGGAGGGAATGGAGATTCGCGTGGAACTCAGCATCCGGGAAGTCGGATATCTCATCTGGAGAGAGAGACATGATGCGCTGTACCAGGTGAAGGACCTTACACGCTTGTGCGCCCAGTAACGAGTCCTTTGATGAGCCCACAACTTCGAAGGGGAGTGTGGCCGTGTACCTCTTGTGAGTCACCTGTAGCTGGCAAGATCCTACGGACGGGATAACGTTCCCGTTATAGTCAACCATCTTAAGCCGGGATGGTGTGATGAGTGGTTTGACCTTCATGGCCTGGACTGCAGAGTAAGCAATCAGGTTGGCGGATGCGCCGGTGTCCAGACGGAAGGCGACGCGCGATCGGTTGACCGTCAGGGTGGCACACCACTCATCGTCTGGATTGATGGCATTGACCTTGTTGACATCAATGACGGCAACTCTGAAGTCATCCTGGTCATCTGCATCACTTAACTGGAAGTCTTGATGCGTGGGCTGGACGGTCCTGACTCGTGTGCGAGGTTGTCGAGGATGCGCCGGATCCATGGGTTGAGCCGCACGACAGCGGGCTGCGTAGTGGCCTATCATGGCACATCTGTTGCACTGTTGGTATTTTGCAGGACATTGCCCTTTTAAGTGTAGACCTCCACACTTGCTGCACGTCATGACGTCACGGCGTTCGTTGCGCCACTGCGCATGCGCAGTGCGATCTTGCGGTGGGCGCGCCTGCGCAGTGCGTCCCTCGTTGTGGCCGTTATTCTTGGCGCGCACCTGCGCGGGAGACCGCGAAAAGCGCGGGAAGCGGCCGCTGTCGTCCGGGCCGTGGGGCGGGAAGAAATCGACGGCCTGGATGCGTTCAACGTCGTGGGCGGCCTGGCTTGCCGATTCGACGGCTGGGGACCCCCTCCGTGCCAACTCGGACGCCTGAAATCGGGCAAAACGGCAGGCAGCATTCTCATGGAGGACACAGGCTTCCACAGCAGACGCTAAGGTGAGGCTCTTTATTTTAAGAAGCTGCTGGCGTAGGCCACTGGAGGCAACGCCAAAAACAATCTGGTCCCTGATCATGGACTCTGTGGTGGTGCCGTAACCGCAGGACTGCGCTAGAATCCGGAGGTGCGTCAAAAAGGGTTGAAAAAGCTCCTCCTTACCTTGCAGGCGTTGCTGAAAGATGTATCTTTCGAAAGTTTCGTTTACTTCAGTTTGAAAGTGCTGGTCCATTTTGAGGATGACCGTGTCATATTTGGCCTGGTTTTCGCCTTCCTCGAACACCAGTGAATTAAAGACATCATTTGGGTGGGGGCCTGCGTAGAAGAGGAGCATTGCAATCTTCGAATCATCCGAGACATTCTGTTTTTCGGTGGCACGGATGTACAGGTCAAATCGCTGCCTGTAGAGCTTCCAGTTGGTGCCTAGGTTCCCCGTGACTTGCATCGGCTGCGGTTTGCCGGTGTGGTCCATGTCCAGAATGGCAGGTTGGTAGGCAGGTATCGATCCACTCCTGTACCATGTGGTGTTGGGTGTTCTAACACACAGAAGAGCCAACACAGTTGCATATGGTACAACGCTTGTTTATTTAAACTCACTATTTACAACTTGGTCTTTGCACTCTGCACGTGGGGGGCTCCCTGCTTGTGGTGTTTCAACAGCTCTTTCATGCTTCCTTCTCCCCAGACCTACTGACCTCCAGGTGTCGTGCTCGTGCTTTTTATGTGGTTGGTGTTCTTGTCTGTGATTGGTTGTGGTGTTGTGTACTCTGATTTGCCTGTTAGTGTGTCCATCATGATGTGTGTGTTTGAATATCATGACAGTGATGGGGCCCGAACCGGTGACTCCCGCAGGGGAGATGCCAGAACCCCACAGCAGCTCGGACTCCCCCGTTCTGTCCCTGGTGCATCACATGGGCAGCGGGCAGAACAGGGCAGCACCATGCCACCTGGGACACCCAGTAGCCGGCCCACCCAGGCTTGGTTGCCCCGTAAGGCGGTCGCCAAAGCGGACCCAGGTCAAAGGGCTGGAACCACAGAAGGCCGCCTCAACTCCTGACGTACCGCCTGGGGATCCATCTAGATGTAGCTTTAGGTCCCACAAGGCCAGAAAAGTAGACACCAGTTAAGTTGGCATGGGGGAAGGTCACAGGATAGCTTTAGAGGCTAGGGCACAAACCTGTATATATGTGTTCAGATTAAACACCTGTGCATGATGTTCCAACCTGCCTTGGTGCTCTGTCAGAAGGGTGTGAGGGATGGAGGGATGGGGTGGTCTGGGCTGGTCGCAGAGGGGACGAAAGGGGAAAGGGAGTTGGGGGGGGGGGGGGACGAAGAGAATTGACAGACGTTGTGTATGAGCTTGGCCCAGGGACTGCAGTTCAGCCAGCGCTCACCACTCTGGAGTCCCACCGCCCTACCCAACCCCCCTACCCCATCACCCCATCTCCGCCACCCCGGGCATTCCACCGGGCCGTGTGATGGAATGGCCAGCTAGCATGCAGGGATAACCCAGGTGGACGGTGGAAAGTGCTACCGTGGGCAGGAACCAGACATTGCCAAACGATGCTGAGCACCAGAGCTCATCCCAGAGCGGGTTGTCATTAGCCCCCATCCCATGGGCCAGACCTGCTGTTACTGCCAACCCAGGGCCCGCACACCATAGTGAGGCAGGCAGGAATCACAAGGGGTTGCAAGGGGTTTTGGGGGGGGGGGGGGGGGGGAGGAGAGTTGGGAGGGTGTTCATGGGTGTGGGGTGTGGGGGTGGGAATTGGATGTCTGTGCCGCTGGACAGTTACCTTCATCGGTAAACCTGGAGGTGATTAAAGCATCTGTGCGTGCCTGCCCAGGCGCACACGTTGTGCTGCTCCCGTGCCAGCCGGCCCCATGCCCTGCCCATCCTTGCCCTTCCCCCCATCCTCCTCGCTAGACGAGGACTGACATTCATTCTCCTCCTCCAGCATGTCGTCCCTCTGCTGCGCAATGTTGTGGAGGCCATTATGATGTGGAGGACCCCTCCAGAGCGGTCCAGGCACCTGAACCGCATCTTCAAAATGCTGAAGTACCGCTCGATCACGTGCCTGGTTGCTGCATGGGCGTCGTTGTAACGGGTCTCCATGGCAGTGGCCTCCGGATAGGCATCATCAGCCGCAGCGGATACTCCCTATCGCCCAGGAGCCAACCCCTAGTTGGGGAGGGGACACTTTGAATAGATCAGGAACCGTCCAGTGTGCCAGGACGAAGGGGCCGTGCACACTGCCCGGGTATTGGGCGCAGACATGCATGATGTGCATCACAGAGTCACACACCAGCTGCACGTTCATCGAGTGAAAACCGACCTGTCATCTGCAGGTGCTCAGAGGGGGACATGCCTCCCACCGATCACCCCTTGGATCCGGGTACCTCGACGATGGCGGTGAACCCCACTGCACCCTGGTGGGTCCGGTCCATATTGAAGTTGACGTATTGTGCTGATATAGGGCCTCCATGATGTCGCAGACACACCTGTGCTCCAAGCACTTTGAGATCCCGGACAGGGCAACACATGGCCCACCGAAGGGCACTGCCCACAGTAGGCCCGAGAGGCTGACCACTCGGCGCCTGGAAAGACCCTGTGGATAAAAGTTCAGGGCAACAGTCACCTTCACGGCTACCGGGAGCGGGTGTCCTCCCATTCCCCCACGGTGCATCATGATCCGGTAGATATGTCACATTGTCCCCCTGCTCAGCCGGAGTCTTTGAATGCATGCCCGGTCCGGCAGGGGCTCGAAAGACAGGCACTGTGGGTACACATGAGGCCTGATGCAGTGTCTCCTTCCCACCTCCTCCTCGGGCTGTTGGGCGGCCGGCTCCTCATCCTCACTGGCTGCCTCCTGTTCCTCTGGGGTAGGCTCCGCTGCGGCAGCTTCCTCCTCCTCGAGCAGCTCCAGCTCGTACAGCCACAGGGCATCCCCCAGGGCTGCAGCGGCTAGGAGGAAGGCCACTAGGAGGGTGGGGTGCGGGGGTGGGGCCAGGGAGGGTGGAGGGTGGGGCCAAGGTGCGGGCTGGTGGGCGGGGGGGGGGGGGGAGAGTGGGGGCCGGGGTGTGGGTTGGTGGGGGAGGTGGGAGAGTGTGGGCTGGGGTGAGGGGTTGGTTGGGGGGGGGAGGGGGGGGAGAGGGGGCCGGGATACAGGGTTGGTGGGGGGGGGGGGAGATTGGAGTGCAGGGTTGGTGGGGTGGAGGGTGGGTGCTGAGGTGCCGGGTTGGTGTGGGTGGTGGGGTGGAGGGTGGGTGCTGAGGTGCCGGGTTGGTGGGGTGGTGGGGTGGAGGGTGGGTGCTGAGGTGCCGGGTTGGTGTGGGTGGAGGGTGGGTGCTGAGAGCCCGGTTGGTGGGGTGGAGGGTGGGTGCTGAGGTGCCGGGTTGGTGTGGGTGGTGGGGTGGAGGGTGGGTGCTGAGGTGCCGGGTTGGTGTGGGTGGTGGGGTGGAGGGTGGGTGCTGAGGTGCCGGGTTGGTGTGGGTGGTGGGGTGGAGGGTGGGTGCTGAGAGCCCGGTTGGTGGGGTGGAGGGTGGGTGCTGAGGTGCCGGGTTGGTGTGGGTGGTGGGGTGGAGGGTGGGTGCTGAGGTGCCGGGTTGGTGTGGGTGGTGGGGTGGAGGGTGGGTGCTGAGAGCCCGGTTGGTGGGGTGGAGGGTGGGTGCTGAGGTGCCGGGTTGGTGTGGGTGGTGGGGTGGAGGGTGGGTGCTGAGGTGCCGGGTTGGTGTGGGTGGTGGGGTGGAGGGTGGGTGCTGAGGTGCCGGGTTGGTGGGGTGGAGGGTGGGTGCTGAGGTGCCGGGTTGGTGGGGTGGAGGGTGGGTGCTGAGGTGCCGGGTTGGTGGGGTGGAGGGTGGGTGCTGAGGTGCCGGGTTGGTGTGGGTGGTGGGGTGGAGGGTGGGTGCTGAGGTGCCGAGTTGGTGTGGGTGGTGGGGTGGAGGGTGGGTGCTGAGGTGCCGGGTTGGTGGGGTGGAGGGTGGGTGCTGAGGTGCCGGGTTGGTGTGGGTGGTGGGGTGGAGGGTGGGTGCTGAGAGCCCGGTTGGTGGGGTGGAGGGTGGGTGCTGAGGTGCCGGGTTGGTGGGGTGGAGGGTGGGTGCTAAGGTGCCGGGTTTGGGGGGGGCGGGGGGGGGGGGAGAGAGAGTGGGGGCTGGGGTGAGGGGTTGGTTAGAACAAAGAACAAAGAAAAGTACAGCACAAGAACAGGCCCTTCGGCCCTCCAAGCCCGTGCCGACCATGCTGCCCGACTAAACTACAATCTTCTACACTTCCTGGGTTCGGTATCCTTCTATTCCCATCCTATTCGTTTATTTGTCAAGATGCCCCTTAACTGTCACTATCGTTCCTGCTTCCACCACCTCCTCCGGCAGCGAGTTCCAGGCACCCACTACCCTCTGTGTAAAAACCTTTCCTCGTACATCTACTCTAAACCTTGCCCCTCGCACCTTAAACCTATGCCCCCTAGTAATTGACCCCTCTACCCTGAGGAAAAGCCTCTGACTGTCCACTCTGTCTATGCCCCTCATAATTTTGTAGACCTCGATCAGGTCGCCCCTCAACCTCCATCGTTCCAGTGAGAACAAACCAAATTTATTCAACCGCTCCTCATAGCTAATGCCCTTCATACCAGGCAACATCCTGGTTAATCTCTTCTGCACCCTCTCTAAAGCCTCCACATCCTTCTGGTAGTGTGGTGACCAGAATTGAACACTATACTAGTGTGGCCTAACTAAGGTTCCACATGACTGCAACGTGACTTGCCAATTCCTATTCTCAATGCCCCGGCCAATGAAGGCAAGCATGCCGTATGCCTTCTTGACTACCTTCTCCACCTGTGTTGCCCCTTTCAGTGACCTGTGGACCTGACTTTCAATACTCTTGAGGGTTCTACCATTCACTGTATATTCCCTACCTGCATTAGACCTTCCAAAATGCATTACCTCACATTTGTCCGGATTAAACTCCATCTGCCATCTCTCCGCCCAAGTCTCCAAACAATCTAAATCCTGCTGTATCCTCCGACAGTCCTCATCGCTATCCGCAATTCCACTAACCTTTGTGTCGTCTGCAAACTTACTAATCAGACCAGTTACATGTTCCTCCAAATCATTTATATATACTACAAACAGCAAAGGTCCCAGCACTGATCCCTGCAGAACACCACTAGTCACAGCTCTCCAATTAGAAAAGCTTCCTTCCATTTCTACTCTCTGCCTTCTATGACCTAGCCAGTTCTGTATCCACCTTGCCAGCTCACCCCTGATCCCGTGTGACTTCACCTTTTGTACTGGTCTACCATGAGGGACCTTGTCAAAGGCCTTACTGAAGTCCATATAGACAACATCCACTGCCCTACCTGCATCAATCATCTTTGTGACCTCTTCGAAAAACTCTATCAAGTTAGTGAGACATGACCTCCCCTTCACAAAACCATGCTGCCTCCCACTAATACGTCCATTTGCTTCCAAATGGGAGTAGATCCTGTCATGTTGGGTGTTCCGATATGCCATCGAACCAACACGGTTGTAGATGGTACAACTCTGTTTTATTATTCTGTACAATAACAACTGTTTACTTCTGGCTGTGTTTCGTACTTCACCAGCTAACCTGTGGATCCAGCCCTAGCACTATCTTAGAGAGGCACTCAGCACATGGTGTATGTCTGAGTGGCACGCTGTGAGCTCTGAGCTCTGAGCTATCTCCTGGTGGAATGAGCAGGAACTGTGGTGTTCCCTGTTTTATTGTGCGTGTGCTCTCACTGGTGATTTGCTGTGATGTTGCGTGTGTGTTGATTGGTCCGTCTACCTGTCCATCAGTGTGTGTGTGTGATTGCACCATGATATGTTAATATGGATATCATGACATCCCCCCTTTTCACAAGGATATGTGCCTACATGGTAATAAATATTGGTGTGTACTGAGTGCGGCTGAGTATGTGTGTGCAATATTTACAACATGTACATGAGGCTAAACTATATACATAGGAAGGTGTCAGGTGCAACAGAGCAACGAGGTTGTACCACAAACAAAACAAGTGCAATCATCGAATATCGAAAGAGAACTTCTGGAACGAAAAAAAAAAGAAACACATTAAACAGCAATTCAGTGAGTCCAATGTGCAAACAGGCTCATAAGTCCAGTCTGGTAGGTGGGCGACGAATTCGGGTTGACCGCCTCAAGGGTGAGTCAGGATCCACCGGCTGAGGAATGGGCCTGGCCACGGGCGATAGAGGAATAGGCAGAGCGGCAGGAAGCTCCACAAAGTCGACATAGGGGACAACCGGAGGGCATGGCACCGGTGCATGAACACGTAGCGAGTGCGGAAGCAGCCGAAGGGCCCGCCGATTACGCCGGCGAATGGAGCCATCAGGCATGCGAACCAGGAACGAGCAGGGAGCCACGCGGCGGAGAACCTCGGCGGTTGCCGACCAGCCACCCTCCGGTAGGTGTATGCGGATGTTGTCTCCAGGTGCCAGGGCAAGAAGATCAGTTGCCCGAGTGTCATGTGCCACCTTCTGCTGAGCACGCTGCTGTCGCATCCTTTGCAGTACTGGAGCATGGTCGGGTTTAGGAACATGAATGGACGGCACAGTGGTCCTGAGGGTGCGACCCATCAACAGCTGGGTCGGTGAGAGGTCTGTGGACAGTGGGGCCGAGCGATAGGCCAGCAGGGCTAAACAGAAGTCAGATCCGGCATCAGCAGCCTTGCAGAGGAGCCGCTTCACGATATGGACGCCCTTTTCCGCCTTGCCATTCGACTGGGGATGCAAAGGGCAGGACGTCACGTGTGTGAAGCCATATGAAGCGCCAAAGAAGACCATTCTTGGCTCGCAAAACAGGGCCCATTGTCCGACATGACGGTAAGCGGAATGCCATGGCGAGCGAAGGTTTCTTTACATGCTCTGATTACAGCTGATGATGCCAAGTCGTGCAGGCGTATGACCTCCGAATAATTGGAAAAATAGACAATTATGATGACGTAGTCCATGCCGAGCGCATGAAAAATGTCCACACCCACCTTCGCCCAGGGGGACATTACCAACTCATGGGGCTGAAGTGTCTCAGGGGGTTGCGCCGGCTGAAACCTTTGGCAGGTGGGGCAGTTGAGCACCATGTTGGCGATGTCGTCGCTGATGCCCGGCCAGTTCACTGCTTCTCGGGCCCTCCGCCTGTACTTTTCAACCCCGAGATGGCCTCCGTGCAATTGTTCGAGGACAAGCCGGTGCATGCTGTGTGGGATCACAATACGGTCCAACTTTAGGAGGACACCATCAATGACGGCCAAGTCGTCCCGGACATTGTAGAATTGTGGGCACTGCCCCTTGAGCCACCCTTCCGTCATGAGGCGCATCACACGTTGTAGAAGGGGGTCAGCCGCAGTCTCATGGCGAATGTGGGCCAGACATGCATCAGTAGCTGGCAGATTGGCTGATGTGAAGGCTACATGTGCGTCGACCTGACAGACGAACCCCCCTGATTCGGGCGGTGTGCTCACTACTCTGGACAGGGCATCCGCGATGATGAGGTCCTTTCCTGGGGTGTCGACAAGTTGGAAGTCGTACCTCCGGAGCTTGAGCAGAATGCCCTGGAGTAGTAGTAGTGTTGGCCCTTGTATGTGACCCACAGTCACGCTGGCTGCAGCATTCCGAATTTCACTTCTTTCCGGTGCAACACCGCTTTGGCCTGGTTGAACCCCGCTCTCCGCTTTGCAACCCCCGTGCTCCAGTCCGGGTATATTCGGATCTCTGCATTGTACCACTTACTGCTCCACTCCTTCTTGGCCCATTTCATGACCCACTCTCTGCCCGTGAACCGGTGGAACCTCACCACCATCGCCCTTGGCGGCTCATTTGCCCGGGGCCTCCTCGCCAGCACCCGGTGTGCCCCGTCCAACTCCAGCGGCCTCGAAGGGGCCTCCTTGCCCATCATCGCCCCGAGCATCGTGCTCGCGTATGCCCCGGCATCGGCCCCCTCCGCTCCTTCAGGGAGACCCAGGATCCGCAGATTCTTTCTCCTCGACCTGTTCTCCAGGTCTTCGAGTCTTCCCGCCCACCTCCTGTGTAGCGCCTCGTTCTGCTCCACTCTCACCACCAGGCCCGAGATCTCGGGCGTCATTCTCCAACCCCCCGCCGGGTCGGAGAATGGCCATTGGCCGCCGTGAATCCCGCCCCCGCCCCCGCCGAAGTCTCCGCTCCCGGAGATTGGGCAGGGGCGGGAATCGGGCCGCGCCGGTTGGCGGGACCCCCCGCTGGATTCTCCGGCCCGGATGGGCCGAAGTCCCGCCCAGGAATTGCCTGTCCCGCCGACGTAAATCAAACCTGGTATTTACCGACGGGACCAGGCGGCGTGGGCGGGCTCTGGGGTCCTGGGGGGGGGCGCGGGGCGATTTGACCCCGGGGGGTGCCCCCACGGTGGCCTGGCCCGCGATCGGGGCCCACCGATCCGCGGGCGGGCCTGTGCCGTAGGGGCACTCTTTCCCTTCCGCCTCCGCTACAGCCTCCACCATGGCAGAGGCGGAAGAGACTCTCCCCACTGCGCATGCGCAGGAAACTGACAGCGGCCGCTGACGCTCCCACGCATGCGCTGGGAAACTGACAGCGGCCGCTGACGCTCCCGCGCATGCGCGCATTTCCACGCCAGCTGGCGGGGAAACAAACACCATTTCCGCCAGCTGGCGGGGCGGAAATCCCTCCGGCGTCGGCCTAGCCCCTCAATGTTGGGGCTAGGCCACCAAAGATGCGGAGCCTTCCGCACCTTTGGGCCGGCGCGATGCCCGTCTGATTGGCGCCGGCTTTGGCGCCAGTCGGCGGACATCCCGCCGTTGGGGGAGAATTTCGCCCCTCGTCCTCATTCTGACCAACTCTTTTTTGTACCTCCTGGATCTGAACCTCGTGGGCCTTCTGGGTGATCCCTAGTCCTTTGATTGCCGAAAGCATAGGCGCCAGCATTTCCTTACGCATCTCCTCGCGCTGCTCCTCGAAGCAGTGCTTGATAAACTCCTGCAGTTCCACTTTGACTGCCTTATATAGTTGTAACTGTAGCTCCCTCTAGTGGCTACTCTCGACAATTAATTAACCCTTGCAGTTCTTACAGTTATGATAATACCACAAGCACCTTTCAGGTTTAAGTGAAAGTGTGTCCAGTTCCACCTAATTGTTCAAAACTTAACTTCTGTTTCGAAGTAACGTTGTCTAATTGCCTTTAAGGTCTTTAAAGGAAAACCGAGCTATATCACGCTCCTGCAGTTATGTGTACAAGCACTGGGAAGGATTCCCCAGTCCCCCGGCCATGTGTTTCTTGGCGGCACACCTTTCGCTGGTGGTGGGATTAGACAATCCCGCCACCTGTCAGTAGGATTCCCCATCGAAGCCACCCCATGCCGCTAGGGAATCCAGAGAATTCCGACCACAGCCTTTATGACATCAGCAACATTATGACACCGGCACTATACAGGCATTTGTGATGACATTGTGATTCTGTCATAATATGGCAATTGTGTTTTGGGACTCTCACTGGCCACAGAGAGTCAGGATGGTTCAGGACAAAAATGGATTTTTCAGTCTGCCTGTTTTGAATATATTTTGTGTGCCTCGTTTTGGTTGGAGTCACTTGCACAAGACATTGGCGGCTGGCAAAAATGTAAAGCAGTTTATATTGCCTTACTTTAAATGGGCATCTTGAAACAAATGCGGTCTCCATGTGGACTGCCATCCATTAAATTTCTGTCATTTTGACTTCATCAAAATCTCTGTGTTCATCATTAATTGGATCTTTAGGGCCTCAAGTGAAGTTTCATGTTTCCGCTCCCAGAACCAAGTGCCATTTTTCTTGTTAATTGTCTCGATAGCAGTGCGATTGTGATACAAATATTTACCATTCTCGGTTGCCTTCCATTTTCTTTTTATGAACTTTGTACTCAGCAGAGTGAGGTACTGCTCAGGCTCCAAAACAGTGCCTTCTTTTTAAAGGTTTGCACTGGACTCCCCTTGAGTTATGTCCCTTATGTATTTGGGGCGCATACCGTTTACAGTTGCATATGCTTCCATTAACAGTTGGTAAGTAACACCGGGCACTAGAATTTCCACCAATTTCTCACTCTGTCAGGTCAAACCTGAAAGTACCACATCAAACCACACTTGTAACATATTTACTTTAAACAATGCAGCAGCAGAACTTGGCTACATGCTATGCAGCAATTATTTTGATCTTGCCTCTAGAATGCTCACTCAAGAGCCGATTATTTTTCAGCTTCTCTCCTTTGAAAGCAAAGAATCTTCTCAAAAGCTGCTTTTATGATGCTGGAGACTCTGTCTGATGCTGCCGGTCCCTGGGGGCTCGGTCCTGATGCAGGTGGCACGCGTTCCCAAAGTAAGCTTCCTGAAACTTACTATGGGGTAGCCAACACCTAGACAAGACTCACCCATTGGAAGCCAGCATTATTAGAATGGTCATTGAGCTGTATAAAAGGAGCGTCAAAGTCTCTCTAAAGGTGCAAGTATTGGCGGACTCCCACGAGTACATGTGGTGCAAAGCCAACTGCAAGCCAAATGTAAAACTGCCAGGGCTTGTTAAATCTGATATGGTGGCAACATACAGTAACTTAGTCATCCAAATATATTTCATTGAGATTGTGGCTAGTGTATTATTTTTCAATAATGATTTCCTCATGTCAGTAATCTACCCGATAAGCAAGATAGGGTGAGTCAGGAGAACGGGCCCTTCTCTGAAAACAGAATGAAGATAACAGGTGACACTGCACGCACAGAGCTGAGCACTTGACTACAACTGATTGTACAATATGTTAATTATGTCAGGGAGATATGCAAGGATATCCCCATATTTTGTTCTTTTGTTCTTGTCCATGGTGGGTCATCCCAGAGAGACAACCTCTGGAGCCCACTGGTTTGCGTGAGACCTCCTGCGACCATTGAGCACCACTGGATGCTCATTACATAAATATCAATACAACAAAAAACTGATTTGGTTCACACTGAGTCACTGAGTTCCTCTTAGATATAATTGGACATGGGTTAGATCATTTTTAGTGGCTCCCTTCTACAGGGACACTTGTGCCACTGATTTCTGTCCGGTGACATTGAGATTCCCAGTTCTGTTTTGATTGATTTGGCATCACTTGGCTATGTCGAGGCACAGAGCTGTCACTTGTTGTATGGCAGAGAGCCAATGGAAATGTAAATATCCTACTTTATATATCAGCTCTGCTTTGAAAGTTTTCATGTGGGCCACCCACCCATGAAGAAGACTGTGAAGGGCAGTCAGATCGACCCTCTCCGTGGACCCTTGTGTCCCACATCTGTGGATGGTTCCTTTGGTCAAGCCAACGAGCATTCCTAGAGGAAAGTCCTCCTACTTTTCACATGACCAAACTGACAGGCGTGTGGGATCAAAATGGAACCGAAAGTTGAGGAGCATCACCCTTAAGTAGCAAAGTAGGGGACTGCAACCTATGAGATTCTGCATACATGCCTGCATCCCAGGCCTCAGATAATAATTTCATTCAAGTGACTGTTGCAGATGGGAATGAGATGGTGGAACAATTTCTCCCCTCGCTCCTCACCTCCCGTTTGTCCACCTATTTGGTTGATGAATGTTTTAAAACCCTTTTAATGTTGTGACTTTTAGTAATGTGGGCAACACTGGCTGGGCCAGCATTTATTGCCCAGCCCTAATTGCCCTTCAGCTGAGAGTCAACCGCACTGCTGTGGATCTGGAGTCACATGTCGGCCAGACCAAGTAAGGAAGGCACATTAGTGAACCAGGTGGGTTTTTACGACAATTGACAATGGTTTCATGGTCATCATTAGACTTTTAATTGCAGATTTTTATTGAATTCAAATTTCACCATCTGCAGTGGCGCGATTTGACCTTAGTTTCCTAGAGCTTCCTAGACTGTGTCCAGTGACAATGTCACCAGCTCCCCTAATGCAAACATAGCTTTAAAAAACTCACTGTCTCACACACACAAGCAACGATCGATTTTATCGATGAAGCATGCATTTAGGACATTAACAAAAATACAAGAAGCAAAAAGCAAATCAGCAGTTTAAAGTTAATCCTTTAAAATGCAGGCATTGCAGGTCTAGATAGATTCTCTCTCATGGTTCTTGACTTGAATGGGATTGGAAGTCTCTGAGTTTCAGGCAAAGTCGTGGCCGAGTTTCTGTATAAATGAAACTTTGCAGGTGAAGCCAAATTAACCCCTCGCTCACACTGCCTGGGTTAACTGGTTGTTCTCACAATGTTCTATTCTTCTTGCTGGAGGAATGGTCCCCATGGGCCAGCACGGTAGCACAGTGGCTAGCACTGTGGCTTCACAGCTCCAGGGCCCCAGGTTCGATTCCCGACTGGGTCAGTGTCTGTGCGGAGTCTGCACGTTCTCCCCGTGTCTGCGTGGGTTTCCTCCGGGTGCTCCGGTTTCCTCCCACAAGTCCCGAAAGACATGCTGTTGGGTAATTTGGACATTTTGAATTCTCCCTCTGTGTACCTGAACAAGTGCCGGAATGTGACGACTACGGGCTTTTCACAGTAACCTCATTGCAGTGTTAATGTAAGTCTACTTGCGGCAATAAAGATTATTATTATTATTGTCCTGTCTGTTTCCAGACTAGTAATCTGTAAAGATTTAATCACCTGCTAATGCTCGCATTCCAAGCATTGTCTGGCACCTTTGAATCTGTCTATATATATGTTTCTGGAACATACCTCTTCATTCACCTGAGGAAGGAGCAGCGCTCCGAAAGCTAGTGACATCGAAACAAACCTGCTGGACTTTAACCTGGTGTTGTAAGACTTCTTACTGTGCTCACCCCAGTCCAACGCCGGCATCTCCACATCATGTTTCCAGACTAACCTGTCTCTGGCTGGTCTTGAGATGACAACATTTCTTATCTGAAGTTAGTTTTACCACGTGACCACATGATTAAAACTTCTGCTTTCCACACAAAGGATTTGGCGATAGAAGCCAATGGGGAAATGAATGATTGCTGTTCACACCTGTTTACGATAAACTGGTTTCTCCATAACTCTCTTTGTTTAGTGTTGAGCTGGAAAACTCTGAGTCTGGGGGTTATTAATTCTTAGTTTTCGTAAATACCCAGTCGATAAATTCACAAGTGGTTTCTCATTTTGAATGTCTTCAAGTGAGTGCACGGAGGTAAATTGATGTCATGTGAATAGTTTTAGTTTAGTATAATAATCATTCAACATACAGGGCGCGATCTACCCAAATGGGAACAGAGTCCACAAGGCGTGCGATTAGCTGGGTGATTCCTGGCACTCTGCACGTCGAGAAACGCCAGACTATCGAATGGCCATTTGGATAGATCGGGGGTTTTAGCAGGGCACGTATGGCTGAGGCCGCACTTAGACCCATTTTCAGCACCGAGGAGCTCTGTTCACCGGAACTCCTCAATGCAGGGGGAGACCGGGAGGCCATTACAAAATGGTGTACTGATCTCTCAACCCCCTGGTGCGGCCGCCAACCCCCCCCCCAGCCCCAACTCATCTACTCGGGGTCCTTGCCCCCCCCCCAAAAAAAGGACCAAACAATTCCACCTCGAGCGGGAGCCACCAACTGTGTGACCACTCACTCCATGGCCGCCACCTGACGTCTGTGAATGTTAGTTTTAGCATCATGTGACTATTCTTAGCTTCACTTGACAGGACTTTGCATCTTGAGATTTTAGACAGAATAAAGCTCACCAAGGATGAGCTAATCACAGGTAAGGCCTGAAGAGGACCCTGGTGTAAGTTTCTGCAGGAGTTTTTAAGCCTTCAAGGTTGAATGGGCAGCTCACATGTGTTATCAGCATCAGGAAAGCTAACAGGAACTCATGGGTGTAAGGGAGGGAAGTATACCAGCAGATGTTCCTTATATTAGTTTAGCTCATTGGTTTTAAGAAGAAGCAATTATTTTTAACTTTGCATTAGGTTTACATTTTGTGACAGTATGCGATGAGTAGTAGCAGTACAATTCTTTAGATTGTTATTATTCAACACTATGCATTAATTAAATGTATAAGGAAACTGGTTCAGAACATCACACTTTAAACAGTGACTATTGTATATTCACTCTGTATAACTCTAAGTACAACTTGCATTGTAACTTTCTGTATTAGTACTTTGTAGTATTCTGTATTAGATACGCAGAATTTTAAGTTGAAAGCAACTTTACATCTTTATTCTTTGTTCTAACATTGAAGTGACTCAGCCCCAACACCGACAGAGTCAAGAACTGGGCCTCTAAAGCAGTCACTAATGAGGATTTGATTTAACGAGGAATTTGCACCAATTATGCAAATCCTGAGACGACACGCTCAAGGCATCATTCATTAGGATAAGACAGCATACTTCCTCCATCCTAAGCAAATGGCAAAGGAAGATACCGTAAAATATCCTTTGATCATAGGAGGAGGCGACAGTAACAAACTTTAATGAGAGGGATGGTCCCACAAGTAATTGACGTCTTAGAGGGCCAGTCAGGGGACAATGGAAAATGATATCAAAGATGAACATCACCCTCAAAAAATCAATTAGAAACTGATCATGCCCACTTGGACCAATCAGAGATCGATCACGTACTCCTTAAGCCAAGTGTGAATTAGCCTCGCCTCAATCAGATGACAATAATATAATTGATCACACTGTGCGTTGTGGCTTGGAAAGGGTTAATAAACAGCAGCTTTCCGTCAGCAAAGTGCGCACCGAGTTTGAAAGTGAAAGTCGCAGAGACAGGAAAGCAGAAAACTCACCGAAGTTAGGGGGAGGAAATGGAAGCTGAGCGTCGTAAGCCAAACAGGAAAGAAGAGCCCCAGCACTCCCGTCAATTCACTCCCCTGCTTGGTTAAGTGTTAATTTATATCTTAAGTAAAGTTTCCTGACTTACTTCACCACACTGTCTCCTGTTGCCATTTTTTGGTTAAAGTCTCAAATGAATGAAATTGAATTTGAGTTCAAATGATACCCGTAACTCACAGGCATTCCACCCACTATCATTTACATTTTAATGAACATTCCAGAGACCCTAGTTAATTCTCTGTCTGTACAGAAATCACAATAGGTCACCTGAGGTTCGGTGGCCACCTTTACTGCACGTTTGTGTACTTTTAAAGGTCAATTTCAAAAATACCACCTTGAATAAAGACTGTGGGCTGGGTTTTCCCGCCGCAAGAACGCCACGGGAGAGTCGCTGACAATGGAAAAATCCATCGACCTTGGGAGGGATTCTCAGGTCCCCAGGCAAACGCGGCCGGAGAATCCCGCCCTGTATCTTGAAAGTTAGGAATATGATATATCTACAGGGCAATGACATGCCTCAGTATTGTGTCAGCCGTACTATGTTAGATGACAAGATGGGATAATTTGATGGAAAATGAGAACAAGGAAGTGAAGCGTATCCTGGAGCCACACCAGATTATGGGATGGAACGATATTGTCAATCTTAATTTCATCCAGGGTAAGCATCAGCAGGTTCTTTGTGCTTATAGACTTTTATGATGAAGCACTCTCTCTTCTGAAATATAGACACAAACCCATCAGGTAACAAATCCAAAAGTAAGAATTATTCCAGAAGACCCTGCAGAATATCCATTGTAAAGCCTTTAGCCAAGAAATTTGCTCTCACAGTTAATCAAGTGCGCAATGAGTGGGCTCCTTGCCTTCCCGCTTTATACCGAGCACAGACCACTCTAGCCACAAGAGCAGGACCCAAATTTAAATATTTTGTGTTCCTTTTAACTCTGCCCAATGCTCTATATAGAGACCTGATCGAATGAAGCAGACACCACGGGCTGGATTCTCCGTTTGGGAGACTAAGTCCCCACGCCGGCGTAAACACGGTGGCGTTGTTTCCGGGTGCGGTGATGACCAGCTAAGTCGCACGTTTCGGCAGCTCCCGTTGGAACGGACTTTTGGGCTCTTAATAGGAGCCCCAACGGCAATTTAACCGGCCAAAAACACTGTGCGGTAAACCAGAAGGGAATCCCCCCGGACACGCATGGATAAGGGAGAGGATAGGGGCCGGATTGCGGAGGATCCTCTGGAGCAGCGGCAAGGAAGGGAAGCTCAAAGCAAGATGGCGTTGCAAGGTGGCCGTTTGTTATGGGGCCTGGACCAACAAGAGTTCCTGCGGCGCTGTGTGGAAGAGCTGAAGAAGGAGCTGTTGGCCCCGATATTACAGACGATTGAAGGGCTAAAGGAGGAGCAGAGGACCCAAGAGCTGGAGCTTTGGGTTGTGAAGGTAAAGGCTGCTGAAAATGAAGATGAAATACAGGGCCTGGTGGGGAAGACAGAGACGCATGAGGCACAGCACAAAAGGTGTGTGGAAAGGTTGGAAGTACTGGAGAATAATTCGAGGAGGAAGAATTTAAAAGTCCTGGGTCTTCCCGAAGGCGCAGAAGGGGCGGACGTCGGGACATATGTGAGCACGATGCTTCATTCGCTAATGGGATCGGAGGCCCCGACGGGCCCTTTGGAGGTGGAGGGAGCTTATCGAGCTCTGGCGCGAAGACCGAAGGCTGGAGAAATACCTCGAGCTATAGTGGTGAGGTTTCTCCGCTGCAATGACAGTGAGACGGTCCTCAGCTGGGCGAAGAAAACTCGGAGCTGTAAGTGGGAGAACGCGGTGATCCGAGTATACCAGGATTGGAGTGCGGAGGTGGCGAGAAGGAGAGCAAGTTTTAATCGGGCTAAGGCGGTGCTTCACAAAAAGAAGATCCAGTTTGGAATGTTGCAACCGGCGAGATTGTGGGTCACACACCAAGGGAAGCACCACTACTTTGAGACGGCAGAAGAGGCGTGGACATTCATTGTGGACGAGAAGCTGGAATAGTCTGGCGAGAGAAAGAGCTTTTGGGACAAAGTGGTGGGGTGATTATGTGGGGCGAGAAAAGGGGGGGGGGGATGATTTTTCAATTTGTTAATTTTGTGATCCTGTAACTTTTCTCTCTTCCCCATGTTGTGGGGGGGAGGGAGTATGAGGAACTGTGGGCGCCGGCCATTAGGGGCGGGGCCGAGTGGGAAACGCGGGCTTTGTTCCCGCGCTATGGTAATTATGGCGGGAACAGGGCCGCAGGAAGGATGGGGCCTCGCACAGTGGGGGCCGAGGACAAGGGGGGAAGCCGAGGTCAGCCAGAGTTCGCTGACTTCTGGGAGCAACACGGGGGGTGCAACTACGCTAGAGGGGGATCTAGCGGGGGAGGGGGGGGGTTAACTGGGTTGCTGCTGCTAAGAAGGGGGAGCTGTTATCGGATGGGGTGGTCGAGGCGGGCGGGCGCTGTCGGGGGATATACGGGTACGTGGGAACTGGGTGAGGAGCTGGGTTAAAAAAGGGGATGGCTAGTCGACAAGGGGTGGGGGTAAAGAGCCCCCCAACCCGGCTGATCACATGGAACGTGAGAGGGCTGAACGGGCCAATTAAAAGGGCACAGGTACTCGCACACCTAAAGAAATTAAAGGCAGATGTGGTTATGTTGCAGGAGACGCATCTGAAACTGATAGACCAGGTCAGACTACGTAAAGGATGGGTGGGGCAGGTGTTTCATTCGGGTTTAGATGCGAAGAACAGGGGGGTGGCTATCTTAGCGGGGAAACGGGTACTGTTTGAGGCAAAGACCATAGTGGCGGATAGTGGGGGTAGATATGTGATGGTGAGTGGCAGATTGCAAGGGGAGGCGGTGGTTCTGGTGAACGTATACGCCCCGAACTGGGATGATGCAAATTTTATGAGGCGTATGTTGGGACGTATCCCGGACCTGGAGGCGGGAAAGTTGGTAATGGGGGGAGACTTCAATACGGTGCTTGATCCAGGGCTGGACCGGTCGAGGTCCAGGACCGGGAGGAGGCCGGCAGCGGCCCGGGTGCTCAAGGACTTCATGGAGCAGATGGGAGCCCTGGAGATTTAGTAGGCCTAGGAGTAAGGAGTTCTCATTTTTCTCCCATGTTCACAAAGTATACTCACGGATAGACTTTTTTGTCTTGGGAAGGGCACTGATTCCGAAGGGGACAGGGACGGAATAAACGGCCATAGCCATTTCGGACCACGCTCCACATTGGGTAGACCTGGAGGTAGGAGAGGAAAAAGAACAGCACCCACTCTGGAGAATGGATATGGGCTTATTGGTGGATGAGGGGGTATGTTTAAGGGTGAGGGGGTGTATCGAAAGGTACTTGGAGCTTAATGACAATGGAGAGGTTCAGGTGGGAGTAGTCTGGGAGGCGTTGAAGGCGGTGGTCAGAGGGGAGCTGATATCTATAAGGGCACATAAAGGGAAGCAAGAGGGTAAAGAAAGGGAGTGATTGTTGAAAGAACTTTTGAGGGTGGACAGGCAATATGCGGAGGCACCGGAGGAGGGACTGTACAGGGAAAGACAAAGGCTACACGTAGAATTTGACCTGCTGACCACGGGTAAGGCAGAGGCACAGTGGAGGAGGGCACAGGGTGTACAGTATGAGTATGGAGAGAAGGCAATCTCGGCTACTGGCCCACCAATTGAGGAAGAGGGGAGCAGCGAGGGAGATAGGTGGGGTGAGAGATGAGGAGGGAGAGATGGAGCGGAGAGAGTGAACGGGGTGTTCAAGGCATTTTATGAGAGGTTATATAAGGCTCAGCCCCCGGAAGGGAAGGAGGGAATGATGTGTTTCTTGGATCAGCTGGAATTCCCTAAGGTGGAGGAGCAGGAGAGGGCGGGACTGGGAGCACAGATTGAGATGGAGGAGGTGGTAAAAGGGATTGGGAGCATGCAGGCGGGGAAGGCCCCGGGACCGAACGGATTCCCGGTGGAATTTTATAGGAAATATATGGATCTACTGGCCCCGCTTTTGACGAGAACCTTTAATGAGGCCAGGGAAAGGGGGCAGCTGCCCCCGACTATGTCGGAGGCAACGATATCGCTCCTTTTGGAGAAGGAAAAAGACCCGCTGCAGTGTGGGTCCTACAGGCCCATTTCCCTTTTAAATGTAGATGCTAAGCTCCTGGCCAAGGTGATGGTGACGAGGATAGAGGACTGTGTCCCGGGGGTGGTCCACGAGGATCAAGCTGGGTTCGTTAAGGGGAGACAGCTGAACACGAACATACGGAGGTTGCTAGGGGTAATGATGATGCCCTCACCAGAGGGGGAGGCGGAGATAGTGGTGGCGATGGACGCCGAGAAAGCATTTGACAGAGTGGAGTGGGATTATCTGTGGGAGGTGATGAGGAGATTTGGTTTTGGAGAAGGGTTTATTGGATGGGTACAGCTGCTGTATAGGGCCCCGGTGGCGAGCGTGGTCACGAACAGGCAGAGGTCTGACTACTTCCGTCTTCATAGAGGGACGAGGCAGGGGTGTCCCCTGTCTTCCTTACTGTTTGCATTAGCGATTGAGCCCCTGGCCATAGCATTGAGAGGCTCCAGGAAGTGGAGGGGAGTACTCAGGGGAGGAGAAGAACACCGGGTATCTTTGTATGCAGATGATTTATTGCTGTATGTTGCAGACCCAGTGGAGGGGATGCCTGAGATAATGCAGACACTCAGGGAATTTGGGGAATTTTCGGGGTACAAATTGAATATGGGGAAGAGTGAGTTGTTTGTGGTGCATCCGGGGGAGCAGAGCAGGGGAATAGATGACTTACCGCTGAGGAAGGTAACAAGAGATTTCCGGTACTTAGGGATTCAGATAGCCAGGAGTTGGGGAACCTTACATAGGCTTAATTTAACAAGATTGGTGGAACAGATGGAGGAGGATTTTAAGAGATGGGACATGGTGCCCCTGTCACTGGTGGGTAGGGTGCAGGCGGTCAAAATGGTAGTCCTCCCGAGATTCCTTTTTGTGTTTCAGTGCCTTCTGGTGATGGTCACGAAGGCTTTTTTCAAGAAAATTGAGAAAAGTGTCATGAGTTTTGCGTGGGCTGGGAAGAACCCGAGAGTGAGGAGGTTTTTTTTGCAGCGTAGCAGGGATAGGGGGGGGTGGGGGGGGGGGGGGGGGGGGGCTGGCACTACTGAGCCTAAGTGAATACTACTGGGCTGCCAATATCTCAATGGTGTGTAAGTGGATGGGAGAAGGGGAGGGAGCGGCGTGGAAGAGATTGGAGATGGCGTCCTGCAAAGGAACCAGCCTACAAGCAATGGTGACGGCGCCGTTGCCGTTCTCCCCGAAGAAATACACCACAAGTCCAGTTGTGGTGGCAACACTAAAAATTTGGGGGCAGTGGAGACGACATAGAGGAAGGACGGGGGCCTCGGTGCGGTGCCCGATAAGAAATAATCATAGGTTTGTCCCGGGTAGAATGGATGGGGGATTTGGAGCATGGCAGAGAGCTGGGGTCGTGCAACTGAGAGATCTGTTCGTAGATGGGACGTTTGCGAGTCTGGGACCGCTGATGGAAAAATATGGGTTGCCCCAAGGGGATGCATTTCGGTACAAGAAACTGAGGGCTTTTGCGAGGCAGCAGGTGAGGGAATTCCCGCAGCTCCCGACGCTGGAGATTCAAGATAGAGTGATCTCAGGGACAAGGGTGGGGGATGGTAGGGTGTCGGATATATACAGGGAAGAATATATAAAATGGGAAGAAGAGCTGTGGGAAGAGATTGAGGAGGGGCTGTGGGCTGATGCCCTATGTAGGGTAAACCCGTTGTCCTCGTGCGCCAGGCTAAGCCTGATACAATTCAAGGTTTTACACAGCGCGCATGACCGGAGCAAGGCTCAGTAAATTTTTTGGGATAGAGGATAGGTGTGGGAGATGCTCGGGAAGCCCAGCAAACCACACCCACATGTTTTTGGTCATGTCCGGCACTGCAGGGGTTCTGGGTGGGGGGTGGCAAAGGTGCTTTTGAAGGTGGTGGGGGGGTCCGGGTCGAGCCAGGCTGGGGGTTGGCTATATTCGGGGTTGCAGAAGAGCCGGGAGTGCAGGAGGCGAAAGAGGCTGATGTCTTGGCCTTTGCGTCCCTAGTAGCCCGGCGAAGGATATTGCTTATGTGGAAGGAAGCCAAACCCCCGGGCGTGGAGACCTGGATAAACGACATGGCAGGGTTTATAAAACTAGAACGGATAAAGTTCGCACTAAGGGGTTCGGCTCAAAGGTTCACCAGGCAGTGGCAACCGTTCATTGACTACCTCGCAGAACGATAAAGGAAATGGGAAGGTAACAGCAGCAACCCGGGGGGGGGGGGGGGGGGGGAGGCTCGGGTGGGTCCTCAGGGGTGTTTTTGTATAGATATTTGTACTAGGTTATGTATAATGGATTGTTTGATTTTATTTTTGGAGAGTTATTATTTTTGTTATGGCAGTTGCCATTTAGTTTATATATTATTTATTTATTTGTTAAAACGGCCACTGTTATTTATATTGTTTTATTGTTGTAAAAAGGAAAACCTTTGTATTGTTTTGTTTGGCTGAAAAATTTGAATAAAATATATATTTTTAAAAACACGGTAATACAGTGTAATACAGCCACCGATTCCCTGCTCTGGCGGGGGGGGAGGGGGGGGGGGGTGGCTAGCAGCCAGGGAGCGTAGAGCTCCGATACGGCCCAGAGCAATGCCGGGTCCTTGGCCTCACATGAGCACGAGGGCGGCCTGCAGAGCCGTGCCGCTTCTCATGGCGGAGGCAGCCCACGGACCCGGCCTGCTTAAATAGTCCCCTCTTCGGCCTGCTCGCACACATTGGACCCCCCCCCCAATTAAAGCTCCCCCCCCCCCCCCCCGCCTGTGGATCGGCTTTCCGCAGCCGCCACGCTGAGTCCCCGACGGGTGAGACCACAGGTGTCCCACGCCGTCGGGAACTCGGCCCGGTCGGGGACGGAGCATCGCAGGGCGGGCCTCAGGCCATGGTGATGGATATTTTCAGGGGGCAGAGCATGGCGAAAGCGGCACTGCCCCCGATTCTGTCATCGTTGGGGATTCTCCGCCCCATCGCTGAACGAGATTTCGGCATCGGGGATCAGAGAATCCAGCCCCAGATTTCCAGCGTGAAATGGTTATGAGAATTTTGAACACTATAAGGCTCCCTTGCTCAATTTATTTCTCCAATAATGGGTGTGGCACAAATTTCCAGGTCTCTGTGTCTTTGCCATCTCCATGCTTATGTTCTAATTGGCACTGCTATCTTCCAAATGTGGCAAACTAACCACTACCTCAAGCCTACTTTAATTAATAAAATTCCAATTTTATAAGCATCCACGCCACGGTTTTCATGAGAAGTTGTCATTATCCCTGTTGTCTTTGCCTTGACGTCTGTATGTGGGTCAGCAGTAGTTGGATTAAAGAGCTCTATCTAGCAGGTTAACAGTCTTTAAAACGTTTAACTTCATTGGCAAGTAGTCTTTAAAACGTTTAACTTCATTGGCAAGTCCTTGATCTAATTTTTCTTTATATCTTTATCTTTATATTGAAACAAATCAGTCCGGGTATTTTAACTCTGAGAATCCCAGCATAATGGGAGGTGAGGACTGCTAGACCCAACAGATAGACGCCTTCCCACTTACCTCCTGGACCCTGTTTACCAGTTTCATATACTCTCACACCCTCACCAGTCATTCCGATCCCCCTAGGCCCTTCTAATCTCCCCCCCGCCAATCATTGATGGCAACATTTTGGTGCTGCGTTTAGGTCCCCATTCCTGCTCTGCTCATGGGTTGTTACCTGCATAGCCCATGTGACATTCCTCACCAATATCATTGAAGAACACCATGTGGGCCATGTGTTGTCTGTCCCTGGGAATCGATGGAGGTCTTCAGCGGAGATGCTCATTCAAATTTCTTGCCAAAAACCTATGCAGGAGTTCTCAAAATCTCCCATCGAAACATTATTGGAAGCTTGGTGCAAACCCCTAACCAATTGTGGGGATGGTGGGAGATTGCGTACAGCCAGGCAGAAATTCCAACCCTTTGTGTTCTGCTATATAGGGCGCTGTGGGGCAATGGGGTTTAAATGCAGTTGCTGGGAGTCTTGTGCTTTACGAACAATAGGAGCAGTCCCAGTTTTTCATAGTATTAGAGAATGGGAATAGGGTTTAGCAGAACGGGAATGGGAATGATGCGGTTTGTTATTGAGCTGTTACAGTTTAACAACGTGGCCAGGTTCTTTGTGATATCACTGTGAAGAGAAACCTGGGATTTGGCAGAACTGTGGTTGGCGGGGATGAGGTACAACTGGAGGTCTGAAATCAGGGTTTGATAATTGTTGCATTCAAGTTGCTGCATTTTCCTGTTGTGGGCGGGAAACAGCAGCTGGGACAGAAGGCAGTCCTGAACATGCCTCAGGGGGGAAACCGTCGCTGACCTGGAATTTTAACCAGGCATCCACTTAATTATCATGGGGACAAGTTCCTTGCCCAATTCTGGATGGCTGGTGGACTCTCAAAGCTGTGGGGTCAGCTGCAGGGTCAATCAGAGGGCTGCAGCATAAAGTGAGTAAGAGATGGTTCAAAAACAAGGTGACCTCTCAGTCACTTTTGTAAAAATCTAAATAAAACATATAGAAAGCAGCCAAGTTGCCACAGCAGGAGTGTGTGTGTGTGTGTGTGTGTGTTTGGGCGGGGGGGGGAGGGGGCTCTACACATCGGCTTCTGGCTACATCTCCACACAGGCAGGCAGGATGGTGTCATAATGTACACCAGTATATCATGGTGCAGACACACACACACACACACTGATGGACATGCAGTGGGACCAATCAGCATACACAACACCACAGCCAATCACCAGTGAGAGCACACGTACTATAAAGACAGGGGACAGGAGAGTTCCCGCTCATTCTAGCAGCAGCCAGCTCGGAGCACAGAGCTCACAGCCTGCAACACAGGCATTCACCATGTGCTGAGTGCATCACCTGGTTAGGACTAGGCAAGGGTCAACAGTTAAAGCTGGTATTGCATTTACCCACAGTTCAAGTATGTTAATATAGTTAACCTTATAATAAAATAGAGTTGCAACACTTCCAGTGTTGGTGACCTGTTTGTGATCCAGAACACCCAACACATCAGATGGGTCTGTAGATCTGCCTGAGCACTGGCACACTAGCCTGCCGCAGGTAATCTGACCCCCGTCAAACTGAAAATCCCTGTCAGCCTCCTTAATCCCTGATTAACAAAGCTCTTAATGAGCCGAGTTACCTGCCCACCTTATGGGTGTGGGTGGCCTTGTTGGGCCCCAACTCGAGGCCAACCAAAATGGCCAATACCGGAAATGGACTGGGAAAAACAGCATGCTTTGTGATTTTTGGCCTCGTCCAACTTTGATGTTGACCTCGGCCAGACTCAAAGATTCAGGCCCTGGTGTCCATGCAGCATTAAGAGAAGGGTAAGGCATGTGTTTCACAGTATCCTCTGTGGCAGCGCTGCTTGGTGACTTTTTAAGGGGGCTCTGTAAGCATTGGGTTTGGTATTTTGTGCTTTGTTCCCAGACATGTATTCCTGTTCTGGTTTCGCTCTACCTTGCTCTCACTCACTCTCAAGGACGGCTATAAGAATATTCTGAATAATGACTATTAACAAACGCACAGGTAGCAAATAGAGCTTCAAAATTAAGCTTGTTTCTTTCATATTTGTCTAAAACTAATTAATAAGGAAAGTTGTTATGCGTTTCTTGCTATGTTCTTCTTTGTCCTGTGCCTGTCAAAATGATGTGTTTGCATAGACATTATTAATATACACATAGGAATTTATAACAGGGAAACGTTAACACAAAAATGTGACTGAAATAGAGGGCGGATTATTCTGGCCTCCTCACGGTGTGTTTTCCAACAGCAGCGACGACTGGTCATTGGGCACTGGTCGGATTTTTCCAGTCCTACCGAGGTCTGTGGCATTCTGTATGGCTCCCCCGGCCCTCCGCCAGGGAACCTGCTGTGGGAGGCCACCTTTGGTGGGACTGAAAAATCCCGCCAACAGGAAGGACCAGAAAATCGCGCCCATGGACAGCACAGTGGGCGCAGTGGTTAGCATTGATGCCTCACAGCGCTGAGGACCCAGGTTCGATTCCCGGCCCTGGGTCACTGTCCATGTGGAGTTTGCACGTTCTCCCCATGCCTGTGTGGATTTCACCCCCACAACCCAAAGATGTGCAGGTAGGTGGATTGACCGTGCTAAATTGGCCCTTAATTGGAAAAAATAATTGGGTACTCT
Organism: Scyliorhinus torazame; assembly: GCF_047496885.1. NCBI lineage: Eukaryota > Metazoa > Chordata > Chondrichthyes > Carcharhiniformes > Scyliorhinidae > Scyliorhinus > Scyliorhinus torazame. The sequence continues at coordinate 65,674,725 of NC_092716.1, read as the reverse complement.
AAAAAAATGTTAAAAAGAAAATCGCGCCCATAGAAAATCTGATTGTGCAGACAGGAAACGGGTGTCATTTGCAAATTTTTCATAATAAGTATGGACATTAACGAACAACTACCCTAAAGATTTTTGATGGCAATGGCATGATATCAGAAACTTACCACGTGGGGAAGACACTCTCTGGAACCAAACTCATAACTTTTCTCTATATTTAACTTTTTCCGTTAATTAGGGCAGAAGAAAATAGCTGGTAAGATGACATAAAAAGAAAAGAATAGAGGTGAAATCAGGCTCAGAGGAGAAAAGAGAGAAAAATGGGCCACAAGTATAAGAGGAATCACTAGGAGGCAAGGATCAGGAGATTGTAAAGCTGGTCATAATTTAGCTGCAGGGTTTCGGGCTAACACAGAGGGAGCAGAAAATCAGTGAGGAGTCGATAGAGTAAGTTAAACAGTCTGAGACTGATTGTTTCCTGCAGTTGAACTGGAAAGAAAGTGCAATTAAAAGAACCAGTCAGTGTGCAGACAGAGATTAGGTGTTAGGTGACTGGAGGCACTTTTTTCTACTGATCTATGAACAATTTCTTCTGTTCCTTGTCGATCAAACAATGGAATATTAGTGCTGTGATTTTCAGCTTTAAGTAGTAAGTAATTTAATTACAACCATTGTGCCATTCCATTTATGAGCAAAGTTAAGTATTATTTCACATATCCAAATTTGGTCTCTGCTATATGGTAATACTTTAAATCGACTTTAAAAAACGTACAAACTAGTGCAGAGAACAATGTTTAGAATAACCTAAGGGTGGCTGTCAATAATTACACTACAATTGATTGGATTTTCAAGCCAAAAGTCTTTCATTGCTGCCTTGAAATATGTTGAGCAGAATATAAAATCTATAACAGAGTACCTGCTCACCATGTTGAGTAACTGTGCCACATAATGTTAGGGAAGATCCCAGCTTCGCTTCCGAGCTTGCGTTGAGACTAATGGAACCACCACTGAGATTTCTATGATCAAATAGCCCAGTAAATTCACTATCCAGTTTTACACATGAAATGTGGGATTGGATTTTACATGCGGTGGAGTGTGGTGGGGGAGGGGGCATGTAAAATAAGCTGCGTGGCTAACCCATCCTGTAACTTCCTGCCCATTCCTGTGCTGACCCCATCATACCTTCAAAAGCACCAGTCCACCCGCCATATGTAAGTAAACAATTAGAATCATAGAATTTTCAGTGCAGAAGGAGGCTATTCGGCCCATCGAGTCTGCACCGTACCCTGGAAAGAGCACCCTACTTAAGCCCACCCCCCCACCCTATCCCCGTAACCCAGTAACCCCACCTAACCTTTTTGTTATACGGGGAAATTTAGCATGGCCAATCCACCTAACCTGCACATCTTTGGACTGTGGGTGGAAACCGGAGCACCCGGGGGAAACCCATGCAGACACGGGGAGCACTTACAAACTCCACACAGACAGTCACCCTAGGCCGGAACTGAACCTGACACCCTGGAGCTGTGAGGTAGCAGTGCTAACCACTGTGCCACTGTGCCACCCCCGTCAATTAAACTTTCAATTGACAAGGTCAATTAAACTTTTAAACAGGCCTATTGACCTGAATAATACACTGCACATGTCAAAATACAGCTGGCATGGGCATGTGGGCAGGAGCGAGCATGCCTCCTGTCTGAGCAACACTCCATTACCTGACATCACATCAGACTGTCTAGCTCCCCTTCTGTGGTCTGGCTAAAGCCTTGCAGCACCTTTTTTCTCAACATCACGATCTCAAACTTCCTGATCAACACTGGTGTCCCTCAGCTCTGACATCTTGCTGTGCATTTTGCATCCAAATTGCAGCTCTGTTGGACTGATTCCCATCGGAGAGCGTGGAATTCTCTATCCATGGCCAGCAACACCTGCTTCCACTCTTCACCCTCAACCTGAGCAATCCTCATCCATTTCTCGAAGGATTGGTTTTTTTTGTTCAACTTCCCATTTTCCTGTGGCTACGAGGGGTTACTCTGTGACAGCGATTGTCTGTGACTTGCATGTTAATCTGTCAAAGGCATGATTCTCCGGAAAAATTTCCAAGTGCTGTAGCGAGCGGGAATCGCTGCGTGTTTCCCGGCGCTCAGCCCGGCGAGGCCGGCAACACTATTCAACGTTAATTGGTCCACTTAGCGGCGGGACCTCGCTCGCCAGCCCCCCACGAACAACGGCGAGCAGCACTTGGGCGGCATTTGCTCAGCCTGATGCCGCGTCTCTGCAATAGTTTCCCGGAGCTGATGGGGACGATAGGGAGTGGCCGGGATGTTCAGAGGGAGATGCCAGCGTCACTCCAGCAGATCCATTGCCGGTTGGAGGAGTCCCAGAGGCTACAGGCGGAGGAGATGGCGCCAGTAATGAGCGGCACTGATGCCAACTCTGCTCGGGTGGCGGCCGCAGTGGAGAGCCTGGTGCACAACGTCGGCATCATGAGTGAAGGTATTCAAGGCATCGCGCAGTCGTTGACGGCCATGGCTGAGGGTCTCGGTAGTATGTCTCTGCCTCATTGGGGGACATCACCCAGTACCAGGCCGACCTTGATGGGGTTCTGCGGGACATGTCCCGCTCTCAGATGGGAATGGCCGAGGCGCTGCGGAGCCTGTCGCAGTCGCAGGTGGGCATGGTGGAGGCACTGCAGAGCAAGGTCCGGTTACTGGGGGATGTTTTCCAGTCACTGACGAGCATTGCCGAGGGCATCGATACGATGATGCGGACCATGGGGAACCACCAGGGCTGGCAGAGTCAGATGATGCATGGGCAGCCGGAGCCCAAACCAGCTGCTGCTCTGTCCCAATGTGAACCCCAGGGCCCTATGGGCTCCGACTGGAGAGAGGTGGCGCTGAGTGCCAACCCGGACCCATCCCGTGGGGCGGCGATGGTGGCCACCAGCACTCCCGAGTTTCACCCCTCTGATGAGGCCGCATCTTGGGGTCAGCACACGGGACAGGGCGGCACAGCTGTGCATGTGCCGTCGACAAGTGAGCTGGGGCCTTCCGGCCAAAGCCCCAAGGCCCTGCCAGGGGCATCGAAGACCATGGGACGAGGTAAGCAGCTGGCTGCCCCCACCTCAGAAGTGCATCCTGGGGGAACACCAAGACATAGTGGTAGAGCTAGGAGGCCAGGCATGTTGAGCATCACTGAGGGCACTGGGGTAGGGAGTAGGGGTTAGGTAGGGGGTGGAGGTGGGAAGGGGGTGGGGTTGGGGGCTGGTGGCTGGGGGGGGGGGGGGGGGCGGCTCTATTGAGAATGGGGTATTGTACATCACATTAAACAACTTTTTGCACAACCATCATGATGCCTCTGTCTTTGTCATCTGCAATGCGGGCTGATCCCGGACACTTTGCCTGTCTCTCCAGGCAAAACCCCCCCCCCCCCCCCCCCCCCCCCACCGTGGCACCCACCCACCGTCCGGCCATGGTTGTATCCCGGGAGCTGTGTCCCATCCCCTGGGTGTTCAGATGTTGGCTGCTGCGTGTGTTGTGTTTGTAGTGATCTTTACATGGGTATGTACAGAAGGGGCTGATGGGTAATGGAAAGACCACTAGGGGGCAGCACTGGCGTGTATAAAAGGGGAAGCAAGCAGCCCTCTTGTCTGTTTGGCTGATTAGACTGTGAGGAGAACAGAGGCAGAGATTTAGCTCAGGGCTGCTAGTGTGGTCAGGCCTAATTGTAGAGTATAGAAAAGTTGTAACCTTTATACTAGTACAGTTCTTATAGTAAGAACTCACGCAGTTATTTAAGTTGTGTTGCTCAATAAGCCTTCTGTAAAACTTCTGGATGACTTTGAGCCTTCTTCCAAAGCCTCTACTGTAACTGAGTTGAGTAGCACAGATTACCTGCCTTACAGGTAACAAAACAGTGTTGACTCCCACAGAGTGTCCAGGCATCAAGGTGCGATCGGATTGCTAGACAATGGCTCCCACAGGCTACATGGCCCACCTACCCACTTGGTATGTGTCTAGTTCTCACTTAACCACGATTGCCAATTCCCTATCAGCAATAGCCTTCAACCACGCAGCCAGAGGCTTCAGCAGTCGGTGGGGGCTGTGGGTGATCGGTGCGGCAGACGGGCAGAGACAGGGGTTGTCCCCGGAATGGGGTTGGGATCCAAGGGTTGGCAAAGTGGTGCCATGAGCGATTGCCCCCCAGTTGCCCCCCAGCGCCTCCCCCCAACCCGCCCATGGCAGCTCACCCCTGCGGAGGGTCCTCGACCACCCGCCGAGCACTGGGGTGGCAAAGCCAGCATCCCCGGTCTCTTTGCCTGTGAGCAAAGATGGCTACTCCACTCCTCGGATCGCCACAGAAGCCTTTCCGTCTGGTTCACGTTTTTCAAAAGGAATACTAATCGGTGTCAGTGTGACCACTTGCTGGGGAGGCCGGTAAATGACAGGAGGCCGTTGGATGACAGGTGGCTCTCGTTAATTGTATGGAAATGGGGCTTAAGTGGTGATAATTGGTTTCTCGTCACGCTACGGCGAGATTCCGAATTTGCCAACAGGAACAGGCTGGTTGTGACGAATGTGATATAAAATAGTTACTTTAGAGATATTAGTTAATGTAATGTAGAAATAAGCCACTTTGATTCTGGCAGGTAGAGACACAAAGGGATTTGAGACCGCATGGAAAAAGCAGGAGGAGGTGTGTCTATGAGAGTGATGCTGCATTGATAGGGGCCGGAGAAAGGGATTGGAAGTGAGCCAATCAGAATAGATCAAACAAGTCAGGAGGGACATAGGATGACCTATGGGTGTCGAGTATGTGAAACTTGATGCCATTTGAATGTATGAGTACTGATCTCTTTGTCTGGGACCTTCACTTAGTTCCCGGGACTGCAGACAGCAACATGTTGTCTGTATCACTGTGGACTAGGTAGCTTGCAAGCTGAATAAAATAACTTCTTTTTACTTGCAAATCCATCTCGACTTTTATTGAGGCCAGACTGACGGAGAAAGAAATTTGGAAATCAACATTTGGTGCCGAAATCCGGGATTTCTCAGGGCGATCCTGATCCAACTGCGAAATCAGAATTAGACTGATTATGAACAGGAGGATGGGGAACAAAGGGCCCTCAATGTAGAACTGGAAAATGACCGCGCATTGATTGTTCCCCTCTTCTTATCGTCTGATTAGTCTGGTCACTCGCGGTTGGCACAGAAAGACCGCCTCGACGAAATCACAGGTCAGTCTGGGGATTAGCAATTTAATTGATGGGATTTCATATTGTTGTTTCGGCTTGGGTTAGGGTTTTGGGTTGATGTGACATCTCAAATGACGATTCAATTCCAAGTATAAGGGTTCAGAGGCTGATGGGACTTCAGTAATGAAGGTTCAGTCTATTATATGGGTTCAGGGGCTGATGGGACTTCAGTAATGAAGGTTCAGTCTATTATATGGATTCAGGGGCTGATGGGACTTCAGTAATGAAGGTTCAGTCTATTATATGGGTTCAGGGGCTGATGGGACTTCAGTACTGAAGGTTCAGTCCAGTATAACTGTTTTTAAATCTGACGATGGTTCAACTCTATGTGTGAGTGTTTTAAATATATAGTTGATTAAGCTAAAATTGTCTCCTTGGACTGTATTGGCGAAAAACGCAGTTCCGAGGACTAGTTGAGATTGTGGGGAATGCTGCATATTGGTTGAAGCAGAAGTCTCTCAAAGGGTTAACAGCAGCAGGCAAAGTTAAAGACAGACAGTGCTTCTCACTCAGGCCTTGAGATAACAGCACCAGTCGCTAGTGTAATCGGATACCTTTCCTTTGAGTCAGTGAACACCAGCAAAGTTACGTTTTGAATTAATTAAAGGAAACCAGTGGATTTCTCCACCTCTTTGATAAAAGTTATTATTTTCGAAAGCAATTGATTGAAATTGCCAGAATCTTAAGTTTTACTTACTTGAAATAAGGTTTATCTCATTTTATCTGGAGATTAATAGAAACTTAAAGAAGATCATGGACACCATTTTAAAAAGTGTCAATCTGGAGATGATAGTTGATTTTGCTAATACTTATGTGTATGTAAAAAAAAAAAACTTGATAAAAGAAAAATTGTTAAGATAAAGAAATAATTAAGTTGTAAATGTTATACAAGTTTGTGTTAAGCAAATTGTAAATTTAGTTCTGAGTTGAGATCAGAGCTAAGCTTGCAAGTTGCAGTAATTCAATTTGAATTTTCAAACATTTTTAAGTTTTAAAAAAAAAGCGCAAGTAGAGGAAAGGCGCGGGTCAAACAAGAGAGGAGCTACGTAGTTCAATGGCTGGCCTTGAATTGACAGAAAAAGAAAAATTCAATAATTTGGAAAAGTAAGCATATCACCTAAGTCTCTCCAAACTAAGCAGAAACCACAAGATTCGGGAACAAAGGAAGCTGAAACAACTTCTTTTGAAGAGAAAGAACTCCCCCTAGTGACAGGGAGAGACGTTGAAGTCTTGGAACAACCAGGGGAAATAGCTAGAGTGCCCCCTGGTGACATTCGGAGACAGTTACTGATTAGGAAGATGCGAAACCCCGACCCAGTGACTGTGGGAGCGAACCCCACGATAGACGTTTACTTCCCATGGACACCCAGTGAGATGATGGCTATTATGTCTACAATCCCAGATAGAAAAAATCTCCTGCTGCCTTCATGGATTCCTTGAGAACTACCATCTCAATTTATCAAGCTGATTCAAGGGACCTCTGGGCCCTAGTCCAGCAGATTTTAACCCCAGCAGAGTACCGCAATTATCTTAACCACCTGAATTATGCTAGTCATGCCGCACTCCAGCAGGCCTATGCGTTAGACGACGATAGAAGGACACAGATCTTGAATGCGTTGAATAGCACATTTCAAAGGCCCATAAATCTTTCTGTTATCTTAGACCTAAAACCTAAGAAGACTGAAGAGCCAGAGGAATTTCTGGAGCGTTTTAATGAAATCTACCGGGGACAGTCAGGCGATTTGCTGTATCAAAATGGTCAGAATGCCCCTCAATACTGTGCTATGTTAATGCATTGCCTACCACCTTCTGTGGTTACTGCTGTGAAATGTAATAACATGAATTGGACAGAGAACGACCCTTCCCAGATGGCAAGGGCAGTCAGATTTTACTGGAAGGAGGGTGTAGGCCAAGAAGGAGGTTCAGTTACAAAGGTTAAGACTGAGTATGTAATGAAAAAGGATGATCTGCGACCCCAACAAGCGGCAGAAATGGTAGTTTACCAGCAGGAGCCCCAATATAGTGACTTTGGGTGGGTGGATCAGCGAAGAGGAGGATACCAAACCCACCCAAAGGGACCCTCACCCCCTTTTTATGGCCGACCGAACAAATCAATAGCTCTACATCCGCAGCCCCCTCTGAGGGGCCATTGGTCTACTGGAAGAAGAGGACGGGGCAGCCATGTCTTCTGTGCAATCAGCACTTAAATTACCATTATCCGACCACACGCTGCAATTGTCAGGGTTCCAAGGACAGGTGTGTGAGTATCCTATTTCTGAACCTGTGACAGTCACTTACGAGAATAAGTCTGCAGATCATCAGTTTGTAGTGACTACTGGATTGGACTGTAACTTGTTGGCCCGAGATTTACTGTGTATCTTCCAGCTACAGCTAGAATGCGGAGATGAGGGGGTAACGGTTACATCATGGAAGATGAGACAACAGTGCTATATTCCTATCACCCCCAGTGGTGGACGTTAGACGTTGAACAGTCACTGCATCACGTTACCCTGGCCTATGACAGAACTGGACGAAACAGGGAGTTGGAGGACAAATACCGGCCATTACTTGAGACCGAATGGCCAGTCAAGGTTACAGCCACAGTCACGGGAAAAGAAGGTACAGCCGATTTTGTTACAATATCACCACATTTATGGCCACAGTCAGCTTCGGTAAGCCCTCATATTACACGTCAGGTCCATGACCAGTACCATGCCAGGGATATGGGGCGAATGGTCAGGAGGGCAGTGGATCATTCGGATCCAACAGACTACGCACTTCAAGTCATGCCGGACGGCACTACCATAAAATATTTTGAGGTCCCTGAAACGATTAACACTCGACTGCAGCATCACAGGGGACATGATGTGTTGGAATATGTCAATCCACAGGTCTGGGCGGAATACCCATCACAAGTGGGAAAGACAAATGTTACACCTATTAAGGTGATGATTAAGGATCATGTAAAGCTACCTTCCATTCGACAATACCCCCTGAAATCTCAAGCTGCTCCATCAATAGATAAATTAATTCAAGAGCTGTTGAAACAGGGTATTTTGGTCCCTTGCCAATCAGAATGTAACACCCCCATACTTGCTGTGCCTAAACCAGCCAAACCAGACCAGTACCGATTAGTACAGGATTTACGTTCAATCAATGCCATCGCATAGCCATTACATGCTCTCACCCTCCAACAGGATATTACGGTGTATAGCTCCCACTCGGTCATTGCACTACTGAGGCAACTGCAGACTCAGCATCTTACCGCAGCTCGTCAGAATAGGTATGAGATATACCTTTTGAACAATCCACGTCTGACATTTAAACACTGCACCACTATCAATCCAGCCTGTTTTCTTAGTGGTCCCCCTGTCCATGAAGACGCACCTGACCACGACTGTTTAGCCTTGATTCAGGAAACTACCACAATAAGGGGCGATTTGAGTGACATTTCGTCAGAACAACCTGACATGATTATGTGTGGTCAAATATCCCACCGGGGTTTAGTTAATGTCCTACTGCAGGCCCTCCTTATGCCCGCGCAGATTTCCGTTATTAAATGCGCTGCCCACACGAATGGTACAACCCCAGTTGACGTTGGTAATGAGCGAGCAGATTGTGCAGCGCGAACAGCCGCGCAAATTCAGCAAGTGATGGTGCCTAAGATGTTAAGTCAGACTAAACGATCTACTATAAATATGTCTGCTTCTGACAAGTCAATGCCAACCATCCAAGACGTCATAAGGTTACAGGAGAACGCTCCTGAGAGTGATAAACAAATGTGGAAACGGTTAGGTTGTACATATGATTCTGTTTCCTCTTTATGGACCACGCCTGCACATCAGACTTGTATGTCTGATGTGCTGGCTTTATGGGTCATTGAACCTGTACACTTTGCAACTCATTGTGGGGCTCGAGGGACTAGTGATTTGTTGCTGGACACTTGGTGGCACCCTAAAATGCAGGGGTTGGCCCAAAGTATCAGTAATCGGTGTTTGATTTGTCAGCAATATAACACCGGAAAAGGTATCCCTTGTGGGAAGGGGCAAACCCCGTTGCCCAGTGGTCCCTTTGAGACGCTCCAAATGGATTACATTGAGTTGGAAAGGTGTCAATGTTATAAATATGTTTTGGTCATTGTGGATGTGTTCAGCAGATGGGTTGAGGCGTATCCGACTATCGATAATAAAGCTGCTACTGTGGTTAAAGTCTTGATGAGGGAAATCATTCCCCGGTACGGTATACCAGCTCAGTTAAGTTCTGATAATGGGCCTCATTTTATTGGACAAATTAACAAGGAGTTTTGCTCCCAGTTGGGCATACGCCAGCAGTTACACTGTGCTTACAGACCGCAGGCGGCCGGGTTGGTTGAGAGACACAATCAGACCCTCAAAACTAAATTGGCTAAATTAAGAGCAGACACGGGACTGACATGGCTTAAGTTGCTCCCCGTTGCCCTCTTCCAGCTGCGGGTTACACCTGCGGGACCGGCCCGGCTCTCTCTCGCCGAGATTCTTTATGGCAGGCCTCTTAGAACTCCCTGGAGCCTGCAGGTTCCCAGACTGGTTCAGTTTCATCAGATGACTGAAGAAATGACCACCTATGTTCTAGCCCTCACGCAAGTGCTCAAGGAACTCCATGGCCAGGTCCGCGCGGCTCACCAGCCATTGCCCCCAGTACCTAGCTCACTTTCAGTCCAGCCCGGTAGTTATGTCATGGTCAAAAATTGGACTAGGAAGGGGTCGGAGCCGCGATGGGACGGGCCCTTCCAAGTTCTCCTTACCACCCCCACAGCAGTTAAAGTGGAGGGGCGAAGTGCTTGGGTCCACCTACATCACTGTAAATTGAGTCCATCTCCACTACTGTAAAAGGTCGGATACTAACCTGCCTCCCTTCTCCAGTGCTATTTTACAGGTGTGGAGCATGATGGAGTGGCTACGCATCGTCTGTCTGATATTTGGCCTCACTTCGCTTGGCGTGTTATTGGCGATGGACATGGAAAAGGGGAATATTATGTATCTGTGTAGCCCCAACCAATCTACAAGGTTACATCACCTCTGCAAAGGTGATGTTCTTCGCTGCCCCCATATACGAGGACATGGTATCGACTCATGGAAGGTCATCAAAGTTAAGGAGAATGCAGGAGTCATGAAGCAGTTGCACCGGTCCCGGCGATGGGAAGGGAACATTATATGGACATTGCCTTGTTTTCGGAATACATGTAAATTCGATTTTGGATGTGTTAAGAGTGGTACAATAAAGGTAAAATCAGGCTGTCAGAAGAGTGTAGGAAGAGGCTATGAGAAAGAGAAAGGGACTAGAGAGAGGACGGGGCGTATGAGAAGGGAAGTACAGCTAGAACGTAGGTTACCGGGAGATACACTTAAGTTAATTAAAGGCCAAACTGAGGAAAACCCGGGTAGTATGAATCTCTTCTACCAGATTTACCACCGCTTGTATGGCCAGGGACGGGTTGTCTGCTACCCAAACCCCGCAGCGGTGTCTAGGTTATTTTCTGTTTCACCGCTTTGGGGCACTCCCCAAACGGTGGTTCATTGTCAGCATTCCGAACCACTGCCCGATCAGGTCACTCTTCCTTACGATCCGGGTTCAGCACCACCGGCTATTTGCCTTCCCCTTCCTCGGGATAATTCCCATTCACAGTACGATAGGCTGCGACGGTGGAGGGCGTACATACCTAGCCACTTCACTCCCAATAGGGATTCCCGGTCGTACGAGAATTGCTTCAGCAGTGAAGGATATGGCTGTTTGCTGGTAGAGGTGGACACAAATATAACATGTCTGTTTCCCACCTGTACGGACAGGAGGTGCCATACCACCCAGGCGTCTGGCCAATGCGTTTGTTACAACACCACTTGCGTTCCATTGAACGCCGGCCTCCAGCTCCTCTGTGGCTGGGCGAATGTCTCTCATATCACTGTTGGGAATAGGGCTTTCCGCATTGCTGGGTGGCCCGAATGGGCATTTCAAAGTTGGATAAACTGGGCTACTGGGGGGTCCTTACGCAACCGATATGCTGATTGTGATGCTAGCCTGCACACGGAGCAAGGATACTACTTTTTATTTAATGGCACAGCGACCAACGTTTTGTCACCCCCATTTCCCCGCCGAATTGCTATAGGGACTATAGTCCCTACCACAGTCCCCTGCCCTTCGGCGTGGAACCTGCATAATCAGTTAGCACGCCGGGCAGTCTCGGCTGAATTTTGCGAGAACTGGAAAAAACCTCAGGTTCTCGTACCCAACCGGGGCCACTCAGCCGGGTGGGGCATTCTGAGCGTATTGACACTGGGAGGTGTGGGGTGTTCCTTGGCTGTCAGTGATCGGAATTATTTTATTTGCGGCCTTACCATCTTGGGAAATGAAACCTTTGGAGCCCTCGGGGCAATAACCAAGGAGTTGTCTCAGCTACGGTTGTTTGCAATGCAGAACCGGTATGCTCTTGACTATCTTCTGGCCCGTGAGGGTGGGGTAAGCGCCATAGTACAGGGCAAGTGTATCATGGGAGTTCAGGACTTGACCCTAACATCACTAAATTTATGGATCGCATACGGGATCACTTGGACGGGATGCAGGATCCTGGCTCTTGGGGTAACTGGGGATTTGGAGGATGGAAGGACTGGTTGATAAATATGGCCATGTATCTAGTGGTAGCTATCGGCTGCATCTTTGTGGGCCTGGCCATCCTTAAATGTGTGATGGGTAGAATGCGGGGTGCACTGGATCAGATCACCGCCCCAATCACCGCAAAAAAAAAATTTAACTGTTAAAATCCATGAGGGTGAGGCAGATGAAGGGGGGCTAAGACAGGAATTGGAAATGCAGCGACGGATCTTTTTAGATGAGGAACCGTAGCTATGGATTGGATAGTTCGGTTATCATGGAATGATAAAAGGAGGGAATGACGAATGTGATATAAAATAGTTACTTTAGAGATATTAGTTAATGTAATGTAGAAATAAGCCACTTTGATTCTGGCAGGTAGAGACAAAGGGATTTGAGACCGCATGGAAAAAGCAGGAAGAGGTGTGTCTATGAGAGTGATGCTGCATTGATAGGGGCCGGAGAAAGGGATTGGAAGTGAGCCAATCAGAATAGATCAAACAAGTCAGGAGGGACATAGGATGACCTATGGGTGTCGAGTATGTGAAACTTGATGCCATTTGAATGTATGAGTACTGATCTCTTTGTCTGGGACCTTCACTTAGTTCCCGGGACTGCAGACAGCAACATGTTGTCTGTATCACTGTGGACTAGGTAGCTTGCAAGCTGAATAAAATAACTCCTTTTTACTTGCAAATCCATCTCGACTTTTATTGAGGCCAGATTGACGGAGAAAGAAATTTGGAAATCAACAGTTGCATCGCAAACTGTTTGGCGCCTGGCCTCTCCCGCTATTCACCGGCCTCGCTACGGCCTTGAGCACAAGTGTAACGAAGCCGGAAGATCGTGCCCAAAGTCTATTTAATGAATTGTGTGCCATTGTCTGAATAAGACTGTGCCTTGCAAATATTTCAGACACCATTTACTCTGCTGCTGAAGACTTTGAGCCTGATCTAACCAAATGGGAACAGAGTCCTGTAGAGAGCGCGTTTAGCCCCGTGTTTCCGAGCACTCGCAGCGCCGAGAAACACCCCGCTATCTAACGCTCCTCTAGTTAGATACGGGACCTCAGCGTGGAAGACGCACTCGAGACGGCACTCAACCCCGTTTTCTACCTGAGGATCTCTGCTCACCGGGCCCCTCGCATTCCTCCCACACCCGTGCAGTGCACCCCCCGGCCCAATCACTGTTGCACAAAAGTGCCAGCTTGGTACCTTGATACTGCCAACCTGGCATGCTGGCAGTGTCCCTACCAGCTGGCAGTGCCACCGGGGCACCTCGGCAATGCCAGGCTAGCACCTAGGTGGCAGTGGCAGGGTGCCTAGGTGACCAGGAGTGCCAGCAATCACCTGGGAATCCCCCATATGTGCCATTCTGTCTGGTCCCTGTTTGTGGAGACCAGCACTGAACGGTGCTTGTCCGAGCCCTCCAAGGCGAAAGGGATAGATCCGAACGCCTTGGTGACCCCAGATTTGGCAAAAGGTGGTCCCGTCCACAACAGGGCTTCACATTGCAAGGTCTCGCGAGTTCGCGTTAGATCTCGCGAGACATAGCGAGCCGGGTAGATCCCAGCCATGTTGTACTACGGCGCACTGCTTTTTGGACGCAGTGTGGCCGGTAGATCATACCCTTCGTCATTACATATTCATAATAATGGATGTAATATTCAATCACCACTAGTATGGACTCTCCTGATGGAAGTGGGCCTAAGATGTCAACTGCTACATTCTCCCATGGTCCAGCTGGTAACTGTGTGCTCTGTACTAGTTCTGGTCGACTGGGCCAGCTGACAAATTGATATCTAAAACATGGTTTGACAGAAGTGCTCCACATCTTTGCCCATCGTTGGCCACCATACTTTAGTTTGCTAGCGCTTAGTACCAACCATGTGCCAACATCACCAGTCTAGACGTAAGCCTTTTTTAGCACAACAAATCCACTGCTTCTGAAAACACAGTTCCCAAATGTGCTCAGTTCATCTCAAAAAGCGATATACATCTGGAATGGGCAATTCTTCCAATTTCCAGCTTGGATTCTCTATCCGCTGTCATCCAATTTCAGATCTTTGTCTGACTCTCTTTCAACATTTCTAGTTGTCATTGCTCTGGGTGTAGCATGAACTGTCACAAACCACATCAATTATTCATCGTCCTTCTCTAGCAAGGATCTGTGAGTTTGATTTTCCCTCAGGAGGTGTGATAGCAGGTCAGCAATGTTCATCTTTCCAGCAATGTGAATCACCCTGTTTTTGTACTACTGGAGTCTCAAACCCCAACTTTTGATTCTGCACCAGGTTTGGTCTGAGAGAATAAATAAGCTCTAATGAGTTGTGATCCTTGATTAATTCAAACTCAATATGGAACAAGTATGCATGGAATTGTTTACATGCCACACCAATCCTCTTTCTGTGTTTGAGACTATCTCCTCTCCGCACCTGCCATTGCTCGTACAGGCAATGATTCGTGGGCCTTCAGTGTGCGTTTGCACCAGCACTGCTCCTAATTCTACTGAAAGAGCATCTGCCTTGACTTTTATTAGTGCATTTGGATCACAGTATCCCAGGGTCTAACCACGGCAAGCTGTTTTTCAAAGCTCTGAAAGCAGCTTTCTGTTCTTCATCAAATCTGAACCATTCATTCTTTCTGGTCAACTTCCTCAAGGGATCAGCCAGGGTTGTCATCAATGGTTAATCTCACTTGGTGGTTGTGTAACTTCCCAAATTCACTGAAGCACTCGACCAAACTTGTCTCTAAGCTTCGCACAGGATTTCACTGATCCCCTTTTAATCCATCGTGCAGCATCGCAGGTCTTCACGTCACGAAGAGGCTCAGAGGAGGCTCACCATCCTCCTCAACAATGAAAAATGTCTCTACATTCCGATTCCCTGCTCTCACATCCATAATGCAGCATCCAACAGTTTCAATTGGGGTATGGATGTCTACAGATACATTTTTGAGATGTACACTTGAACGTCTTTGTCTTCATTTCCTCCCACAGTGTCCTGACGATGCGTTACTCTCACTGTGTCACTGCCTAAATCTACAACAATGCTCATTTCAACACCATCAACAACAATGGGGGCTGGATTCTCCGATTTTGAGACTATATCCTGATGCTGGCATGGGAACGGTGACGTTTTACAAACGATAATTTGGATCAAAACGGCCACCGATCCTCCGTTTGGCTGGGGCTAGCAGTCGAGCTGTGTAGAGCACCCAGCTCTAGCTGCCGGTACGGCCCAGAGAATTGCCGGGTCCGTGGCTGCGCATGCGGACGGTGGCTGCCTGCAGCGGCCACGCCGTGCAACATGGCGCCGGCTGTGCGCGGACCCGGCCTGCAAAATAGTGCCGCCCCTTTGGCCGACTCACGAGCCCTGGACCACCTCCCAACAGTGCCCCCAGCCCCTGACAGCATCCCCCCTGCCTGCGGATCGGCCCTCACCCGACTGTGGCGGCGCTGGACTGAGTCCACAGCCGCCGCGCCGACTTCTCGGCGGATTATAGCACATGTGACCGACGCCCGTCGGGAACTCGGCAGGTCGGGTGCGGAGCATCGGGGGCCTGAGGCCGTCGATACATTACAGTGAATGGTGTGTTTGGGTGGGGGTTGGGGGGCAGCTACATATTTACAGTGGAGGGGGAGGGGGGAGGGGGAAGGGGGAAAGGATAGCTCTCGGAATCAGCCTTAATTCGACCATCTCTTCAAAATAACTGACTTAGTTTTTGTTGTGAACACTCCAGATCCATCCCTAGTGGCATGGGGCTTGCAGATGTTGTTGAAAACAAGGGATCTCTTCTTGCTCCTGTGGGCTTTGGAATCAGCAGCAAAGTTTTGAGGAGGTGCATCTCTTCACTTACTCGCTCCCCCCACTCCCAACCTGTCCCTGGATTTTCAGGGCCTTTGTCTTTCATTGTCTGATAGCTGACAGTCAGGTGTCTGTAAATTCGGCTGGAACATTAGATTTTGAACAAAAAAAATCTTTTTCCATTGTTCAATGCCTCAAATTTAAAATTCTCAGTCCATGGTTTGCAGCCCTGCCTGAATTCACTCCTCCCTTTCTCTGGTGTTCTTTTTTTTCATCTCTGTGAACTGCCTTGGGATATTGTTTTCTACATTGGAAGCTCTATGCAAATATAAGATGTTGTTTTGTTTTCTGCCAGTTTGAAGCTTCCATCGCATATTTCTCTAAGTGAAGATATTTTCCATCCACCAGATGTGGCCTTAAGTCCCAACAGGGCCAATATAACAGTCCAATTTGCTGCTGCACTGGGAGTAAGTGACTGACCTTGCCCAAGGTTTATTAGATAGTGCATGAAATGCTGGAATCTCTAAGGTTGGGGCACATTTTCTTAAAGAGTTGCTGGCTGCTCTTAATGGTGTGTTTCTGCTTGATGTGAAAATGGTTGGGGGGCACTTTAGCCTGGTTAAGCGATCAGGCATTGCAAGTGCTGCTGCAGGAAGTCCTACAACGAATAGTGACCCCACTTGGAGGAAAGGACCAACCACCCTGCCAGAAAGGACCATTGGAGCATTGTGGACCTTGTTGATAAGCATGTCTAACCTATGGCCTGGATCTCGGAGCCGGGTGAGAAAAATGTTTTCTGGCCTACCCAAGATGCTAAACAGGTGTCAACATCTCGACAGGTACACCATCGTTGAGGGATAACACACTGTTCATTGTAGCCAGGTAAAATGGCTAACTCCCGATTTAAAATGACCAACTCCCGATTTAAAATGGCGAACGGCAAAGGCTGATGGGAAAGTCAGCCAACAGGACACAAACGAGCAGCTGCAGGTTGAGTGTGTATTTACCTCTGGAAAGGCCAGACAAGATCGATACCGGCAACCATCAGCATAACAAAACACCAGCCATCTGCATATTAATGAGCAATCCCCGGGAACAATGACCAACATTTGGACACATAAAGCCAAACCAGACTCTTCGACGCCAGCAGAAGCCTACACAAAAGGAGGTGAACGACCACCTCAGGACCGCCCATCGATCAGGGAACCGCTCCAGCATTGGAGAAAATCGAACCAAGTGATTGGGACAAAGTCCAATCACTTGGAACCAGGTACAAGGTCCGCCCCGAAAGGCGGGAAGCCCCTGGGGACTATAAGAATTAAGCCCAAGTTCAAATCGTTCTTCTTGACCGGGTCACTCAGCAACGCCAACCAATCCTTGACAGTGACCGGTCCAGCCACCGCTGATATCCAGTAAGTTTTACTTCAACGCTCGCTACGAGATAGGCGCTCCTAGCTACCAATCTGTACCAACTTTGAATCCCGCAGGCTCAGAACCCGAACGAAAGGCCATTTGTTCCCCTGACCTGGTGGGCCAGTTCCAAGTTAAGTATTGGCCTGTTAGTCGTAGAAGTAGCTTAGATGTAGAATTTGTACATGAGTAGTGATTACTGTGTATAATAAATGTGCTTTGATTTAAATCTTACTAAGCGGTGTATTGGATTATTGATCATTACTCGGACTTGAACCACGTGGCGGTATCATAAGGATACCTGGCGACTCAAGAGCAAAGGTGATAAAACAGAGCAATTAAACGAAGGCAAAAGTTAGCAACATTATTTGGTGACTTCATCTTTCTAAATCCAGAGGCATGTACAGTTTGTTTCAAGATAATTGTATAATATGCCAATCCTGTCTACCAAGCACAAAATTATCTTCTGTGCAACATCTGCTTTTCTTTAAGCAACCTATTAACCCTTTTCTGCTCATGCCTCCTCACACTCAAGCATTCATGGAGTATAGTCCTTTCTACTCTCATATGGGCCCAGAAGATGTCTGGATGGTCGTACCCCAAACGTACCCCCCAAGAAGTGCGACAGGACCCTCCTTGGAGTAGCCCGCTGATCCGGCTGATGGTATGGAATGTGAGGGGCCAGAATGAGCCGGTCAAGAGGGCCCGGGTGTTCACGTACTTAAAGGGACTGAAGGCAGATGTTGTTGTGCTTCAGGAGACGCTCTTGAAGGTGGCAGATCAGATCAAGCTGAGAAAGGGATGGGTAGGGCAGGTCTTTCATTCAGGGCTGGATGCGAAGAACAGAGGGGTTGCAATACTGGTGGGGAAGCGGGTGTCGTTCGAGGTGCTGAATACTGTGGCGGATAATGGGGGTCGATACGTGATGGTGAGTGGTAGGTTGCAGGGGACCCGGGTGGTACTGGTGAATGTGTATGCCCCGAATTGGGACGATGCAGGGTTTATGAAGCTTATGTTGAGTCGGATCCCGGATCTGGAAGGGGGGAGCTTGATAATGGGGGGGGGGGGGGGACTTTAATACGGTACTGGTCCCAGCATTGGACCGATCCAGGTCAAGGACGGGTAAGAGGCCAGCTGCGGCCAAGGTGCTAAGGGGGTTTATGGACCAGATAGGGGGAGTGGATCTGTGGAGGTTTGCCAGGCCGGTGGCCAGCGAGTTCTCTTTTTTCTCCCATGTACATAAGGCCTATTCACGGTTAGACTTCTTTGTGATGAGTAGGGCACTGATCCCAAGAGTGGAGGGAACGGAATATTCGGCTATAGCGATTTCGGATCACACCCCGCACTGGGTGGAGTTGGCGTTGGGGGCGGAGAGGGATCAGCGCCCGCTGTGGCGCCTGGATGTGGGACTGTTGGCGGATGAGGAGGTTTGTGGGCGGGTCCGGGGGTGCATTCAGAGATACATAGAGGCCAATGATAATGGGGAGGTGCAAGTGGGTGTGGTTTGGGAGGCTCTGAAGGCGGTGGTTAGGGGAGAGCTAATTTCAATTAGGGCTCACAGGGAGAAGAGAGAGAGGATGGAGAGGGGGAGGTTGGCGGGGGAGATAGTAATGGTGGATAGGAGCTATGCAGAGGCCCCCGAAGAGGGGCTGCTGAGAGAGCGACGGAACCTCCAAACGGAATTTGATTTATTGACCATGGGGAAGGCAAAGGCTCAGTGGAGGAAAATGCAGGGGGCAGTATACGAGTATGGGAAGAAGGCGAATCGGATGCTGACGCATCAGCTACGTAAGAGGGAGGCGGCGAGGGAGATTGGAGGAATCAGGGGTGGGGGGAGAATACGGTGCGGAGTGCGGTTAAAATAAATGAGGTATTTAGGGATTTCTATGGGGACCTATACAAGTCAGAGTCCCCAGAGGGGGAGAGGGGATGCGGTGGTTCTTAGATAACTGAGGTTCCCGAGGGTGGAGGAGGAGCAGGCAGCTGGCCTGGGGTCCCCGATGGGGCTGGAGGACCTGGTTAAGGGATTGGGGAGCATGCAGGCGGGCAAGGCCCCGGGACCGGATGGGTTCCCGGTTGAATTTTATAGAAGTATGTGGATCTGTTGGGCCTGTTGCTGGTGAGGACCTTCAATGAGGCGAGGGAGGAAGGGACTCTGCCCCCGACAATGTCTCGGGTGCTGATCTCGCTGATTCTCAAGCGGGATAAGGACCCACTGCAGTGCGGTTTGTATAGGCCGATCTCGCTCCTTAACGTAGATGCCAAGTTGCCGGCGAAAGTCCTCGCTCTGAGGATTGAGGATTGTGTCCCGGGAGTGATACATGAGGACCAGACGGGGTTTGTGAAGGGCAGGCAGTTAAATGCGAATGTGCGGAGGCTCCTGAACGTGATTATGATGCCCTCGGTGGGAAGGGAAGCGGAGGTGGTGGCGGCTATGGGCGCGGAGAAGGCCTTTGATCGGGTGGAGTGGAAGTACCTATGGGAAGTGCTTAGCAGGTTTGGGGAAGGGTTCATAGGGTGGGTCAGGATGTTATACAGGGCCCCGGTGGCGAGCGTGTCTACGAACCGGCGGAGATCGGAGTATTTCAGATTGTGCCGGGGGACGAGACAGGGATGTCCCCTGTCCCCTTTGAGCCACTGGCCATGGCATTAAGGGAGTCTAGGAACTGGAGGGGGTTGGTCCGTGGAGGGGAGGAACACCGGCTGTTGTTGTATGCTGATGACCTGTTGTTATATATTGCAGATCCAGTGGAGGGGATGGCGGAGGTCATGCGGATCCTTAGGGAGTTTGGGGACTTCTCGGGCTACAAGGCAACTCTTCTCGGGGAAGAGTGAGCTCTTTCTAGTGCATGTGCGGGGCCAGGAAAGGGGGCTAGAGGAGCTGCCGTTGAAGAGGGGGAGAGGAGCTTTCGATACCTGGGTATTCAGGTAGCTAGGAGCTGAGGGGCCCTGGATAAGCTTAATTTGACACGGTTGGTGGACCAGATGGAGGAAGACTTTAGGAGATGGGATGTGTTGCCACTTTCCCTGGCGGTTAGGGTGTAGTCGGTCAAGATGACGGTCCTCCCGAGGTTCTTGTTTGTGTTCCAGTGCCTGCCCATCCTAATCCCCAAGGCTTTTTTCAAGCGGGTAAGCAGGAGTATTATGGGGTTTGTGTGGGCGAGCAAGACCCCGAGGGTGAAGAGGGTGTTTCTGGAGCGCAGTCGAGACCGGGGCGGGCTGGCGCTGCCGAATCTGTGTGGTTATTATTGGGCAGCTAATCTGGGCGATGATCTGTAAATGAGTAATGGAGGGAGAGGGGGCGGCGTGGAAGAGGCTAGAGGCGGCGTCTTGTGTGGGTACTAGCTTGGGCGTGCTGGTGACTGCACCGTTGCTACTACCGCCGACGCGGTACACCACGAGTCCGGAGGTGGCGGCGACATTGACGATCTGGGAGCAGTGGAGGCGACACAGGGGCGAGGTGGGGGCCTCGGTTTGGTCCCCGATACGGGATAATCATAGGTTTGTGCCGGGCAGGATGGATGGGGGGGTTCCTAAGCTGGCATTGGGCAGGAATTAAAAGGATGGGGACCTGTTCATAGATGGGACTTTTGCTAGCCTGGGGGCGCTGGAGGAGAAATTTGGTTGCCTCCCAGAAACGATTTTAGATATATGCAAGTGAGATGGCAGGTGAGGGAATTTCCGCTACTTCCAGCACGAAGGATACAGGACAAGGCGATTTCGGGTGTATGGGTTGGAGAAGGCAAGGTCTCGGCGATTTATCAGGAGCTGCAGGAAGCAGAGCAGGCCTCGGTGGAGGAGTTGAAGGGCAAGTGGGAGGAGGAGCTCGGGGAGGAGCTGTATGAGGGTCTGTGGGCTGATGCCCTGGGCAGGGTCAATTCCTCCTCCTCATGCGCCCGGCTCAGTCTAATACAATGTGGTGAACCACTGTAATAGGAGATGTAAGGTAGGACCTGCACTACAGGTTCGCCGGTAGCTCCTGCCGGCTGGCTCCGCCCACGGAGAACTGTATAAATATGCATGACCTCCAGTGCCCTGCCATTTCGCCAGCTGCAGCAGGAGGCCACACATCTGACTGTAATAAAGCCACAGTTGTACCCAACTTTAGTCTTTGTGCAATTGATCGTGCATCCATTTATTTCAGTCAGATTTTCCACAGAATGGATATCCAAATTAAGCCCGATTGCCTGCAGCTGGATCCGCACTCGCCCGACGCCAGAAAAGACTTTACTCACTGGCTAGCATGTTTTGAGGCCTACATCAACGCGGCGGACCCCGCGCCAATGGAGGCTCAGAAGATAAACGTCCTGTACTCCAGACTGAGCTCCAGCGTGTTCCCGTTGATCCAAGACGCCATGACTTACACAAAAGCGATGGAACTCCTAAAAGAACACTACACACAGAAGGCGAACACGCTCTTCGCCAGGCAAGTATTTGCCACCCGCTCGCAACTACCTGGTGAGTCCATCGAAGACTTCTGGCGGGCCCTAATTCCACTTGTCTGGGACTGTGACTGTCAGCCGTTACGGCCGCCGAACACGCAAATCTCCTCATGCGCGATGCCTTCGTGATGGGGATTGCGTTGGACCGCACCCGAGAACGATTGCTGGAAGGGGTCACGCTCAAATTGGCGGAGACAAAAACTTTGGCGCTCTCCATGACGGTTGCATCCCGTAACGTATAATTGTACCTCTCCCGCCACGCTGCCCACCCTTCTACCCCTTCCTACCCCTCCTGGACCCCGCCAACGACCTCCTCAGCCGGGGCCCTGCCTTCGCAATACGCCTGCACCGCACACCGATCCGCGCACCCCGGGGATCCCCGCTGCTACTTCTGCAGTCAGCAGAAGCACCCCCGCCAACACTGCCCAGCCCGCACTGCAGTTTGTAAAGCCTGCAGTAAAAAGGGCCACTTTGCAGCTGTGTGCCAGGCCCGCGCAGTCGCTGCGATCGCGCCCGCTATCGCCCCCTGCCCCACGCCAGACGTACAATGGGAGCTGCCATCTTCTCCTCCCAGTCCATGTGCGACCAATGGGCGCCGCCATCTTGTCCCGACCCCACAATGTGCGCACCATGGGCGCCGCCATCTTGTCCCGACCCCGCAATGTGCGCACCAGGGGCACTGCCATCTTGTTCCCCACAGGGTCCCCGGACATCTCGACATCGGAACCGCACCCGCTTGCCACCCGATGCATCCGATGGCTACCCGCAGCTCGCTTCGATGACGCTGGACCAATCTCGCCCGCACAACCTGGCCACCGCGTCGACGACAGTTAAAATCAACGGCCATGCGACCTGTGCCTGCTGGACTCCGGGAGCACCGAAAGCTTCGTTCACCCAGATACGGTAAGGTGCTGCTCCCTCACGGTCCACCCTGCCAATCAAAGGATCTCCCTAGCCTCCGGATCCCACTCCGTCCCGATCCAAGGCTTTTGTACAGCCACCCTCACGGTCCAGGGTGTAGAATTTAGTCACTTCCGCCTCTATGTCCTTCCTAATCTCTGCGCTGCTCTCCTTTTGGGTCTGGACTTCCAGTGCAACCTCCAGACTCTCACCCTCAAATTCGGCGGGCCCTTACCGTTTGCTGCCTCGCGACCCTCAAGGTCGATCCCCCTCCCTTTTTGCAAACCTAACTGCGGATTGCAAGCCTGTTGCCACTAAGAGCAGACGGTACAGCACCCAGGACATGACATTCATCAGGTCCGAAGTCCAGCGGCTGCTTAAGGAGGGTATTATCGAGGCCAGCAACAGCCCCTGGAGAGCCCAAGTGGTAGTGGTTAAAACTGGGGAGAAACACAGGATGGTCGTGGACTACAGCCAGACGATCAATCGGTACACGCAGCTCGACGCGTACCCCCTCCCACGCATATCTGATATGGTCAATCAGATTGCGCAGTACCGGGTCTTTTCAACAATTGACCTGAAATCTGCCTACCACCAGCTCCCCATCCGGAAGTCGGACCATCCATACACGGCCTTTGAGGCGAACGGTCGCCTCTACCACTTCCTTAGGGTCCCTTTCGGTGTCACAATGGGGTCTCGGTCTTCCAAAGAGAGATGGACCGAATGGTCGAGCAGTACGGTTTGCGGGCCACCTTTCCGGACTTAGATAATGTCACCATCTGCGGCCATGACCAGCAGGGCCACGATGCCAACCTCGATAAATTCCTCCGCACTGCCACCCTTCTCAACCTGACCTACAACAAAGAGAAGTGTGTGTTCAGCACGACCCGGTTAGCCATTCTCGGCTATGTAGTCGAAAATGGCCTTCTCGATCCCGACCCCGACCGCATGCGCCCCCTCATGGAACTTCCCCTCCCCCACTGCCCCGAGGCCCTCAAACGCTGTCTGGGGTTCTTTTCCTACTACGCTCAGTGGGTCCCAAACTATGCGGCCAAGGCCCGCCCACTCATTCAGTCCACCCAATTCCCCCTTGCGGCTGAGGCACAACATGCTTTCGCCCGCATCAGAGCAGACATCGCCAAGGCCGGGATGCACTCAGTGGACGAGTCACTGCCTTTCCAAGTAGAAAGCGACGTTTCAGACGTCGCCCTTGCCGCCACCCTAACCCAGGCAGGCAGACCCGTGGCATTCTTTTCCCGCACCCTTCATGCCTCTGAAATTCGACACTCATCCATCGAGAAGGAAGCTCAAGCTATCGTTGAAGCTGTGCGGCATTAGAGGCATTACCTGGCCGGTAAGCGATTCACTCTCCTTACGGACCAACGGTCGGTAGCCTTCATGTTCAATAACACACAGCGGGGCAAGATCAAAAATGATAAAATCTTGCGGTGGAGAATCGAGCTCTCCACCTATAATTACGAGATCTTGTATCACCCCGGTAAACTCAACGAGCCCCAGACGCCCTCTCCCGAGGTACATGTGCCAGCGCACAAGTGGACCAACTCCGGGTCCTCCACGACAGCCTTTGACACCCGGGCGTCACTCGATTGTACCATCTGGTCAAAGCTCGTAATCTGCCCTACTCCGTCGAGGAAGTAAGGACAGTCACCAGGGACTGCCAGGTCTGTGCGGAGAGCAAGTCGCACTTCTACCGGCCCCTCCCCTCCACCGACCGTAACACGTACATTCTGTGTGGTCGATGAGTACTCCAGATTCCCCTTCGCCATACCATGCCCCGATATGACGTCTGCCACCGTCATCAAGGCCCTCAGCACCATCTTCGCTCTGTTCGGTTTCCCCGCCTACATCCACAGTGACAGGGGATCCTCATTCATGAGCGATGAGCTGCATCAGTTCCTGCTCAGCAGGCGTATAGCCTCCAGCAGGACGACCAGCTACAACCCCCGCTGAAACGGGCAAGTAGAACGGGAGAATGGGACGGTTTGGAGGGCCGTCCAGCTGGCCCTACGGTCCAGGAACCTCCCAGCCTCTCGCTGGCAGGAGGTCCTCCCTGACGCTCTGCACTCCATCCGGTCGCTATTGTGCACCGCCACTAATAACACACCCTATGACCCTATGAACGTGTTTTTACCTTCCCCAGGAAGTCCACATCCGGGGTGTCACTCCCGACTTGGCTTGCTGCTCCAGGACCAGTCCTTCTCCATAGGCATGTCCGACTCCACAAGGCGGACTCCTTGGTGGACAGGGTTCACCTGCTCCACGCCAACCCTCAAGATGCCTACGGTGAGTTCCCCGACGGCCGGCAAGATACTGTCCCACTCAGGGACCTGGCATCGTCAGGTTCCACCCCAACACCCCGCCCTCCACCAATGCGCCCCCCCACCTCCCACCGCGCCGCCAATATTGACCCCACCAGACCACCCCCTCCCCTCTCCCCTTTTCCGCACAAGAGGACGAAGAGGACTTCTGCATGCTCCCGGAGTTCCCCGATGACTGGCCAGCATCAGAACCGCCACCACCGCCAGCACCGACTTCGCCGCCACCGTTACGTCGATCCCAACGAAGCACCAAAGCACCGGACCGGCTGAACCTTTGACGGACTCTGGACCGTCAACATGGACTTTTCTTTCCCTAGCACTGTACATAATTCCATTAATTGTATATAATTTCACGTCACCCCCGCCGGACTCATTTTTATCAGGGGGTGAATGT
The DNA here is from genome assembly GCF_047496885.1 of Scyliorhinus torazame. Taxonomy (NCBI): domain Eukaryota; kingdom Metazoa; phylum Chordata; class Chondrichthyes; order Carcharhiniformes; family Scyliorhinidae; genus Scyliorhinus; species Scyliorhinus torazame. The sequence goes on along the minus strand of NC_092716.1, from coordinate 65,649,569 downwards.
GGTGATCCACTGTAATTAGAGATGTAAAGTAGGACCTGCACTACAGGTTCGCCGGTAGCTCCTGCCGGCTGGCTCCGCCCACGGAGAACTGTATAAATATGCATGACCTCCAGTGCCCTGCCATTTCGCCAGCTGCAGCAGGAGGCCACACATCTGACTGTAATAAAGTCACAGTTCTACCCAACTTTCGTCTTTGTGCAATTGATCGTGCATCATACAGTTCAAAGTAGTACATAGGGCGCATATGACAGGGGCGAGGATCAGTAGGTTTTTTGGGGTGGAGGACAGATGTGTGAGATGTTCGAGGAGCCCAGCAAATCACGGCCATATATTCTGGACAAGCCCGGCGCTGGATGGGTTTTGGCGGGGTTTTGAGAGGACTATGTCCAAGGTGGTGAATGCCCGGGTCAAGCCGAGCTGGGTATTAGCATTATTTGGGGTATCGGACGAGCCGGGAGTGCAGGAGCCGAAAGAGGCCGGAAATCTGGCCTTTGTGTCCCTGGTAGCCCGGCGGAGGATCCTGCTAAGGTGGAGAGATCCAAAGCCCCCGAGCTTAGAAGCTTGGATCAATGACATGGCAGGGTTCATTAAGGTGGAGAGGATAAAGTTTGCCTTGCGAGGGTCTGTGCAGGGGTTCTCCAGGCGGAAAGCTAGGTGGAGATCGAAACAGGTGCAACCGGGGGTGGGGGGGGGGGGGGGGGGGGGGGGGGAGGTTTGGTTTATGTTTTTGTTAAAAGGGGGTGTTTCCCCTACTTTTGTATTTATTTGTTAAATGGGGTTAATGTATCTTTGTTTGATTTCCTATGTACAATTTTGTTTTTCTTTCTTTCCGGAGTGTTTGGTTGAAAATTGTTGAAAATTATGAATAAACATATTTTAAAAAATAAAAAAAAAATGATTTTTTTATCAGAACTGGGAAAAGTTGGAGATTTAATAGGTTTTGAGTAAGGTGTGAGTGGGACAAGTACAAAAAAAAGGTCTGTGATAGGGTGGAAGACGGGAGAGATTGAATGATGGGGCTTGTGCTACAGGGCCAAACCTTCATTTTCTTTCACATAAATCCTGGAATGTAACATTGTATCACTAATGTTTCCTTAAATAATGCTTCCCCTTGGTTACAGTGTCTGACTGATAAACTGCAATCTAATCTCATGCCATAGCGTTCTGAGCAAAGGGGCCTGAGATAACTCAATTTACACTTTGTCCTATCCACAACAGCAGGATGGTCAACCCCACTTGACGTGTGGTATTTGTATAGTTATTGTGGTGGGGTAGATAAGAGGACCAGGAGACTATGGCCCATAACTTCCTGGATCCCCAGTGTTGCACTTCGGGAGTACCCCAATGATGCGTAGGGGAATCCCTTTGGGAAGATCCCATATAAGAGTTTACCCAGTAATTGCCCAGAAGCGCTAACTTCCTCTGGATAATTGCGCTGGGCTGGGAAACTACCGACAGAAGCGATTTAAATTGATAACTTCGAAGGGTTCTGCCAATTTTACCCTGATAGTTGCTCGAAAAGAGTTAGAAGAAAAATAATCACTTCTAACTCCAGAGTAACCCCTTAAAAAACCAAGACCCAGCCTTGCACGGGACACCTCGCACACACATGACCTGCCGGTGGATCCCTCACACCACCTCCAGTCCTTCTGCCGTCCAGCCCGATACACCCTTCCGAGTCTGACCCCACCACCATCACCCACCTGGTATGACCCCCCCCCTAACCCACGTAGGACACCCCCCCAGGCAAACCTCCACTTCCCAGTCTGTCCCCTCTCCTGGACTGACCTCCCCTCCATTCCAATGGCTCCCTTCCACCCTCCTCCCCTCAGTCCGACCCCCACATCCACCCCCCATTCCAGTCCGACCCTCACCCCCCCCCCCACCCCCACCCCCTCCGGTCCGACATCCCCCCTTCCTCTGGTCTGACCCCACCCATCCTCTGGCCTGAGCCAAGCCCCTGCGGTTTGGCATTTCCCCACTTCCCCACCATTCTGACACCCCCCCCATTCCTCTGGTCCGAACCACTGCCCCCCCACCTCCAGTCTGACCATCCCCCTTAATCCCCTCTGGTCTGATCCGACCTCCCCACCCTCGTCTGACCCTTCACCACTGTCTGAGTCCTCACCCCCGTCCGACTCCCCCCCCCCCCCCCCCATCCACCATCCATCGGCCTGCCGAATCCCTGTCCAACCCCTTCCCCCACAATGTCCAAACCCCCCCACCCCATCCAGCAACCCCCCCCCCCTCCTGTCCGACACCCACCTCTAGGTCGAAGCCCTACTTCTCTTGGTCTGACACGATACCCCCATGTTCTCTGAACCAGTGTTTTTCAAACTATTTGCCCGGGATCCATTTTAACCAACCAGCCTTCCTTCGGGAATCAGGCCGGCTGACCTTCGCAACCCAAGCCGGCCGACCTTCATGACCCACGCCAGCTGGCCTTCACGACCCATGCTGCCCGAGCTTCAGGGCCCATCATTTTTGCTTACCTTTAATGCACCTGCTTGGTCCTCATGATTTCATTGCTTTGTCATTTAATGTTACATTTCTGCTGAGGACTTAAGCTGATGATTTAAGTTCTCACTGCACCTGTTGAATAAAATCAAGGTTTGTCCGCGAACTCGCCATGTTTAGCCTTCAAATGCCTTTGAAGTTTTGAGGGTTTTAATCTTTCATTTGCCAGTACTTCCCTGCATATAACACACATGGGCTTTGCATCCTGATTTGCATTGGCACAATTAATAAAGCCATACCGTAAAACATCATCTTCATACTGCTTTGTTCCTGAATTCAGCTTCTTCTTAATGGGCTGTTCACCAGAAGCCCTGGAGCTCACACCAGCACTGCTTTGTCCTGCCGTGGACTCTCCTGTGCAGCTCTCTCCAGCAGATGTAGTTGTGAGATCCTCGTCTTTTTATGTCTCTGACCCTCTCTTCCTTATTACAAAACAATCCATTCTAAATTCTTCAGTCCTGTTGCTTGCTTGCTGCTAACAAAATGGAGGAATCTCTCTTCAGCACAGGGCACGTGACATCAATGTTACCGTACATACTCCGTGGTGAACTGCGCACAGTGAAGCAGAAGGCAGTAGTGGCTGGTGGATCATTCCCAATCCATTGTCATTTGTTGAATGTTGCTTCGGCACTCTCTTCAAGGGCTGTAACAATCTTTGATCCTCCTCAGTTAGGGACGGATAAAAGCTGATCCTCCCGTGTTCCCATCTTTCATGCTTCTACTTGAGCAGTGTAACAGCTGTTACTTCCTGATACTGTACACTATTTGACCTCAATCTAAACGTCAAGTGAACCGATGCTTTGGTGATGACGGCTGCTGCATGTTATGAAGTGCTGACTTCTACTGTCTTCCTATTCCCAAATTGAGCTTCAAACGTGGAAAAGGATGCACATGGGTTGCAATGATACCTTGTGAGAACGCTTTAGATTTATATTCCAGCAGTTACACAGAATCATCCTGCTCCAAGTGCTTTAGTATCTGTGACTAAGGAACTGACTAAGAACAAAGGCATAGATTTTTTAGTACAAACCCTGAACTGGGCCAGACTATTCTTGGAACATAGCAACAACAAGAGTCTACTTAACCCATGTGCTGCTATTCAATGTCTCTTTTTCTTAGGCAGTCACTCTGAAGTATGACTTGCTTCCACACTGAAAGTGGGTCCTCGGGTGGCCGAAGAGCTCAATGTGTGACAGGTCTCAGGTAGGGCAGATGGTGGTTGCAGGAGCGTGGGGGCGGGTGCCTGGGTTGTCACGTGCTCCTTTCGCTGTTGATGCTTGGCTCCAGCAAGCACTTGGCAATGAGGCTTGAGGTGTTCAGCTCCTTCCCAAATGCTTTTCCTCCACTTCACGTGGTCTTGGGCCGGGATTACCAGGTGTTGGTGGCGATTTAACACTTTTTCAAGGAGACCCAGGGGGATGTCCTTGAGGCGTTTCCTCTGCCCTCATGGGGCTCTCTTGCTATGTCGAAGTTCCGAGTAGTTTCAGCATGCGGATGATGTAGCCCACCCAGCGGAGCTGATCAAGCGTGGCCAATGCTTCAATGCTGGGGATGTTAACCTGAGCGAGAACACAATGCGCTAGTCAATGGAACTGGCTGATCCACAAAACTAACTCAACATCTTTTGCTTCCTTAATACCTTTGGCTAACAGATCTATCAATTTCAGATTCAAAACTTATAATTGATCTCACATCAACATCTGTCCGCAGGTAGAGCAGCACGTTGGTTAGCACTGCTGCCTCAGGGCGCCGAGAATCCAGGTTCGATCCCGGCTCTGGGTCTCTGTCCGTGTGGAGTGTGCACATTCTCCCTATGTCTGCGTGGGTCTCACCCCCCACAACCCAAAGATGTGCAGGTTAGGTGGATTGGCCACCCTAAATTGCCTCTTAATTGGAAAAAAAATTAATTGGGTACTTAAATTTTTTTTTTTAAATCTGTCTGCGGAAGAGAGTTCCAAACTTCTACCACCCTTTGTGAGCAAAAGTGTTTCCTAGCTTAGCTCCCGAAAGGTCTGTCTGTAATCTTTAAACTATGCCTCCAAATCTTAGACACTCCAAACAGCGGAAATCATTTCTCCCAATATATCACAGCACTTCCCCCTTAATGGCTTGAAAACTTCATTCAAATCATTCCAAACCTCCTAAATTCCAGGGCATACAATTATGGCTTGTATAATCTTTCCTTGTAATTTAAATACTTGGAGTCCAGGTATCTTTTTGGTAGAAGTAGGCTGTATTTTTCCATCCCGATGCTGGCAGTGACCAATCTACCAAGTATCCCATACAGCTACAGTTCGTGAAGGGGTAACATAAGCAGGCAGGGAAAGGATTTGGGATTGTGCCCCATCTCCTACCCATCAAAAACTCAGCTGTAAGTTGGGGTAGTCACACAATACAACTGGCTACAGTAAGAACGCATTTCCTGTCATTTACACCCCTTGTAAAGCTGTGCAACAGAAATGGTGGCATGTCCCTTGTATCCAGGTCTCGGAGGGGTTTAAATTTTAAAAGACTAATCTCAGCAATGCAGGCAATCCACAGAGCAATTTATCCCATTTTGTTCCAATTGATGGAAACAACAGTGATTTTTTTTGACTTCTCAATGGTTCCCAAACTCACTTATGCTGTTCCAACAATAATCCTTCCCTTCTTCTTCTCTGTTGCTTAAATATTATTGCCCTGACTCAGGGGTTAGGGGTGCAGCCACAGCTGGATGGAACCTCTGCTCTTCCCAAGATGGGCAGCACGGTAGCATTGTGGATAGCACAATTGCTTCACAGCTCCAGGGTCCCAGGTTCGATTCCGGCTTGGGTCACTGTCTGTGCGGAGTCTGCACATCCTCCCCGTTTGTGCGTGGGTTTCCTCCGGGTGCTCCGGTTTCCTCCCACAGTCCAAAGATGTGCAGGTTAGGTGGATTGGCCATGCTAAATTGCCCTTAGTGTCCAAAATTGCCCATAGTGTTGGGTGGGGTTGCTGGGTTATGGGATAGAGTGGAGGTGTGGACCTTGGGTAGGTTGCTCTTTCCATGAGCCGGTGCAGGCTCAATGGGCCGAATGGCCTCCTTCTGCACTGTAAATTCTATGAAAGATCCTTGCCTCGAGAAGACTTCCCCAGGAACATCCAGGCTAGTTTTTTCCTGTCTAAACCAAGCAGAAGTGACATTCAAAATATACTTGAGAGTTGAAACTTGTTTACCATAAACAATGATCATTCGGCAATGCACATGCACAGAGCATGGCTTTGATATTTAAGTAACAATAATTCGATAATATATCTGCCATAATGTAAATTAGTTTGTCTTCAATATTTGCAGAATCGTTTTTGATTAATTTAATTTTTGTCTATTTTGAACCATATTTAATGACGAAGGTTGGGAGCGAGGAGGACGAGCTGTTACACTCTCAGCTCTAAAACAATCAGCAGAGAAATAAACAGAACAACATTGCCGGCACTATCAGAAACAGAAACCCTTAGTGCTATCAGCCTTTACAGCCTTTCCTTCGACACCACCTTACAAACCCACATCCTCTACAAACAAAGACCAGAATCTGCAAGTTCCCCTCCAAGACACACACCATTCTGACTTGGGACTATGTCCTCGTTTCTTCATTGTTGCTGGGTTAAAAAGCTGTACCTCCCTTCCAAACAGCAGTGTGGGTGTACCTGCACCACACGGACTGCAGTGGGTCAAGATTGCAGCTCGCCACCACCTTCTTAAGGGCAATGAGGGATGGGCAATAAATGTTGGCCGAGCCAGCGAAGCTCACATCCCGTGAATGAAAAGCCAGATAGTAATTTGGAGGTTGTCTGCGGACAATCAGACAATGCTAGTGACCGTATTAAAGAGAGGAAATGAGAGAAAGAGTGGAGAGAAAGAATGGATTGAGAGAGGAAAGAGAGGAAATGACAGAGACCAGGCGAGGCAATGGCAGAAAGAGAGAGATGAAAACAGACTGAGCAAGAGGGGTTGAGGGAGAGACAGAATGATCAGATAATAAGAGAAAAAACAGTGGGTGCGATTCTCCGGAAAGATTTCTAAGTGTGGTAGCGAGCGGGATCTATCACCAGTTCCCCGGTGTGGCCGGCAACACAAAACAACATTAATTGGTCCACTTAACGGGGTCCCATGGGGCTTCACGCTGCAAATGAAGGCTCGCCAGCTGATTTGCTGGGACCATGCTCACAAGCCCCCCCCCCCCCCCCCCCCCCCCCCCCGCTGACAAGGTCAAGCAGCACTTGCACAGCCAAACCCATTCAGCTCGCAGCCATGGCCCCAAAGTTTGGAGATGCGGTTGCTGAGAGACGTGGGGGTTGGGTGTGACCCGGGGGCACCCTCGTGGTACTTACCCTGGCAGCCCTCGTGAGGTCGTGGAGCTTCTTCCTACACTGCTCCCCGGAGCGGGGGGTGTGATCCACAGCACTGACTGCGGTGCCAACCTCACACCAGCCACGCCTCACCATGCTTGACGGTTGGCGATGCCCGCGTCTTGGGCAGAGGATGGCCCTGCGTTGCTCCACCTCATCAAGCAGGGTGTCCAGGTCCGTGTCGCGGAACCTCGGTGCGGCTCGTCGGGGTTCAGCCATCTCGTCGTCTTGGGTTCTGTGCGCGGATCTCGCCCTTTAAATGACGGTGCGCGGCATCAGTTGGGCGTCACACGATGGTGGCGCTACTTTTGCGCCATGCCCCCCACGTTCCTCGGGCTGCTAGTCCATTTTCGGGCCCTGAATCGCTCATGATCGCGGCCGTTTGGCGCCGTCGTGAAACTCGACGGCCTTCACAAAGGTGCGGTGACTCTGCCGCAATATCGGAGAATCCCGCCCCCTGTTTCTGATTTTTAAATAATTCTCAAAATCAGGAATATAGGTCTTTTTGTGATCTTTCCGAGCAACAATTGTTACTTTTAATCGAATCCCAGCAGAGTCGCCAATTATGCTGTACCTTCTGAACCACAGTGTCTATTTAACTCGTATACAATGGACAAATGGCTACACAAGTTGCTTAATACAATAATAGTTTATTAATACACACACAAGGTTAATACTAATCAATCACACACACATGCATGTTGGACTCTAAACTGATACACTAAAACAACCTTAACTTAACTTCCAGGTGACCGGCAAATACAATGCAGATATGGCCTTATCTGTAATCTTGTAGTCTGGCAGTGATGGAGTTCTTGTTGCTGAGTCATCAGTTCTGGACCCTCTGTGGATGGTCTCCCTCTTGGCTGGTGAAAGGTTTACCGTTGTTGTCGGCTGTCGAAGCTGTAGTCGAGACGGCTGCTGTCGAGAGAGCGAATGGTGGCTGCGCAGCACTTTTTATCCCTGGGGTTTTCACCCTGTTTTGGGCGGTCCCAGGTGAAGGTCCAATGGATCGATCAGGTCTCGATCACCCTGATTGATCTTATTCAATTGGGGGCGAACACGTTGATGGCTGGGCGGGTCTCGGTCGGCCATAGCCATTAGTGTCCGAGGCATGTAGGCCTTCCCAAATAAGGAAAGCAGGTGCACTGAGTCTGCTGCTTATTGTCAGTTTCTACCTGGAGCCCATTGTCCCAGGATGGCCTTTTAATAGCCTTTTTCCTGTGCTAGTTCCTGCTTAGGTGTGAGCTGCCGCTTTGTATATTTGCAGGCAGCAGCCTATCTGTGATCAGGCTTGGCCAAATATCCCATCGATCTCTGCGGGTAGCCATTTTAGATGGCCACAGAAGGAACAGATGTTCCCCCCCCCCGAGCCAGACAGGATCTACCAAATGCTCCAGTTGAGGCCACGGGCTAATGAGCCACCACGGGTGGTGATGGTGTGTTTCCACAGCTACCAGACGAAAGAGCCGGTCCTGAAAAGTGCCAAAGCCAATCATGAGGTGAGGTGGAGTGGCAGAGGCATCCTGATGTGCAGGTTAGGTGGATTGGCCATGCTAAATTGCCCCTTAGTGTCAAAATTGGTTAGGTGGGGTTACTGGGTTATGGGGATAGAGTGTGGCGTGGGCTTAAGTAGGATGCACTTTCCAAGGGCTGGTGCAGACTCGATTGGCTGAATGGGGTCTTCTGCATTGTAAATTCTATGATTTATCAGGATGTCGAGGCAGAGCTTGCAAAGAGGCGTGTGGCCTTTAATAAGGTGAAGTCGGCACTGTGTAAGAGCGGTGTGTGTTTTTCTGTTGTGTATCCGGCGAGACTGAGAGTCACGCATAACTCCAAGGATCACCCTTGTTTGAGATGGCGGAGGAAGCGAAGGCTTTCATTAAAGCACAAAGACTTGGACTGAATTGAGTCGAATAAGAAGTCTTGCAACACCAGGTTAAAGTCCAACAAGGGGCGTGGGGGGGGGGGGGGGGGGGGGGGGATCTCTGTCTTGTTTCTTTATTGGGTGTGGGCACTAGCAGGGGGGGAGGGGTACCTCACGAGCAGACAGAGTTAAGCTAGTGAATGGGAATGAGGTGGGGGGGGGGGGGGGGGCGGGGGGGGGGGAGAGGCTTCAACCTATTTGACCGGTTGGACCCATAATGAGACTAGAAGGTGTGACTGGTGGGGATGGGGTTGGGGGTGGTGAGTAGAGAGTATTGTTTGATGGGAGAGGAAGGGGGAGGGTAGATTTCTGACTTTGACCAGGGTTTTTTCTTTGTCTCATCGTATGGGTGGGGCTGGTGGCCATCTTGGGTGGGCCCCGGTGTTGGGAACTTGGAAGCAAGAGGGGATAATCCCTCGCAGTGGAAATGATTGACCTAAGGGGGAGGGGTGTGAGAGACGCCCAATCAGACGAGTCATGGTTGGGGGGAGCTCAGTGAAACGAGTGAGAGTTTTCTCTCATTAGAAGAATTTAAGGGCTGATGTGGTGCTTCAGCAGGGGACCCGACTAGGCTTCGTAAGGCCTGGGTGAGCAAGGTATTCCACACGGACGTTGATAGTCGGGCCCGAAGGGTGGCAATCTTAATCAATAAAAGGTAGTGAATGTGTTCGCCCCAAATTGGGACAATGTAACATGAGGAGACTTTTTGCCCCAATACTGGACTTTGACACGCACCAGTTGATCTTTGGGGGGGAGACTTAACTGTGTTTTAAATCTGAAACTAGACAGCTCTAAGCCAAAGTCTTTGTCACCTTTGAGGGTAGCAAAGATACTGTTGGCGTCCATGAAGGAGATGGGGGGGGGGGAGGGGGTGGGGGGGGGGTGGGGCGCAGATCAGTAGTGGTTTATTCTCCCTGGGGGTAAGGAATTCACTTTTTCCTCCTCAGTATCTAAAGTATATTCACGGATTGACTTTTTTATGATGGCAAAGTCTCTTCTGCCTGGGGTGAGGAAAGCTGAATACTCTGCGTTAGTCATCTCAGACCATGCTCCACATTTGGTAGATTTGATGTTAGATATAGGTCCGGTCCAGCGATATGGGGGTTATGGGCAGACTTGGGGTTAGGTGGACGGATATTGAAGGCAATAGATGGGTATATGAGGTTTAATGGGAAATGGTTGGTTTCATTCTTGGTTTTGTGGGAGGCCCTGAGAGCAGTAATTAGAAGGGAGATAATTTTGCACAAAGCGCATATGGATCGGGAGGCGAGGGAGGAATGCCAAAAGTTGGTAGATGATATCTTGGATGTAGACTGCAGGTGGTTGAGTGACCCAACCCCAGTGCTCCTGGCTAGCAGGAAGAAGCTGCAGATGCAGTTTGATCTGTTGTCTACAGACAAGGTGGTACGATAGTTGCAGTGTTGGAGGGGGGTTATGCATGAGTATGGGGAGAAGGCTAGTCATCTCTTTGCTTGCCAGTTGAGGCGGCAGGCAGCCTCCCGAGAGATTATTCAGGTCAGAAACGCGGTGGTAGGCTGGTGTCTGCGCTGGACAAAGTTAATGAGGTGTTTGAAGCATTCCTTTAGAGGTCGGAGCCATTGGTGGGGAGGGGGGGGGGGGGGGTGTCCTTCCTCTGTCAGAGGGGCCGAATCCAGAGGTAATTGTTGCATTTGACAGTGTAGAATGGAGGTATCTTCTTGCAGTCTTGGAGATGTTTGGGTTGGGGCCCAAGTTTGTGGCTTGGATAAGACAGTTGTACAAGGTCCCAACAGCTAGTGTCCGCTCAAATAACATGAGCTCAGAGGATTTCCCATTAAATAGGGGAACAAAACCAAGGGAGAAACCGATCCATTCCCATTAAACCCCACATACCCGACTATTGCCCTCAATATCCATCCACATAACCCCAAGTCTGCCAATAATCCCATGCTCCATGTCTCTCCTCTTATTTGCATTGGCAATAGAGTTTTTGAGCTATCACCATGAGGGCTTTGGAAAGTGGGGGGAATAGTGAGGCGAGGGGTGGAGCATAGGGTATCTCTGTACGCTGATGATCCCTTACTGTATGTGATGGACCCGATCCACACCATGGGCGATATAATGGAGCTGCTGAGGTGATTTGGGTCTTTTTCAGGGTACAAGCTAAACTTGAAAAAAAAGTGAGTGCATCTCAATTATTCCCTCGGGGGGGAGGGGTCAATCTGGGGTTTTCCGGTTGCCTTTCCAGGAGGTTTGTTCCAGCTGTAGGTATCTGGGGTTCAGGTGGCCCGGTATCTCCATAAACTGAACTATACGAGCTTGGTGGGCAGGGTCAGGACCGATCTGCAGAGGTGGGACAATCTTCCCCTTTCCTCTGTCTTTGGCGGGTGGGGTTCAGTCCATCAAGTTGAATATTTTGCCAAGATATTTGTTTTTGTTACAATGTTTGGCAGTCTTTCACCCTAAATCCTTTTTTGGCAGAGTCAAAGAGTTGATTACGTCCTTTATTAGGTAAGACCGTGAGGAATCGGAGGACAGTCCTCCAGTACAATAGACAGACAGAAGGCTTGGTGTTGCCAAACCTGATATTTCATTACTGTACAGCTAATGCAGAAAGGGTGTTGGGTTGGTGTAGTGATCCGGGATCTACATGTGTACAGATGGAATCAAAGTCATGTAGAGGAACTGGTGGCTTCACTCCCGTTCTCACTGGGCAAGATATTCAGCAAATCCAGTGATTGTTTCCACTTTGATGATTTGGAGACAATTTCAACAGCATTTTAAATTGGGGAAGTATCGAAGCTAACTCCGATCTGGGCAAATCATCTGATCGAGCCTGAGAGATGGTCACTTTTCGTGGGTGGGAGCGAAAAGGGTTGGAGAGAATGGGGGATGTGTTCCTGGAGGGGCAGTTTGCCAGTTTAGAGAAACTGTCGAAGAAGTTTCGGCTCTCGCAATCTTACTCAGATACTTGCAAGTTCGCAACTTTGCGAAACAGATTTTCCCGACATTCCCTTGGTGCTGCCAGCCTTTCTAATGAAGAGGGTTATTTCACTCGCAAGGTCGGAGAAAGGGAGCATTTCAGATATTTATGGTTAGATCATGTCGGAGGATTCAGTATTGGTGGATGGCTTTAAGGTCATGTGGGAGGAAGAGTTGGGGCCCATTCTAGATGACGAGGTATGAAGCGAGGCCCTGCAGAGGGTGAACTCCACATCAGCGTGCGTGACGTTTGGCTTAATCCAACTCAAAGTAGTGTATAGGTCCAGAATGAGTCGGTTCCTTGCAGGGGTGGAGGACAGGTGCGAGCGCTTGTGCTACTGGGCAGTGTCCCTGCCTCTGGGCAAGAAACTCTGGATTCAAGTCACACATCAGGACTTGATGACCATGGAAAGTGTGTGCATAAGGTGGCCAAACAGCTTGATTGTCAGCCTGTAAATCCTTCCAATATGCTTGATAGCAGGTGGTAAAGAACGGGAGAGGTTTCTGGTCAGCAGAAAGCAATGGCAAATCACTGCAGTACCTTGTCAAGTATAATCATGGACCAATCCAACAGAGATCCATGGGTGCCAATGCCCTCTTCGAGTACACCTGAAGGAGGAGGAATTATGCTGAATGCTAACACTGCTTTGCCAAAGCCCACCACAAAATCTGAGCCTTTATTGTTGCTACTCATACATTTTTCCTTGCTCCTTCATATTTTCAGAACTATGTGGAAAAATGCTACCACGGAGCCTCTGATTATCATTGCATCTTTGCTAATTTCAGATTGACTGTTGAGTTGAGCCAGAACCCTACATGGGAAAACTCCTAGCTTTGGAGCTGAAAGTTCAAAGGAGTGCAATTTAACTAAATAGGAAGAAGGTTCCTATTGGGAGCGTGTTTAGCCACGTGTTTCCCTCTGAGAAACACAAGGCTATAAAACACGGCTTGCGTTTGATAAAGGGCTTCAACAGAGAATGCCTGGCCGAGACCGCACATAGTTCCGTTCTGTACACTGAGCAGCTCCAATTATTAGAACTCCTCAGTGTAGCGAGAGTTTGGGATGCCATTTTTAAATGCCATCCCGATCTCCAAGGCCCTCAGCGCGACCCACCAACCCACAGGGGCCCCTTACTCAATCGTACCCATACAAAAAATGCCAACCTGGCACTGCCCCTGCTAGCTGGCAGTGCCATTTGGGCACCTTGGCAGTGCCAGGTTGCCACATAGATGGCACTGCCAGGGTGCCCAACTGGCACCAGCTGTACCAGGGGGCCACCCTGCCCAAAGGGCATGCACCTAGGGGCCTCCAATCTCCTCAGAGATACCTATGCATGCCGTTCAACCTGCTCCCTGTTTGTGGAGACCAATACTGAACAGCACTCGCTTGAGATCTCCAAGGCAAAGGAGATAAAGGCCACGCCTCGGGTACCTCCGGAATCTGCACATTAAAGTGAGGACTAGCTGTCTCTCTTTAATATGTGGATTTGCTAAAAAGTGATCCCGCCCACCATGGGCGGGATTCACATCACAATGTCTTACTAGATCGCATTAGATCTTGGTAAGAAGTCTTACAACACCAGGTTAAAGTCCAACAGGTTTGTTTCGATGTCACTAGCTTTCGGAGCGCTGCTTCTTGAGGAAGGTGCAGCGCTCCGAAAGCTAGTGACATCGAAACAAACCTGTTGGACTTTAACCTGGTGTTGTAAGACTTCTTACTGTGCTCACCCCAGTCCAACGCCGGCATCTCCACATCATGGCATTAGATCTTGTGAGGCGTTGAGAGCTGGGTAGATCCCGGGAGCGATGTCTCCCAGTTTCTATTGGTAATGCTGTGCCGTGGCGTGCAGCTATACGGGCGCAGCGTGGCCATGAAATCACATCCAAGGTCTACAAAGAATCATCCGAGGCCTTTTTTCAGATTTATCCCACACCTTACCTCAAACACAGTTATCAATCAAACTCAGTGTCCCCAAAGAACCCCAATGATGTCAATTATATGGATTATTTGCACCTTTCACTTGTGTATCGGTGTGATATAACCAGCAAATACATGATCAAGTGCAAATACATGTGATTGGTAACAGTCAGTTGTTGCATTTACATTTTTTGTCTCTTTGACAACATATTACAGTCCTTGTGCAGTCTTTGAGTCCAGGAAAGCTGTCTACTGTGTTTAAATACTGTTCACTTTACTGTTAATCCACCAAATTAAATAATGGTGATTGATTTATCTTATTTGAACATGGTTTGAATTTCCAATTGCAACCAAAAAGACTTCAGAGCTTTAGCGCTATTTTGGATCTTCTGAGTGATACATTTTAACTTTGGGAGTTTGTGGCAATGGAGACATTTGGAGAGTCAAAAATTAAAGATGTTTAGAAGGTTGCAGCCTGATTTAGGAGTACAGTTGATTATATTACATGTTATGTCTCTGTATCATATGCGCTGTTTCAATCAGTTCTCTGGCTTTGCCTTCAGCAGAAATCACACTGGAGCACTCAATATTGGACCTTAACCAAATCCAATCAGAATAAATGATGTGGAGATGCCGGCGTTGGACTGGGGTGAGCACAGTACAAAGTCTTACAACACCAGGTTAAAGTCCAACAGGTTTGTTTCGATGTCACTAGCTTTCAGAGCGCTGCTTCTTCCTCAGGTGAAGAAGGAGGAAGGAGCAGCGCTCTGAAAGCTAGTGACATCGAAACAAACCTGTTGGACTTTAACCTGGTGTTGTAAGACTTTGTACTGTAATCAGAATAAACACTGTGTTGCAACATTTCAGTAAAGAGACAGGGTGACCGACTAAAGTGGCCAACAAGCACTTCACAATAAAACTGACTGCCCGTTCCAGCCTCCCCGAACAGGCGCCGGAATGTGGTGACTAGGGGCTTTTCACAGTAACTTCATGGAACCCTATTTGTGACAATAAGTGATTATTATTATTAATATATGACTGATAAGAACAGAATAGGAACAGGACCGGGCCATATGGCTCCTACAGCCTGATGCCCCATTCAATAAAATTATAGCCAATCTTCAACTTGACTTTCTTGCCCAATCCCCATATCCCTCAATTGCCGTAGGATCAAATAGTCAATCCATAATCCAATTTATGTGCTCAACACCTGAGAATTCAGAGCCCTCTGGGTGGGGATTCGAAAGATTCACAATCCTCCAGGAAATGTCCCAACATTCCAATCCTTAGTGGCCAACCTCTTATCGAAAAACTATACACCCCTTGTTCTAAACTCTTCACACCTACTACATCCTCAGCATCTATTGTGTTAAACCCTCCCACAATCAATGAGATCACCTCTCATTCTTCTAAATTCCAAAGACTATGAGCCCATTCTACCCGATCCCTCCTCATAAACCAACCGACCTTCTCAATCTTTGATGACATGACAGAAGTATTATGTCAATAATTGTCTCAACTATCCACAACACTGGCTTCCTTCCCACCTACTTTATCCCACCGGCCTCTCCCTTCATTTTCTATTCAAATGCTCAACATAGTTTTCGTGCTCGACAAACAGCAGTGATGGTCATCATGATATCGTCCCCATTCTGTCTCAATTGCATCTAGGTCAGCTCTAGAAATGTTCAATTCCAGGTCTTCTTTTGCACCAACATTGTACAGGCGTCAGCAAACCCCTACTGCGTGGGACACAGATGGCTCCAAGTGTGTGGGACACAGATGGCTCCAAGTGTACTGCACAATGTCCCAATGTTGCACTCCAAGTTCCTTTGAGATGCAGGCCAACAACATTAAGCCTCACTGATTCTTCTTTATAGGCAGGGCAAATTATACTTGGGGAGACCAAATTCGAGCAGTTAACTTGTGGGTGGGCTTAGGAGGTGCCACAGGGAATTAAAAGTAAGCGGACATTGGAACCCCACCCCCAGAAACTTTAGTGAACTGAACCTGTTTACCAATGAGGCATTGACTGATTTCTGATATTGAAGTTTTGGGGTGAGAGGAAACTGCTCCCCTCTGTCTAACTCGCTGCAGAGCAGGAGTTGCACTCAGTTTAAAATGGAGCAGACACTCCGCCCTCAGCCTGCACGTACGGGGCTGCACGTCTTTCCGCACCGCCAGGCTGCAACTCTTCCCGGAGCCTGTTTCTCAGCCGCTCCCCGGCCTTGCCCATCCAGCAGCAGGGGGAGGAGAGTCGGTGCTGGCTGGTGGGCGCTGAATGCGGGCTCCGTGATCGGGACAAGCTGCCGGGTGGGCAAGGAGCCCAGGATGGAGCAGGCGGCCACTGCCCTGTCCGAGGCGGACATTGAGCGGCGCTCCATGGCTGAGGAGGACCCGAACGGGAACGAGCACGGAGCCGGCGCTAGGAGCAGCACCGTGCCGCGCTGGGGACCGCAGCACGCGGGGGCCAGGGAGCTGGCACAGCTTTACTCGCCAGGTAAGCAGGGAGGCAACCCCGGGGGCCAGCCCACCTGCCTGGGCCACAGCCACTGAGGGGCATAGACCAGAGCCCGGGGGGCGCGCGCGCGCACACACACACAGCCAGGGGGGTGGCCACATCACAACATCTCCAGGTTTGAGCCTGGCTCCCACACATGACATTATATATGTATAGCTGGGAAAGCCTGGCTAACTCCAGAACAGTGCAGCAAACACCATTACAACAGGTAGTCTCTGCAAGTTTACAGCATTTGGTCCATTCGGTCCTGCTGTCCCCCAGATCAAACCATAACTAACCCCAGTGCCCCCTTCTTCACTCAAAGCCTTGTACTTCCCTCTGTTCAGATACTTCCTTTTTCTTTGAAAAAGATGCAGCGGTGCCTGTTCCAGTGCTTTCCATCTGCCAGGGCATTTGTATCCCAACTATATATAGACAATAACTTTAGTATCCCGATCTCTCCTGGATTTTTGTTTAGAGTTATTCCAACATGCAATGTTGACAGTTCTCTGGTATTGTGTGTGTTGGTGGTAGTGCTCTGGCCTTTGAGTCAGAAGTTTGTGGGATCATAGAAACATAGAAAATAGGAGCAGAAGGAGGTCATTTGGCCCTTCGAGCCTGTTCCGCCATTAAATATGATCATGGCTGATCATCGATTTCAACACCATACTCCCACACTCTTCTACCATTACCCCTTAACGCCTTTAGAGTCTAGAAACCTATCTACTTCCTCCTCAAGTATATTCAGCGGCTTGGCCTGCACAGTCTTCTGTGGTAGAGAATTCCACACTCTGAGTGAAGACGTTTCTCCTCATGTCAGTCATAGAGTTTTACAGCCCATTGAGTCCTAAATGGCCTAGCCTGATACTGTGACCCCTTGTTCTAGAGGCCCCCCAGCCAGAGGAAACAACATCTCTGCATCCAGACTGATGAGCCCTATCAGAATTTAATACGTTTCAATTAGATCCCCTCTCATTCTTGTAAACTCCAGTGAATGCAGCCCAGTCAACCTAGTCTCTCCTTGTTCTCCTTGTACAACAATGCTGCCACCCCAGGAATCAGTCTGGTGAATCTTCGCTGCGCTCCCTCAATGGCAAAGGTGCTATAGAAATGCAAGATGCTGTTGTTGGAATCAAAGAAGTTACTTGCCCAAACTGTCCCATTAATGTTGATGAATTGCATTATAAGAATCCATTTTCTGTCACCAACAGGAGTTTTTAAAAAAAAGAAATAATTACATTTATTTGGTACATTTTACAACATCCATTTGCCTTTCTTATTACCTGCTGCACCTGCATACCAATTGTCTGTGATTCATGCACGAGGACACCCAGATCCCTCTGCACTGAAGCACTCTGACGTTTCTCTCCATTGAGATAATAAGTTGCCTTTCGATTTTTCTGACCAAAATATATTAATACATATATATTAATACATTAAACTTCATCTGCCAATTTTGGCCCATGCCTAACCTATCTATATCCATTTGTAAATTTCCTATTTCCTCATTGCAACTTACTCTCCCATCCATTTTAGTGTCAAATGCGATTTTGGCTTAGTACCTTCTATCTCTGCATTCAAGTCATTAATATCTATTGTAAATAGTCCCCACTAGTTACATCTTGTCAACCAGAAAAAGACCCACTTATCCTCACTCTCTGCCTTCTGCCAGGTAGCCAGTCATCTATCCGCGATAATAAATTACCACTAACCCCGTATGATCTTACCTTGTGTACTAACATTTTGTGCTGCACCTTATCAAATTCATTCTGGAAGTCCAGATATGCTACATCTACAGGAATGCCCATTATTTTCTTTCCAATTAAGGAGGAAATTAATGTGGCTAATCCACCTACCCTGCACATCTTTGGGTTGTGTGGGTGAGACCCACGCAGACACGGGGAGACTGTGTAAATTCCACACGGACAATGACCTGAGGCTGGGATTGAACCCGGGTCTTTGGCGCCATGAGGCATCAGTGCTAACCTACTATACTCTTTGTACACCTATGACTATGTGGCCAAATTCCCCTCCAACTCGATTTTCAAATTTGCTGATGACACCACAGTAGTGAGTCGGATTTCAAACAATGACGAGAGAGTATAGGAATGAGATCGAGAATCTGGTGAACTGGTGCGACGACAATAACCTCTCCCTCAATGTCAACAAAATGAAGGAGATTGTCATCGACTTCAGGAAGCATAGTAGAGAACATGCCCCCCTCTACATCAATGGGAACGAAGTAGAAAGGATTGAAAGCTTCAAGTTTTTAGGTGTCCAGATCACCAACAACCTGTCCTGGTCCCCCCATGCCGACACTATAGTTAAGAAAGCCCACCAACGATTCTACTTTCTCAGAAGACTAAGGGAATTTGGCATGTCACCTACGACTCTCACCAACTTCTACAGATGCACCATAGAAAGCATTCTTTCTGGTTGTATCACAGCTTGGTATGGTTCCTGCTCTGCCAAGGCCGCAGGAAACTACAAAAGGTTGTGAATGTATCCCAGTCCATCACGCAAACCAGCCTCCCATCCATTGACTCGGTCTACAATTCCCGCTGCCTCAGAAAGGCAGCCAGCATAATTAAGGACCCCACGCACCCCGGACATACTCTCTTCCGCCTTCTTCCGTCAGGAACAAAATACCAAAGTTTGAGGTCACGTACCAACCGATTCAAGAACAGCTTCTTCCCCACTGCCATCAGACTTTTGAATGGACCTACCTCGTATTAAGTTGATCTTATCTCTACACCTTGCTATAACTGTAACCTTATATTCTGCAGTCTCTCCTTCCTTCCCTATGTACGGTATGCATTGTTTGTACAGCATGCAAGAAACAATACATTTCACTGTATACTAATACATGTGACAATAATAAATCAAATCAAAAACCACTGCGCCACTGTCCGGCCACTTTTTCCCTATTGATGATGATCATTCTAAGTTCTTCTCTTTCTATTACCTCTGCATTACCAGTTACTATTGGGATGGTACTAATTTCCTCCACCGTGAAACTGAGGCAAAATATTGATTTAGTGTTTTCGAAGTGTGTGTTCCCCACTATTAACTCCTTGGTCTCATCTGCCAAGGGACCAACATTAATTTTTGGCTACTCTCTTCCCTTTTATTTGTGCAAAGAAGCTTTTGCTATCCTTTTTTATATTTTCTGCTAGTTTACCTTTTGCTCTTTTATTACCTTTTTAATAACCCTTTGTTGATCTTTAAAAGTTTCCCAATCTTCCAGCCTGCCACTGGCCTTTGTAATATGGTATGCCTTTGTTTTTGTCTTTGTTATCTTTAACTTCCTTGTTTAGCCATGGATGTTTATTCCCCCTCATAATCTTTCTTCCTCTCTGGAATATATTTTCATTGGGAGGAATTTAATATCCCCTTAAACAACTGCCACCGCTCATCAACTGTCCCACCTTTTAGTCTTTCTGCCTAGTCCACTAGGGCCAAATCTGTCCTCATGCTGATGTGATGACCCTTGTTTAACTCCGGAACTCAGTGTGGGTCTCCAGTTTCTCACCCTCAAACTGAATTTGAAATTCTATCATTCTATGCTCACTCTTCCCGAGAGGATCCTTAGCTATGAGGTCATTAATTAGTTCCTCCTCATTTCACAATACCAAATCCCTGGTTGGTTCCACAGCATATGGGATGGCACGGTGGCACAGCGGTTCGCACTGCTGCTTCACAGCTCCAGTGTTCAATTCCGACCTCGGGTGACTATCTATGTGGAGTTTACACTTTTACCCCGTGTCTGGTCCGGTTTCCTCCCACAGTCTAAAGATGTGCTGGTTAGGTGGATTGGCTGTGATAAATTGCCCTTGGTGTCCAAAAGGTTAGGTGAGGTTACGGAGATAGGGTGGGGGCATGGGCTTGAGTGGGGTGCTCTTTCTAAGGGCCGGTGCAGACTCGAGGGGCTGAATGGCCTCCTTCTGCATTATAAATTCTATGATGTATGATCTAAATTGCTCCAACAAACAATCTCTAACTCATTCAATGAACTCTCCCTCAAGGCTACCCTTGCCAACTTGATTAATCCAGACTATATGCATATTAAAATCACCCATGATGATTGTCATACCTTTCTTACAAGCCTCCAATATTTCCTGGTTTATACTGTGCCCCACTTTGCAACTACTGTTTGGGGATATATAGATTACTCCCATCAGGGACTTATTTCCTTTGCTATTTCTTATTACTACTCAGACTGATTCCTCGTCTTGATCTCCAGCATCTATATCATTTCTCACAATAACACCAATCCCTTCCATTACCAGAAAAGCTACACCACCTACTTTACCTTTCTGTCTATCCTTCCCAAATACTGATTAATTGCGGATATTGAACTCCCATACGGGGTCTCTTTGTAACCATGTCTCAGTAATCGCCACCAAATCATACATCTTTGCCTCTGTTTGCGCTGTTAACTCATTAATTTTGTTCCGATTGCTTTGTGCATTCAGACACAAAGCCTTTAAGCTTCTTCAATTATCAAATTTCCCTACTCTTGTCTAGCGGCACGGTGGCACAGCCTCACAGCGCCAGGGACCCGGGTTCAATTCTGATCTCCGTTGACTGTGTGGAATTTCTATGTTCTACCCGTGTGCCTGGGTTTATCCAGGAGCTCCGGTTTCCTCCCACAGTCCCAACGATGTGCAGGTCAGGTGGATTGGCCACGACAAATTGACCCATGGTATTTTAAGGTTGGGTGGGGTTACAGGTATAGGGTGGGGCATTGGACCTAGGTACGGTGATCATTCGAAGGGTTGGTGTAGACTTGATGGGCCAAATGGCTTCCTTATGCTAGGGTTTCCATGATTCTTAGTTCAATATTACTTTTGCATATTCTATCCCTTTTTATTTTCTGGTAACAATCCAGCTCGTCATTAACCTGCACTCCTACCTTCTCCTTTAATTTTGATTTTCTAATTTTCCATACAACTGCACCCCCCCCTCCCCCGCCCCCCACTATTTAGTTTAAAGCATTGTTATATATTGTGCAGGGATAATGAATAAAAACAAATTACATCACAAGTTGGTAATCTAGAATATGAGTTTGAACCTATACATATCTCTGTATAGTTTTCCTTCCCTCAGCACAGTGTAAAATGAATTCACTCCTTTGGCATTATTGTAAGGGAATCCCTTTAGGTTGTATTCCCTTCCTATCTTTGGTGTCAAAATACATTGAGACTGGTGGTGGGAAATGGATGAGTGACTTTCTATTTTTGCAGGATACATCCACTTGACTGAAAAGTGGAGGGGTTACAGATACAGGACTCCACAGGGGCGACCTAAAAACACTAAAAATTATTATTTGGAAAACAAATTGTCGTAATAAATAACTAGCTGCTAGGGACACATTTTTGAGTAACACTATAGCCGTCTTCGACTTTGAATCTCTCCATATTGTAGCTAAACTCTATACTTTTCTGAATTGGATTTTTTCAATCTCAAATTATACAATGTTGGGGATCTCTGGTGTACCAAATATCCGAGGCTGACAGAATCTCTGCCACCATAAAAAATATGACTGTATTGTCTGTAATTTTAAAAGCAAGAGCCTGCAAACTTTATCTAATTTCAGAGTCTAAAATTAAAACTGACAATTTTATTTAAATACATAGCCTAAATATAGAGTAAGACAAATACTCCTTGTAATGATTAAATTAGGATTCTTCATCAGGCATGAGAATTGTTTTGCCTTTTCACTAAGATTAGATATCTGGTATTTTAAATATAGTTGAAGATGTCACTAATTACAGGGTTACATCCAATGTTGTCGTTAAATTAATTCCCTGCTCACTGTGGAAGTGAGGCAGCAAAGATCACATTTAATTCCCGATTTGTGTTGAATTAGTTGATCTCAGCTGGGGTGATAGTTGGGGCCCAATAATTGGCCTCACCACCTTTTTAGGCGAGGGAAGAGGAAACTTTTTCTGGGGTTTAGTTCCTGATTGCAAATCTGATGTCTCGGCCAAGAAAAGCACCTGTATGGATGTTGGCCAGGGATAGGATTAGGCATGGCTATGATGTCTCGCAAAGTGAAATAAACGACTGAACTCCCCCATGATCAGGTGATGCATATGAATGTTTGAAAAGGCAAGCTGGATAGCCCATTGAGCCTGTTCTAGACAGCCATGATACAACTAAGCATCAGGATTCACAATATTGTTTCCAACCAGTAATTGCTTGTGAGAGGTGAAGAAACAGATTTGAAAAAACATGTACCCTGAATTGTTAAAACCTCTCTGCGAAATTTGCCCTGAAACCCTGAAGGTGGTTAAAACGAGTACTAGGAAATCATAGCGATTATGAGTGCATCACCTAACATTCCACCCGCCTTCCATACAGTGATATCCAGCTTCCTGTTCAAAGCTGCTCGCAGAGAATCCATACTTATTGCATGAGCTGGAAAATTGTTCAATTGTTCGAATGGTTACCGATCCTCTGCAAAAAGAAACTCCTGATAACCTTGGCTGTGCTTACACAGCTTGTATACATAACCCCATCTCTCCTCTCCGTGCCCCCCTCCCCCTGTTTTCCCAACACCATTGAGTTCATGTACTCTGTCCATACAGATACAGTCTAGCCTGTTCATCATTTTCAATACTTGAATCAAATTACTTCAAAGTCTGTGCTATTCCAGAGTAAAAACACTCAGAAAATCATAGAATGTACAGTGCAGAACGAAGCCATTTGGCCCATTGCGTCTTCAGCAGCCCTTGGAAAGAGCACCCTCCCCAAGCCCACACTTCCACCCTATCCCTGTAACCCAGTAACCCCACCCCACCTTTTTGGATACTAAGTGCAATTTAGCATGGCCAATCCACCGAACCTGCGCATCTTTGGACTGTGGGAGGAAACCCACGCGGCACAGGGAGAACATGTCGACTCCACACAGACAGTAATCCAAGCCCGGAATCGAACCTGGGACCCTGGAGCTGTGAAGCAACTGTGCCAGCCACTGGGCTACCATGCTGCCCTCAACTTTCTTAAGCCTTTTGGATCATTTCATCGGCCCTCCTTTGAACTTTTTCCAGGATCTCTAATCACCCTCCATGTGACTGGCCCAAAATTGTACCCAGTGTTCCAGATTAGTCTTAACCAGGTCTAGAACAAGGACATAGTGTTTCTTTTTACTTTATAGTGTTTCTTTTTACTTTATGCTGAATCATCCCTGCTATAAACCCTATTACTTTACATATGTTCGCAACAGCCTCTCTGCCCTGGTGGTGCACTTTGAGAGATCTGTGTACGATAATATTAAGTTCCAATTATGCATAAATACTGTATTCAGTATTCTATGCCAAGCATGGCATATGCATTTGGTTCTTTTCCTATCCACATACGAGGAACTGATTTACATTTGAAGAATGGTTACTCAGTTAAGTAGCAGAGGTTACCAAGTGACTGTGGAACTATTTATCAGAATGAATCAGCACTGTAAAGCGAGGACAGTAAATTGAAGGAACAAAAGAAAAATGAATTCTGTGAAAAGCAGAATGCAATACTGTGTAAATTGCAAGATCTTCAGCTGCACAACAGTTGGCTTTACTGCGGGGTAAAGAAAACTTGGTTGTGTTGATCGACTGCCCTTCCGTCACTATTTTGTACCACACACAGTTCATTTTAAAATATATATTTTAATTCAAATTTTCAACATTTTTACAACAATAAACAAAACACCAATGTCAAGCCTCACCACTCCTGACGGCAACCAGTTCCCCAGAGTAGAAGATAAACAAACCCCATCTCTTGTCGATCCCCTCATCTGTCCCTCTAAGAGCAAATTTCACCTTCTCCAAATACAGGAACTCCATTAGATTCCCCAGGCACATTGAGGCACATGGGGGGAGAAGCTGACCTCCACCCCAACGGGCCCCGCCTGCGAGCGATCAACGAGGTGAAGGTTAAGACATCTGCCCCGCACCCATCTGCAACTCCGGCAGGTTTGACATCTCGAATATGGCCTCCAGGGTACCAGGCTCCAAATATACGTGTAGCATCTCTGACATGAAAATGAAATGAATGAAAATCGCTTATTGTCACAAGTAGGCTTCAATGAAGTTACTGTGAAAAGCCCCTAGTCACCACATTCCGGCGCCTGTTCGGGGAGGCTGGTACGGGAATTGAACCGTGCTGCTGGCCTGCCTCGGTCTGCTTTAAAAGCCAGCGATTTAGCCCAGTGTGCTGACATGGTGCTGAAAAACAACCTCCAAAATTTCTCCAACTTCGGGCAGGACTTGAACATATGGAAAAGATTGTCTGGGCCCCTCCCATATCACTTGCAGCTATCCACCACCTCCTCAAACAGTCGGCTCATCCTCACCTTTTGTTAAGTGCACCCTGTGTACGACTTTTAATTGAATCAACCCCAGCCTCGCGCACAATGTTGAGGCATTGACCCTTTTCAGCACTTCGCACCATAGTCCCGCCTCCAACACTATCCCCAACTCTTCCTCCCACTTGGCCTTAATCACTTCTATGAACACTTTATCCTCCTCCATGATCCTCTAGCCCCCAGTGACTGAACTTTCTCCAGCAACGGGGAAGATGGTGCCACTGACAAGTTCGGGAAGACCTATCTTGTGATGCTCCATACCTGTATATACCTGAAGCCCGCTGGAGCTTAAACCTCACCCCCAACTCCTCCAAGCTTGTGAACTGCCCCTCCAAAAACAGATGCTTCATCTCTTTCACCCTTCCCTCCTCTCATCCCTCGCATCCATCCCCCTGGCTCAAACCTATGGTTCCTTCTTATCGGCATCACCCTTGAGCCTGTCCTTAACTTAAAGTGCTGTCGGAATATCCTCCAGATACCTGAGTACTTCCCTGGGGCGAACGGTAGAGGCGCTGTTGCCAGCGCCCGCAACTCCGACCCTTTACAAGAACCCGCCTCCTTCCGCATCCACAAAGCCTCCATCTCTCTACTCCAGCCCCGCACCTTCCCTGCATTCGCCATCCAATAATAGTATAGCAATTTCGGAAGGGCCAATCCCCTGACTGCCACTCCCTTTGGAGCACCGCTTTCCTTGCCCACACAAATGACGAGACCAGCCTGTCCACCCTCCTAACGAATGACATTGGCAAAACGACCGGCAGACACTGGATCAGAAACAGGAACCGTAGCAGAATGTTCATCTTTACTGCCTGTACCCGGCCTGCTAGTGACTAGGGGAGACTAGCCTATCGCGCACCAAGTCCTCCTTCACCCTCTCCACCAGACACATGAAATTAAGCTGACCAAGTCGTGCCCAGTCCAGGGTCACCTGCACTCCCGCATATACATTTCATTTAACTGTTTTATCCCAATACACCTTCTGTTTGATTAGAACTTGAATGCCAGTCTGATAAAACTATATACTGATCCGAGTTTTCAAAAATGAGGAGGATCCCATGACTTAGTGACTTTTAAAAAAAGTTGGTGTAAAGAGGTTTGAAGTACAAATATGATATCATGCCCAGATGTTGGGCAGACATTCACTCCATTGGCGAAGTCATGCAGCCTGCTGACAGGCGATGCTGAATTGAACAAAATATCAATTAAAAATCCCGATGCTATACATGACAGCCGGCCTCTGGTAGCCTATATGATTAAAATTTGAAATCTGAAGTTGGAGGAATACTTCTGACTAATTGGCTAAAAGGGACCCCCCCCCCCCCCCCCCCCAACCACCACCCACACACACACACACACACACACTTTTACTACCATGTAAACTGATTTGAGGAACTTTATTCCTTGTTCTGTTTCTTGCTCTGTTGCTTTTTCAACTTGTTTCTAAATCCAGTTTGCTATAGGTAGATTGAGTTTATTGTCATTCCCACCTTTTGGCAGCCATAGAAAACTATCAGCCAAGCCCTCGTTAAAGGTTCTTTGTTTTGTTAAAACAGTGGTCAGCACTGAGTGGAGCTCAGGTAAGTACTGAGCAATTGCAACCTGAAAGCCATTTATTCATGACCTTAAACCACAGCCATCTTAAGCTTAAGCGTGCCTTTGAGGTACATCAGACTTTAAATCATTATGTTCTACACGGGTCTCTAATGACATGACACCAGTTTGTAATTGCTTCCTTTACTTTTAAAGTTTAGGAAAAGCAGCCAAAACATCAGCAGCCCTAGAGGAGTATAGAATGTGCAAGAGGGGACTTTAAAAGGAAATTAGGAGAGCAAAAAAAGGGACATGAATGGATACTGGCAGGTAAAATAAAGGAAAACCCTCGGGTAAAAGGATAACAAGGGAAAGAGTAGGGCCTATTAAGGACCACAGTGGTGATTTGTGTGTGGAGCTGGAGGACGTAAGTAGGGTTCTAAATAAATACTTTATGTTGGTGTTCCCAAGGGATGATGTGGGTCTAAAATCAGGGAGAAGGACTGATAAAATGAAAGAAATTAACATAGGCAGAGCGAAGGTTCTGAGTGGCCTGGCAGGCTTAAAGTAGATACATATCCAGGGCTGGATGAAATGTATCCTTGGCTGTTGAGTGAGGCAAGGGAGGAAATAGCAGGGGTGCTGGCAATAATTTCCAATTCCGTCCTGGCCACGGGATATTATTCAAGAAACGAGGAAGGAATAAACCAGGAAACTACAGGCCAATCAGTCTAACCTCAGTGGTGGGAAAACTACTGGAAGCAATTCTGAGAGACAGAATTAATCTGTATTTGGAGAGGCAGAGATTAATCGAGAACAGTCAGCATGGTTTTGTTAAGCGGAGGTCTTGTCTGACCAATTTGACAACATTTTTCGAAGAGGTGACCAGGTATGTAAATGAGGGCAAGGCATTAGACAGTCTTTTTAAAAAAAAAATATTTTTATTAGCTTTTTAAAAATGTTTTACATGATTTGCATTACACATATTTAACGATCCCACCCTCAACCCAAAAATAATTAATCAACTAACTAATTAACTACCCCCCCTCTTTTAGCTGCTGACTGAGGCTAATTCCTTAAAGTGAGATATGAACAAATGCCACCTCTTGTGTAACCATCCTCATTCCCTTTTAAGCAAAATGTAACCTTTTCTAGGCTGAGAAATTCTATTAAGTCTCCCAGCCATACAGAGGCACAGGATTATCATAGAATTTACAGTGCAGAAGGAGGCCATTTGGCCCATCGAGTCTGCACCGGCTCTTGGAAAGAGCACCCTACCCAAGGTCAACACCTCCACCCTATCCCCATAACCCAGTAACCCCACCCAACACTAAGGGCAATTTTGGACACTAAGGGCAATTTATCATGGCCAATCCACCTAACCTGCGCATCTTTGGACTGTGGGAGGAAACCGGAGCACCCGGAGGAAACCCACGCACACACGGGGAGGATGTGCAGACTCCACACAGACAGTGACCCAAGCCGGAATCGAACCTGGGACCCTGGAGCTGTGAAGCATTTGTGCTATCCACAAGGCTACCGTGCTGCCCATGGAGCAACTGATCCAGTAGGATCCGCCTCCAGGCACCAGCGAGGCAAAGGCACCTGTCCCCGCCCCTGTCTGGAGCTCCGGAAAGCCCGACACCCTGAATTTGGCCTCCAAGGGACTGGGTTCTAGGTCCAACTGTAACACTGTCGACATGGTGCTCAAGAAGGTGCCCCACGACTTGCTCAGTTTTTGGCACGACCAAAAACATGTACACTTGATTGGCTGATCCTCTCCTGCACCTTTCACAAATGACATCAACCCCTTTGAACAGGTGAGCCCAGACTATTTGGACTGCAGCTTTTGATAAGGTCCCACATGGGAGACTGATGGTAAACGCAAGAGCCCATGGGATCCAAGGAAATTTGGCAAATTTGATCCAGAATTGACTGAGTGGCAGGAAGCAGAGGGTGATGGTCAAGGGGTATTTTTCTGACTGGAAGCCTGTGTCTAGTGGGGTCCCGCAGGGATCAGTGTTAAGGCCCTTGCTGTTTATGGCTTATATAAATGAATTAGACTTTAGGAAGGTTGATCATTTAAGCTCGCAGGTAATACAAAAATTGGTGGGGTGCTAAATTGTGAGGAGGATAGCTTTCAATCACAGGAGGATATAGACGGGCTGGTCATATGGTGTGATCAGTGGCAAATGGAATTCAATCTGGATAAGTGTGAGGTGATGCACTTGGGCAGGACAAACAAGGCAAGGGAATACATGATGAATGGCAAGACTCTGGGAAGCACCAAGGATCAGAGGGACCTTTGTGGTGTGCATATACCGGTCCCTTAAGGTAGCAGGGCAGGTGGATAAAGTGGCCAAGAAGGTATATGGTATACATCCTTTATTCGCTGAGGCATCGGGTTTAAGAGCAGGGAGGTTATGCTGGAACTGTATAAAACATTGATTAGGTCACAGCTCTAGTCTTGTGTGCTGTTCTGGAATCCGAGGGATGTGATAGCACTAGAAAGGGTGCAAAGGAGATTTACCAAGATGGCGCTTGGGCTGGAGAGTTCTAGGTATGAAGAGAGATTGGATCGACTGGGGTTGTTTTCCTTGGAGCAGAGGAGACTGAGGGGGGGCATGATTGAGATGTATAAAATTATGAGGGGCATAGATGGAGTAGTCAGGAAGAAAATATTCCCCTTGGTGGAGGGATCAATGACTAGGGTGCACAGATTTAAGGTAAGGAGGTTTAAAGGGGATGTGAGGAAAAACCTATTCACCCAGAGGGTGGTGGGCATCTGGAATTCACTGACTGAAAGGGTGTAGGTGACAGCAACCCTTATAACATTTAAGTATTTAGATGTGCACTTGCGATGCCAAGGCATACAAGGCTATGAGCCAAGTGCTGAAAAATGAGATTAGAATAGTTAGTGGTTGTTTTTGACTGGCACAGAAGAAATGGACCAAAGGGCAGTTTCTATGCTGTAGACCATGACTCTATAACAGAGCAAGTTGGTTCCTACATAGAACAGAATCGGTCAAGTGAGGCAACCTAATTACCTTTGACCAGCTGCTTATGTGATGGATTGATTAAACATTTTTTAATGGTGATTAGAAAGCATATTGGGATATTGTACTTTTGTGCTGTTTGTTTTCAAATTGTCTTTGAGGTTTTGAACAGTTGATGAGAAGCATTTATTCCTTTTGAATCAAGAATCTGGGATCCTGTGCTTTGTTTGTAGGAAGTTTGATATTCAAACTAACACAGGATATTCACGGTGAAACCTATCCCCTTTGAAAATAATTGCGTGGGACCGTTTCTGAGACCCACACTTGTTGGTAACACACCTGCTGGTGTAATCTTCTGGGATGTGGACTCCACATCTGCCACCCAGTTGCGGCTGGTGGACAGGTTCCGAAGCTACAGGCCCAATCAGAGCGTGTACAACCTGGTAATGGCTGTGCCTCCACGGAGATGGGTGCTGTTGCTGTAGGATGAAGCAAGATGACACCTTCATCTTGAGATTCCCTCTGAAGAAGTATTTACTCTTTTAAATTAAAATGTGGCAGCAACAACAACTGATGCCCCTAGGCCCCTTCCATGAAAGGAAAACTTCACAGCCAGACCTTCAGCCACAACTGTAGCTCCCCGATCCCTGTGCCTGGAGAGGGGGGGTGGGGGGGGGGTGGTAACTTGAAGAGGCCTTGCGAAATGCCTTTGCCACCTGCCACATTTTGATGCCTGCCACTGGGAAGATCTTAGCGATATCCCCAATATGACCATAATTTGGCACCTAATAATGTAGATTGGCTACCGGCCACTGTTGGACAGTTAGCCCCTGTCTTTGATGACCTCCAGCAAGTTCACCCAGACCTAAGTGCGTTTAGGCTGCATAGACAGATTGAGTAGAGTGCAATCTGCCAGAAAAAATGGTAACTATTCTGGTTAATTGGTTAAGAGTTATGTTGCTTCGAAAGTGGCAGCAATTTTTGGAAAGGCTATTTACAAACTAACAGCACACATTATATATCTATCTCAGTGTGAGCATATTTTAAAATATAGCAGGCATAAAAGGCATCCCAAAGTTGTTTATAAACAGAAATAGTAAAAGGATAGCTAAATGAAGAATGTTGTCAGTAAAGATGGTGATGTAGAGGGAGTGTGTAACCTATTTGTAGGTTTAAAAAAAAAGAGAAGGCACATGAAAGGTTAGCAGTGCTCAAAATAGAAACTTCACCTGCTCCAGGTGAAATCCATCCCAGGTTGCTGAGGGACGTAAGGGTGGAGACAACAGAAGCTCTGGCCATAATGTTCCAAACCTCCTTGAATGTGAGAGTGGTGTCTGAGGACTAGAGGATTGCAAATGTTACATCCCTGTTTAAAAAAGGGGAAGTGTGATAAACCTGGCAACCACCGGCCAGTCAGCCTAACATAACATAGAGGGTGGGGAAATATTTAGAGACAATAACCTGAGAAAGAAAAATAATTATCACTTGGGAAATATGGATTATGCAATGACAGCAGGGACTTCTTAAAGGTAAATCATGTTTGATTAACTTAATTGAGAAGTAATGGAGAGGGTGACAAAGGTGGTGTAGTTGATGTATGTATGGACTGCGACGGTAACATCATGCCTGTAAAGGTCATTTGAAAATGACCATTTCAAATAAAACAGCAACATGGAATTGACACTGTATCTTTATAAAGTGGACAGAGGAGAGGAAAGTTACTCCATTTGTGGTTTCTCGACAGACTGAGAGAGACATGATAATATACCTCCTGTGACATTGCTTAAAATGCAAATGGCTTTCCCAGGTGTTCATTGACTACACTTCACAATTTTAATGGAACAGTTTTGACAATAGTTACTTGACCCTCCCACTCCATGAAAATAGGAGATCAAATAAAATAATTCAATGCGACGATCTTTGCCGGAAATTTGATAATATATCAAACATTACGCATTGTATGTCAATTACATCGACTTCAACCGTGGGCAACGGGATATATCGATACTGCCGTCACATAAATGAAACTTGCTGGAGAGGGTGGCGATTCTTATTAATCCTCAAGGGAGTGTAAAAAAAGCAACTTTGGACTGGCTTCTTTGAGGGAGAGACCACCCAGCAAAAGGAAAGAACCTGCCTTGAATAAACAGTCATCTCAGGCAGTGAAAAGGGGCAAATTTGTTTTACGGCTAAGATTATTTTTCACTACAGGAGCTTGGCCACAATTTCGTCTGAAACAGCTAGAAATCTCCAACCCCCATTTGTTTTTGTGGAACCGAGAGAGAATCCTTCAGGCCTGCAATGTTTTCAACCACCACTGTAACAACTGTAAACAAGTGCCCTGTTTCATGTTACTCTGATACTAGTCTGAAGTGCAGGTCACATCTCCAGAAGTCATCTTTCCTTGCGTCTGCATGTTTGAGGAGCGGATGTTTGTTGTGCTTATGTTTCCAGTATTGTGAAAATAAACATTCATCCTTTGTCTTGATTTAAACTTGCAAGAAAGCCTGTTCATGTCTGTTCATTAAAGTCATATTACTCAAAAGAGTTAAAACACGCCTTTTAAAAAACACATCTTGTTGCGGTCAGCCACGAGGTGCGAAAAGGGGGAATGTTATCCCACACCTCTCGCTATTTGTTACAAACTTGGGGCAAGAAAAAACAATCCGCAGACTTGCTCATAGTTTCACTGTGGTGGATATTTAAGATGGACTGCATTAAAAATATTAAATATTGAGGACCTCCGAGCTGCAGTCAAGCATGTAAACATAAATATACGTCCCAAGGCAAGAAATACTGAAATTATTCAAATTCTAGCTAATCATTTTGACATTGAGTGAGAGACTGGGGAGGCAAACATAGAACCAGAAACTGACAAAGTAGCATTAACTAGAATCCGAACGGAAATGTAAGTTGCCAAATGGAAAGTGGCATTAGAGTTCCAAAGAGGAGAACAAGAAAGGGAAAGTAAATGCAAAAAGAGAAGAAAGGGAGAGAGAAATGCAACACGAGAGTGTAATCCAACAGTTTAAATTGGCAAAGGAAAAACTGCAGCTGGGTAGTGTGATATACTAACGATTCAGACTCCCAGCTAAGATTTTATTTTCAGAAAGACTTACAGCTAGTGTTCAAATTTAATGAAGAGGTGGTTTGGGTTGGCACGGTAGCATAGTGGTTAGCTCTGTTGCTTCAGACTCCAGGGACCTGGGTTCGATTCCCGGCTTGGGTCACTGTCTGTGCAGAGTCTGCACGTTCTTCCAGTGTCGAGTCCCGAAAGACAAGCTTGTTAGGAGAATTGGACATTCTGAATTCTCCCTCATTGTACCCGAACAGGTGCTGCAGTGTGGCGACTAGGGGATTTTCACAGTAACTTCATTGCAATGCTAATGTAAGCCTACTTGTGACACCAATAAAGATTATTATTATTATTGAATCTCTCTTTGTTTCATTTGAGAAAATTACAAAGGCAGTAAGGTGAGTTAATTGAAAGAGTTCATGAAGCTTATTCCGTGTTATCAAAAGAAAGTTCTCTGGATATGAACAGACAGGAACCACCATTTTACAACTAGACTAGTTACTACCAGTGGTCCATCAGAAATTCAGCAAGTTCCGAACCTACATTGAATTTGAAAGAGAGAAACACGTGGCTTTTGAATTAAGACACCTCGACAGAGCCTTTTTTACAAGGACATACATGAACTAATTCTATTGGAAGAATTTAAGAACAGTTTCCCAGTTAATGTAAAATCCCATTTTGAGGAACAATGAGTTACAAGAGTGAGAGACACTGCTATCATGGCAGATGATCGTGAGCGTATACACAGACCCTTTAATCGAGGAAAACCTTTCGCTAATAACTTCCAGAGTTCCGGGAAGGACAGCAAGCGGGAGAACGATGGGAAATGGGAAAGAATGAAAGGACAGAAGGGAGTGAAAGGACAGAAGGTGAAGTAGGAATAAGTTAAACACAGCAGGAGAATGGGGTCCAAAGGACTGCTCCCTGTCTTGAAAAAGAAGGAACTCTCCCAACTTGCTTCCTCTGTGGCAAGCCCAGGCACATGAAAACAGATTTTTAGCATTGCAAGGGGCAACCAATGGGTAGGGGGGGGGGGGGGGGGGAGTCTCAATGGTTAAACCAATGGCTTCGGACATGAAAGTTGTGGGGCTGGATTCTCCGTTTCTGCGACGTGTTGTCGTCAATGGAGAATCCGTGGAATTCTATGAGAGGAAAATTGGCCCTGCACTTGCACCAATTCCGCTACCGGTGAGGGGCTAGCACCGGTGCCGCGTGGAACACCATCGAATCCCATGAAAAATGGTGCGGTCTTCACCATGTCCGTGATGGGCACTCGCAGGGCTGACGAGCTGCAGCCGCACATAAACAATACACCCCCCCCATACACACTGATCGGAGCCGAAAAGATGGGACAGGTTGTGCCCACACAGCTGATGGGTCGGTTGGGGCCAGAGGGCACCCAAGGGGGTGCCCCGGGGGGTGGGTCACCCATACCATCCAGGGCACTAGGTGTGAAGGGGGCTGTCAGCAGCATGCACAGTCGCATGGCTGCCTTGCCGGCTGCGGTAATGGCGTTACGTACCCGTCCACCCCGACCAGTGGCACGACTGTTGGCGAAGTCCTGGTGGTGCTGGACGCTGTCCTCTCCCTCTATCTCAGCAGCCACCATGCTGGGTTTATGACGTTTGTGAGTACACGTGGAACTCGGCTCATTGGAGGCGAAGAATCATGGGTGTGCCCACTAATGATATGCAAACGCGCGGCGTGCATCGCATTGATGCCGTTTTCAAGGTGACAGAGCATCGCGATTCGGCATCAAACCGGCGCCTCCCACGATTTTGGCGTCGGGAGCTATTCTCTGCCCAATCATATGCCCCGAGTTTGGCGTTGGCGAACGGAGAATCCCGCCCGTGATTTACGTTCAAACTGCCACTGACTCAAATTTC
Organism: Scyliorhinus torazame; assembly: GCF_047496885.1. NCBI lineage: Eukaryota > Metazoa > Chordata > Chondrichthyes > Carcharhiniformes > Scyliorhinidae > Scyliorhinus > Scyliorhinus torazame. The sequence goes on along the minus strand of NC_092716.1, from coordinate 65,615,537 downwards.
TGACACAGCTTATTGTTTAAAGGGACAATGGCCACTAGCTTTTCTACACAAAACAGTAATAGAGTTAAGTATTCTCCAAAATACTGGTTGCTTGCAAACTTTGCTTGTGGCTGGAGATGGAGATGTTTTTGCCTGAAAGCGGGATGAATGCTAACATTTTGGCTAATGACCTACCAGCTTCCTTTAGTTAAGATAAACCTGCAGAATAAGCTAGTTACAGGGCTAGTAGCTGTGGAGTGATTACGAACTTCCCATGCAGGGTGCGTATCTTTTACTGTGTAATGACCTGGCTGGATGTAAGGTGCTATCCCTGGAGGTTCCAGAACGGTCAGCGGAAACTATAGATACTGGAAAGGCTATAAAGGCAATTACTGCAGAAGCTCAAGGAGCTGAGGAAATGTCTGCAAGCATCCAACAGGTGCTGTAAAGCCACCAGAATTTATGCAGGGCCAGAGAGGGCCGGAAACAGGACAAAAAAGGGAAAGTCAAAGGTGCACCAGAAATGTGCTTGTCAAATGCCTTCTTAAAAAATTTAAATGGGGACAAGCGAAGCTCCCAGGCCAGGAAACGAAGTGAGGAGCATGCCTTATGTAGTTGAAGTGCCACAGGTCAGTGCAGCAGAGTCTGAACAAAGACCTGGAGGTAGTAAAGTCACAGGGAATATGGGCAGATTTAGGGGAAAGGCCACCAGAAACACAAGAAAGAACGAAGGTAGTATGAGGAAAATTAAAAGATCCTTGCGGAAACTATGAGGACTGAAAATCCAACGTCTGTGGATTTTTCCACCTGAAGACTCAAATAAGCAGATTTTGTAGTTTCCATCTGGACTCTGTAACATAAACTTCCATCAAGCCATCTGGACTTTGTAACGTAAACTGAAAACCCAACAAAGAACAAAGTGCAGGAGGAAGCAGAGAGCCGAGGTTCACCGCCTGTGTTAAAAGGCAATGCAGCACCTAAAGTTATCTTCAAAATCAGGATTACTAATTTACGTGAAACAAATGTTTAAATCATGGGTCAAGGGTCAAAATTCTTTTTGGGCTAAGCTGCAAGCCGAGGAAGTGTCTATAGGCTGCAGTGACCCAAATTAGCCTTATTAAAAACAAGAGACTGGAGAAACTCTTTCCACAAAGCGGTAAACGTAGAAGGAATCGTGTGCAAGAGTGTTAGAGGATCAACAAGGGGAAGGGAGGTGGTGGTGTAGTGGTATTGTTGCTGGATTAATCATCCAGAGACTGAGGGTAGTGCTCTGGGAACCAGGTTCGAATCCTGCCATGGCGGATGGTGAAATTTGAATTCAATAAAAATCTGGAATTAAAAATCTAATGATGACCATGAAACCATTGTCGATTGTCGTAAAAACCCATCTGTTTCACTAACCTGGTCTGGCTTACATGTGACTCCAGACCCGTAGCAATGTGTGCGACTCTTAAAATGCCACTCAGTTCAAAGGTAATTAGGGACGGGCAACAAATGCTGGCCTTGCCCGCGACACCCACATCCCATGAAAGAAAAAAAAGGAAAAAATGGACTAGCGAAAATATGATGCCTTTTTGATGACACTTAATGAAACTTAAAGGTGGAAAAGGCATCAAGATTTTCATTTCCAAGACTTCCTAGCTGCCGAAACACAACTAAAAACAGGAAAGTGTTTTTATTTCTGACTCATCTTAAGGCTGATGTGTAACATAAATCATGAATGAAAAACAAAATCTTACAAGTCAGCTGTAGAAGGTTAATGACCATGACTTTGAGGAGTTTGTGGGAGTGAATGTGTATGAATGTTGCTATTATGTCTTGCTCTGATATTTTTTTAAAATGCGGCTTTTATCCTTTTTTTGTTTTGCTGGGGGGCTGTGGCGGTCACACCATGCCCATATGGCTGACTGAGAAATGGGCATTTAAAAAAAAAAACATGGAATTGTCACTGTACCTTCACAAAATGGATTCCAGAAAGTCAGCTGACTCCATTAGTGGTTTATAGACATCACAAGTGAGACATGAATATACCTCTGGGAAGTGACTTAAAAAACATATGGCCTTCCCAGGTGCTAGTTGACTGTCCCTCACACCAGGGCTCTCTCTCTCTCTCTCTCTCTCTCTCGTGTCTGTGCGTGTGTGTGTGTGTGCCTCCCCCCCCCCCCCCCCCCCCCCCCCCCCCCCCCCCCCCACTCCCCCTGGGCGCACCGTGAGCAAGTGATGGATGTGAGCGAGCACTCAGTAGACAGGCAGGGGTCAGACTATGGCATAGACTGGGGAGCACTGGCGCTCAGCTCTCTGTGGGTTATCATCAACCCCCCCCCCACCCTTGACAGTGACCCGCTGATGGTGCAACACAGTCCCAACACCCTGGAGTGATGTGACACATATCCTGGGAGGGTGGGAGATGGGAATGGGGGGTGATGGACCAGTCCACGTCCTAAGTGAATCGGGCGAGTATGAAGGCTTCCTTGCCGGACCCTCGCCGCTTCCGCCTCTCCTGCAGCCTCCGGCTGGTCCTCCGGTTCCTCCCTGGCCTCGCCTTCCCGCCCCTGCTGTTCCGGCGCCTCCTCATCACCCTCGTCCTCGGAGGTGGCCACATGTTCCTCATCACCAACCTCTAGCTCGTTACCATGCTGCTGTGCGAGGTTGTGCAGGACACAGCAGATCACCACAAAGTGGGCATCTCTCCGGTGGTGTACTGGAGTGTACCACCAGAGTGGTCGCGGCATCGGAACCGCATCTTGAGGAGTCCGGTGCACCGCTCGATCACAGCCCGGGTGGCCATATGGGCCTCGTTGTATCAGGTCTCCGCTACGGTCTCCAGCCTCCATACTGGCGTCATTAGCCAGGTCATCAGCGGATACCCCTTATCCCCCAAGAGCCTGGGGTGGTCCTTGAAGAGGTCGGGGTTGACCGACTGCCCTAGGATGTAGCTGTTATGGACGCTTCCTGGGCAGTGTACATACGCGTGCATGATTTTCAACTGGTGGTCGCACACGAGCTGTATGTTGAGGGAATAGAACCCTTTTGTTTAACATGGGGCTCTCCCAGAGAGCCCGTTGGGCAACATGCGTGGCATCTATTACCCCCTGGAGAATGAGCATCCTGGCGATGGTGGAGAAACCTGCACACTGAGCACCTTGCTGGGATTGGTCCATGTCAAAGATGATGTAGTTTGCTGCCCGGGCATCCAGGGCATCTATGACCTGTTGCACCTGTGGGCTGTGGCCTGCGAGATTCCACACAGGACCCCGCTCGAGCCCTAGAATGATCCCGAGGCGTAAAGGTTCAGGGCTGCAGTGACCTTGACCGACCGGGAGCAGGTGTCCTGCTCATCCTCCACGTGGTGCCAAGTCCACGAGGACATGGCACAGGTGCCGCACAGTCTCCTTGTTGAGGCGGAGCCTCTTGCGGCACACGTTGTCCGTCATCTGTTCAATAACCAGCAATGCCTGTACACTCGCCATCGCGGGGCTCCCCTCTGGGTCCCTCCCTGGCTTGATGGGTGTGGGGTCCTCAAAGTGTGGGGCATGGATCGCCACCTCGAGCATCTAGGTATTGGGAGAGGGTGTTAGACAAGCAGACAATGGTGGCTCCCACCCCGAGACCCTCCTTTTTCCCCATTGATTTTCCCCCCCAACCTGTAACGCCCTGCCCACACACGTCCGGCTGCAGCGGGTCCCCCCTCACCGGACCCCAGACCTTGTACCCCGGATATCCACTCATAGCGACACTTGGACCGGGTGCTGGACCCCTCCCCATGGCGCTCACCCATCCTCTGGCCGTGGAAATGTCCCATCCCTTGGGTGTTCAGGTGTTGGCTGCTGTGTGTGTGTGGTGTTACCTCCCGGAGCGCTCAAGCACAGTGTCCAGGCATAAGGGTCTGATTGGGATGCTAGGCAATGACTCCCACATGCTACATCGTCCACCCACCCACGGGGATCCACTTGCATTGTGTGAAGTGCTCACTTAACTACGATTGCCAATTCCCTATTAGCAATCGTCTTCAGCCGCACGGCCAGAGGCCTCGGCAGTCAGTGGGGTGGGACAGACTGGCAGGGACAAGGGTTGCCCCAGAATGAGTACCCATGATCCAGGGGTTGGCATGGTTGCCCCCCCCCCCTCCCCCCCCATCTTCCCATGGCGTCCCATCCCTGCGGAGGGTCCCCCACACCCAGCCAAGAGTGTTTGCCCACCTCCCCCTCCCGCCGCGCACTGGGGCCGTAAGTCCAGCGCCGCCAGTCTCTTTGCCTGTGAGCAAAGATGGCGACTCACTTCCTTGGCTCCCTGTTAGGTTGATGTTTTTAAAAAGGAGTATTAATCAACACAAGCATGACTACTTACAAGGGATGCCAATGATTGACGGGAGGCCGTTGGATAAGGATGGCTCCCATTAATTGTATGGAATAAGGCTTAAGTGGTGGTAATTGGTTTCTCACCACGCCATGGCGAGATTTCGATTTCGCCTACAGGAGTGGGCTGGTTACACCGCAAACTGTTTGGCGCCTGGTGCGGTTCTCGTTTTACTGCCTCTCCCGCTATTAACCAGCCTCGTTTCGCTCGAGCGAGAGCGCAACGAGGCCGGAGAATCGCGCCCACAATGTTTTGGCCTCAAATGATTTCTGTGGTCACATTCCACAGGGTCACCACTCTGGATTAAGAAATTTCTCCTCAATCAGTCCTAAATGATATATTGTGTATCCTTAGACTGTGAACCCTGGTTCTGGACTCCCTCACCATCAGGAACATCCTTCTTGCATCTACCCGTCTAGTCCTATTAGAATTTTATATGTTTCTATTTTATTTTTGCGCCAGACAGGGTGAACAATTGTGGCAGTTCACCCATGCACTCTTTGAATGTTTGCCATTGCCTATCCACCATCATCCCTTTAATGTTCCCCAATGCATCATAGCTAACTTGTGCCTCATTCCATCGTAGTTTCCTTTATTTAGATTCAGGACCCTCGTCTCCGAATCAACTGCATCACACTCCATGTTAATGAAGAATTCTATCATATTACTGTTGCTCGTCCCCAAGGAGCCTTTCACAACTTGATTGCCAATTATTGCTTTCTCATTTGCGCAATGCCTAGTCTCGGATAGCCTGTTCTCTAGTTGGTTCCTCACCTTATTGGTCCAGAAACTATCCTGTATACACTCCCAAGAATTTCTTCTCTACACTGCGGTAACTAATTTGATTTGGCCAATCTATATGCAGGTTAAAGTCCCCCAAAATTACAGATGTTGCTTTTAGCACACTTCCTGTCTATTGCCTTTTCCAACATCACCACTGCAATTTAGGGAATCTATGTACAACCCCCACGAATGTTTTATGCCCCTTGGTGTTTTTCAGCTCTGCCCATACAGATTCCACATTGTACGTAAACTAAAAGATCCTTTTACCTCAGACACATCTTTAACAAATCTGTAACCTGAGGAGAGCCATATTTCAGAACTGCCCAGAATACATTGGGTTAGAGGTAAAGTGAAGTATGTTTTGTGATCATTACGTACACCCAGAAATCAAATATTAAGTTTAACCTCGTTCTCGAAGCACTTAATTCACCAAAGTGAACAGAATAACATTTCTTCAGTCCCTCAGCTGAATTGGAACCACTTCCAGGTAAAAGTGCTCTTGTAAAAAAACAATGAAGCTACTGAGAATAATACTGCTGTATCAATAATTATGGTGCCTCGTGGCAGTGTCTAATTGCCACTAGTTGCAGGGTGATGAATGCCCTCAGGACATGGTGCTGTAACTTGCAGTTCTATATCGCCTTTAGGTAGAAAAATGTTCATCACAGGAATCGTAGGCATTTGGGGTTGTGGAGGGAAATAAGGGAGGAAAGATTTGAAAAGTTGGGTTTTAAGGGTCTTAAAGGAGATGAGATTAGTAGCAAAGGCAGAGGGGTTTTAGGGAGTAATTCCAGAGCATGGGACTAAATGACTAAAAGGAACTTTTCAGCCTGCATTTAAGCATGCTTTTCGGGCTTGAAAATATTTGATGCCAACATTGTTCGATTTTCCGGTATTAACACCCTTCATCTTTTGGGTGAAAAACTTGGCCTGTAATCATTTAAAAAAAACAGAAATCATTTGGTTGGAGTTGCTCGATGCTGTGGAATTTGAAGGATGGAATCTATTGCCCGTCTTAGATTGGAGGACATCAACTGTCACAACTGCTTCTTATGAAAATTAGCTGGACACCTAATTGTAGATACCTTTCCCTCAGCTCTTCCAAGATGTTATCAAGAGCTGAATCTACCCGTTTCTAATTCAGAAGCTTGTGGGAAATTGATATATTCTGAATAAAGTGTTGAAGCCTCTGTGTAAAGCAATGCTTTTTCAAAATAACTTGAGTTGAAATACTTTCTGCCCATCTTGGCAGAAAGCATGCAATACCTAAGAGTATTGTGTTATGTTTGTAGCTGCAATATGTAACTTCCTGGCTTGTTCTGCATTCGATGCATCTTTGCTTTGAGTTCACTCTATAGACGAATTATGTTCTTGGCTGTTGTGATAGTTTGCCCGGATTTTCGCTCCCGAGTTGGGATATTTTGCCATTCCACAAACCTGATCCCGGAGATAGCGTCTGGGAGATCGGATTTCTGTCCTGGGATGTACTTGCCTCAATGTATGAGCACTTTATGGATTTTTGTTTGAAGAACAGAATAAACAGCCCTCCATCCCCTATTCTTCACATCCCCTCACATTTCCATGCCCCATCCATGCCAACATGCACTACCTAATGCCCCCATGGCCCCACATACCCTCCATGCTAACCTATGTCCTCCTGCCCACCATTGTTGCTCTCAATGAAAACCTCACCCATACCCCCGTGGTCCTCTTATAGCCTCTTTGACAACTTAGTACCAACTCATACAAACCCATGCCCCCCCCCCCCCAACACCCGTTGCTCTTACATCGATCATGCCAATTCATTCAGTAACCAGCATGGGCAGATGTTGGGACCATGCTGAGATAAAATAAATTTCCAAGTATGGACAGCGTAGCCATCTTTTCTACCTGCCCTTCTTCCATTAGGGATCTGTGACCATGTAGGTCCCTCTGTCCTCAGTATCGAACCATTTATTTTATATTCCCTTGCCATTTGACCTCTTCAGATGCATTGCCTCACACTTTTCCAGATGGAATTCTATTTGCCATTATTTTATGCACCTGATCAGTTTGTTGATCCCTGAGGTGTACAGCGTCCTTCTTTATGATCAACCACGCAGACAATTTTTGTATCGTCTACAGACTTCTTAGTCATACACCCTATGTTTATGTCTCAGTCATTGATGCTTACTGTAATGTTCTTGTCGGATGGCCTGATTTATATTACAAGAACACTTGTAGCTAAAGCTATGAACGATTTATTAACATTAACTGTGGGTCAAATATAGACAAAACAACAGATGAATAACAGTATGAACATGCATTAGCAACATCCCTCCCAGCTCTCTAGTCAGCCTGAGGTCACCTGACTCTAACACTCACTTATATACTAATGAGACTCCTAGTGGTTAGTCGGTGAATTACAACATAACCATGCTATCAGTACATCCCCTTGCCTTTAAATAATACATTATCATCAGTATATTTACACGTAATATCAAATTAGTCTGCGAGTCGAACAGTATTACTTTTTTTCTTTTCTATACACGAGAGCAGCAAGCATTGAATGTACAAATAGTCCAAATCTACAAATTGAGTCAATCAGGTTTTCTTCTGACTCTGGTTGATCTTCTCGAGGTTTGACCTTGCTGCTCAGAACTTGTAGATTCAATGCTCTCCATGACATTCTCATGCTCGGGAACTGCTGAACTATCGGACACTGCAGCTGACATTGATTCTGACGTAGATTTGTCATCCATCACGTTGTTGTGAAAGTCTTCTCTGGTTTTCAAGAACGCGCAACGATTTCTTCTTAAAACCAACCCTTCGTCTGTCTGTATATTGTAGGAATGAGGTGCTTCTTCAAGTACAATAGCTTTTCTCGACCAATTGCCTGAATCTTCTATTCAGATGAACTTAGAACTTGGATTAGTACTTGGAACTATGATGTTGTTGCCATTACAGAGACCTGGTTGAGGGAAGGGCAGGATTGGCAGCTAAACGTTCCAGGATTTAGATGTTTCAGGCGGGATAGAGGGGGATGTAAAAGGGGAGGCGGAGTTGCGCTACTGGTTAGGGAGAATATCACAGCTGTACTGTAGGAGGACACCTCAGAGGGCAGTGAGGCTATATGGATAGAGATCAGGAATAAGAAGGGTGCAGTCACAATGTTGGGGGTTTACTACAGGCCTCCCAACAGCCAGCGGGAGATAGAGGAGCAGATAGGTAGACAGATTTTGGAAAAGAGTAAAAACAACAGGGTTGTGGTGATGGGAGACTTCAACTTCCCCAATATTGACTGGGACTCACTTAGTGCCAGGGGCTTAGACGGGGTGGAGTTTGTAAGGAGCATCCAGGAGGGCTTCTTAAAACAATATGTAGACAGTCCAACTAGGGAAGGGGCGGTACTGGACCTGGTATTGGGGAATGAGCCCGGCCAGGTGGTAGATGTTTCAGTAGGGGAGCATTTCGCTAACAGTGACCACAATTCAGTAAGTTTTAAAGTACTGGTGGACAAGGATAAGAGTGGTCCGAGGATGAATGTGCTAAATTGGGGGAAGGCTAATTATAACAATATTAGGCGGGAACTGAAGAACATAGATTGGGGGCGGATGTTTGAGGGCAAATCAACATCTGACATGTGGGAGGCTTTCAAGTGTCAGTTGAAAGGAATTCAGGACCGGCATGTTCCTGTGAGGAGGAAGGATAAATACGGCAATTTTCGGGTACCTTGGATAACGAGAGATATTGTAGGCCTCGTCAAAATGAAAAAGAAAGCATTTGTCAGGGCTAAAAGGCTGGGAACAGACGAAGCCTGCGTGGAATATAAGGAAAGTAGGAAGGAACTTAAGCAAGGAGTCAGGAGGGCTAGAAGGGGTCATGAAAAGTCATTGGCAAATAGGGTTAAGGAAAATCCCAAGGCTTTTTACACGTACATAAAAAGCAAGAGGGTAGCCAGGCAAGGGGTTGGCCCACTGAAGGATAGGCAAGGGAATCTATGTGTGGAGCCAGAGGAAATGGGCGAGGTACTAAATGAATACTTTGCATCAGTATTCACCAAAGAGAAGAAATTGGTAGATGTTGAGTCTGGAGAAGGGTGTGTAGATAGCCTGGGTCACATTGAGATCCAAAAAGACGAGGTGTTGGGTGTCTTAAAAAAATTAAGGTAGATAAGTCCCCAGGGCCTGATGGAATCTACCCCAGAACACTGAAGGAGGCTGGAGAGGAAATTGCTGAGGCCTTGACAGAAGTCTTTGGATCCTCACTGTCTTCAGGGGATGTCCCGGAGGACTGGAGAATAGCCAATGTTGTTCCTCTGTTTAAGAAGGGTAGCAAGGATAATCCAGGGAACTACAGGCCGGTGAGCCTTACTTCAGTGGTAGGGAAATTACTGGAGAGAATTCTTCGAGACAGGATCTACTCCCATTTGGAAGCAGGTAGGGCAGTGGATGTTGTCTATATGGACTTTAGTAAGGCCTTTGACAAGGTCCCTCATGGTAGACTAGTACAAAAGGTGAAGTCACACGGGATCAGGGGTGAGCTGGCAAGGTGGATACAGAACTGGCTAGGTCATAGAAGGCAGAGAGTAGCAATGGAAGGATGCTTTTCTAATTGGAGGGCTGTGACCAGTGGTGTTCCACAGGGATCAGTGCTGGGACCTTTGCTGTTTGTAGTATATATAAATGATTTGGAGGAAAATGTAACTGGTCTGATTAGTAAGTTTGCAGACGACACAAAGGTTGGTGGAATTGCGGATAGCGATGAGGACTGTCAGAGGATACAGCAGGATTTAGATTGTTTGGAGACTTGGGTGGAGAGATGGCAGATGGAGTTTAATCCGGACAAATGTGAGGTAATGCATTTTGGAAGGTCTAATGCAGGTAGGCAATATACAGTGAATGGTAGAACCCTCAAGAGTATTGAAAGTCAAAGAGATCTAGGAGTACAGGTCCACAGGTCACTGAAAGGGGCAACACAGGTGGAGAAGGTGGTCAAGAAGGCATACGGCATGCTTGCCTTCATTAGCCGGGGCATTGAGTATAAGAATTGGCAAGTCATGTTGCAGCTGTATAGAACCTTAGTTAGTCCACACTTGGAGTATAGTGTTCAATTCTGGTCGCCACACTACCAGAAGGATGTGGAGGCTTTAGAGAGGGTGCATACCAGAATGTTGCCTGGTATGGAGGGCATTAGCTATGAGGAGCGGTTGAATAAACTCGGTTTGTTCTCACTGGAACAAAGGAGGTTGAGGGGCGACCTGATAGAGGTCTACAAAATTATGAGGGGCATAGACAGAGTGGATAGTCAGAGGCTTTTCCCCAGGGTAGAGGGGTCAATTACTAGGGGGTATAGGTGTAAGGTGAGAGGGGCAAGGTTTAGAGTAGATGTACGAGGCAAGTTTTTTTACACAGAGGGTAGTGGGTGCCTGGAACTCGCTACCGGAGGAGGTGGTGGAAGCAGGGACGATAGTGACATTTAAGGGGCATCTTGACAAATACATGAATAGGATGGGAATAGAGGGATACGAACCCAGGAAGTGAAGAAGATTGTAGTTTAGTCGGGCAGCATGGTCGGCACGGGCTTGGAGGGCCGAAGGGCCTGTTCCTGTGCTGTACATTTCTTTGTTCTTTGTTCTTTGTTCACAATGTCATCACTACTCGGAGGTAAAGTTTTAAACCCTCTATCATAGAACTACTTTTGTTTTGCTTCAATATTTTGCATTTCCTGCAGTACCACTGCATTCTTCTCCTTCTTTTCCAAGTGTAGTATGCAACCTTCTCTTCATGAGTAACTCTGCTGGCGATCTACCCTGTGACAACGGTAACGCTTTGTAATGTGTTTCCGCAAGATATGGGTCAGATTTACTGTCCATTGCTTTCTGTGATGATTGTTTTACAATATGTACACTTTTTTTGTTAAGGTCTTTGGGAGCCATGCCTACACAAGCATCACCATTTTTTGTTTCACCATGGAATTTACCCCGTTGATAGGTTCTTCTATCTTCTTGATAACTTGTGGTTTTGTATCTGATATGGGTGATAGGGTAGAAATAAGATTGACATGCAGATCTACATCTTCAGAAATTTCACGACTAATAGTTTGTATCGGTGCTTTAGATAATGCTGCTTCTTTAAATTGTATCTCGTTGGCGAATGGAAATGCACTAAAATCAGTGAACACATCACTGAATTGGCTGATCATGTTTTCAGAATCATTGGAATGTTGATCCACTCCTTTGTGGATTCTATATACCACCTGCACTAGACCTAATTCTTCACGAGACTGAGCACCTAATAATGAATCCAAGCCATTGGATACAATACAGAATAGGACGGAATAAACTGCGTTCTTCACCACCACACTCTGGTCACAAGCATCATAACATTTAATGCTTGAACCATTTATAATCTGTCAGAGATATTTTGTGATTTCTTCTCCTCGGCTGAATTTTTAGATTTTTAAAAATCACTCGTGCTGATTAAATTTGCTTTGGCACCAGTGTCTAACTTCAATCGGACCACTGAACCACTCACTTCAAGTGGTAGCTGCCACTTGTCCTCATCGACTGCATTTACTTTAAATGGAGTATCAGTTTGCATATATTAAGTGCTGGAGAATTTTTTGATGTCTCCAAAAAATTATTCTTTTCTATTATTACTCCAACAAACAACGATGTTTCATCACTGGAGACTGTGTCTTCAATTGTTCTGACTGACCTGGGGTTGAGCTTAGAGTAACAATTCTGAGCAAAATGATTTTTTCCCTTTGCATCTGGAACAAACCTTGCTAAACGCTGGACACTGCCTTAATTTGTGCCTTTGACCACATCTTTTACACAGAAACACTTTGTCCTCATCATTAACCGGTTTGTTGGTGTGTGAGGAGCTGCAGGAACTTCCCCCCCCCCCCCCGCCGTTTTTCTGAAGTTTCCCGCCTTTTTGGGAAAAGGGCGGCAACCGGAGTGCTTTTCTCCAAGAAGCCGCTTCCATTACTGAGAAACATTTTAGAATGCTGTACTGCTAGCTCGTGAGCCTGACAAATCTTAACTGTTTGTTCCAACGACAGCTCCGATTCCATCAACAACCGTTCCCTCAGCTTATTTTCATTCACATGAAACACAATTTGGTCCCAAATCATGGAAGATTCCACCGCAGAAAAATTACAGGTTTTAACTTTTAACTTTAAATCAGTGATGAAATGATCTATGGACTCTTCTGTCTTTTGTAAACGTGATCGAAACACATAGCGTTCATAAATTTCATTCTTTCCAGGGGTGCAATGTTCATGAAATCTTCAAATTATTCGTTAACATTTTTACTATCTTCATCATTTGCAAATTTAAACATATTAAACAGAGCAATTGCTTCGGACCCTGCCACTGTTCAGAGCATCGCTACCTTTTGCGAAGCTGATTGATTTCCTAAATTTACTGCATTAAGAAAACAGGTAAATTGTTGTTTAAACACACGTCAGTTGCTGTCCGCATTACCATGGAATCTGAGACTCATTGGTGACTTCAACGACTCCATATAGTTCATTAGTACAGTCTGCAAGATCTTCCAATCTCTGTGGCAAGCTTGTTTTTTCTTCCATGTTTAATACCATGTAGCCCTGGTACCATGTAATGTTCTTGCCGGATGGCCTGATTTATATTACAAGAACACTAGTAGCTAAAGCTATAAACAATTTATTTACATTAACTGTGGGTCAAATACATACAAAACAACAGATGAATAACAGTATGAACATGCACAAGCACCCTCTCGCCCAAACCCTCGTCAGTCTGTGGTCACCTGACTCTTAACATTCACTTATATGTTAATGCGGCTCCTAGTGGTCAGTTGGTGAATTACAACACAACCATGATATCACTACGCATACCATGTAAAGCAATGGACCCAGTAAGAAGACATGTGTAACCCTACTTGAAACCATCTTCCAGTCGTAAAATCACCCATCAACCATTACCATATGCTTCCTGCCACTGAGCCAATTTTGGTTCCAACTTGACACTTTCCCTTGGATCTCACAGCTTTTGCATTTCTGACCAGTCTGTCGTGCAGGACCATATCAAAAGCTGTATTAAAATCCATATAAACTATGGCAAGCATGCAAACTTCATTGACCATACTTTTCACTCCTCAACAAAATTCAGTCAAGTTGGATTTATTCCCTGAATAAATCTAAGCTCTCTTTGATTAATTTATGTTTTTCTAAATGATACTCTCATCACTCTCGAAATGTTGTTGAACAATTTACCTACTACCGGGTATGCTGACTAGCCTGTATTTACTTAGTCTGTCTATCCTTTCCTTCCTTTGTAAACAATGGTACAACATTAGCAATCCCCTGGCTCAGGTTCACGGTCACACGATCTGTAGTTTTTAATTCATGTCAGGTAGCAGGATCGGGGTAAAATGGAACTTGAGAAGGGATTGCAAAGCAGGGGTGTACTATTAAGTTCAATGTTCCGGACATGGGAGGCAATGTCCTCGGTCACGGCTGGCATGATGATGTGGAGCACTGCTTCTTCCAAAGGCTCAGGAGGCATAGGCCTGCCTGTTCCCTGTCAGGTGTCTGCTGCTACTTGTGGTTATGACTGATCATGTTCTGCAAGAGAAAAGGAAGAATGTCGGTGAGTGCATTGCAATTTGTTTGTGTGATGTGACTGCAACAGCTGAATAGCTGGAGGTATGTGGAAGCTGTGGGTGAAGTGCTTATGAGGCTGGCTGCATTGGTTGTTGTGCGGGGGCGAGGTGGAATATCTGAATGTTAGACATGCATCCTGAGTCAGATGTATGAGTGATGAGACTGCAGTGCATTGAGCAGTGTGAAAAAGTTGGTATTCTGGTGGATCAATGTCATTTAAAGATGCACCCGTCGGCCTTGGCCACTCCTGTGAGATCATTGAACATTTTCCAGCACTGCTGTCAGATCCTTGGAGTCAGACTCCAGGTATTGACCACCCTGGCCACCAGGTCCCGTTTCCTTTACAGGATGTGCCTGGAAGATCCTTGGGCCTCCCAGGGAAACATTGTTCTTCTCCTCCTTTCGATCTCTATCACGAAGGCCTCCACCCTGCATCCTGGAAATTGGGAACCCTCTCTCTCTTCTGCAGCACTCTCTCTTCCACCAAAACCTTCCTGATATAGCTCCAGCAGCTGCTCTGGCCTGAATACATTTTCCTTTAAGAGGGAGCGGCTGTCTTTATGAATTACAGGCTAATTGTATATTGTGTTAGTCACACACACTGCTGGACTTCCTTCAGTGTGTGGAGCCAGTCAGCAACATGTTTTCCACTGGACTGCATATTCTAATCATGTTGATGAATAGGCAGCACAACGTTTGTGTTGCCTGCCTCAGAGGAACCTAGCATGGGGTAACCACACATTGTGATCCCCATACCCCATATGCGATATTGGATCAAATTGAATATTTTCCCCTACAGAGTCTAAACCAGAAAATGTGAGTTTGGATATTTTATTCAACATTAAACAAGTACAGGGCAGCACGGTGGCGCAGTGGTAGCACTGCAGTCTCACAGCGCCGAGGTCCCAGGTTCGATCCCGGCTCTGGGTCACTGTCCGTGTGGAGTTTGCACATTCTCCCCGTGTTTGCATGGGTTTCGCTCCCACAACCCAAAGATGTGCAAAGTAGGTGGATTGAACATGCTAAATTGCCCCTTAATTGGAAAAAATGAATTGGGTAATCTAAATAAAAATTTTTTAAAAACCATTAAACAAGTACAGAATCAAGAATGGGAAAGATAGAGATGAAGTTAGGGAGAGAGGTAAAAGAGACAAAAGGAAAAGTAAATCTCCAGTAATAATAAAGTTCTGAAGGAATGGGTGGTACAGTGGTTAGCACTGCTGCCCCACAGCGCCAGGGACCCGGACTCAATTCTGGCCTTGGGTGACTGTGTGGGGTTTGCATGTTCTCCCTGTGTCTGTGGGGGTTTCCTCCAGGTGCTCTGGTTTCCTCCCACAGTCCAAAGATGTGCAGGTTAGATTGATTTGCCATGCTAAATTGCCCCTTAGTGTCCAAAGGTGTGTAGGTTAGGTTGGGTTACTGAGTTGCGGGGTTAGGGCGGGGGAGTGGGCCTAGGTAGGGTGTCCTTTCAGAGGGTCGGTGCAAACTTGATGGGCCCAATGTAGGAATTCTATGGTTCTATTGAATGAGACTCCACATTTCCAAAATAATAAAGTCTTAGTGCCATAACAATTATTTGGCAATAATTAAGACTTAACATCAGGTGAAATTCACTTGCTGTTGAATGGGAAAGTCCTAACTTTTTTAACAGGTAACTAGTGGGTAAATTTTAAGTCGTTGCACACTTGTGAATGTTGATTGACGAGGAACTGGAGTAGTGAAATCTGTGTAGGCGCAGGGGAACTCACAGCAACTTTGCTGGATTCTGCCACATGTGTGGCGCTGGAATTTGCTGTCCCGTTTATTCATTAATTAATGGTGAGTGCTGATAGCCTCACTATTATTTTCAACACAAAATCCGTGCCAATATGTGCAAGGTCTTTTGGGAAGATCTGCTTCTATGATCTCATGCATGGGTGGCACATCAAACCATGTCATATAGAACTTTCTTGGATTTGCTTTTCTTGCTGCATTGTGAGATGCTGTAAACATTAAGCACCAGATCTCCTTTTTTCCCTCATTAATACTTCATGCAGGCACTGGTCCCAGCTGGCTCTCCAGGTAAGAGTTGATTCACACTAGGCTGTGAACACAAAACGGATGATGAGTCTACAGAAGAGTAAGCTGTGGTTGCATCATATTTTCCAAGGCAGATATAGGAAGTGTCTGTTCTTTGTGTAGGAATAAAGGGAATATGAGAGTATAATAGTGTTGATGACAGTATTCATAATCAGCATAACCTGATGGGTATTGTTTTGCTCGCATCATTTCTTCAAATTACTATTTAATAATGTATACATTACTAGTAATACATTCATAATGGGTGTTGTAATTCCTTGGAGGAGCGTACAATAGTTTCAGTAAGATATTTTCTTATTGTACTGTCAGTTCTTTTTGTATTCTGCATAAATGTAGCCAATCTGTTAATAATCAGCATGCTGATGCTAGTTTTTATGTCCCTTTCTGTTGAGAGAACCTTGGCTTTGTTTGGTTTGGTTTATTGTCAAGTGTACCGAGGTACAGTGAAAAGTATTGTTCTGCGTGCATCTCAAACAGATCATTCCGTACATGCAAAGAAAATACATAACAGGGCAAACATAAAATACACAATGTAAATACATAGACACAGGTATCGGGTGAAGCATATAGGAGTGTAGTCTACTCAGTAGAGAAGATGTGTAAAGAGATCAGATCAGTCCATGAGTCCATTAGTCCTTAAGAGGGCCGTCTCGGTGTCTGCTAACAACGGGGAAGAAGCTGTTTTCGAATCTGTTGGTGCGTATTCTTAGACATTTGTATCTCCTGCCCGATGGAAGAAGTTGGAAGAGTAGTGCTATTGTTGGGAAAACAAAGGTAGTTTTAAGGGATTTATATTTTTATTGGTAAACATTAGAAAATAAGGTATAATTTTAATTGGGTTTCATTTAATGTTTCTGTGCCTGGAAGGGGAAAGCCTATAGTTAGATTCATGCAGGACGAAGGTGTTTGTATGTGCGGGTTTGGTTTGGTTTCAGCTGTATTTCTAGAGAGGATCAACTCTGCCAGAAGAAAGACGCGACAGGATGAGAGCTGCAAAGAGGCAGGCTTCCTAAAGAACAAGATACAGTACAGATAACCAGGGAACTGGGAGAGAAACTCTGTAGTAAGAAGTCTGTAGCTTATAAACAATTTAGAGTACCCAATTAATTTTTTCCAATTAAAGGGCAATTTAGCATTGCCAATCCACCTGGCCTGCACATCTTTGGGTTGCGGGGGTGAAACCCATGCAAACACGGGGAGAATGTGTAAACTCCACATGGACAGTGACCCAGAACCGGGATCGAACCTGGGACCTTGGTGCAGTGAGGCTGCAGTGCTAACCACTGCACCACCATGCTGCCCCCGAAGTATGGAGTTAAGTGAACAGAGACCAAAGTATTGTTCAGAAGAATTCAAGGAAGAGTAAACAACTTGTTCTGATTTAAAGAGACAACCTCAATAACTAAATTTAAAGTGGGACGCCGACTTCAGAGGTAGATGAAACATTTAATGCAGCCTGGGAATCGAGAATTAAGACAATTGTGAGCAGTTTGCACAGCAGACAATACCAAGAAATCCTAAAGGGGTTGATTTGAAATCCTGGACTGGATTCACTGTTAAAAGCGGAGCGGAGACTTTGTTTGAAAGTGTCATTTGTGAAACCTGGACTGGATTTCGGAATGCAAACTGTTAAAGGAAAGCATCATTATGAGAGAAGAATATAAAGCGTGTTTTAGGAGTGGAATTTAGAAATTCTCATGAGGCTCTCTCACGGTGCCGAGGACACGGATTCGATCCAGGCCCCGCTCACTGTCTGTGTGGAGTTTGCACATTCTCCCCATGTCTGCATGGGTCTCACCCCCACAATCCAAAGATGTGCAGGCCAGGTGGATTGGCCACGCTAAATTACCCTTTAATTGGAAAAAATAATTGGATACTTTTATTTTTTAAAAATAACCTCTCATGAGACAATCAGGTTCAGAGCGGATACTTGTGTGCTTAAAAGGGACTTTGTGTTAAAGAGACCATTGTAGCTTAAGATATACTTTGTAATCCATGTTAATCTTTAAATCTGTGTATATTTGTTAAACTACAGGGGAGTAAAGGAGTATTATATAATAATCCAATGTTTTCATGTTTATTAAATGTTTTTCCTTGCTCCAATATTCTGTAGTATTTAACTTCTTCTGAAATTCAAATAAATATTTAAAAATACCCTGGCCTAAGATCCATATTTTCCTGTGGTAAAATTTAAGTTTTGCGGATTCTTGCTCATATATTTCTCATTTGGCTAATTTATGTAATGCTTGAAAGTGAAGAGCTGTATCATTAAAAGCTGTGTTTTGAGAGGATTTGTTGGGTAACATCTTAAAAAAACATTTTTTATTTCATGGAGCTGCAAGCATAGTGGTGTTTATTTCTCTGGAGTTTGAGAGCTGTTACTGAGGTATTGTATATGTCCAATTCTACCTTGTGGCATTATGGAATCCATCAGGAACAGTCAGCTAGACAGGAAAAATAACAATAAAAGAAAATGGTCCAAATAAAGCCCACAAGAGGCAGAATTGCTTTCCAGTTGAATTTGGTGTCAGCTATAGCATTGTTTCTTTGACTAAAATTACAATTAGGTTTATAAGATTATATTTTGGAACTGAAACCTTAAAGTTAGGGTAAATGAAGGGGGTCATGTCACCTGTTTTGCATCCTGCCTGACAGTAAGCCTGGGTGGTTTGATTGTTAGATGCCAAAGGGTGTTATAGACTGTTTTACTGAGACGGGGCTATAATTTTGCCTGGAGACAAAAGCAGCAGTCTCTGAGTTTAAAGTAAGTAGACCGTGAGTCTCCCAAACTCCTAGAAAGGTGTTGCTAGAATCAGGTTGTAAACAGTTGCACTGTAAACTGCCCATTTACTTTTTAGGTTAAAGGGAGTTGGGATCAAGGATAGATAATTAGAAATTCTACCTGGATGAAAGATTAATGTGTTTCCTGTTGCTATGGGGAAGAGGGAGCCATTTTGAGATCCAATTACAGGTTTTCCCCAAATCAGTGAATATCACAGGCAGACATCAGAGCTCTGTGTGGGCAGCAGAGAGAACAGGCTACATGGTCTTGTGAGCTACCTGTGGGAGGGAAACAATCTCTTGACAAAGAGATGCATCCTGCAGCTATTGAGGGATTCCAGGAGATTTATCGTGGCTTGGGCAGGAGAAAGAGGACTCATTGGACAGGTTTTACTGCTGGTGGCAGATTTAAGAAACTCTCAGAACTGAATAAAGCTTAGAGATGGTCACTCAACATTACTACTTGGCAGTATGAGGATATGGAAACCCATTAGAAGCTGGGAGCAACTGTGCACTGCTTGTTATAAGAACTGTAATTCTGTGGGCATGCTATGTGTGATATATATAAAAGAGCAATGTTCCCTGTAGTTTAAAGTATTATCTGCCTACAAAAAGAAAATTGTGTTTAGTCAATAGTGTTTTTAGTAATTTGTTACAGTAAAAACAAGTTAAATGTGACATCTCACTGTGTCATTCCTTAAGCTAATAACCGGAAGTTCAAATCTTTTTTTTAAAAAAATTATTGGTCTCTACAGAAATCGTAACACTAATTTGAAAAACTGTATACTCCTATGCAAGTGACTTGGTTCTTTATAAATATGTAGTTTATCAGCACGTGTAGTATTCGCAGTGAAACTGTGGCATATGCAACCCTTTTTTGTTTAAAGTTTTTGAACAGTTCAGGTTGTAAAACTGACCATTGTCAACTTTATTTTTAATTCATTCACAGGGTGTGGATGATACTAGCAAGGCCAGCATTTATTGCCCATCCCTAATTACCCATGGGAAGTTGCTGGTGAGCCATATTCTTCAACTGCTAAAGCTTCACCCAGACATTGCTGCTAGTCAGGGAGTTCTAAGATTTTGACTCTGTGATAATGAAGGAAGTTAGATATATTTCTCAGTCAGGATTGTGTTTGACCTGGAGTTGGTCACATTCCCATGCTCTTGCTGCTCTTGGCTTTCTCCATGTGGATGTGGGCGGTGAATTTGGGAGTTGCTCGCAAAGATACCTTGTTACCTTGTTGAACTGTTGCAGTCCATTTTGTAGATGGTCAACACTATGGCCAAAGTGCACCAGTGGCCGAGGGAGGGAATGTTTAAAGAAGTGGATGGGTGTGACAATCATGTCCTGTATTGTGTCAAGCTTCTTGAGTGTTGGAGCTGTACTCATCTGGTGAGTGGGGGATAATCCATTACAGTCCTGATGTGTGCCTCTTAGATGGTGGAATGCTTTTAGGGAGTCAGAAGAAGAGTCAGTTGCCACAGAATATCCAGCCGCTGATCTACTACCGGTCACTGAGGAAGCACCCAAAGATAGTTGGGCCTGGGCCGTGCCTTGACAAACCTCTGCAGTGTCATCCTGGGGCTGAAATGATTGCCCTCAAACAATCACAACCATCTTTCTTTGTGCAAAGGATGACTCCAGCCAGTGGAGAGTTTTCGTCCTGGTTCACATTGACTAAAACTTTACCAGGACTCCCATGATGTCACACTCGATCAAATACCGTGATGTCACCATCTGTCCCTCTCATCTCACATTTCAGCTATTTTGTCCATGCTTGGATCAGGAGCTGAGTGGCCTGGGTGAAACCCAAACTGAGCAGATTATTACTGAGTAAGAGCTGCTTGATTACACCGATGAAGAAGCTTCCATCACTTTGCTGATTAAGAGTACGCTGATGGGGCAGTAATTGACTGGTTTTGATACGGCCTGATCCTTTTGGACAGGACATGTGCAATTTTCCACTTTGTTGAGTATTTTCTTTTAATTTATTCAGATGTAGGCATCACTGGCTAGGCCAGCATTTGTTGCCCATCCCTAATGGTCCTTTCAAATGTGGGGGTGAGCTGACTTCTTGAACTGCTGCAGTCCATGTGATGTAGGTACACCCACCATGCTGTTAGGAAGGGAGTTCCAGGATTTTGACCCAGTGACAGTGAAGGAATGGCAATACGTTTTCAAGTCAGGATGCCAGTATTGTAACTGTACTAGAAGAACTTATGTGGAGGCATGGTTAGATCTGGAGCACAGGTTTTCAGCACTATAACTTGGATGTTGTGGTGGTGGGGAGCTTTTGCTGTATGTCCCCCTGGGGCGCTCAAACATTGGGGAGGGAATTGAATTGCTTGTAGTTGACTTCTATGATGACGGGACTTCAGGAGTTGGCCAAGATGGATCAGCTACTCTTGATGAAGGTGGTTGCAAATGCATCAGCTTTGTCTTCTGCACTCACACATGGTAGGCTCTCTCAATGCAGAGGAGCCAAGTCCTAGGTTTTGGAGCTTTGATATGAACTTGGCTGGGATTATGGTGCTGAAGGCGGAGTTGTAGTCAATAAATAGGAATCTGATGCAGGAGTCCTTGTTGTCGAGATGCTCTAGGTATGCGTGTAGGGCCAGGGAGATGGCGTCTGCTGTGGACCGGTTGTGGCGGTATACAAAATGCAAGGCATTCTGGGAGTATGGAGGTGATGCGCTTCATGACCACCCTCCTGAAGCACTTCATTGCAACTGAAGTGAGGGCTACCGGACGGTAGTCATTGAGGCACGTTGCCTGGTTCTTCTTTGGCACCGGTATGCTGGTGGTCTTCTTGAAGCAGGTGGGGACCTCGGAGCGGAGTAGGGACAGGTTAACGATGACCGCGAACACATCTGCCAGCTGGTCCGCGCAGGCTCCATTGACTCCATCTACACCTCCCGCTGCCTGGAGAAAGCGGGCAGCATAATCAAAGACCCCTCCCACCCGGCTTACTCACTCTTCCAACTTTTTCCTTCGGGCAGGAGATACAAAAGTCTGAGAACATGCATGAACAGACTCAAAAATAGCTTCTTCCCCACTGTTACCAGACTCCTAAACGACCCTCTTATGGACTGACCTCATTAACACTACTCCCCTGTGTGCTTCACCCGATGCCGGTGTTTATGTAGTTACATTGTGTACCTTGTTTTGCCCTATAATGCATTTTATTTTATTTCCTTTTCTTTTCATGTACTTAATGATCTGTTGAGCTGCTCGCAGAAAAATACTTTTCACTGTACCTCGGTACACGTGACAATAAACAAAATCCAATCCAATCGATGAGGAAGGAGAAGCTTCTCGTCACCCTATTAGTGTTTATTTTTCCCCCGCCAGTTATGAAGATGTAGTAAGAATGCAGAGCTTTTGAATTCCGGTGGCGGCCAGGAGGAAGTAGGTCACAGGTCTGATCGCTCCCACCGGTGATGGTCTAATGGACCTTTTTTGACTGGACTTTTCGGACTTTGCGACCTGAATTGGTGGAGGAAACAACAGGGAAGAGGTTTCCCCCCCCCCCCCCCCGGGGTATGGACGGCTGGACCAGAAGTGGTCGAGTGAAGCGGCTAGGATCGAAGCGGGAGCAGCGAGGACAGCAGACCGAGCCGCGAAGCATGGCGGACGGCAGGGACCAGAGAGCGGAGGCTCACTGGCCAAGGGAGCGGCAGATGGAGTTTTTTAAGAACTGCTTCGCCGAATTGAAAAGAGACACGCTGGACCCGATGAGAGTGGTGATGGACCGAATGGTCGAGACACAGGTGGTCCAGGAGAAGGCAATCAAGGAGGTTGAGTCGAAGCTTTCCAGCCAGGAAGACACTATAACGGTGCTGGAGCATGAGGTGGAGGAACGGAACGCCTGCCAAAAGAGGACGCAGGAGCAGCTTGAGGAGCTGGGAGCCGACGGGGGAAGTACCTTATTATGTTTGTTTTCACCATGTTAAGGTTCTTTGCTTATTGCCTTTTTTTTCTGTAAATGTTACAAATTTGTTATAAATTAAACATTTTGAAAAAAAAATGCAGAGCTTTGATCAGATCCATGGGTTGTGAGATCGCTTAGCTCTCTCTGTAGCATGCGGCTTTAACTGTTTAACATGCATGTCGTCCAGTGCTCCAGCCTCACTGGGTTTGCTCCTTTTTAGGTTGCCTAATGATGCTCCTGGCATCCTTTTCTACACTTCCCCTGGCTTGGTGGTACTGGTAGAGTGAAGGATATGCCGGGCCAAGATGCCCTTACTCCGTGGAAAGGTTAATTATCTGAAAGAAAATGTTGGCAACCTCGTTTCAGTGTTCAGGTTCCGAGTAAAAGGTGTACTGAATGTCTTTAATCCTTTGGTTGTAAATCTTTAACTTGGAGTTTGTTAGTTCTGTTAAATTGCAACTGTCGGCAGCGGATAAATGAAAGCTATGCTGTACGTCAGTGTTAAGAACTCAGCGGATATGACCTGCGAGTGTCTCAAAACCCTGAGTGGTGTATATTTGTTCTGAATAATGTGAGGAATGATGTACAACCCCATGTGGAACCAGTCCAGTCGTGGTGTAAACAATTAATAAAGAATATTTATTAAAGTAAAGGAAAAGGGGTGAACACCACAAAGCTAATATATACTATGACACTTAAGTATATTAATAACTAAACACACCATTTTAAGTTACCTCCTGTTCCCAAAATATACATACCCACATTCCCTGATCTTGCCGAGACACCCCTTTTCCCAAACAACATCTAATTTTAGGAACCCTATATATGTCAAATCCAGCTAATAGTTACCACATGATACCGCTTGGATGACCAAGTCTGGGAAATGTCTCCCCTTTGTTCAATGAAGGCACAAAACGGCATCTTTGAGAGGAGAGTATCTGCATTCTGTTGTGGCTCCAAATGTAATCTGGAACAGGCCTCCTTGGCTCGGATCACAGCTGGAACTGGATTTTCTGACTGTTGGATGGAGAACTGGCCTCTTACCCCAATGAGGGTGCCAGCAGATATACTGTTCAGTCTCTTTGATATCCCACCTATGCATTCGGCTGTCGACCTCTCTCCAATTCCTTGCCTTTAGAAGTTATCATTTGTATAGCGCCATTGATCTCTGGTAAACAATGTTTCTGATGTTTCGCGCATCAATGCCTCTAGACGCCTGCTAATTTTGTTGCTGGGCAAATTGTATCTCATTATTCCTCTAGACGCCTGTTCATCTTACTTGTTTGTTATTTTGTTTTAATCTCAAGTTCACTGTTAACCTAGGCTAGTGAGTGGGCTATACGAGTGGTCCTCCTTCATCACAGTGGGCTGCAAGATTGAAATCAGGCTTGTTCACTAATCATGACCCCTTGAAAAAGATTAAATACATTTAATGCATGCCAAATATTTCATAAAGGGTTACAGAAAATGCTTGATCATTTACATATCAATAGAGCTACCATCAAATGGTAAAAACGAGGAAACACTTGCACTTTGGACGTAGAGGGAACGCACAGCTCCCACAGTCACTTCACTTGCCCTTGCTTTAGTCATACCAGGAGGACAAAAACGACGCGGATGGAAATAAGCAAACTGTGACAGCCCTGCCCGTGGAGAATGGTCACCAAAGTGCCTCGTGGGCTACGCTCTGAACCCAAATGGGCCGTATGTGGCCCCCAAGCTATAAGTTGCCCACCACTGCTGAACATCCTTAGGTGACATTTTATTTGCACAGCTTCTGGGTTAATTTCTGCATAGTTCCTAATGGTTTTGTGCACATTCTGTGTCGGCAGTTCCTTGTACATATAAACTGAAAGAGCATGAAAAAAACTGAAGTTTGAACAACCCAGTTAATTAATCGCAAAGCTGAACTGGACCAGGTCTGGTTTGGTAGCGACAAAAGATAAATGCCTCTTATTTTATTCTAATCTGAACCAGTCTGACCTGGTTTGTCAGTGACTTCGCTTTTTATTTCATTTTAAGCCTGGTTACATCAGCGCATTTGCATTTATGATTCATGGTGGCTTCAGCAGGAGGCATTGAGTGGTCAGGATAATCCATTGTGGAAAAAATGGTCAATTAGTTAACCTGGGCCATCGTCTGAGTTTCCTATTGCCTGAAAGGAGTGGTGTTGGTGGAGGTGTGGAAGCAGTCTGATTCCCTGCTTCTCAATTGGGGATTGTGCACCACAGAGGGTAATGCGAGGGTGAAAGTACATTTAAAAAAAAAAACGTAAAATAAATCTGGCTATCTACAGTTTGCCTGCTGCGCTCAAACCTACTCCACACAAAAAGACTTGGTTGGTAACCATGAAAAGGGGGCTGGCGTGGTGGAGAGGGGGGGGTAGGTGGAGGAAAATCTATTGTACTCAACCAACCCACTCTAACAGCTGGAATCAGTAATAAAAGAACAATGTTTTTAACGTCTGCCTTAACTCAAAAAGCATTCTGCAAAAGCTCTGTTTCTGTACTAAGAGGAAAAGCATAAAGCTGGTAAAATGAGATGAAAATGGGGTCTCCTTCTGACTAACTTGACCAGTTTTAACTGTTAATTCTTAACATATTGTTTCTCCTACTGCAATACCCAATAATAATCTTTTTTTCTCCCTTTGTTCTCAGGTAAACGTTTACAAGAATGGGTCTGCGTTATCTTGTGTGTATGTTTGGTGACGATCAACTTCTTTTTCCTGATGCTCCATTTTTCCATGGATCACTTTTTCAAATTAATAATAGCCATTTGTAAGTATTGCGCACGCAACACTGGGGTTACATTGCAAGCTAATCATTTGAAAGAATGACTACTGTTGGGACATTGCGTGGGGCAGTGCGAATGTGTGCGGGATGTGAACTGGTTCAGAGTAGGGTTATACTTGCAATTCTTCCGATAAGGCTGCAGCTTCTTAGAATGAAGTCCTGTGGTGTCCCCCCCCCCCCCCCCCCACCTCTCCAAATGTGAATCCTTACCTGCTTCCTCTATCTCTTGATTGTTTGCTGCTGTGTAAATTGCACTGAGGGCTGCACCAGGTTGTCTAACGGCCGTATTACAACGTGTTGGTTTCAGCAAACTTAACAGCTAGTCGCTTTTGCTACAGAGTGACCCTAGTTGGATGGAATGGCTGCCATCTTATATCGCAGATTCCTGCAATCGGATTCTAACTGTGAATAAAGCAAAACCGCCATTTAGTCCAGCCAACTCTGTCTTGTGCATCTTGTTTCAGCATCCAATCTTGCCATTTATCATTGTTTCCCAGCCACAGCCCTGTGTGCCCTGCCTTTTCAGTGAATCAGGAATTGCTCGAGTTCCTTCTGATCCACTGCTTTACTATCGTGTGACAGTTTGTACTGTGAAGTGGCTTCATTTGTTCAATTTATTTCAAATTGCTGATAGGCAAGTTATCACACAAAATTAATTTAAAGTCAATTTTTATATTGGCATTTGTTTTGTTTGGATCACAGCAGAGTGGTAACAGTCAGACAGCTCCCAGTGTTAATATCTCTTGCACAAAAACAGAAAATGCTGGAAAAACTCAGCAGGTCTGGCAAGGATCTCTTATTCTGATATCAGAATAGTGGGCCATTGAAAATGTAAGCTTACGATTTTGTCATTGGGAAAAGGGAGCCAGTTTTAGCAATATAAGCACAGGATGGTGATCAATGGACACATTCTCCTGTTATTTGAACTAAACATTGTCAATATAGAAGTGTCTGGAGCTTGAGGGGAGGGGATGTTCTACACCATCCTCCTGCAGTTATTAATAATGAACTGCTTCTGTTTAAATTCTGGACATTGGATGTTATTCAGAATTTTAGTAGGCGGCTTCCGGTCGCGGCCATGGAGGAGTAGGTTGCATATTTGATAGCTCCCGCCTGTGACGGACTTTTGGACCTTTTTCCCCCATTTTTCCCCCGGATTTTATGGGATGAATCGGTGAAGAGTGAGACAGTGAGGAGAAATCCCCCTCCGGTGTATGGAGAATTGGACCAGAAGTGGCCGTGTGAGAAGACAAAGTCCTATGAGGAAGACGCAAGCAGAGCTGGTAACGCGGGAAAGCATGGCGGAAAGCAAGGGCCGCGGGGAGACGGCACAGTGGTCGACGGAGCAGCTGGTGAAGTTTTTCGAAGATTGCATCGCCAAGCTGAAGAAGGACACACTAGACCCGATTCAGGCTTCGATTGATCAAGTTGTGCAGAATCAAGAGACCCACGGAAGAGCGATCCAGGAGGTGGAGAAAAAGGTGTCCGAGCACGAGGAATGCATAACCGTGCTGGAGACCAAGGTGGAGATGATGAACGACCGCCAGAAAAGAATGCAGGAGAAGCTGGAGGACCTGGAGAACAGGTCCAGGAGGCAGAAACTTAGAATTATCGGCCTCCCTGAAGGCAGCGAGGGATCGGATGCGAGGGCTTATGTGATGGATATGTTGGAGAAGTTGATGGGGGCCGAGGCGTTCCCTTGGCCCCTGGAAGTGGACAGAGCGCACGGAGCCCTCGCAAACGAGCCGCGATGGTGGTATGCTTTCACTGATTCCTGGACAAAGAACACATTCTGCGGTGGGCCAAGAAGGGACGGAGCAGCAAGTGGGGGAATTGCGAGCTGCGCATTTATTAGGACCTGGGCGCGGATTTGGCCAAGAGGCAAGCTGGGTTTAATCGGGCAAAAACGACCCTATTTAAGAAGGGGGTGAAGTTCGGGATGTTGTACCCAGCCCGTCTGTGGGTCACACATGAGGAACGGGACTTCTACTTCGAAACACCAGACGAAGTATGGACTTTTATTAAAGAAAAGAGGCTGGGGGCGAACTAAAAGACACTGAAGCCTTGGAGAGTACTGTGGTGGCGAATTGTTGTGCAGGGCTGTATAAGTATAAGCAGTGTTATGTGCAATAAGGGCTGTTTTGATGGCAAAAGGTAATTTTGTCTTGCAGGGAGCTGGGGAGAGGGAGGGGTGGCTTTTTGGGGCTGGTTCTGTTTTTGGGTGTTTTTTTTAAAAAGTGGCTGTTTCGTCACTGTTTTTTCTGATGTTTGTTTACTGGGGAATGTGATGCTTTTAATATGTTTGTCCAAGGGGGGGGAGAGGGGAGAGAACAATGGGGAGACAGGCTGCTTGGTGCCATGGGCGGGCGCTATCAAGTCAGCATGGGTCAGATGACTCATGGAAGCTCAATGGGGGGCGAGCAGGTGTTAAGCTGGAGCTTGAGGGGTTGGGTTTCCAGTGTTGTTGCTGGGGGTGGGGGGGGGGGGGGGAAGAGAGGGGGGGGAGCTGCTTTGCTGACAGGGGAGGAACTGTTACTAGGGATATAAATTGAATATGGGGAAAAGCGAGATGCTCGCAATCCAGGCAAGAGGACAGGAGAAGAGACTGGGAGAGCTGCCGCTTAGAATGGTAGGAAAGAGCTTTTGGTATCTGGGAATCCAGGTGGCCCGGAAATGGGAGGCACTGCACAATTTAAACCTATCCCGGCTGGTAGAACAAATGGAAGGGGATTTAAAGAGATGGACATGCTCCCGCTATCACTGGCGGGGAGGGTACAGACCGTGAAAATAACAGTCCTCCCCAGATTTCTGTTTGTGTTTCAGTGCCTCCCCATCTTCATCCCAAAGGCCTTTTTCAAGCGGGTGAATAATGTTATTTCGGGCTTTATGTTGGCGGGTAAAACCCCGCGAGTGAAGAAAGTGTTGCTGGAGCGCAGTCGGGGGGAGGGTGGGTTGGCGCTGCCGATCTTCTGCAATTACTACTGGGCGGCTAATATAGCCATGATCAGGAAGTGGGTAGTGGGGGAGGGTGGGGTCGGTGTGGGAGCGGTTGGAGGCGGCGTCATGCAAAGACACAAGTTTGGGAGCACTGAAAATGGCACCTCTTCCATTCTCACCGGCCCGATACTCCACAAGTCCGGTGGTGGTGGTGGCTCTGAGAATCTGGGAGCAATGGAGGAGATATAAGACAGTGGAGGGAGCATCGGTTTGGCCCCCGATTTATAATAATCATCGGTTTGTACCAGTAGGCTGGATGGTGGGTTCCGGAGATGGCAAAGGCCAGGAATTAGAAGGATGGGTGTTCTATTTATAGACGGGAGCTTCCCCAGCTTTAAAACCTTGGAGGATAAATTTGAATTGCCAGCGGGGAATGGGTTTAGGTATTTGCAGGTGTGAGACTTCCTGAGAAAGCAGGTTCCGGCCTTTCCGCTGCTGCCACCAGGGGGGATACAGGATAAAGTAGTCTCCAGCACCTGGGTGGGAGAGGAGAAGGTATCAGATATTTACCAGGAGCTTTTGGTTGCGGAGGAAACTCCGGTGGAGGAAATTAAGGGCAAGTGGGAGGACGAGCTAGGAGAAGTATAGAGGTGGGTATGTGGGCGGATGCCCTAAGCAGGGTTAATACATCCTCATCATGTGCCAGGCTTAGCCTGATACAATTTAAGGTAGTCCACCGGGCACACATGATGGGGCCCGGATGAGCACGTTTTTCGGGGTAGAGGACAGATGTGCGAGGTACGTGGGAAGCCCAGCAAATCATGTCCATATGTTTTGGGCATGCCCGAAGCTTAGAGGGTTTTGGCAGGATTTCTCTAAGGCAATGTCCACGGTACTAAAAACACGGGTGATGCCGAGTCCGGAGGTAGCGATCTTCGGCGTGTCGGAAGAGCCGGGAGTTCAGGGGGCGAAAGAGGCTGACGTCTTGGCCTTTGCCTCCCTGGTAGCCCGGAGACTGATCTTATTAATGTGGAGGGACTTGAAGCCCCCGAGTGTAGAGACCTGGGTCAGTGACATGGCTGGGTTTCTCAGTCTTGAGAAAATAAAGTTCGCCGTAAGAGGGTCAATGGTCGGGTTCACCCGGAGGTGGCAGCTTTTCGTCGACTTTTTTGGGGAAAAGTAAAATGTCAGCACATGCAGTATTCCAAGGGGTGAGAGGGGGGAGAGGGGGGAGCGAGGGCCAGATTGTCGTTTTATGGTTGGGGTGTGTGAAGATTGGGATGGGGGTGGAAATGTTTATTATACCATGTTTATGTCATTGTTATTGTTATAAAAACTTTCAAATACCTTCATAAAAATATTAAACCCCCCCCCCCCCCCCCCCCCCGCTGATGGAATCTCTCAGTCCCGCCGAAGCCAATTGCCATTGTCACACTTCGGGGGTGGGTCTTAGAACATAGAACATTCAGTGCAGAAGGAGGCCATTCAGCCCATCGACTCTGCACCGACCCACTTAAGCCTTCACTTCCACCCTAACCCTGTAACGGCCAATCCACCAAACCTGCACGTCTTTGGACTGTGGGAGTAAACCGGAGCACTCAGAGGAAATCCACGCAGACACAGGGAGAACGTGCAGACTCCGCACGGACAATGACCCAGCGGGGACTCGAACCTGGGACCCTGGCGCTTTGAAGCCACAGTGCTATCCACTTGTGCTACTGTGCTGCCCGTCTTTGGCGGGAACAGATGATCCTGCCAGCGGGAAAGGCAGGAAAGTTCCAGCCTTAGAGTCCAAAGTGGGTCCTCACAGGTGTTCAGGTGTACAACACACACACAAAAGTATATCTGGTGTTTGTGCAGTTGGGGTGGATGCTGCATTTCATATTTGCTCATTTGTTTGCCTCAGTTACTGAAATGTAATAGAATCATAGATTTTACAGTGCAGATGGAGGCCATTCGGCCCATTGAGTCTGCACCGACCCTTGGAAGGAGCACCCTACTTTAGCACGCACCTCCACCCTATCCCCGTAACCCAACCTAACCTTTTGGACACGAAGGGGCAATTTAGCATGGCCAATCCACCTAACCTGTACGTCTTTAAACCATGGGAGGAAACCGACGCAGACACGGGGAGAAAGTGCAAACTCCACACTGATATTAACCTGACACCGGAATTGAACTTGGGACTCTGGAACTGTGAGGCAGCCATGCTAACCATAACTAATATTTAGTTATTTGAGGTCAGTTGACGTGGGGAGAAAGTTAATGTGAAGTTTTGCAGTGACGAAGGAATACTTCTAAAACGCCGACGCGTGTACTCACTGAAAGTTTGCATTGGGTTCTTTCAGTTCTGTTTTCCCGCAGCAGTTATCCCTTTCGAGAATCGAACTTTGGCACCTGCAGTACAATCTCTCGAGCATTTTCCCATCTTTCAGCCCATCCGCCCCACTCTGCTCCAGTGTGAGTTAAATTTGACTTTAGATTCCTTTTTCTGCTCCGCTTATCTTCACAAATCAAGGCAATTGGCTGGAGAACAAACACCGGACCTTTTCTGACCCCAGTGCATAGCCAGAACCCAGTAATTGCATAATCATTTTTTAGATGGTTAAAATGAAGTTATTCGGCAAGATTTTGGAGTGACCTCTCCCACAGAATGTGAATATGCTGGACACTGCAATCCCTGTTAAAACACAAATAAAAAAAATAAAAAATAGCATGGCACATGGCATATTCATGATGTAAATGGAATGTTGTTTCCTAAGGCACTTGTGAAGTAGCTGTTGTCGTCTCGTGGAAATATATATTGTATTCCAGAAGTTTTTATTGCATTAACCTTATTCTCATGTGCTGTATCCTCAAGGTACTGGCCTCGTACAGGTGCTAGCCCTGATAAACTAAGTGATTAAAAAGGAAATAAGTTATTTTGTAATTAATCTGTAATTTCTTTTCTCAAATTTTATTAAAACGTGTATGGATAAAGCTTGACTCTTTTTTACCAGGGCTTTATAATTGTTTAAAATAAAATACAGACTTTCTGTTTAGTGCGACAAAGACTTTCCTCTGCTTCCTTTCACAACGCCAAGTCCCAGGGAGGAACCGATTCCCTACTCTTATTGACCATGATTTCTTCACAACCTCCAGCTCCTCCCTAGTTTCTCCCAGGCCTCCCTATGGAGCACAGCCAGCCAGCAGCAGTTCTTCCTTGATCTGTTCTCTAGCCCAGAAATAAAATTGCTTTTGGAATGAGCTGCCATTGCGCACACTTCTCGAGGACTCAGTGAGGAGCCTATTCTCACAGAAAGAGCAAAATGATTAAAGCATTTAAAAAAAAATCCCCAACTGAATCAAATACAGATGGCAGAAATGGAATATCCTTCAGGACACAGTTACACATGTGAAAACACATGAGATAGTCAACTCATGACCAGTCCTACATGTAAATACGTTTTTCTATTCAGCAGTGCCTGCGGGATATCTATTCCCTCGCGTACTGGGAAATTGCACTGTGACAGGGAAAAACAGAGTGGGGGTGGGGGTGGGGCAGTGAGAAGGCACAATCATGTGAACGATCCTTAAGATGTGAAGCAATGGCTGTCCTTATTAGGAAATTTGTAAAATGCCAGGGTACAGGATATAAATGAGTAATGTGAGACGAGTATTGTTTAAACCTAGAAACTTGAAAAAATAAATTAACTGTAATTAAACTGAGTGATCCTTTTTAACCCTACAACCTTTCGGAAAGATCACTGTGGGGGTGGGGGGTGGGGGGGGGGGGCTACTAACCTGCCAAGACATGCAGGGGGCCCTCCTAACCTGCCAAGACATGCAGGGGGCCTTACTAACCTGCCAAGACATGCAGATCCAGATGATGTGATTTTTATGTTTACTTTTGAATGAATGCTCAACACAACCTGCCTATAGTGCCCTTTTTCAAATTCAAGATAGGGATTTGATTATGGCATCAGGTTCTGATTGCAATTTGAACATGAGTGGCTTTCCCATCACACTGAAGAGAATTGGGAGCCACCCACCAGAGAGATGAAGAGGCGCCAAACATTTTTTTTACATTTCTTTATTGACCAAGAGGAGTAAGAGTATTATTGCTTTGGGCCCCCCAAGCTATACAGGCCTTGAATAAGGGGCACCAGCATGCCTTTCCTTTTGCAGCGTTCTGCTGCTAGGTTTTGTGTTTTTGTGCATCGTAAAGCATATTTTAGTGGATTCAAATTGACAGAGAATTGAATTCCAATTGGGCAAAGTCATTTCAGAGTCGGTCTTTAACAGGTGTCAGCATGGGGAAAGGTCGGCCATTTCTCCCTGGCCACGATTTGACCTGTATTCCAGAAGCCTAAGGTGGAGTTTTGTAATCAACCCAGCTCCCCACCTGTTGTTTTGTTCTTTTACCCTTGGTGTTATCGGGCACCTGTTTAGATTTTAAATGGAACACACTTTCTTTCAGGCAAAAGTGACAGAACCGGTATTGGCATTTGTTGTTGTTTTTATTAATCACACTAAAATTGGAGAAGGGTGCCAGCACTGCACCTTGCTTAATTTCTAAGAAAAGACAAATAAGTAAGCTTCACAGATTTCTCCCCACCGCAGGTGTCCTCAGCCTTCATTCACTCGCAGAAACCAACCCCCCCCGACAGTCACTGACCAAGTTCTGTTCTTCTGTCAACACCCTGCCATTTTTGCTTCCCCTTGAGTGATGTCCTCTTGAGACCACAAGGAGTATATAGTTGCGCCTGCTGAAAGCATGCTTTGCAGCTGCTGCAGTCAAGGGTCAGGCTGTGACGAGGGCTGAAATGTGCTACCACATGTATGTAAAATTAACATTTGTGGCAGGGAACAGATTGGTTTGCTTCCTAAAAACCACAGTTGTCTTAGCCATGTCGCCACGACTGGCAAAGCTGCTATCTTGAAATTAAGAATCACTTTAAAATATATACCTGGTAGGGAAGGTTTTAATAATTATAAAAGTTTGCTTTCTGGAAACCCCTACCTGAATGGTACCTGCCAGGATCACTCCGAAATGATTAGGATTTTGAAATGAGCTTCAGTGCACTTTTGCGTGTGTCGTGAACTCTTGTCTCAGCTTCTCAGATTTGGGTAAAGTAATAGAGGGTTACATATCCAAGTTTACAGATAACACCAAGATAGGAGGGACGGTAGGTTGTGTATATGGGAGCAAGAACTTCTAAAGGTGTATAGACTGATTAAATGTGTAAGCAAAATAGTGGCAGACAGCCACTTTAATGTGAATAAGTGTGAGGTTATATGAAGGCCAAGAAAGGCACATTTGAAAACTTTCCGAATGGTGATAGGCTAGGGTTGGAATTTTCTCAACTTCTAGGGTTATCCCTCTCCCGGAACCATAAAACCTTAAGACATAGGAGCAGAATTAGGCCATTCGGCCCATCGCGTCTGCCCCGCCATTCAATCATGGCTGATATGTTTCTCATCCCCATTCTCCTGCCTTCTCCCTGTAACGCCTGATCCCCTTATTAATCAAGAACCTAACTATCTCTGTCTTAAAGACACTCAGTGATTTGATCTCCACAGCCTTCTGCGGCAGAGTTCCACAGATTCACCACCCTCTGGCTGACAAAATTCCTCCTCATCTCCGTTTTAAAGGATCGTTCCTTCAGTCTGAGGCTGTGCCCTCGTGTTCTCGTTTTTCCTACTAGTGGAAACGTCCTCTCCACATCCAGGCTTCTCAGTATCATGTAAGTTTCAATAAGATACCCCCTCATCCTTCCAACTGAATCCTCCACTGCTCTTTAGATGACAAGCTCTTCATTCTAGAGATCACTCTTGTGAACCAAAAGCAGATGGCAAACAGGACCCAGAGCAGCATTTTACCAGCGATTGCCAATTGTGAGGCTGCTACCGGGAATACCATCCAAACGATATGGTGGCCCTCCTCCAAGAGTCCCAGAGCTGCCCACTGGATCAGAGTACCTGCAGCTTTGGCAGTGCCTCCAACTGAGATGGCCTCTGCTGAACCTGCAGAGAGGAGGTGCCCTGGAAGGCTGGTTAAGTTTAAAAAAATTTAATGTGCTGGGGCCAAGACTTAAATTATACTGTTATATAAACCTGATGTGTATTCAGCGGCGCCACAGTTGGGCAGGAGCCGTGCTGCTGGCCGGAGGAGGGGGAGCTTCCACGAGGGCTGGGTAGACTGGTGGGGGGTGGCGAGGGGGTCCGGGGGGCACTATCTGGCAGGTTGGGTCTGCACATAGCCGCCGCCATGTTGTAAGGCACGACCGCTGCAGGTCGTCTCCGTGCGCATGCGCGGCCACGGACCGAGCTATTCTCCGACCGTTTATTTTGTGGAGGCCGGGAGTTTTATCTGGCGCGGCTGCTAGCCCCTCACCAGTCGCAGCATTGGTGAGGGGTGGGGGGGGGGGGGGGCGGCACCGATTTTTTTCCACATAAAAGGCCACAGATCCTCCACGCTTCGCCTCCGAATCGGACAATCTGGCCCAATGTTTCACACAGGAATGTTATTGGGAAAGGTAGCAACAATTTCAGTCTTCTATCAATCCTGCGTTCTCTGCAGCAACAGATGACCTAAACTGGGAAGGTGTTTGTTGCTGAGGCTTTACTTGCACTGAGCGGTCACAGGACAATTCCACCAGCTTCACTTCTTCTGATTCTCCACTGAGACAACAAAGTGACATAGCAAATGTGGAAAATGGATCCTGAACCGAATCATACTTTGTTTGTATTGTCGAAATTAACACTGAAGTGTTCTGCCAATGTTGCAAGATGAGCAGTGATTCCGTCTTTCACCCACTCCAGCTGTCATTATGTTTGCATCCACAAACTCAATCGTAGGACTCTTGAAACATCATTACCGAGTGTAGTTTTCCCAATCACAATGTTCTGCCTAATGTTGAAACCTTGGGCTGGATTCTCCGTTTGGGAGACTTAAGTCCCCACGCCGGCATGAAAACGGTGGCGTTTTATACCAGGAAAACTGGCGCAAAACGGCCACCAATTCCCTGAACCTGGGGGGGGGGGGGGGGGATGGCTAGCAGCATAGAGCTCCCAGTTCTAGCTGCCAATACGGCCTGCAGCGGCCGCACCTTGCTTCATGGTGGACGCAGCCCGTAGGCCCGGCCCGCAAAAATAGTCCGTTCCCCCCCCCCCCCCCCCCCTGCCCCTTTTGGCCGGCTTGTGCGCCCTGGCCCCCCCCCCCCCCCCCCCCACACAATGCTCCCACTGCCCGTGGATCGGCCCTCTCCCGACTGTGGCGGTGGACTGAGTCTGCAGCCGCCATGCTGAGTTCCCAACAGATGAGATCATGAGAGTCCCACGCCATCGGGAACTTGGCCGGTCGGGGATGAAGCATCTTGGGGTGGGCCTGAGGCCGTGGATACGGTGTGCGGCATACTCCTAGAGTACGCCGCCGCTTTTCAGGGGACAGAGCATCGCAAAAGCAGCGCCTCCCCCCATTTGGTCAGGAACTGTGATTCTCCGGCTGATCGCCGGACGCAATTTCGCCGTCCGGGATCGGAGAATCTAGCCCTTGTCACTCACCACAGGTCTGGTTGTATTGCACCCTTGCATTGATAAATTCATCATATTTAACCGGTTTCGAATATCACCAGGCGATGCAAGTTTAGTTATCAATAATTGGCAAGAGATGTTTTTAACTACTTGCAGTATTGTGCACAGAAAGAAAAGCCTGCAGCTCTTGGGAAAGCTCAAAAGCTCTTTCAAGGACTCTGCCGCAAGATAACCAACATAATTCAATGTAGAACAATAATGTTTCATCTCCTGCACCCTTTTGTGAACACAGTTTTACAAATAAATGTGAATTCACAAGTCTGGACTTCACACAATTTGCAGCTGTGACAGTTGTGTTTAACACAGCATGTCAATCCGTGTTCATTCTTTTTTGAAGCAAGGGCTTGATGATGCAATGTACAAAGAATCACCGGTTGCTTGTGGGCTTACAGCTCTTATTCTTGCAACAACATCACTCCTATTGCCTGTCATCATGCAGCACCGACTATGCAAACAGCACCACAGCCCTATCAGTTAAGCGACTCTGATTCCATGAAATTATCCAATAACTTGAATATTTCCTCAGCCATTTCCGATTGTAATGCCTGACAAAGAAGGCTATCTTTTAAAGTTAAGCTAATGAGTGTAATTGATTTACCATCAATGTCGGTTGTCTCATTCCAAAGTGCTGATATTCACCAAGCTTTTCTATCGATTGACGTTTCATATCTCTTAACAGTTCCTTGAATCTTCCACTAACTTTTGTTCGAAAGTCGTATGGCATTTAATCTCTGTGCTTCTTCCCTCACCAGCACTTTGCATATTTTCCTAACGTAAGACATAGGAGCAGAACTAGGCCACTCGACCCATCGAGTCTGCTCCGCCATTCAATCATGGCTGATATTTTTCTCATCCCCATTCTCCTGCCTTCTCCCCATAACCCCTGATCCCCATATTAATCAAGCACCTATCTATCTCTGTCTTAAAGACACTCAGTGATTTTGCCTTCACAGCCTTCTGGGGCAAAGAGTTCTACAGATTCACCACCCTCTGGCTGAAGAAATTCCTCCTCATCTCTGTTTTAAAGGATCGTCCCTGAGATTATGTCCTCTGGTTCTAGTTTTTCCTACAAGTGGAAACATCCTCTCCACGTCCGCTCTATCCAGGCCTCGCAGTATCCTGTAAGTTTCAATAAGATCCCCCCCTCATCCAACGGGTATAGACCCAGAGCCCTCAACCGTTCCTCATACTACAAGCTGTTCATTCCAGGGATCATTCTTGTGAACCTCCTCTGAACTCTTTCCAAGGCCAGCACATCCTTCCTTAGATACGGGGCCCAAAACTGCTCACAATACTCCAAATGGGGTCTGACCAGAGCCTTATACAGCCTCAGAAGTACATCCCTGCTCTTGTAAGCAGTTGGAAGGATAAGTTCCTCTCTGGTTGTATGGGCTTTTAGCAATCGGAATGCTTTGAAGAAAGATGTTTTCATGGCCTTTTCCAGAACCAATGTTGTTTTTGGTTTTGATTTTTGATGGCTGAATTCCTTTTTCCATTCAGAGAATTCTTTTGATTTACCTTTACCATCCGGATGCCTCGTAGTCTGTTGCTTGAGTCTTGCCGCTTTCATTGCTTCTTTGGGTAACATTTGTAAGCACCATCCATCACTGAGCTCCAGAAATCCACAATTTATATAACGCTTCTCTTACTTTTTGTTCATTATTTGTTTCTTGCTACACGGCTCCGTGCTGCCTGTGGTTCCAGCAGAAGTACTTGTAACGACACTGAGGCCCTTTCAAAGGTGTTTCCATTTTTAAATGATTTACTCACAAAGCTGTCAAGGTGGATGAAGCTACCGAGTATCTTGAGGTACTGGCTTCGAGCCCCCTTTGAAAGGCTCTTCACTCTTCCTTTTACAGTTGACCAACAGCAGCTGGTTTTATTTCACAATCAGGTCTCCAATGCAACGCATCAATTTAAATTCACACCATGCAGTATAGCCCCAGATTGGAAGACTCTGGCCGCTAGAACTTGAGATGTCCTGTGACAAAACAGATAGTTCCCATCAGCTGCTGTAGCCAAATCCTTTAAAAAAAAAAATTTTTTTAATTCTTTTTTGCAGGGAGAGGGCCACGTGACATGAGCGTGGGAGTGGGTGCATTTTCACGAGCTTTGTCTGTTATCATTTATTTAATCATTTATTTTATCCTGGTGCGCATTTCATATTTGCCTTTCCTTGGGATGTGTGCCTTGCGCTATGTCCCTGGAGGCTCCTGATTGGTGCTTTGAAAAGAGGAGCTGATATAAATGACAGTAATTCTTTGTTTGCCCATGGCGGGCAGAGTGGGCTGGGGTGGGGCCCAGCTTGCAGCGGCATTGTTACTGATAAATGGGCTTTTGCCTCTGCAATGCTGTGTGCATCCGGATGATGGCCGCCATTGAGAATATTGTTCTGAATGAAGAGCTCGGTTCTGTGGTGCAAGTTGTTCGAGCTCACTTTAAGTTTTGCGAGCTATCATTGGGAGAATGGTGGAGGCGCACAGGTGAGTTCTTGCACTTGAAAGAGCACTTTCCCAGGTAAGGGCCTGTCTTCGGGACATTGCGATCCTGCTACATGGCATGTTAGTTATCCTGACGGGTTCGGGAGAGGGTTGCTTGGGTGCAGAAGTGGCAGCATGGTGAAAGTGAAGATGCTTCATTCGTTGGAATTATTGCGAGATCCTTAGGAGTGTTCGTTGACCCTGTCTCGGCATCGGCCTTCTTGAGCAACATCGATGGTGTCATTATCCTCTAATTCTTCTATAATCCTTGACGTTACTCCCTTGTGATTATGTTGTTGATTATTTATTGTTGTCTTTTCTCCAGCAAGGGCATGTGAGATGTGAGCACGAGGGAGAGTGTCATTTGTTGTCCTGTTCTAACAAATCATAACGAGTCGATTATGTGAAATGTGGTCTGTGCAGTTTTACTCCTTTTTGTCATTATGTGTTATAATCCTTGTTATGGGAGAGGAGTGTTTGTTTAACACCCCTTACCTCATTCGTAATGAGGATGAATGGAGCCAGGGCAGGACGATGGGTGGATGGTGGGGGTGGAGTTAGATGACAGGGTTAGTTATGTCCTTATTGACATTTAAAAAAAAAAAAAATGTTTTATTAAAGTTTTTCCAATCAGCGTTTTTACATAACAAAAATAGAAATACAGATAGTAATAAAAAATAACAATAAGCATAGCCCAAAGCTTACAATAAAACTACTTAAAAACAGATTTATTTTTAAACTGAACAAGGTGGGTTTTGTCTCCATGCCCAACTCACATTATATCAACAGTACCCCCTCCTACCTGAACCCCCCCCCTTCAAGGACCCTCTCAAGGTGAACTTTGTTCGCTCCAGGCTGAGGAACCCCACCATATCGCTAACCCAGGTCTCCACACCCGGGGGTTTTGAGTCCCTCCACATTAACAAAATCCGTCTCCGGGCTACCAGGGAGGCAAAGGCCAGTAACTCGGCCTCTTTCGCTTCCTGTATTCCCGGCTCCTCCGCCACCCCAAATATCGCTACCGCTGGACTCGCCTTCACCTGAGTGTCCAAAACCCTAGACATCACCCTTGCAAACCCCTGCCAGAATCCTTTAAGCGCCGGGCATGCCCAAAACACAGGACATGATTCGCCCGACTCCCTGCACACCTCGGGCACCTGTCCTCCACCCCAAAAAACCTACTCATTCTTGCTGCCGTTATATGTGCCCGATGCACCACCTTAAACTGGATTAATTCGAGCCTGGCACATGATGAGGAGGAGTTCACCCTGCCGAGGGCATCGGCCCACAGGCCCTCATCCAGCTCCTCGCCCAGCTCCTCCTCCCACTTGCCCTTCAACTCCCCCACTGAGGCTTCCTCTACCTCCTGCAGCTCCTGATAAATGTCCGGCACCTTCCCCTCCCCTACCCAGACACCAGACACCACCCTATCCTGGATCCTACGTGGGGGCAGCCGCAGGAATGTCCCCACCTGTTTTCTAAGGAAATCCCGAACCTGAAGGTACCTGAACGCATTCCCCGGGGGCAGGCCGAACCTCTCCTCCAGTGCCTGCATGCTGGGGAAAACCCCGTCTATAAACAGGTCCCCATCCTCCTAATACCTGCCCCATCCATCCTACCCAGAGCAAATCTGTGATTATTCCGTATCGGGGTCCACACCAAGGCCCCTTTTTCTCCCCTGTGTCTCCTCCACTACCCCCAGATCCTCAGTGCCGCCGTCACCACCGGACTAGTGGTGTATCGCGCCGGCGAGTACGGCAGCGGAGCCGTAACAAGTGCCCCGAGACTGGTGCCTCTACACGACGCCGTCCCCAGCCGCCCCCACGAAAGCTCCTCTCCACTATCCTGAGCGGGAGCTCCCTCAGTCTCTCCTCCTGGCCCCTACCGTGGACCACGACCAGCTCACTCTTCCCCACGTTCAACTTATACTCCGAGAATCTTCCGAAGTCCCCCAGGATCCGCATGACCTCCCCCATCCCCTCTAACGGGTCCGAAATATAGACCAGCAGGTCATCCAAGTAGAGGGAGACCCGGTGTTCCTCGCCTCCGGGCACCAGCCTCCTCCAATCCCTTGAAGTCCTGAGCGCAATGGCCAACGGCTCAATTGCCAGGGCAAACAGCAACGGGGACAGGGGACACCCCTGTCTCGACACCCGGTGCAGCCTGAAATATTCTGACCTTAGCCGGTTTGTGGACACTCGCTACAGGGGCCTGATACAGCAGCTTGACCCACGCTATAAATCCCTCCCCAAATCCAAACCTGTCTAACGCCTCCCACAGATAACACTCCACCCTGTCAAAGGCCTGCCCTTAACAAAACCCGTCTGGTCCTCACCATCACTCGCGGGACACAGTCCTCTATTCTGGTGGCTAGAATGTTTGCCAACAGCTTGGCATCTACGTTCAGGAGCGATATCGGCCTGTAGGACCCACACTGAAGCGGATCCTTCTCCTTCTGAGCGAGATCAATGCCTGCGACATTGTCGGAGGGAGGGTCCCTTTCTCCTTTGCCTCATTGAAGGTTCTCATCAGGAGCAGGCTCAGCATCTCCGAGAGCTTCTTATAAATTCTACGGGGAAGCCGTCCGGGCCCGGGGCCTTGCCGGTCTGCATGCCTGCCAGCCCCCTGACTACCTCCTCCAACCCAATCGGGGCCCCCAGTCCCTGCACCCGCTCTGCTTCCACCCTTGAGAACCTCAACCGGTCCATGAACCGCCTCATCCCTTCCCCCTCGCCGGGGGGTTCCGACTCGTATAACTTCCCGTAGAACTCCCTGAAAACTTCATTAACCCTCTCTGGGCTCAGCACCATGTTGCCTTCCCTATCCCACACTCCCCCAATCTCTCTGGCCGCCTCCCTCCTGCGCAGCTGGTGCGCCAGCATCCTACTCGCCTTCTCCCCATACTCATAAACTGCCCTCGTCGTTTTCCTCAGCTGCGCCTCTGCCTTTCCCGTGGTCAGCAAGTCAAACTCCACCAGTAATTTCCGGCGCTCGTTTAACAGCCCCTCCTCTGGGGCCTCCGCGTACCTCCTATCTACCCTGAGTATCTCTCCCACCAGTCTCTCCCTCTCCACCCTCTCCTTCTCTCTATGGGACCTAATGGAGATTAACTCTCCCCTAATGACCACCTTCAGAGCCTCCCAAACCACTGCCACCGTCACCTCTCCTGTTTTGTTTGCTCCCACATAATTCTCAATACTCCTCCTTATCCACCCGCACACCTCTTCGTTCGCTAGCAGCC
This sequence comes from Scyliorhinus torazame, assembly GCF_047496885.1. NCBI lineage: Eukaryota > Metazoa > Chordata > Chondrichthyes > Carcharhiniformes > Scyliorhinidae > Scyliorhinus > Scyliorhinus torazame. The sequence goes on along the minus strand of NC_092716.1, from coordinate 65,573,968 downwards.
TCACATCCAGTCGCCAGAGAGGGCGCTGACCCGTTCCGCCCCCAGCCGCAGGTCCACCCAGTGCGGGGCATGGTCCGAGACAGCAATGGCTGAGTATTCGATCCCCTCCACCCTCTGGATTAACGCCCTACTCAGCACATAGAAGTCTATTCGCGAATAGGCTTTATGGACAAGCGAGAAAAAGGAAAATTCCTTGGCCGCGCAAACCTCCAGGGGTCCACTCCCCCCATCTGTCCCATGAACTCTCACAAGGCCCTGGCCGCCGCTGGCCTCTTTCCCGACCTGGACTTGGAACGATCCAAGCTCGGATCCAAGACCGTATTGAAGTCCCCTCCCATTATCAGGTGACTTATTTCCAAGTCTGGGATCCTGCCCAAAACACGCCTCATGAAGTCCGCATCGTCCCAGTTCAGGGCATATACGTTCATTAACACCACGCGGGCCCCCTGCAGCTTGCCACTTACCATTATATACCTGCCCCCCTTGACTGCCACGATGCTCCCCGCCTCAAATGCCACTCGTTTACTGACCAAAATGGCCACCCCTCTGGTCTTGGAGTCTAACCCCGAGTGAAACACCTGTCCCACCCATCCTTTTCTCAGCCTCGTCTGGTCAGCGAGCTTTAAGTGCGTCTCTTGCAACATGGCCACGTCCGCCTTCAACCCCTTCAAATGCGAGAACACGCGGGACCGCTTGACCGGCCCATTCAGGCCCCTCACGTTCCACGTGATCAGCCTGGTTGGGGGGGTTGACCACCCTCCCATCCCGCCGACTAGCCATCTCCCTTTTTCGGGCAGCCGCGTGCTCCCTCCTCCAGCTCTCCCCCCGCCCCCCCCGGCGCCCCCCCCCCTCCCCCCCCCCGCCCGACTCTCCACCCCCCGCAGGGTAGAGGGGCAAGCGCCATCTGGGACCTCCCCGTGCGCCGGACAGCCCGTCCCGGGCTTTTCCCACCCCCTAGCACCAAACACCTGGAAAACAAAACACCTGGAAAACAAACAAAACACCTGGAAAACAAACAAAACACCTGGAAAACAAACAAAACAAACAACAAAACCACCAACCAAACTAGGGCAGACAGGCCCATAAACTTTGGTCCCTCCCCACCCGCACATTTCACCCCCATACAACAGTCCCTTAGTTCAGGTCCAGCTCCTCCTGCCTGATGAACGACCACTCCTCGTCCGGCGTATCAAAATCCTGGTATGTTACCCACAGTCTCGCCGGGTGCAGGAGCCCAAACTTCACCCTTACCGTGGAGGACCGCCTTCGCCCGGTTAAAACCTGCACGCCTCCTCGCCAGCTCAGCCCCCAGGTCCTGATAAATTCGGATCTCGCCGTTCTCCCACTTACTGCTCCGCTCTTTCTTCGCCCACCGCAGGACTCGCTCCCGGTCTGCCAAGCGCTGAAACCGTATTACCGTCGCCCTCGGTGGCTCGTTTACCCTCGGCTTTCTGGCGCGAACCCTGTGCGCCCCATCCAGCTCCAAGGGCCGCGGGAAGCCCCCCGCGCCCATCAACGTCCCCAGCATTGTGGCCACGTACGTGCTCGCGACCGCCCCCTCCGCTCCTTCGAGAAGGCCCAGGATCCGTAGATTATGGCTCCGCGACCTGCACTCAAGGTCATCCAGCCTCTCCTGCCATTTCTTAAGGAGCGCCTCGTGTGCCTCCACCTTCACCGTCAGGCCCAGGATCTCGTCCTCGTTCTCCGCCACCTTCCTCCTCACCTCCTTGATCTCCTTCTCCTGCGCCTTCTGGGTCACCACAATCTTTCCATGGAGGTCAGCATCTCCGTTTTCAGCTCCATGAAGCAGTTTTTAAGGAGCTCCTGCTGTTCTCTGGCCCACTGGGCCCACACCTCCCGATCTTCTCCGGCCGCCATTTTGTCCTCCCGGACCTTCTCGACCTTCTTCCCCGGGTTCGCGCGTCTGCCGGCTCCGCTCCTGGTTCTCTCCATGCACCACCGGGGGGAGCCTTTCCTGCACCGGTCCCTCCTGTCAATTACCGCCGCCGCTCCTTTTAGCGGCCCGAAAAACCGATCCCGGCGGGAGCTGCCGTTCGCGCGACCTAGCAGGTTATGGCCTCTACCGGAAGTCCTGTCCTTATTGAAATTGAGGATGCTCCCCGATAATCGTATCGGGTTTTTATTTTTATTTTTTTGTTATTATGAATTTAGGAATTTGTGCCTTTCTCCTTTGGTGGCCCAGGCAGATTGTGTATCCTGGGAGGACTGGGTTCCTTCTCACTCTTCCTGAAGGTTGGAGTTTTTCATCTGGGTCTTTTTTTTCCAAGAGCTATTAGAATGGGAGGATATGAGTGGTGGTGGATGCTGAGGTGGGTTTGGTTAATCTTCGGCTGGTCCGTTGAAGAGAGAGATTGTTCTTGGCATCCCTCCTGTGATGGCGGACAGTGCTGGTTGATATCTTTAGATAAGTTTGGGCATTCGTTCCTTAGAGGTTTTTGTTTTCTGACTTCTTCTCTTCATCCGGGTGAGCAGGTTGCTGTTCCAAAGCCTTGTCCAGTCCAGTGGTTCAGGGGACGTTCCCCTGGTTGTGCCAAGGAGGTTGTACCCACCTTCTTGCCCCCCCCCCCCCCCTCCCCCCCAACCTCCTTTCATGGCCATGGCCCTCCTCAGGCCCCTCCCCTTGACAGCACCCTTGGCCTTGTCATTCATGGTGCCAGAGTGACACTGCCCAGGTGCCTAGCGATGCCCTACCCCGACCACCTCGGGGCTCCAATGGCCTCCGTGCCCCTGGCGTGGTCACCATGTCTGGTCTCCATTGGTGGAGATCAGTACTGATTTCCGCCGGTGGGGCCAGTGAATCACGGGGGCTGGGTGACTCCGGCATCGACTGGGCTGCACATACTAAAATGAGTTTTAAGACTCATTTAAATATGCTGATATGGAAGGCGTGATCCAGATTGCACCGGGCGCCTTAGGTCGGAATTGTCGCAATATGTTTGGTTCCTGGTGCCGCACCCCGTTTAGGGCCTCCCCCACTATTCACTGGGAATAGTAGGATTGGCACCGAGTGCATCACAACCAGAGAATTGCACCCATCCTTTTTTTCAGCATAAATGGAGGTACTGCATTGGATGTGGTTAGGGAGGTGCAGGTCAGCTTGGGTGTGAGTGTCGGGGTGTGCTGGAGGTTCTGGGGTGGTGGGTGGGGGGGTCTTGATTCCTGTGTGTCGGGAGGTGCTGGGCCAGGTCAGGACCGGTGCTGTGGCTGGTATCCTGGAGCTTAGGAAGTCCCTTCTTTAAGGAAAGGGGACAAGGATGTCAGGCAGGCTTTCAGGGAGCTAGGATGGAAGCTCAGAACTAGAACAAACAGAGTTGTTATCTTTGGGTTGTTGCCCGTGCCACGTGATAGTGAGATGAGGAATAGGGAGAGAGAGCATTTAAACACGTGGCTACAGGGATGGTGCAGGCGGGAGGGATTCAGATTTCTGGATAACTGGGGCTCTTTCTGGGGAAGGTGGGACCTCTACAGACAGGATGGTCTACATCTGAACCTGAGGGGCACAAATATCCTGGGGGGAAGATTTGTTAGTGCTCTTTGGGGGGGTTTAAACTAATGCAGCAGGGGCATGGGAACCTGGATTGTAGTTTTAGGGTAAGGGAGAATGAGAGTATAGAGGTCAGGAGCACAGATTTGACGTCGCAGGAGGGGGCCAGTGTTCAGGTAGGTGGTTTGAAGTGTGTCTACTTCAATGCCAGGAGTATACGAAACAAGGTAGGGGAACTGGCAGCATGGGTTGGTACCTGGGACTTCGATGTTGTGGCCATTTCGGAGACATGGATAGAGCAGGGACAGGAATGGATGTTGCAGGTTCCGGGGTTTAGGTGTTTTAGTAAGCTCAGAGAAGGAGGCAAAAGAGGGGGAGGTGTGGCGCTGCTAGTCAAGAGCAGTATTACGGTGGCGGAGAGGATGCTAGATGGGGACTCTTCTTCCGAGGTAGTATGGGCTGAAGTTAGAAACAGGAAAGGAGAGGTCACCCTGTTGGGAGTTTTTTATAGGCCTCCTAATAGTTCTAGGGATGTAGAGGAAAGGATGGCGAAGATGATTCTGGATATGAGCGAAAGTAACAGGGTTGTTATTATGGGAGACTTTAACTTTCCAAATATTGACTGGAAAAGATATAGTTCGAGTACAATAGATGGGTCGTTTTTTGTACAGTGTGTGCAGGAGGGTTTCCTGAAACAATATGTTGACAGGCCAACAAGAGGCGAGGCCACGTTGGATTTGGTTTTGGGTAATGAACCAGGCCAGGTGTTGGATTTGGAGGTAGGAGAGCACTTTGGGGACAGTGACCACAATTCGGTGACGTTTACGTTAATGATGGAAAGGGATAAGTATACACCGCAGGGCAAGAGTTATAGCTGGGGGAAGGGCAATTATGATGCCATTAGACGTGACTTGGGGGGGATAAGGTGGAGAAGTAGGCTGCAAGTGTTGGGCACACTGGATAAGTGGGGCTTGTTCAAGGATCAGCTACTGCGTGTTCTTGATAAGTATGTACCGGTCAGACAGGGAGGAAGGCGTCAAGCGAGGGAACCGTGGTTTACCAAGGAAGTGGAATCTCTTGTTAAGAGGAAGAAGGAGGCCTATGTGAAGATGAAGTGTGAAGTTTCGGTTGGGGCGATGGATAGTTACAAGGTAGCGAGGAAGGATCTGAAGAGAGAGCTAAGACGAGCAAGGAGGGGACATGAGAAGTATTTGGCAGGAAGGATCAAGGAAAACCCAAAAGCTTTATATAGGTATGTCAGGAATAAGCGAATGACTAGGGAAAGAGTAGGACCAGTCAAGGACAGGGATGGGAAATTGTGTGTGGAGTCTGAAGAGATAGGCGAGATACTAAATGAATATTTTTCGTCAGTATTCACTCAGGAAAAAGATAATGTTGTGGAGGAGAATGCTGAGCCCCAGGCTAATAGAATAGATGGCATTGAGGTACGTAGGGAGGAGGTGTTGGCAATTCTGGACAGGCTGAAAATAAATAAGTCCCCGGGACCTGATGGGATTTATCCTAGGATTCTCTGGGAGGCCAGGGAAGAGATTGCTGGACCTTTGGCTTTGATTTTTATGTCATCATTGGCTACAGGAATAGTGCCAGAGGACTGGAGGACAGCAAATGTGGTCCCTTTGTTCAAAAAGGGGAGCAGAGACAACCCCGGCAACTATAGACCGGTGAGCCTCACGTCTGTAGTGGGTAAAGTCTTGGAGGGGATTATAAGAGACAAGATTTATAATCATCTAGATAGGAATAATATGATCAGGGATAGTCAGCATGGCTTTGTGAAGGGTAGGTCATGCCTCACAAACCTTATTGAGTTCTTTGAGAAGGTGACTGAACAGGTAGACGAGGGTAGAGCAGTTGATGTGGTGTAAATGGATTTCAGCAAAGTGTTTGATAAGGTTCCCCACGGTAGGCTATTGCAAAAAATACGGAGGCTGGGGATTGAGGGTGATTTAGAGATGTGGATCAGAAATTGGCTAGCTGAAAGAAGACAGAGGGTGGTGGTTGATGGGAAATGTTCAGAATGGAGTACAGTCACAAGTGGAGTACCACAAGGATCTGTTCTGGGGCCGTTGCTGTTTGTCATTTTTATCAATGACCTAGAGGAAGGCGCAGAAGGGTGGGTGAGTAAATTTGCAGACGATACTAAAGTCGGTGGTGTTGTCGATAGTGTGGAAGGATGTAGCAGGTTACAGAGGGATATAGATAAGCTGCAGAGCTGGGCTGAGAGGTGGCAAATGGAGTTTAATGTAGAGAAGTGTGAGGTGATTCACTTTGGAAGGAATAACAGGAATGCGGAATATTTGGCTAATGGTAAAGTTCTTGAAAGTGTGGATGAGCAGAGGGATCTAGATGTCCATGTACATAGATCCCTGAAAGTTGCCACCCAGGTTGATAGGGTTGTGAAGAAGGCCTATGGAGTGTTGGCCTTTATTGGTAGAGGGATTGAGTTCCGGAGTCGGGAGGTCATGTTGCAGCTGTACAGAACTCTGGTACGGCCGCATTTGGAGTATTGCGTACAGTTCTGGTCACCGCATTATAGGAAGGACGTGGAGGCTTTGGAGCGGGTGCAGAGGAGATTTACCAGGATGTTGCCTGGTATGGAGGGAAAATCTTATGAGGAAAGGCTGATGGACTTGAGGTTGTTTTCGTTGGAGAGAAGAAGGTTAAGAGGAGACTTAATAGAGGCATACAAAATGATCAGGGGGTTGGATAGGGTGGACAGTGAGAGCCTTCTCCCGCGGATGGATATGGCTGGCACGAGGGGACATAACTTTAAACTGAGGGGTAATAGATATAGGACAGAGGTCAGAGGTAGGTTCTTTACGCAAAGAGTAGTGAGGCCATGGAATGCCCTACCTGCTACAGTAGTGAACGCGCCAACATTGAGGGTATTTAAAAGTTTATTGGATAAACATATGGATGATAATGGCATAGTGTAGGTTAGATGGCTTTTGTTTCGGTGCAACATCGTGGACCGAAGGGCCTGTACTGCGCTGTATTGTTCTATGTTCTATGTTCTATTCAGGTGCCTATTAGGGACTTCCTGAAAGGCTGGTTATTGCTTCTACGGTGCACCGGGGCCTAGGGTTGATCTGGGGTTGAGTTGGATATCCCGTAACCCCCTGGGGGTGGGATGCTTTCTTGGCTGAATGAGCAGCTTGTCCTCTTCCTCATTAATGGATGACCGGCGTGTGCCAGGGAAATATGGAACCAGGGTTGGGCCCTGATTCTTTCTTATCCTGTAGTTTATTTCTGGTAGCTCCAGCTCTTTTTCCTCTCTTTTTCTTGGGTGGAACTGAAAGCGTCACAATCTGAATGTGTTGTTGCTGGTCCTCTCTGTACAAAGGGATGGAACAATGTTGGTTCTGTAATGGGTCTGAGATTGGGGTCAAATTGCATTGTGTGGTATATATGGAATTCTCCTTGAGAACTGGGGTTCTTTAGAACTGGTGTTTTTGCATATTTTCTTTGTAAGGGTGGGTATAAAGAATGCATGCCTGATTCCTACATTGGTGCAGATGGGTTTGGTATCCGAGGAGAGGAGGCGGTAGTATGTCATTGGCACATTTGGTAGTGCTAGAGTTGAGGGAGCTGTATATTGGTGAGTGCCTGACTTATGGGACAGAAAATCTATCCTGAACTCTTGTGGTAATTGCGAGCAGATACATCATGGGAGGGTGTGCACCATTTTATCATGATTTCATGGCTTCATTCTTTTTCTCCCCTGGTCTCTGTAGGGGCTTACAGAGGCATCTAGTTGTATTGAAGGATTGTATCGAGCCAGTTATAATGTTATTCTCCTGTTCCCCTCTGTATTCATGTATGTTGAGCCGTTCTTTTCTTGTTTACTGTGACGTATTACTCTGACGTATTTACTCTGTAATATTTTTGCGCTGTTTGCAAAAATGTAAGACCTTAATAAATATAATTTTTAAAATACATTTTTGCCAACACTCATGCATACAGGTCAGAGGGCGGGGCCATGTTCAAACTGGTTCCACGTGACTAGAAGGTACTGCTTAGATTGGTTCATTGATGAGACATTGTTTGGCGATTGGATGAGGATTACCTCCGTCATTAGTTGCACGTTTGTGCACATTTGGATTAGTGTGGTTGATGGGCAGTCACTGGATGACTAAAATGTAAATGTCGCTGTAGTAAATACAATAATTGGCGACCACCAGTTAGCGAACTAACAACGATGGGTTTATTATAAATACGGACTATATACAGAGCACTATAATCCATGTCTTCATTCTCAGCATGAGGATGACAGCTGGCTGCAAAATCCCGTGCTCTGCATTGAGATCCCCGCGCTCGGTCCCCATTGGTCGATTGGGCCACAGGACCCTTCCGAACCCCCCCCCCCCCCCACCCCCCTGAAGGGCCTAGCTACTACATCCCACCCTCTTTTAAGTCCCTTGTTACATTGCACATTGATAACTTATACAACTTTCAAAACATTAGCAATAATAAACAATTTGTAAACACAGTTTATCGGAAACTCAGCCTGTCAGGGGACTTTCTCTTTCTCTGCGATCAACGTAGCTCATCTGGTTGAGGTTCCACTGTAGCGATAGCTTCAGTTGGACTTGCTTCACTGGAACTCTCTCTTGGTAGCAGCATCTCACTTTCCGCTATTTTCTCGGTTTCACTGGGAGCAGCACTTTAGCCTGCCAGTGACTGATCAGCCACTTCAGTCTTTGGACAACAACACCACTGGCTGGCACAATGGGATCAGGCAGTATCAGTGGTCCTTGAAATGGCTCCCATATCCACAAATGATCTATGTGTTTCTTCAAAAATTTGTCCTGCACTTTCACATCATAAGGTGATGGCCCCATCTTGGTCCCTACAACTCCCAGGACCCAACTTGGTCCACTTCCAAATCCTTAAACTGGATCGTCAATCTCAAATGCTGTTTCCACATTTGCATTCCTTTTCTGGCAACTCTGCCTTGTCTCCACCACGCGCCCCCCCCCCCCCCCCCCCCAAACCAAATTTGGAACCACCAGGCTCAGCCTGCTTCTCAAGCATTGACCCACCAGCAGCTCATCTTGAGCTAAGCCAGTTGTGGTATGTGGGGTGTTCATGTCCAACTTTGTATATGTCAAACCCTCATCCAACTTGCCGTATAGATCCTCTAATTTGGAGATGGGTATCCTATTTAGTTTTGCCGTCTGATTTACCGTTGGCCTGTAACTTCCGCAGATACGGATGATCTTGTCTGGCGGAGCAGACTCAATGGGCCGAATTGCCCAATTCTGTTCCTATATCTTATGGTTTGACTACTGCCACAATGGATGCTGCCCACTTGGTGAATTGTACGGGCTTAATGATGCCCAAATCTTCTTGTCATTTTACCTCTGTCTCTAACTTCTCTACTATTGCAGAGTGCACAGGTCTTGCTCTAAAAATATTTTGGGATGGCTTCCAGGTCCTCATGGATTTTTTACTTGCAGTACTTTGATCTTTCCTAAATCCTCCTGGAATACCTATTAGTTTTTTTTAAATGATTTTGTGCAGCCCCCCTTCTTTCAATTTGAGAAGTTCCTGCTGGATCAACTTAATCTCCTGGAGCCTGTCAAGCCCCATTAATCTCGATCCTGTCTGACACCACTATCAATGATAAGTGTGCCAAGTGCTGTCTCTAACTCACTGGGGTCATGGTCACCCTACTATTTTAATGGCTTCTCCGGCATATGGCGCTAGTTTAGCTGCAACATTCTTTAACCTCAAGGGTTGAACCACTTCTTGGCGATACCGGTAGGTCTGTTCGCTCACGACAATAGCTCACGCCCCCATGTCCACTTCCATTTTCAGTGGCTGGCAGTTCACTAACAACACCACTGTGGGGGCCATCTTGCCCACTTTCACATTATTAAACAACAAAATGTTCCATTCGTCGTGCTTTATTTTTACACTTGTGCCTCAAATGTCCTTTTCTTCCACGCACTCTGCTTCTCTAAATCTACACTAAGGTTGTTGTTTAAATCTTCTATCCTTTGTGGCTCTTCCAGCTTCTGTGTTTCTCCCTTGGCTTAAACCAGTGCCCCCACCCCTGGCGCCACTGCTTCCCACACTAAAACTGGTGGACTCATAGCTCTGTGCACTTTGCAACTCCTGGACACCCTTCTCAAATCTCTTTTATCACCGACACCATTTCCAGTGTCTTTTTAAAAGTTAACTCCGATTCAGCGAGCAATTTTCTCTGCATAGCTGCATTGTTTGTACCACGTACCAATTGGCCTCTTAACATGTCATTCAATGCTGACCCAAAATCGTAATGCTCCACGATTTGTCATAGCCTTGTTTCAAAGACCACAGTGGTCTCCCCTGGGCTTCTCCCCATGTGTACCTTTGTAATATCACTCAGGTCTTAGGGTGGTAATGCCATTTGCCAGCTCAATGAGCTTGGCACATGTCTTCAAGCATCGGGGATGTTAAACTTCGGATCAGCAATATAACTTGCGCCCTATCCTCCACGTCGATTTCATCAGCCCGGAAAAGATATTCCAAACGCTCCACATTTTTTCGTCGTGTTGAAAGCGTCTAATTTTCCGAAGAGAGGCATGACAATTTTTTACTGCTTTGCAGGCTGGACTCGCTTGGACCTGTTCAACAACTCTTGTAACAAAACCTGCCTTCAAAGTTCTTTTTTCGGTGAGATGAGTCGCTGTTGTTTTTCCTCATCGCCAATGTAGTAAATGCAATAATGGGCAACCACCAGTTAGCTCACGAATAACGATGAGTTTATTATAAATACAAACTATATACAGAGTACTATAATCGATGTCTTCATCCTCCGCACTGGCATCACAACTGGCTGCAAAAGCCTACGCTCTGCATTGAGATCCCCGCACTCTTTCCCCATTGGTGATCCGGTCACATGATCCTTCTGATGCACCCCCCACCTAAAGGCACAAGCTATCACAGTTGCCGCAGTTCCAGAAGCTGCTCTCCCGTTTTGAGATAGGGCGCTGAATGCTGGTGATTTGACAGTTGATCAGGGAAATTGATGAGAGGAATATATACAGTCAAACTGAGTCCAATACTCAGTAAAGCATGCCCTTTTTTTCCCAGTCAGCTGACTCCCTTTATCAATCTTGTTTTGTATGGCCTCTTCCTGTTGTGTAACGTGGGGTCATATGGAAAACTGTGACACAATACTGACAGCTAAGTGGGTTTTACCAGAATCTCTAAACACTGGTAAAACTCAACTGGAAAACTGGCAACTGGACAAATGGCACTAACCTGTATATAGTCAACTTTGTGTTATCAGGACTCTACCAACCAGAATTCTCTAGTAATTAGAATATTTTTTGTTTTGACAAGCCGATCGATCACTCAGTGTTCAAAAAGACATTCTTTTTAAAAAAGCTAATAATAATAACAAATTGTAAATTGGCAAAGTTATTATTCAGTTTTCACGTTGAATTTATTAAATTATTTGGTATGGGCAGCACCGTGACTGCCTCCTCACAGGACCAGGGGCGCGGGTTCAATTTCGGCCTTGGGTGACTGTGTGGAGTTTGCACATTCTCCCCGCGTCTGCATCGGTTTCCTTTGGTTTATTCCCACAGTCCAAAGATGTGCAGGTTAGGTGGATTGGCCATATTACATTGTCCCTTAATGTCCAAAGATCAAGTGAGGTTACGAGGATAGGGAGGGGGAGTGGGCCTTGGGTAGGGTGCTCTTTCAGAGGGTTGATGCCGATCTGATGGGCCGAATGGTCTCCTACTACATTGTAGGGCCTATCCGTGTTTTTCAAAGTTTTTTGCCCGGGATGTCCCACCTTTTGAAATCCTCTTCCATTTGTTCCACCAGCCGTGTCAGATTGAGTCTGTGTAAGGTTCCCCAGCTCCTGGCTATCTGAATCCCCAGGTATCGGAAGTTTCTTTTCACTCTCCTTAGCGGTAGGCCATCTATCCCTCTACTCTGGTCCCCAGGGTGTATCACAAAAAGCTCACTCTTTCCCATGTTAAGCCTATATCCCGAGAAATCTCCAAACTCCCTCAATATCTGCATGACCTCTGTCATCCCCCCCACTGGGTCCGTCACATACAGCAGTAGGTCATCCGCGTAGAGTGACACTCGGTGTTCTTCTCCCCCTCTAATCACCCCTCTCCATTTTCTGGAGTCTCTCAGCGCTATGGCCAGTGGTTCAATTGCCAGCGCGAACAGTAATGGGGACAGCGGGCATCCCTGTCTTGTTCCCCTGTGTAGTCGAAAATACTCCGACCTTTGCCGACCTGTGACCACACTTGCCGTTGGGGCCCCATAGAGGAGTTTAACCCAGCTGACAAACCCGTCCCCGAACCCGAACCTCCTCAGCACCTCCCATAGATACTCCCACTCCACCCTATCAAATGCCTTCTCTGCATCCATTGCCGCCACTATCTCTGCCTCCCCCTCTGCTGGGGGCATCATTATCACCCCTAATAGCCGTCGCACGTTGACATTTCGTTGTCTCCCCTTTACGAACCCTGTCTGGTCTTCGTGCACCACCCCCGGGACACAATCCTCTATCCTCGTTGCCAGCACCTTTGTTAGCAACTTGGCGTCCACATTTAGCAGTGAGATAGGCCTATAGGACCCGCACTGCAGCGGATCTTTATCCCGCTTCAAGATTAGCGATATCGTCGCCTCTGACATTGTCGGGGGTAGGGTCCCCCCTTCTCTGGCCTCGTTAAAGGTCCTTACCAGCAGCGGGGCCAACAAGTCCACATATTTTCTATAAAATTCCACCGGGAACCCATCTGGTCCCGGGGCCTTCCCTGCTTGCATGTTCCCCAGCCCCTTGGTAACCTCGTCCACCCCAATCGGCGCCCCCAGGCCTTCCACCTCCTGCTCCTCCACCCTCGGGAACCTTAATTGGTCCAAAAACTGCCGCATCCCCTCTTTTCCCTCCGGGGGTTGGGACCTATATAGTCTCTCGTAGAAGGTCTTAAACACCTCATTTATCTTCCCTGCTCTCCGCACCGTGGCTCCCATTTCATCCCTAATTCCCCCTATCTCCCTCGCTGCTGTCCTCTTTCGCAGCTGATGGGCCAACAGGCGACTCGCCTTTTCCCCATATTCATATCTCATCCCCTGTGCTTTCCTCCACTGTGCCTCTGCCCTCCTTGTGGTCAACAGGTCGAACTCCGTCTGGAGTCGTCGCCTCTCCCTGTATAGTCCTTCATCCGGGGCCTCCGCATATTTTTTATCTACCCTCAAAATCTCCCCCAGTAGTCTTTCCCTTTCCTTGGCCTCTATTTTCCCCTTGTGGGCCTTGTCAGCTCTCGTCTGACCACCGCCTTTAGTGCTTCCCATACTACTCCCACTTGGACCTCCCCGCCGTCATTGGCCTCCAGGTACCTTTCGATAGATCCCCGCACCCTTCCGCAGATTCCCTCATCCGCCAGTAATCCCACATCCAGTCGCCAGAGTGAACGCTGCTCCCTCTCCTCTCCTAGTTCCAGATCCACCCAGTGTGGGGCAAGATCTGAAACAGCTATAGCTGAGTACTCAGTTCCTTCCACCCTCGAGATCAGTGACCTTCCCAAAACAAAGAAATCTATCCGGGAGTACACCTTCTGAACATGGGAGAAGAAGGAGAACTCTTTGGCCATCGGCCTAACAAATCACCACGGATCCACTCCCCCCATTTGGTCCATAAACCCCCTAGGCACCTTGGCCGCTGCCGGCCTTTTTCCGGTCCTAGATCTAGATCTATCTAACCCTGGGTCCAACACGGGTTTGAAGTCCCCCCCCCCATTATCAGATTTCCTACCTCCAGGTCCGGGATACGTCCCAGCATCCGCTTCATAAATCCCGCATCATCCCAATTCGGGGCATATACATTAACCAACTCGACCTCCATTCCCTGCAGTCTGCCACTCACCATCACATATCTGCCTCCGCTGTCTGCTACAATGTTCCTAGCTTCGAATGACACCCGTTTCCCCACCAGTACGGCCACCCCTCTATTCTTTGCATCCAGCCCTGAGTGGAACACCTGTCCCACCCATCCTTTCCTTAACCTAACTTGGTCCGCCACCTTCAGGTGCGTCTCCTGAAGCATGGCCACGTCTGCCCTCAGTCCTTTCAAGTGCGCGAACACTCGGGCCCTCTTAATTGGCCCATTTAGGCCTCTCGCGTTCCACGTGATCAGCCGAACTGGGGGGCTGCCTGCCCCCCTCCCCTGTCGACTAGCTATCACCCTCTCTAGGCCAGTCCCACGTCCCGGTTCCGCGCACCCACCCGTTCCCCAGGCGGCGCATTCCTGTCCCGACCACCTTTTCTTTTACCAGTTCCTCTTCGATTTCTGCAGCAGCAACCCAGTTATCCTCTTCTCTCCACCCCCCCCCCCCCGCTAGATCCCCATCTAGCATGATTGCTCCCCCATATTGCTTCCGAAAGTCAACTGACTTCAACTGACCCCGGCTTCTCCCGCTCTCTCCTTGACCCCCCCCCCCCCCCCGTGTGGGGAACTCCCATCTACCTTGCGCCTATCTTCCCGCCATCATCTTTCTGGCGCGGGAACAAGAACAATATGCCCCGTGTTCTCTAGAGCCGTCCCGCCCCTCGTGGCGCAGCTCCCTCTGCCGCCCCACTCCCATTCCCCATCCCCCGCCTATGTCTCTTCTTCCCCCCCCCACCGGCACCCACATTTCTCAGTGTCCCCCCCCTCCCCAATTTACATCTCTATATACATCAGCATTGTCGTTTCCCCTCCAACATCAGTCCCTCAGTTCTGATCCAGTTTCTCGTTTTTAATGAAGGTCCATGCTTCTTCTGCTGTTTCGAAGTAGTGATGCCTCTCCTGGTGCGTGACCCACAGTCGCGCCGGCTGCAACATCCCGAACTTCACCTTCTTGTGTAGCACCTCCTTGGCTCGATTAAAACTCGCCCTCCTTCTCGCCACCTCCGCACTCCAATCCTGGTACACCCGTACCACCGCATTCTCCCATCTCCTACTTCATACCTTTTTGGCCCATCTCAGAACCACCTCTCTGTCATTGAAGCGATGAAATCGCACGATCGTCGCCCTAGGTGGTTCTCCTGCCTTTGGTCTCCTCGCATGGATCCGATGGGCCCCTTCCACTTCCAAGGGGCCCGAGGGGGCCTAAGCTCCCATTAGCGAGCGTAGCATCGTGCTCACGTAAGCCCCTCCGTCCGCTCCTTCCATTCCCTCGGGGAGACCCAGGATCCGAAGGTTCTTTCTCCGTGATCTGTTTTCTAGGACTTCAATCCTTTCAATGCACTTTTTGTGGAGCGCCTCGTGCGTCTGCATTTTGACCGCCAGGCCCAGGATAGAATCATAGAATCATAGAAGTTTACAGCATGGAAACAGGCCCTTCGGCCCAACCAGTCCATGCCGCCCAGTTTTTACCATTAAGCTAGTCCCAGTTGCCCGCACTTGGCCCATAACCCTCTATACCCATCTTACCCATGTAACTATCTAAATGTTTTTTAAAAGACACAATTGTACCCGCCTCTACTACTACCTCTGGCAGCCCATTCCAGACACTCACTACCCTCTGAGTGAAGAAATTGCCCCTCTGGGCCCTTCTGAATTCTCCCCTCTCACCTTAAACCTATGCCCTCTAGATTTAGACTCCCCTACCTTTGGGAAAAGATGTTGACTATCTACCTTATCTATGCCCCTCATTATTTTATAGACCTCTATAAGATCACCCCTAAGCCTCCTACGCTCCAAGGAAAAAAGTCCCAGTCTATCCAGCCTCTCCTTATAACTCAAACCATCAAGTCCCGGCAACATCCTAGTAAATCTTTTCTGCACTCTTTCCAGTTTAATAATATCCTTTCTATAATAGGGTGACCAGAACTGCACACAGTATTCCAAGTGTGGCCGTACCAATGTCTTGTACAACTTCAACAAGACGTCCCAACTCCTGTATTCAATGTTCTGACCAATGAAACCAAGCATGCCGAATGCCTTCTTCACCACCCTGTCCACCTGCGACTCCACCTTCAAGGAGCTATGAACCTGTACTCCTAGATCTCTTTGTTCTATAACTCTCCCCAACGCTATACCATTAACTGAGTAGGTCCTGGCCTGATTCGATCTGCCAAAATGCATCACCTCACATTTATCTAAATTAAACTCCATCTGCCATTCGTCGGCCCACTGGCCTAATTGATCAAGATCCCGTTGCAATCCTAGATAACCTTCTTCACTATCCACTGTGCCACCAATCTTGGTGTCATCTGCAAACTTACTAACCATGCCTCCTAAATTCTCATCCAAATCATTAATATAAATCACAAATAACAGTGGACCCAGCACCGATCCCTGAGGCACACCACTGGTCACAGGCCTCCAGTTTGAAAAACAACCCTCTACAACCACCCTCTGCCTTCTGTCGTCCAGCCAATTTTGAATCCAATTGGCAACCTCACCCTGGATCCCGTGAGCTTTAACCTTCTGCAACAACCTACCATGCGGTACCTTGTCAAAGGCTTTTCTAAAGTGCATGTAGACAACGTCTACTGCACTGCCCTCATCTACCTTCTTGGTCACCCCCTCAAAAAACTCAATCAAATTTGTGAGACATGATTTTCCACGCACAAAGCCATGCTGACAGCCCCGAATCAGTCCTTGCCTCTCTAAATGCTTGTAGATCCTGTCTCTCAGAATACCTTCTAGCAACTTACCTACTACAGACGTTAGGCTCACCGGTCTGTAGTTCCCAGGCTTTTCCCTGCTGCCCTTCTTAAACAAGGGCACAACATTCGCCACTCTCCAATCTTCAGGCACCTCACCTGTGGCTGCCGATGATTCAAATATCTCTGTTAGGGGACCCGCAATTTCCTCCCTAGCCTCCCACAACACCCTGGGATACATTTCATCAGGTCCCGGGGATTTATCTACCTTGATGCGCTTTAAGACTTCCAGCACCTCCTCCTCTGTAATATGCACACTTCTCAAGACATCACTATTTATTTCCCTTAGTTTCCTAACATCCATGCCTTTCTCCACCGTGAATACCGATGAGAAATATTCATTCAGGATCTCACCCAACTCTTGTGGCTCTGCACATAGATGCCCTTGTTGATCCTTAAGAGGCCCTACTCTGTCCCTAGTTACTCTTTTCCCCTTTATGTATTTGTAGAATCTCTTTGGATTCTCCCTTGCATTATTTGCCAAAGCAATTTCATGCCCCCTTTTTGCCCTCCTGATTTCCCTCTTAACTCTATTTCGACAATCTCTATACTCTTCAAGGGATCCACTTGATCTCAGTTGCTTATGTACGTCATATGCCTCCTTCTTCTTTTTGACCAGAGTCTCAATATCTCGAGTCATCCAGGGTTCCCTACTTCTACCAGCCTTACCCTTCACTCTAAAGGGAATGTGCTTACCCTGCACCCTGGTTAACACATTTTTAAAAGCCTCCCATTTACCAGCCGTCCCTTTGCCTGCCAACAGTCTCCCCCAATCTAACTCTGCAAGTTCCTGTCTGATACCATCAAAATTGGCCTTGCCCCAATTAAGAATTTTAACTCTTGGGCCAGACCTATCATTCTCCATAGCTATCTTAAAACTAATGGAGTTATGGTCACTTGTCCCAAAGTGATCTCTCACTAGCACTTCTGTCACTTGCCCTTCCTTATTTCCCAAGACGAGGTCAAGTTTTGTCCCCTCTCTAGTCGGTCCATCCACATACTGTATGAGAAATTCCTCCTGAATACACTCAACAAATTTCCCTCCATCCAAGCCCCTAATGCTCTGGCTGTCCCAGTCAATGTTGGGAAAGTTAAAGTCCCCTACTACTACCACCCTATTATTCTTGCAGCTATCTGTAATCTCCTTACATATTTGCTCCTCAATTTCCCGCTGACTATTTGGGGGCCTGTAGTACAGTCCTACCAAGGTGATCTCTCCCTTCTTATTTTTCAGTTCCACCCATATAGACTCAGTGGGCGAACCCTCGGATATATCCCCTCTAAGTACTGCCGTGATGTTCTCCCTAATCAAAAACGCCACTCCCCCTCCTCTCTTACCTCCTGTTCTATCCTTTCTATAGCATCTGGACCCCGGAACATTGAGCTGCCAGTCCTGCCCCTCCCATAGCCATGCTTCAGTCATAGCTATAATATCCCAGTCCCATGAGCCCGTCCATGCCCTGAGTTCATCCGCTTTGCCCGCCAGGCCCCTTGCATTGAAATAAATGCAGTTTAATGTAGACCTTCCTTGCTCTCTGCCCTGCTTTCTCTGGTCATGCTTTACACACTCTCCCATCCTGCCTTTTGTTTCTGTCCCCACTGACTTCCTACATCGGTTCCCATCCCCCTGGCACATTAGTTTAAACCCTCCCCAACTGCACTAGCAAACACACCCCCGAGAACATTGGTTCCGGTCCCACCCAGATGCAGACCGTCCGATTTGTACAGGTCCCACCTCCCCCAGAACTGGTCCCAATGTCCCAGGAATTTGAAACCCTCCCTCTTGCACCATCTCTCAAGCCACGTATTCATCCTAGCTATCCTGTCATTCCTACTCTGACTATCACGTGGCACTGGTAGCAATCCTGAGATTACTACCTTTGAGGTCCTACTTTTTAGTTTAACTCCGAACTCCCTAAATTCAGCTTGTAGGACCTCATCCCGTTTTTTACCTATATCGTTGGTGCCTATATGCACCACGACAGCTGGCTGTTCACCCTCCCCCTCCAGAATGCCCTGCAGCCGCTCCGAGACATCCTTGACCCTTGCACCAGGGAGGCAACATACCAACCTGGATTCTCGTTTGCGTCCACAGAAACGCCTGTCTATTCCCCTTACAATTGAATCCCCTATCACTATAGCTCTGTCACTCTTTTTCCCACCCTTCTGTGCAGCAGAGCCAGCCACGGTGCCATGAACCTGGCTGCTGCCACCTTCCCCTGGTGAGCCATCTCCCCCAACAGTTTCCAAAACGGTAAATCTGTTTTGGAGGGAGATGACCGCAGGGGATCCCTGCACTGCCTTCCTACTCTTCCTCTGTCTGTTGGTCACCCATTCCCTATCTGCCTCAGTAATTTTAATCTGCGGTGTGACCAACTCACTGAATGTGCTATCCACAACTTCCTCAGCATCGCGGATGCTCCAAAGTGAGTCCATCCGCAGCTCCAGAGCCGTCAAGCGGTCTAACAGGAGCTGCAGTTGGACACACTTCTTGCAGATGAAGGAGTCAGGGACACCAGAAGGGTCCCTGACTTGTCACATCTCGCAAGAGGAGCATGACACGGGTCTGAGCTCTCCTGCCATGACTTAAACCTGAAGTTAAATTTGAACTACACTACACAGCTAAGAGAAAGTCAAAGAGAGAGAAATCACTTACCAGTTACAAGCCAATCACTTACCTGCTGGCTGTGATGTAATTGCTCCCGAGGCTCCCTCACAGGTCTGCTTCTCTGCACCTCCTTAAGATGAGCACCAAATTCCCTTAACTAGTTAATTAATTTACTTAATTAATTGGATTTTTTTTTTTTGGGGGGTGGGGGGGGAGAACTCAACCCCAAACACCAAACTCCAAAAAAACAAACACAGCCCTCACTCGCCTCTTACCCGAACTCAGCCTTACCCAAACTTAGATACACTCTGTTTGCCTCCAGCACTCTGTTTCTATTGGCACTTCAGCCACACCTTTTGTATCCTTCCTGATTTACAGTCAGCCAATAGGCCTGCTCCCAAAACTGATCTCCGGAAAATAACAGCTGACCTGCAAGGTAAGGAAGTTGTTAATCAGTACTTACCTCACCCAGGCAGCGACCTTTTATTCTGTCCCCTCTGCCTCGCAGCTCCCGCGCTTTTTCAAACTCTTTTTCAAGCTGTTTCCAAGGTACCGGCTCCCTCTCTCTCCCGAACAGCTGACCTGCAAGGTAAGAAAGTGGTTAATCAGTACTTACCTCACCCTCGAGATCTCGTCCTCGTTGTCCGTCACCTTCTGCTCCACCACACGGAGCTCCATCTCCTGGGTCCTTTGTGGCTCCTTAAGCCTCTCAATTGCTTGTAGCATTGGGGCCAGCACCTCCTTCTTAAGCAGCTCCACTCACCGTCTCAAAAATCCGTCTTGGTCCAGCCCCCATGTCGCCTGGGCTCCCTCCGCCGCCATCTTGCTCCTTTTTCCTTCTGCCCCTGTCCTCGAGGATTCTTCGCGATCTGGCCACCGCCGCCGATATTTTTCTTTTTCGTTGGGGGGGAGACTCCCTGTTGTCTCACCCCACACCGGGTTTCGTCCCGAAAAAATTCCCCGTTGGGGCTCTTAAAAGAGCCCGAAGGTCCGTTCGAGCTGGAGCCGCCGAAACGAGCGGCTTAGCTGGTCATTGCCGCAACCGGAAGTCCCCGATTTCAGCTTCTTACTGGTTTGTTCACTAGAGGCCCTGGAGATGACACCATCACTGCTGGCATCTATAAAATGGCAGAATCTCTCATGCCCAGAGCACATGACGTCCGTGTACGGGGTGCATGACTTGCTCCCTGTCGCTGCTTCTGGAGAGAAGACTCCATCAGTTTTCAAAAAGAATCTGCTCCTGGGCCAGCGTTCTGAAAGCTGGTCGCGTTGGCATTTTTACAAGCCGGTTGCGGCAGGTGGGACTTCTTCCCATGATTGGGAACCAATGGGCCCCACAACCTCCCGAAACCTGCCCGAAACCTGCCCGCGACCTATGCACAGGTCGCGACCCTGAGTTTGAAAGTGACTGCTATAGGGATTCTATGGGTCCATTTTGGTTATTGCGCCTGAACATATCACAGAATTTACAGTGCAGAAGGAGGCCATTCGGCCCATCGAGTCTGCACCGGCTCTTGGAAAGAGCACCCTACCCAAGGGCAACACCTCCCATATCCCCATAACCCAGTAACCCCACCCAACACGAAGGGCAATTTTGGACACTAAGGGCAATTTATCATGGCCAATCCACCTAACCTGCACATCTTTGGACTGTGGGAGGAAACCGGAGCACCCGGAGGAAACCCACGCACACACGGGGAGGATGTGCAGACTCCGCACAGACAGAGACCCAAGCCGGAATCGAACCTGGGACCCTGGAGCAGTGAAGCAATTGTGCTATCCACAATGCTACCGTGCAAAGGCCTGTCTGCCCGGAGTAATGTAACAAACTCCCTGTTAACCGGCATTTTTGATTAGCTGGCACCAGCCATTACCCGAGCATGCCGGATAACAAAGACTTTACTGTATGTTCATTTAAACAACAAAGCATGACCGGCAGTGTTTTTACAGCTCCAACTATCTCTTTTGCTGGGTGAATAATGAATTGCCTAACCTTCAATCTTGTGATTCATGACATCATGAAAACCTTTCAAATGTTCCATGCTTGCACTCTGCTCCCTGCTATTATCATGATCTGAGGAAAAATTGATTGGCTTAAATTCCAAATCTTAGTAACACTTAAATCTCAGTCTCTGTGTGCATCTCTCAGAAACTAATATCTAAATCTTTTTACCAGCCAGTGTGCGTTTCCAACTCATACACTTAGCTCCCTACTCCCCTTGCAAGAGTGTAATCTCTGACATGCTGTGAGTTATTCCACAGGAGACCTTCCAGTATCTATAATAATATGCAGTTCTCACTTTGCAATCAACTGTTAATTATTTTGTGATTAAGCATACCATGATTACATCACTGTCATTAGTTGTGTGGGTGTCTTCACACATGAACACCATAGAATGCCCTGTCTTATTGATACCACAGTGTGAGCTAGTGTCATCGCAAGAACAAACTCAAAACTAACTAAAACTACCCTGTGGTGTTAACTGCACATATTCTGATAACTGAACATCCTGAAGTGTGTCCAAGGCTGGAATCTTATCTTTGGGTAAAGTAGACCATTTGCCTTTGATGTCATGACCGATAAAGTCACCTGAACTCCTTGATTAGATTACTGCTTTGATATCACTGCCAGGTATCCATTATTCTCCACTTAGTACACTTTAGTTGCTGTTTTGTTTACCTCCATCTTTGTAATTACAAAGAACCACTTCCATAAGGGCAGCACGGTAGCATTGTGGATAGCACAATTGCTTCACAGCTCCAGGGTCCCAGGTTCGATTCCGGCTTGGGTCACTGTCTGTGCGGAGTCTACACATCCTCCCCGTGTGTGCGTGGGTTTCCTCCGGGTGCTCCGGTTTCCTCCCACAGTCCAAAGATGTGCAGGTTAGGTGGATTGGCCATGGTAAATTGCCCTTGGTCTCCAAAATTGCCCTTAGTGTTGGGTGGGGTTACTGGGTTATGGGAATAGGGTGGAGGTGTTGACCTTGGGTAGGGTGCTCTTTCCAAGAGCCGGTGCAGACTCGATGGGCTGAATGGCCTCCTTCTGCACTGTAAATTCTATGAATCCATGAATCTATAACATTGCTCACCAAGAAGTAAATTGTTTACAGTTACACGAGCTAAAGTTTAACACCCAAAATGGAGTCAGATGTTAAAAATTTTAAATTCTCAAACCCAACATCAACCCATCCACTAAGGGCATTAGTGGAGGTGGGATCACGGATGTGCAATTTAAATATTTTGATGAGGCTGGCGGCATCTGATTTAACCACCTTTGCAGGTTCATCAATGACCAGTTGGGTTTACAAGGCCTTGGGCTGCCTCAAGAGCTGCAGAGAGGGGAGGATGGCTTTGCGGAACTAAGTGCCTTTCCAGCACTGCTTGTGGGTCAGGAGGAGCAGTAAGGCTTCCTCACCTCCTTCATCTCCAGCTATTTTGAAAAGCTGGGTGTTAATCCAGGCAGACACTTCTGTATAATGCTGAGGAACTGCTGCAGTCAAAAATTATGAAAAATGAAACCAAATCTCTGTGTTCACTCATTAGAAGAAAACATATTGCAGCCCTCTTCAAAGAAGAGCTTGAAGTTCCACCAGTATCCTGAACAAGTTATCCTTCGACAACATCACTGGAACAGATTATCCAATGATCTCATTCCTGTTTGTGGCACCTTGCCTTTGTGTAAATTGGCTCTCTGTTTCCTCGCATTACAACAGTAGTTACACTTCACAAACACTTCATTAACTCCGAAGAGCTTGTGAAGTGTGCGACATGAATGGAAACTTTTTAAAATTAGAGTATAGGTTCCTATGGAATTACCTCTACCAACGATTTTGGGCAGCTCAGGATTTCTTTGTTCTTGAGAGAGACCTTTCATTCAGCTGCCTCTGCTTATCCCCCCACCCCCACCATTCACTCTTAAACATCCTTTCTACCCTCCCAGCTTACTGCAAAATTTTCTCATTCATTCTTTGGCTGATTCTTGGTCACTCAACACATCACTGGCCACACAAATTACTGACCACTCCACTTTCCTTCCAGTTTTCCAATTCTTTATTTGTTCGTTCGTGGGACGTCGGTGCTGCTGGTTGGACGAGCATCCATAATTGCCCTCGAGGGGGTAATTAAGAGTCAACCACATTGCTGTAGATCTTGGTTGGGAAGGGATTGGGGACCCTCTGGGTACAGGGGATTGGGGGACAGGCTTTGG
The DNA here is from genome assembly GCF_047496885.1 of Scyliorhinus torazame. NCBI lineage: Eukaryota > Metazoa > Chordata > Chondrichthyes > Carcharhiniformes > Scyliorhinidae > Scyliorhinus > Scyliorhinus torazame. The sequence continues at coordinate 65,550,961 of NC_092716.1, read as the reverse complement.
AGGCCAGGGTAGAGGCGGAAAGTGTGGGAGGGGGGAGAGTATACCATGCTCCTACCATCTTAGGAGCTTTGATCCCCCCCCCCCTTGCCGCACAATCCCTAAAGGAGCTACCACCGCCGTTTCAACTTTATAAGTTTGAGGTTGTGGAAGAGCACGCTTTCCTCCTTCGTTCTGTCTTCCTAATGTTATTGTGACAGAAGCGGGAACAAGCCCTTAACTGGCCTGACATGTTGGTCGCCCACAGTATTAGGGGGGAAAGCGCGGGAGGAGATTTAACAGGACAGAAACAGAATCCTGTTTTGGGCAGTTTTAACGCGGTGTTTTCCGGCACCTGAAGCACCGAGAAAGACACCGCAACCATTTTATCTGGCCTTGGAGAGGAATGTTCTGTCGAGGCTGTACTCCCCCGGCTTATCCTCTTAACCTAACCTACACCACTTTGGACACTGAGGGGAAATTTAGCATGGCCAATTCACCTAACATCTTTGGACTATGGGTGGAATCTGGAGCACGCGGAGGAAACCCACTCAGCTCGCCAGTGCAGGAAGCGTATTTGCGGATAGGGGTGCCATTTTTAAATGCTGCACCGATCTTTAAACCATGCACCACGGCCTCCTGAGCCCCCCACTGCATCCAACGTACCTCTTATGGAGTTCTCAAGTCTTCCTCTCACCCACCGCTTAAGGGTAAGGCACCCCTGGCTCGATCCCTGGCACAGGCAACCGGGCACCTTGACAGTACCAGCCTGGCACCCTGGCAGTGCCACCTGGCATCTAGTGACAGAGGGAGAACCAGGATTCCATCTGCCCAGAGCTTGATGACCCAGGGGTCTCAAATGGCTTGGGAGATGCCCCCAGTGCCGTTACTCCTGGTCCACCTTTGTGGAAACCAGAGCTAAACGGCACCCGGTTGAGATCTCCCAGTCGTTAGTTCTCAGGCTCCAGGAGATTATGGCACAGGTGTACTTAAATGAGCCTAATGGCTCACTTAAAGCTGCTAATCTGGATCTCGCCCAGTGAGGGCGAGATGAGACGGCAAATCTAACGAGAGGCCTCTCGCAAGATTTAACGACCTTGTTGCATCACCAAGTCAGACGCGACAAGGCTATTAAATTGCACCCATCATATTCAATGCAGGTAATGCAATGTCACAGATACTTTGAAAGTTCGGTGAAAGAGCCATAGTGCCATATCAGCATACAGTGTGACTCTTCCAAAATGCAGTTTTCTTCATGAGTGCTGTGTAGATGCTGAGTGGTTGTTTCCGTTACGGGAGGCCCTAGGACCAGTGGACATAATCTCAGAGTTATTGATCACCCATTTAAGACCGAGATGAGGAGGAATTTCTTCTCGGAGGGTTACAAATCTCTGTAATTCTTTACTATAGAGGCTGGGTCGTTAAGTATGCTCAAGGTCAATATAGACAGACTTTTAATCAGTAAGGGAATCAAGGGTTGTGGGGTGAAGGTGGGAAAGTGGAGCTGAGGATTATCCTATCAGATCAGCCATGATCTCATTGACTGGTGGAGCAGACTCGATGGGCCGAATGGCCTACTTCTGTTCCTACGCCTTAGGGTCTTATGGTATTCTTCTGTGCATATTTGCATTTGGTTCAATTAGTTTCTCATATAAAATGTCTGTGACGTAAGCAAAGAGGCAAATCTGGTTTTGATCATGGAGAAAATCAGTGAATTTGTTTATTTCTTGCAGTTCATTGTCCCTACAAGCAGCTGGTCACTCAGTTCAAAAGATCTTTTCAGTAGTCTTCGTCTTGGTAGGCAGCAGACGTCGAAGTGAAACAACAGCGCATCATGATCAGACCCCGTGTGTACAGGTTTTCAAACAAACGTACATGGAGTGGCTGAGGTTTAATGTAGTTCACAGTTGTTGTGACTTGCTGCAATTCTTTGTTTAGCTCTGTGCTCGTTGCTATTTGTTCCTGGTGAGTCAGGGAGTGAGTCCAAACAGCAGACAGTGACACTCTTCACCAGCTAATATTTTTCTCCTTCATATTTGCTGACAGGCTCAAGAAATTCGAATGAGCCTCTCAGCAGGCAACCTCGGAGTCTGATTGGTGGCCTTCCCTTTGGAGAGGGAAAATGGTGCGCCAGACATTGAAAGGTGGTGGAGACGTAGTTCAAACGGATCTCCTGATTGTCAGGTGTAAAATTTCTGAACTTTCATTGATTGAAACAGCAGCAAGGTTTCTGACATTCGGCCTAGTGGCTTGAGGCAAAAGTGAGATTGTTGACCCTACTATGGGGTGCGAGCCTGCGAAACTTTCAGCGAGGCGAGGAGGAGGCACTGGCCAACAGCCATCGAGGGTCGCAGCGTGGCAACTCCAGGCCAGGGCTGAGAAGGCCAACCAAGAAAAGAACAGAGGCCAAGGCAGGATAGATAAAGCCAGTACCCAACAGCAGCCAGGTAGCCAGCCAGGAGCACACGGGGTCATTGAGGCTTGAGGCCTGGTCACCCAAGCAAGAGGTGAGCAGTCGGGAGATGCAAGGGCCAGGCAGGCGCTGCCGTTGTGGTTTTTGAGGAGCAGTGGGGTGACATGACCAGAGACCAGGGCTGAGAGTGAGGGCTGGGCGGCAACCGGACCAGGAAGGGCGAGAGCAGAGGCCAGGCCACATAGACAGCAGCAGTCAGGCTGCCAGTGAGCCACCCTGTGAGCTTAGGCGTTGAGGAGGGCAGCTGCAGGGGTGACTTGATCCCCAGGCCAGGGCTGAGGAGGACAAAGAAGCCTGCTCTTTCTTAAAATTAGTATTCGTTGAAATCAAGACAGATCAATGAATATGAAGAGACACTATGAATCTGACAGTCAAAAATGCAGGAAGTTAAAGGCGAGGCAAGAGGATAAAGATAGTTTGGAACGTTACTTTAAAAGGTTTGAAGTATTGAGCAGTGCCCAAACTGCAGATTCATCCTCAACAACAACATCTAACAAAGTGTTTGGTGACTTGCCTGATCATTTTGACCTGCTGATTTCCAGAGACAACACGTTGCCTGCAAAACTTGAACAAGAAGTGAAATGGAACTACAAAATACTGCTCAAGCTCATTGTTCTTCTGCTGCTTGAGGGAAGAATCCTACCCTGAATACATCGCCTTATGGCCAAAATCTGTTCCACTGAGTATGTTTGAATATTTTGTAATAAATGGACCAGAGATCAGGGGTAATATGGATAATTTGAGAAAAGAGGTAGAGGTTTGAGACCAAAAGCAGTTTAGAAGTCTTCATGAGTCCCGTTTTTTTTGAAGGTGAAAAGAAATGGCATGATGGAAAGGAGAAATCTAAGGCAGTCTACTGTTATGTTTGTAAATTATTCCCTGACCCCAGTAAAGGGGAACGAGCATTTGTCGATGGGTTCTCTAGCTGGAGAAATGTTCGAAACGATATTGCTGATCATGAAACTTCCAAATCTCAATAAAAGAAATCTATGTACGCGTTCATTCAAAGATGTAAATTATTTGGAAGAATTGATTCTGCGCTATTGGCTCAGTTTGAAAAACCGTTCTTACTGGAGAAAAGTGCTGAGTCGAGTTGTTGTCAGTCAGCAAACTGCTGTCTTCCTTTAAGAGGACATAATGAGTCATCAGTGTCAAGCTGATCAAGCACATTTTCTTGGCCTGACTTGAATATCTCTGCATTTGATGAACTTATCAAAGAGCGTTTGAAAAGTCATCAATATTGTGGCTCAGGGAAGACCAACTTTTTAATGCACAGAACCTACGATGACTTCATCACTATAATGGCAGAAACCAATTCACTAATGAAGTCAAAGATGCCAAATACTATTCCATAACAGTTGATTTAACACCAGATGTGAGTCATGTGGATCAATTAACTTTAATTTTAGGATATGTGACCAGCAATGATAAAGCTGTAGAGCGATTTCTCTGTTTTGTCCAGCTACAGTCCCACACTCGGAGTGCCTGGAAACACCTATTTTGGAAATCACTGCAAACTTATGTTTGGACATCAAAAATTGTTGTGGAGAGAGCTTTGATAATGCTGCAAATATGGCAGGAAAAATATTCAGGTCTATAAGCAAGACCCTGTGCATTATTCATCTCATGTTCCAGTCACTCGTTGAATTTAATCTGTAATGCAGCAGCTGAACTGTGTGAGGCAGCCGTATGTTTTTTGACTTTGTTCACAACTTGTATGCCTTCTCTTTGGTTTCCACGCATCGGTGGACTATGCTACAATCACGCTTGGAGCAGGCACATGGAAAACATTTAATGGTCAAAAGAATTTGTGATGCTAAGTGGCCTCTTTGTGCAGATGCTTCTGGCTTTGAGACAGAACTTTGTTGATACAAAGGAATGCTTATCAGACATAATCACATCAAATTCAGAGAAACCACGGGCGATATTCTCCCGAAACGGCGCGATGTCCGCCGACTGGAGCCCAAAACGGCGCCATTCAGACGGGCATCTCGCCGCCCAAAGGTGCGGAATGCTCCGCATCTTTGGGGGCCGAGCCCCAACATTGAGAGGCTAGGCCGGCGCCGGAGGAATTTCCGCCCCGCCAGCTGGCGGAAACGGCCTTTGTTGCCCCGCCAGCTGGCGCGGAAATGACATCCCCGGGCAGCGCATGCGCGGGAGCGTCAGCGGCCGCTGACAGTTTCCCACGCATGCACAGTGGAGGGAGTCTCTTCCGCCTCCGCCATGGTGGAGACCGTGGCGGAGGCGGAAGGGAAAGAGTGCCCCCACAGCACAGGCCCGCCCGCGGATCGGTGGGCCCCGATCGCGGGCCAGGCCACCGTGGGGGCACTCCCCGGGGCCAGATCGCCCCGCGCCCCCCCCAGGACCAGCCGGAGCCCGCCCACGCCGCCTTGTCCCGCCGTTCAAAAGGTGGTTTAATCCACGCCGGCGGGACAGGCAATTTATCGGCGGGACTTCGGCCCATCCGGGCCGGAGAATGGAGCGGGGGGGCCCGCCAACCGGCGCGATTCCCGTCCCCGCCGAATCTCCGGTGCCGGAGACTTCGGCAACCGGTGGGGGCGGGATTCATGCCAGCCCCCGGCGATTCTCCGACCCGGCGGGGGGTCGGAGAATGACGCCCCACGTGTGGAAGCTTAAGCAAAATTTTTAGTGGAGGCATTTGAAATGTGCAATATTGCAGTTTTTACTGTTTTGCGGAACTATTTATTTCAAAGAATCAATGCCATCAGCAAATCGCTGCAAAATGTTGAAAAAACTTTATTGAATGCATCACAATTGTTAACCTCAGACGTTTTGTCAAGGAAGTTCAAAATTACCAAACCTCAGTGGAAGCTGAGCCACTAATATTAAAAAAAGAATACAGGTCCTTCTGATGATGAGAAGCGTACAAGACACAGGCAGTTACTTTTTGATGAAACTAGAGAAAATGAAATCACTTTAAAAGGGAAACAGAAGATTATCGTTGTGATTGTAAGTGTTATTTGTGATACAATAATAAAGCAATTGCAGAGTAGAAGTGAATCTCTGAAGAAAACTGTTGAATTATTTTGCGTGCTTTTCGACAAAATTTTGGATGAGAATACTAAGAGCCACTGCAGTAAGAGATTAATTGAATTCTACCGGGAGGACATAGATACAAATCTTTTTGAAGATGAAGTGAAACAATACATGCATTTCATGACAAAGTTGAGCTCTGTGCTTCAAGATCACCAGCTGATTTGTGCAGACTGGTGGTTTGCAGGCAACTTTCCAAATGTGGAAAACATTCAGAAAATATTTTTAACAATATCTGTCACAAATGCTTCTGGTGAATGTTCTTTCTCTGTATTGGAAAGAGTGAAAAATTATTTGCGAAGTAAGATGAGTCAGGAACATTTGACAAGTTTGGAAACACTGACAATTTAAAAAAAAAAAAAAAAATTTTTTTACGTGATGCGGGCTTCGCTGGCTAGGTCAGCATTTGTTGACCACCCCTAATTGCCCTTGAGATGGTGGTGGTGAGCTGCCTTCTTGAATCGCTGCAGCCTATGTGGTGTAGGTACACTCATTGCAGACTCGATTGGCCAAATGGCCTCCTTCTGCACTGTACACTATACATTCCATGAGATTCTATGAGAATCTGCGTTTTTTTTAGCCAAATGTTACACAAGTCAATAAAATTTTAAATATAACGGGAGAATCTTTATGTATTTTTGTAGGTGTAAACCAACATATTTATGTTTCTCTATCTTGTTTGAAGTTGAGGTCAAGGTCACACTGATCGAACCCTCCTTAGTAGAAACAAATTAAAAAAGTGTTGGAAGATTTTTTTAAATTCAAAGACAGTGGCCAATTTCTTTAGGGAAATTGTTGCACTATTGATGCTGTCAGTTTGTGTAAGGATAAGATTTTGGCTCTTCCTGAATCCCCTGCTTGTATTTTGATGTATTATCTCTTTATGTTATTACCTCGGGTAAAATCAGGTATTTCAGCAATGGCGCAGCTTCTAGTTTAGACAGTACAGAATGCTGAGTCGGAATCTTCAGCCACTGATCTACCTTGTGTGATGGTATGGAGGAATGCAAATTTAGCTAGCTTCAGCGAAGGCAATGGTAATTTTGATTCCCCTGGGTAAAAGCAGAGGAAATTAGCTAGAATTTCGGATCTGACTGCTATAAAATGACTTCTTCTAGAAGTATGAATATTCAGAGATCATGTGAGGATCGGAGGCTGCCACACTGAATGTTCCACACAGATTCTCAAAGTTTAAAGGGCTAAATTACAAGGAAAGGTTGCCTAAATTTAACTCGCTCTTCCTTGAGTTTAGGAAGTTGAGAGTTGATCTAATCAAGCTATTGAAAATGGTTAAAGAGTTGGAGTCATCGAAGTCTACAGCATAAAAAAGGCCTGTCGACCCATCGTGTATGTGCCGGTCAAAAACAACCATCTAGCTATTCTAATCCCATTTTCCAGCACTGGGCCCATTGCCTAATATACCTTGGCATTGCAAGTGCTCATCTAAATACTTCTTAAATGTTATGAGGGCCTCTGCTTCCACCATCCTTTCAGGCAGTGAGTTCCAGACTCCTATCACCCCCGGGTGAAAAAGCTTTTCCTCTCAACCCTTCTAATCCTCCTGCCCCTATCCCAAATCTATGCCCCCTGGTCAGTGATCCGTCCACCAAGGGGAAACATTTCTTCCTGTCTACTCTAAGTTCCACATAATTTTATACATCTCAGTCATGTCCCCCCTCAGTCTCCTCTGCTCCAAGGAAAACAATCCCAAGTCTATCCAATCTCTCGTCATAACTGAAACTCTCCAGCCCAAGCAACATCCCAGTAAATCTCCTCTGCACCCTCTCCAGAGCTATCACATCCCTCCTATAATGTGGATTCCAGAACTGCGCACAATATTCTAAGTGTTGGCTAACCAATGTTTTATATAGTTCCACCATAACTTACCTGCTCTCAAACTCTATGCTTCAGCTAATAAAAGCAACTATACCATATGTCTTCTTTTTTTATGAATTGATTTTTTAAAAAAAAGTTTAGTGTAGCCAATTAATTTTTTCCAATTAAGGGGCAATTTAGTGTGGCCAATCCACCTAACCTGCACATCTTTAGGTTGTGGGGGTGAAACCCAAGCAAACATGGGGAGAATGTGCAAACTCCACATGGACAGTGACCCAGAGCCGGGATCGAACCTGGGACCTCGGCGCCGTGAGGCAGCAATGCGAATTGCTGCGCCACCGAGCTACCCCCTCCATATGCCTTCTTAAGCACTTTATCCACATGCCCTGCTATCTTAAGGGACTGGTGTACATGTACACTAAGGTCCCTCTGATCCTCGATGCTTCCCGGGGCCCTGTCGTTCATCATGTATTTCCTTGTCTTGTTTGCCCTGGCCAAGTGCATCACCTCACACCTATCTGTATTTTATCAGGTAGATTTAGGAAAACTATTCCCTCTGGTGGAGCGATCCAGAACAAGGCAGCATAATCTTGAAATTCGAACCAGGCTATTTAGGAGTAACATCGGGAGTGAAAGGGTCTTGGAAATCTGGAACACTCTTCGCCCAAAGGCTATGTCTGTTCAGTTCACATCAATCGATTTTAATCTTGAGGGGCTGAATGTCCTATTCCTGTTTATATAATTTTGGCATCCACTGTCAAGCTGACACATGAAGAATGGCCACTTTGGTGGGGTTCCAGTTTCAGAAGAGGAGAGCTGGGAATGTTGGAAAGAAAATCCAGTCTATAAATCCCGGTTCTGTGAGCCCCTATTCACTGTTGCCAGGAACATTTTGTATGAGTGCAAAACGCCATGTATTTTGGCTTCTGATAGCAAAAACACGAAACAAGATCATCTGTTTCTGAGGCGAAGTGCCGGCGCCAATGGAGAATCCGTGGTGTTCCACGACAGGAAAATCAGCACAAAACCCTCACCGATTCCGGTACCGGTGAGGGGCTAGCACCGGTTGTGCCACGTGAAGCACCCGTGGAATTGCTGGGTCCCAGGCCGCACACGCACAGGGCCGATAAGTTGCAGCCGCGCATGCCTACTCCTGCACCCCCACCACTTCCCCCAGCCTTACCAGAAGGCTCCCGGCCAGCGGCACGGATCTCGGCCGAGTGTGGCGGCGCTGGGCACAGTCCGCAGCCAGCACACCAGGTTCCCGACCACTGGGAACTCAGCTCACTGGAGGTGGAGTATTGCGGGTGGGCCATCTGATGGCGCACCAACAGGGTTGCAACTGCGTGCAGCGCACGTCCCGATGATGCCGATTTGGAGGGGTCGGAGAATCGCCAACCGGCGCCTGCCCCGATTTCGGCGAGAGAGCCATTTTCCACCCGATTGCCAATCTCGATTTTGCCATCGGGCTACGGAGAATCCCACCCAGTATTTATTCTAGAAATTATAATGCATTTTGTAACAAGATTCATGTTTTGCTCTGATGCTACCTGTTTCCTCGTTGGTCTGAAAGCTATGGGGGTGTCTGGGATTTGCAATTCCAGTATTTCTTTAAAAGAGGAGGGAAATCAGATAGAACAGAAAGTATCAACTTAATAGGAAGATGGATTACATTTGAAAGCCTGCTTTCTTAGAAAAACTTAATTTTTTCTGTGTCTTGTTTATATTAAAAGCAGTGTAACAAGACCCAACGTGTACACACATCAAATTAATTTCATGGTTGACTGGTCCTCACCCAACATAAACCCATTCAAATGCATGCCGGATGACTGCGGGCACCGTGTTCACCTGTGTGGGCAAGAAAACGTCACATCCAGTATTTCCCGGTCCTTAACAGGTTTTGCTCCTGCATATTTGGTTCATGTTGGTATTTTGGGGAGATGAGTTTTTGTATGAATGTCTGCTGCTGTCAAGATTAATTGAGATAAGAAAAGCAGGGGACATTTCCGCACTGCTCCCAAACGCACTGACTGAGGTTTTGACAGCCCACTTCTCTTGATATCCTACCTAATACTTGCAACTGGGATGTCTGTCATTTTGACAGGTGGAGGCAAAGTGTAAATGAGTTTTAGCTTTATTTTTAAGGTTTAATGTACAGTATTTAAACTTTTAACAGTATGATACCATTTGCAGTATCACTGTGTCCCTGGTGCAAACTGCAATACTAACTTCATTACTAATGAAAAGTGTGCATACTGATACTGTATCTAGTTGACCTTGTAAAGTGTCATCAGTTACCTAGAGTAATATAAGACTGGAATGTCTTCTATGGCTATATATAGTACGGTGCTGTAACTATGTCATAAATCCATTCATTCGAGTAGTCTTTGAGAAACAATTGTTAAAACAAGCAAATGTACCCAAGATGTCCCAACTAGCAGGTCAATTAGAGCAATACTTCAAATTATTTCATTTAGTTTACTAATTGATATCAGCTTCAGAATTCTCTTTCTCGCCTATTGTGGTTTGTTTTTGTTATAACTTCAGGGAATTCAAATTTGGGATGACCTTTCTGTCAAATCTTAGTCTTCATTGATCTTAGTCTTTACTGATAAAGACAAGTGCGGTGTGCAAAAGTTAGGACGCATGGTCGCCCCACAGGGATGTCAGATTTACATATCTTTAGATACAAGATCCATCCTGAAGTTCAGTGATTTCAGTCTTTGCTCATGTGATATTTTGACATGCGGCCATTGATGTGCAACTGATAGATTTTGCTGTTGTTGGCAGATGGAGCACTTCTCAACTTGGAGAAAGTCTCCATCTTCCGTTGGTTGGCACTGTTTCTTCACAGCGTCAGGGTCCCAGGTTCGATTCCCGGCTTGGGTCACTATCTATGCGGAGTCTGCACGTTCTCCCTGTGTCTGCGTGGGTTTCCTCTGGGTGCTCCGGTTTCCTCCCACAAGTCCCGAAAGACGTGCTTGTTGGATGAATTGGACATTCTGAATTCTCCCTTCGTGTACCCAAACAGGCCCCGGAATGTGACGACAAGGGTTTTTTCACAGTAACTTCATTGCAGTGTTAATGCAAGCCTACTTGTGACAATAAAGATTATTAACAAAAGAAGGAAGGGTAACGCTATGCGACCCCTCTCATTCCACTTCCCAGTAATATTTTGTCAGCCGATTGCGGGTTGACATTTTGCAGGATTGCAAACTCTCCAAGTGCCAGGAAAGAGAAATATGAAAACAACATGCTTCATTAAAACAGTGACATTTGCTTGTTCATTGACTGTTACATCACAGAAGAAGCCACTTGACTCATTGTGACTGTGGTTTCTTTGGTACAGCTATTCAGTTAGCCCTATTCTTTCCCCATGTCCCCTTTTTAAAAAAAAACTCAATTCAAATAGTTATCCAATTCCCTTTTGAATATTGCTATTGAATCTGATTCCACCACCCATTCAGGGAATGCATTTCACAACTCATGGTGAAAACTTTCCTCATGTCTCCTCTTGATCTTTTGCCAAACATTTCCGAGTTTCAGATTTTTTTCACCAAAGAGAACAGTTTCTCGTTTTTTAATATATTAAAATCCAGAAAGATTTTTGAACATCTCACTTAAATCTGTTAACCTACCCTGCTCTAGGATGAAGAACCATAGCCTCTCCGTGTAATTGCTCTGCCCTGGTACCATTCCAATAAATCTGTGCCGCACCCTCTCTAAGACCCTGACATCGTTCTGAAAGGAAATATATAATAATTGTCCCTCCTTACTTGCAGGTCACAATTGTTGTTTAGTTTAATGTTGCGGTTGTGTATTGGAGAATAGTTGTTTCAAATGGACAGGGCATATTTATGGGAATGGGGAAAGGGATGCAGGAGGACGGCTGATCTGTTTTGGCTTACTCACAAATAATGGCGACATAGATGTATTTCTGAAGATCTATGGAGCCAGACCCCAGTAAGAAATACATTGAGATGAAGGTGTAGGTTGAGAGAAGCAGATTGCGCCTGATTTTTAGCATTGATTACAGCAAAGGTTTCTTCTCCAGAACTAGCTGTGCCTCCTAACCAAAGTGTTCCAGTGCACTGACAGTGCCAGCATCAACCTCACAATGTGTTAAATTACTCAAATATGCCCCATCCACAAAAAGCAGATTATAGCCAATCCGGTCAGTTACTGCTCCATCTGTCCACTCTTGATCATTAGCAAAGTGATGGAAATTGTTGTTGACAGTGCCATCAGGCAGCACTTACTCAGCAAGCGCCTGCTCACCGATGCTCCGTTTGGGTTTTGCCAGGGTTGCTTCACTCCAGACACGACTACAGTCCTTTGGTCCCCAGACAGGACAAAGGGGTGGAATTCCAGAGCTTAGAGTGGCTGCCCTGACAACAAGGCAACATTTGACAGAGTGTGGCATCAAGGAGCCCACACAAAATTGAGGTCAGAGAGAATAAAAGAGAAAACCTTCCCACCCACTGGTTGGAGTCATACTTAGCACAATGGAGGACAGTTGTGGTTGTCAGAGACCAGTTATCTCAGCCCAAGGGCTTTGCTGCAAGAGTTGCTCAGGATAGGGTCCTAAGCCCAATGTTGTTCAGCTGCTTCACCAATGACTTTCCCTCCAACCTATAGTTAGAAATGCGGATGCCATTATTTTTTTCTAATTCGTAGGACACATTGAACTGGAAATGAGTTTGGAGGATATGGCTGCTTATGAGCTGTACAGGAGATAATTGCAACATTATTTTCATTTGTAGCAGGAATATCTTTACTCATTTGATATATTCAATATATTGAATAACTGAAGCTTATAAAATGACATTTTCTGAACATCTGTGGAAAACTGTCCACAAATAGCAACTTGACCTAATTTGGACACTGAAAGATATAATTGTACACTGTGCACATGTTTCTAGCATAATTACAATGACCTTATTGTTTGTTCAAAGGAGAAAAATGCTTTGCATCTATTTGAGCATCTATTTAACGCTTTCCTAGTTGGAGACGTGATGTGAGTGCAGGAGCGGCCGTGTTTTCGCGAGCTTCAGCTTTGCTCATCTTTTAATCTGCCTATTCATCCTCGTCCACATTTCTTTTATATCTTTTCTTGGTTTACATAGCTTGTACTATGTGCCGAGAATTGTTTGGTTGGTGTCTTGGTATGATAGAGCCGAGATAGAATGTTTAAATCCTCGCTTGTTTGCGGTGGCTGGAAGGAGCTGAGGTGGGGCCCGGCCTTTAGTAGCGCAGATGCCTTTGAGCGGGCTCCTGCCCTGACGGTGCTGTGTGTACCGATGGATGATGGCTGCCAACGAAGATGTTGTTCTGGCTGAAAATCCCGGCCCTGAGGTACAGGTCGTCAAGGCCCAATTCCAAAAGTTGCGGGGTGCTTTTATGGAACTGATGGAGGCATTTCTTGCTATAGAGAGAGCAATGTCTCTGGTGGGAACCCTTCTTCGTATGGTCGAGATCCTGCTGCATGGCCTGTTGTCCAACCTGGTGGATTCAGGACGGAGGGGGACCGGGAAGGGTGTGCCGCTGAGCCCAGTCAATGAAATGAGGTGGTGAAGGGGTGGTGGAGGAGTTCCTGACTGAGTTCGAGGGTTGGGTGCCTTGTTTTGGGAATCTCAATCTGGATGCTGGGCATATTAAATTTGATGGAGCACCATTTATCCTGTCTTTGAGGCCTGGGGTTGGATTGGCCTTCTGACCACTGGCCCTGATTTGTCCAATCTGAGAACACGCAGAAGTCTGAGAACACGCACGAACAGACTCAAAAACAACTTCTTCCCCACTGTTACCAGACTCCTAAATGACCCTCTTATGGACTGACCTCATTGATATTACACCCTGTATGCTTCATCCGATGCCGGTACTTATGTAGTTACATTGTATACCTTGTGTTGCCCTATTATGTATTTTCTTTTATTCCCTATTCTTCCCATGTACTTAATGATCTGTTGAGCTGCTCGCAGAAAAAGACTTTTCACTGTATCTCGGTACTCGTGACAATAAACAAATCCAATCCAATCCTGTTCCTGATGCTAGACGTGATGGTTTGGAAGTGGCGGAACTGGTCAGGTTAACACCCCCACCCCCCCCCCCCCCCCCCCTCCTCCCCTGGCATTCTGGAAGTAATGGTGTCTCATGCGTCAATCATTGGAATCCATCAGAGATCCTGAAAAGTACTCCCAATGGGTCAGAATGGAGGAGAGTTTGGGTAGGGGCTCAGGATTGAAGGCACTAGCGACAGTGCCGCTCCCAACGGCCCCGGAGAGATACTCAGGGAGTCCGGTAGTAATAGCTTCGTTGAGAATTTGAAGGCAGTTTCGACAGCACTTCGGGTTGGGGGCAGGGTCAAGGGAAATGCCGATTCGGGGGAACCATAGATTTGAGCCAGGGAAGTGGGATGGAAATTTCCGGAAATGGGAGGAGAAAGGAATTAGGACTCTTAAAAGATTTGTTTCTTGGGGGTCGTTTTGTGGGATTGAAGGAGCTGGGAGTGAAGTATGGGCTGGAGCAGGAGGAAATATTTAGATACATGCAGGTTCGAGACTTTGCCAGAAAGGAGATAAAGAGCTTCCCTGTACTGATGACCTGTACTGTTGGTTATCCTGATTTAATGTTTTGTTGAAATGAATGTTAAATTTGGGACCTGTGCTCGTGTCTTAATCCTAAATGTAATTAGGCCTTATAATGTCTGATAATCCTTGTTGTTTTCCCTCCTGCCTTCTTTAGAAGGAGGATGGACAGAACCAGAGCGGTGTGAGGGATGGAAATTTGGGGTTGGTAGTGTTAGTTCATCGTCGCTGTGATCGAGGACAGCCTCCCAGTTAGTAGCAATCAGTTTAGGGTTTGGATTTGATTTTGACTCCGTGCTTTTATCCTTTTCGGGCCCCGGTAGACTATATCTTATCCTGGTGAGGACTGGGCTTTGTTTGAGTCTTCCTTCAGGTCGAGTTTGTCTTTTCTCCTGATGAGGGTCTCTCACTTCGGACAGGAGACCCTGGGTCTGAGAGCTGAGATTTACTTGGACTTGTGGCTGCCAGTCTTCTCGTTGTAATTTTGATGGTTATCTGCTCTGTCCTGGGCCTGGATGGGGGTTGGATTGCATTGTGGGATACAAGTGTAATCCCCCCTTCGTATTGGGGCTCTCGTGAATTTTAGGTTCTGCTGTTTTCCTTTCAAGTGATGGGTATGATGTAACTCTGTGTAACGGTATCCTGCTTTGGGTCTTGTATCCGTGAAGGGAACAGGTTGGGAATATTGTTCCTAACTCATCCTGTATTGTTTGTTCCTATGCTTGTAATGACATCTGTTTTGTGCTGTACCTGCTTTACATTGATACCTCTGACCTTTTCTCGTTTTGTCTTGGATTGTAAAAACTTTCAATAAGAATACATTTTTAAAAAACCTTTTCCTAGTCGGGTATGAGGAAGTTCTAAAATTTTCCAGTACTTTGGTGTGTGATCTCCAGAAAGTTGTCAGAATTCAGAATGGGAAAGTAAATGTTAGTGATTTATATAGACCCAAGTGCCTAGTTTTGACTCCTGGCCTGTGAGTTAGTTGATCATGTCAGTAATGTAACAGGCCTCTGAGTTTGTTATCCTGAACTGTAAACCAGAATTGCCAGCTAAGGTTCCTACTCCTGTAATTATCCGCTGACTGCAGTGGACTTTGGGTAAAGACAGGAACATACCTTGCTTCAATATCCTCCATGGTCAAATAGGTTGTCAACATTAACAGTCACACTCATGTAAAGATTAAGCACATGGACTGGACACTGTAGACTGACATTGTCTATGAATCGTAGCTCAAAGGTTTAGTACCTTTGGGGAAAGAGGAGGTATGTGGAGCCGTTGGCAGCCTTCAAACATTAATCTGGAAGTGAAGAGAAATATGTTTGTTTACCAAACTGAAAGCCTGCGTGTGAGACTTGTGCTCTGTACCAGGATCCTGCCAGGCTATTCTGAACCACTTACACAGAATTGCCATAGCACAGAAGGAGTCTATTTGGTCCATTGTGCCTGCACAGGCTCTCCAAATGAGCATTATGTCTTGATGCTATTCCCCTGCCTTTTCCCCCTGCCCCTGCCACATTGTTTCTATTCAAAGAATCATCTACTGCCCTCTTGAATGTCTCAGTTGATTCTGCCTCCACCGCACTTCAAGATAGTGGATTCCAGACTCTAAGCACTTGTGGCTTTTTTTCTCACATCACAGTTGCCCCTTCTGCAAATCACTTTAAATCTGTGCCCTCTCGTTCTTGATCCTTTTATAAGTGGGAACAGTTTCTCCCAATCTATTCTGTCTCGTGATTTGGAACATCAAATTTCCACTTGGCCGCCTTCTCTCCAGGAAGAACATTAACCATAAGACCTTAAGAAATAAGAATGGGATTAGGCTTTTCGGCCCTTCGAGCCTGCTCCACCATTCAGCAGGATTATGGCCGATCCAACATTCCTCACGTCAACTTTCCTGCCCATTGCCTGTAATCCTGGATTCTCTTACTGACCAAGAATATATCTATCTCAGCCTTAAATATGCACAAGGATTCTATCTCCACAGCTCTCTGTGGCAAGGAATTCCAAAAACTCACAACCTTCAGAGAAGAAACTCCTTTTATTCTGAGACTATGCCCACTGCTCCTCGGCTCTTCCATGAGGGGAAACATCCTCTCAGCATTTACCCGGTCAAGTCTCTTAAGTATCCTCTATGTTTCAATGAGATCACCTCTCATTCTTCTAAATTCCAAATAATAGAGTCCCTGGTTAACATTTGCTCGTAAGTTAGCAATCCCTCCATACCGCATTGAGGAATCATCCTCGTGAACATTCTCTGAACTGCCACCAAATGAAATATCTTTCCTTAAATAAGGGGACTAAAATTACTCTCAGTACCCCAGATGTTGTCTTAACGGTACCTTGTACAGCTGCAGCAAGACTTATACTCTAGCCCCCTTGAAATAAGGGCCAACATTCCATTAGCCTTCCTGATTACCTGCTTCACCTGTGTGTCCGCTTCTGTGTTTCGTGCACAAGTATCCCCAAGTCCCTCTGTGCTGCAGCTTTCTGCAGGTTTTCTCCATTTAAATAATACGGTTCTTTTGTTCTCCCTTCCAAAATGAACAACTTCACATTTTCTACATTATACTCCATTTGCCAACTTTTCCCCCACTTAACCTATCAATGCGTCTTTGCAAACTGTTTGTATCCCTCTCCCAATTTGCCTTTCTACCTATTTTTGTGTCGTGTGCTAATTTGGCTACAGTATATTAGCTTCCTTCCTCCAAGTCATTAATATATATTGTAAACATTTGCAGTCCCCGCACTGATTCCTGTGGAACCCCACTGGCTACAAGTTGCAACCTGAAAAAGAACCCCTTATCCTTACTCGCCGTTTCCTGCCCATTAACCAATTCTCTATCCATGCCAATTTGCTACCTCCAACAACATGGGCTCTTATCTTCTGACTTAACCTTTTGTGAGATACCTTGTTGAATGCCTTCTGGAAGCAAATACAGCACGTTTACTGGTTCCCCTCTATTCACTCTGGTTGAGACTTCCTCGAAATGCTCTGATAAATTAGTCAGATACGATTTGCCATTCATGAAGCCATGCTGACTCAGCTTGATTACATTATGATTTTCCAACTATGCTGCTATTACTTCCTTAATAATTCCCAAGCTCTCCAACCTAGCCTCATAACTGAAGTTTCTCATCCCTGGAACCATTCTTGTAAACCCCTTCTGTCCTCTTTCCAATGCTTTCATATCATTCCCATAGTGTGGCACCTAGAAATGTATACAATACTCCAGCTGAGATCTATCTAGTGTCTTGTACAAGTTCAGCATAACCTCCTTGCTCTTGTACTCTATGTCCCTATTAATAAAACCCAGGATACTGTGTACTTTATTAATTTCTCTCTCTACCTGTCCTACTTTCTGTGCACATATGCACCCAGGTCCCTTTGCTCCTGCACTCTCTTAAGAATTGTACCCTTATTTGGTATCGTCTCTCCATGTTTTTTCCACCAAAATGCATCACCTCACATTTTTTGCATTGAACTTCATCGTCCACCTACCTGCTCGCTCCACCAACTTCCACCAACGTATTTCTATCTGTTTAAATTCTACATTGTCCTCCTCATAGTTTACATTACTTCCAAGTTTTGTATCATCTGCAAACTTTGTAATTGTCCCCTGCATAGCAAGATCTAGACCATTAATCGGGGCGGCACGGTAGCACAGTGGTTAGCTCTGTTGCTTCACAGCACCAGGGACCCAGGTTCGAATCCCAGCTTGGGTCACTGTGTGGAATTTGCACAATCTCCCCGTAGCTGCATGGGTTTCCTCCGGGTGCTCCAGTTTCCTCCCACAGTACAAAGATGTGCGGGTTAGGTGGATTGGTCACTCTAACTTTCCCCGTAGTGTCCAAATGTTAGGTGGGGTTGCTGGATCACGGGGATAGGGTGGAGGTGTGGGCTTAGGTAGGGTACTTTTTCAGGGGCCGGTGTAGACTTGATGGGCTGAATGGCCCCCTTCTGCACTGTAAATTCTATTTCATTCTATATATCAGGAAAAGCAAGAGTACCGATACTGACTGTTGGGGAACACAATTATGAACCATCCTCCAGCCCCCAAAATATCCATTGACCATTACTCTCTGCTTCCTATTATTCAGCCAATTTTATATCCATGTTGCTATTGTCCCTCTCATGAAAGTCCCGCCTTCTCAACCTTGCCCCTCGCCTGAGGTGTGGTGATCCTCAGGTTAAACCATCACCAGTCAGCTGTCCCCCTCAAAGGGGAAAGCCGCCTATGGTCATCTGGGACTATGGCGACTTTACCTTCCCTGCTGCAGTCCGTTTTATTCCATGAGCTAAAACATTTTTAACAAGTCTGTTGTGTGGCACTGTATCGATGGCTCCTGAAAGTCTGTGTACACCACATCAACAGCACTACACTCATCGGCACTTTCCATTACCTCTTCAAAAAAACTCCAGCAATTTTTTAATACACCATTTCCCTTCTAGAAATCCATGCTGGCGCTTCCCAATCAACCCACATTTTTCCACATGACCACTAATTCTATCTTGAATAATTGTTTCGAGAAGCTTGCCCACAACTGGTGCTAAACTGACTGGCCTGTAATTGCTGGGGCTCTCCTTATAGCCTTTTAAAAAATATTTATTTTTATCCAAGGCTTTTATATATACACATGAAAATATCAGAAGACCAGAACATCGACATGAACAGAAACCACAAATCCCCAACCTTCCCTGATACCAACACCCCACCACATCTCGCCGTCCTAATTTTAGCACTGATTCCCCCCCCAGCCCCCCGCTGACTCCTCAATCCACCTTTAAGAAATCAATGAACGGTTTCCTCCTCCGACCCCCGCAAAGCAAACTTGACCGTCTCTAATTGCAAGAATATTTCCAGGTCACTCACCCACACCCCCGCCTTCGGCGGCTCCGAGTCCCGCCAACACAACAAAATGTGTTTCTGAGCTATCAGGGAGGCTTTCCCCACCTGGACTCCCGGATCTTCCGACATCCCAAATATTGGCATTTCCGGACTTGAAGCCATCCCTACACCCAGAAGCTTGGACGTAACATCCGAGAATCCCTGCCAGAAACCCCTCAGCTTTGAACACAGCTAATACATGTGGGCGTGATTCGTGCCCCCCCCCTCCCCCCCCCCCCCCCCCCAACCCCGTACACCGCCCACACGTATCCTCCATCCCTGCAAAGATCCGGCTCATCCTTGTCACTGACATGTGGGCCCTATGCACCAGCTTAAACGGGATGAGACAGCCTCGTACATTACGAGGATGTGTTCGCCCTCCGCAAGGCGACTTCCCACGTCCCGGTTCGTACCACCCCACCCAACTCCTCCTTCCATTTACATTTAATCTCCTCCACTGGAGCCCCCTCCTTCTCCATCAACTCACTGTAGATATCCGGCACTCTTCCCTCCCCAATATCCTCCTCCGACAACAGCTCGTCTTGCAATACCGGAGGCGGCAGTCCTGGGAAGGATGGCATCTCTCTCCTCATGAAATCTCTCACCTGCGGGTACCTAAAACCATTCCCTTTGGGAAACTCATACATTTCTTCCACTCCTCCAGACCTGCAAACTTGCATCCAATGAACAAGTCCCTAAAGTACTCTATCCCCACCTGCCCCATCCCCGGAATCTCGCATCCAGCCTTGCCGGCACAAATCTATGGTTGCCATGTATCAGCGTCCACAAGGACCTGCCCTCCAACCCAAAATATTGCCTGCACTGTCTCCACACCTGCAAAGCTGAAACCACCACTGGGCTCATTGAGTACCTGACTGGCGAGAACGGAAGGGGCGCCAACAACAGTGCCCTTGAACTCGGCTCCCTACATGGTGCTGTCCCCATCTGCCCCCGCATCGATTCCTCCTCCACCGCGCACTTCCTCAACATTGCAATATTCGCCGCCCAATAATAATTTGTCAAATTCGGCAAAGCCAGCCCCCCCCTCTCTCCCCCCGCCCCTCTCCAGGAATACCCACCTCATCACTGGGTCTTTCCTGTCCACACAAACCCCAAAACTATCCCATTTACCTTCCTGAAAAAGAGCTTGGGAACAAAGATAGGGAGGTTCTGGAACATGAACAAAAACCTGGGAGGCAATGTCATTTTTACCGTCTGAACATGCCCAGCCAGCGAAAGCGGCAACCCAAAAGCGGCAAGAAGGTTATCTAGGATTGCAACGGGATCTTGATCAATTAGGCCAGTGGGCTGACGAATGGCAGATGGAGTTTAATTTAGATAAATGTGAGGTGATGCATTTTGGCAGATCGAATCAGGCCAGGACCTACTCAGTTAATGGTATGGCGTTGGGGAGAGTTATAGAACAAAGAGATCTAGGAGTACAGGTTCATAGCTCCTTGAAGGTGGAGTCGCAGGTGGACACCTCAAAAGCCACTCTCTTAATAGCCAACACCGCCACCCTCCGTGTCTTCATGTTTAACCCCGAGAGGAACACCTACCCCACCAATCCCTTTCTCAGCCTCGTCTGATCGCCCAACTTTAAGTGCGTTTCCTGCAAGAACACAACGTCCTCCTTCAAGCTCCTCAAATGCGCAAAAGCATGCGACCGCTTAACAGGCCCATTCCACGTGACCAGCCTGGATGGGGGGCTTCCCACCCCCCTCCCCTGCTGACCAGCCATACCCCTTTCAAACCAGCCCCCGGGCCGTGTCACACACTTCTCCAGGCCACACCTCGATGTCTGTCACAATCACTCCCTTCTCAACTGCGCTACACCAAAGACACCCATGTCAGCAACCTGCCCCCCCACCGAACCAAACAAAGAACCAACCCAATCCACCCCCCACACACCTTCCTCCTGAGAACCCCACACTTCAGTCCTGTCAACTAGCCTGCCCACCTAGCTTGGTGGCCCCCACCCAAGGCCTCTGACTTCCTCTCACCCTCACAGTCCACCCCCCCCCCCCCAACCACCATGAAAAAAAGAGAAACAAAAGGCACACTCACCATCACCGCTCCCCTGTCGTATCCTGCACATTAACTCACTCAATATGCCCCACAATTTACACAGAACTCCTCTCCAGAGCTGGATGCCCTCACAATCCTCCCAGTCCATGGTCTGTCATGAAGTTCACCACCTCCTCCAGCGAGTCAAATATAATTTCTGCTGTTGATGCGTCGCCCACAAGCAGGCAGGGTAAAAAAAAACGAACTTCACCCCCTTTTTTGTAGAGGGCGGTCTTTATCCAATTGCACCTGGCCCTCCGCTTGGCCACCTCTGCACCCAGGTCCTGTAAATCCGCAGCTCACTCCCCTCCCAGGTGCATTTCTTGGTCTGTGTGTCGCCCACCTCAAAATCTCTTTATCCAGGAACCGATGCAGCCTCACCACCTTGGCCAAATCCTCGAAGGCCTCCTTCCTCTTCTGGAATTTGCCATTTAGGAACTCCACCAGTAGCTCCGCCGACCACTGGGAGGGCATCGCTGCCCCCTTGCCCTCCACTGTCTTCACCAGTGTTGCACCCCAAAAACGTTCCTGCTCCAACTGCTCTATCTTCCTCGCGGCACTCCTCGTCCGCTGATCCATACACCAACCGAACCTCACAAGAGGAGTATTCACTTCCCTGGGCACTCATACACCCTTTGCCCTCAAACACCACACAATTCAGGTGGGGAGGGACCAAGAAAATTCACCTTGAGTGGGAGCCACCCAAATGTGCGACCACTCACTCCACGGCCGCCACCGGAAGTCCTTCTAACCCTTTTTGAACACTTGAGTAACGTATGCAATTGTCCAGCATTCATGGAAAGGCTTGCCAGAGTACCAAAACATTCGAGGCTGACTCTGACTTGCATCTGGTGTTTTGACTGAAAGCATTGTTCTATTTGATGGATATTGATTGGGTACCTTGAATGTCAGATCTTTTGAAAGCCCCTAGATTCCTTTTCAGTAATGTTCATGGAGTCATTGTGCCACTTTTCTTTTTCCTATGTGCTACTATATTTTACTTCCTATGTTTTACTTGTCTGCATTACATTTCATCTGCCATAGTTCTGTCTATATTGCTATTCTGACTAATTTATTTTGTAATTCCCAAGATGCTCTCACATTATCCCACTCCTGCTGGTTCCGTTCTGAGAATTTGATCAGTTCCTACTGAGCTTCTGCATCCAACTTATTTATGTGAATGAGCAAAGTAAGGGTCCCAACAGCGATCCCTGAGGCATGCGCTGAACCAGAATGTAACTCCAAATAAGTACCTGCTGCTCCATACCCTTCAGCTAACTTCTCAACTATCCTCGTCCAGGTTAACCGTGTCTGACAGATGCAATGGGAGGGGCAACGAGACAACAAAACTTCAGATTAGTCTTCAGTTTGTACTCGCTGAAGGCGCAGAGGCAAGTGCTGCTTGTACCATGAAAAGTTTTGCCTAATCTTTGCTTGAAACTTTGCTCACAAGGACAAGGCTCTCCTTTAAACCTTTTTAAATTATCCCTGACCTGTTTTAGTCTGGCGTGCTGTCTTTCTGTACAAATGCAGTTGATTAAGTTAAAGTCTTGGATGAAACATGCCACGTGTCTAGTTTGTCTCTGTCTCATGACTGACCGTCCCACTCTGTCAGGTTTAGAAACATCTTGCCGATGACAGAAATGCCTGCTGTGGCCTTCTGTGTTCATGTAGAAATACTTTATTCCAGAGGACATTTTATTTAAGTGTTTCTGCTGTTTCTATGTCTTCTATATTGTGGGGATTGCGGTGTGGTCTGGTGTTACATTGCAGCAGGATGCTGGCTTGTTGTAATAGCTCTTTGAGATGATGTTTTGATCTTGGTCATGTTATGTTTAATATAGATGGTGGGAAGAGCATTAATGAGTATTGTCCACAAAGGGAGACTATATTTGATAAAGAACCGTGAGCGGCTCATTTGTACACTGAGCAGTGACTGGTTCAAGTGCTGCATCGGCCGAAGCCTAGAGGTACGAGCTTGAAGCACAACCGTTAATGTCAAATTAGCTACGTGTATATTTTCCTGTGCTCACAGAGTACAATAAGACCTGTATATATTACTTTTTAAAATCCACAAAAGTCTGTGGTCTGTGTTGTAGTAGCGTCTGCACAGGTTCCAGCAAATCTAGCCAGTAAGACCCACTGCATTGAAATCGCACTGCATTTCCAAAGACCAACCTCCCTATCCAATGTTTTTTCTCTTGTGTTGCTTTTGGTTTGTGATTTGGTTTCCACTATGAATGCTATATGAATCACTCTTCAGGTAACTTGTAGCCTGTCTGGTTTGAGAAGGTTTCCTAATACCTCTGAGTGCCGTAGGTCTAACTCCAGTATGTTTCTTCAAAAACTCCTTTATTTACGCTATCATACATTCTAGACTTTTAAGTAAGTACATCTCTCTCTTGTACAGACTTCATTTCGTAATCTCGGCTGATGTCACTGTTACGTCATGATGCACATCACAATTTCATTGCCATATAACCCATTATTCTACAGCTTTTGCTTCTCTTGCCAAGTACTTTAAACCCGCATCTTCTCATTCTCGATCCTTTCACGAGTGGGGACAGTTTCTCCCTATCTACTGTGTCCAGGCACCTTGTGATTTTCAACGCCTCTATCTAATCTCATCTCAGCATTCTTTTCTCCCAGGAAAACAGTCACACTTCTCCGATCTTATCTACACAGCTAAAGTTCCTCATCCCTGGAACCTTTCTCATGAATCTTTTCTGCACCCTCTCCAACACCTTTCCTTCATTCCTGAAGTGCAGTGACCAGGACTGGATGCAATACTACAGCTGACGTCGAGCTAGTGTCTTGTCTCGTACAAGCGCAACATAGCCTCCTTGTTCTTGTACTCTGTGCCCTTAACCCGAGGATGCAATGTGTTTTATTCACCACACCCTCAACATGTCCTGCCACCTTCAGTGACATAATAATAATCTTTATTAGTGTCACAAGTAGGCTTACATTAACACTGCAATAAAGTTACTGTGAAAATCCCCTAGTCACCACACTCCGGTGCCTGTTCGGATACACATTATAATAATCTTTATAATAATCTTCATTGTCACATTGAGCAGTTTGTGGAGGGAAGAGATACCCCATGTGTTGCAAATCACCACAATTTTCTGGTGTTTTTGCAAAAGCTTCTGCCATGGGATAATTGAAAATGTGGTGTCTGAGTCTGCAGGTAGTAAATTACTCCCAGAGGATTTAACATTTTCTTTTTAAAAATATTTTAATTTCTGCTCTTTCTCTCAAACCAGTCTTTCTTTCCTTCCCATTTTTGTATCTAATTTGACAAATTCATCTCCATTCCTTTTCTGTTTCGGTGCTTTTCGAAATCCAAACATTTTATTGGTTCAGGAAATGTATTTTACCGGATGTGGTGTTGTTGGCGAGGCCAGCGTTTGTTGCTCATCCCAAATTGTCCTTGAGAAGGTGGTGGTCAGTTGCCATATTGAACCGCTGCAGTCCCTGTGCTGTCAGCACATGCACCATGCTGTTAGGGAGGGTGTTCCAGGATTTTGACCCAGTGACAGGGCAGGCTGGTGGGTGACTTGGAGGGGAACTTCCAGATTGTAGTATTCCCATGTGTCTGCTGCCTTTGTCCTTTGAGATGATAACGGTTGTGGGCTTGGAAGGTGCCATCTAAGGAGCCTTGCTGAGTTCCTGCAGTGTGCCTTGTAGATGGTACACACTGCTGCCACTGTTCGTCAGTGCTGGAGGGATTAAACGTTTGTGGATGGGCTGCGAATCAAGTGGGCTGCTTTGTCCTGGATGGTGACAAGTTTCTTCAGTATTGTTGGAGCTGCACTCATCCAGGCAAGTACAGAGTATTGTAGGTGGCAAACAGGCTTTGGGGGGTCAGGAGGCACGTTCTCGCCACAGGATTCCTAGCCTCTGACATGCTATTATAGTCAGAGCTTTTATATGGCTAGTCCAGTTGAGCTTCTGGTCAATGGAAACAAACCAACAGGATATTGATAGTTGGAGATTCAGCAATGGTGGTGCCATTGAAAGCCAAGTGGTCATGGTTAGGTTTTCTCTTGATGGAGATGGTCATTGCCTCGCACTGTGGTGCGAATGCAACTTGCCACTTGTTAGCCCAAGCCCGAACATTCTCCAGGTCTTGCTACTTTTGGAAATGGACTACTTATTATCTGAGGAGTCGCAACTGGTGCTGAACATTGTGCAGTCATCTGCAAACATCCCCACATCTGACATTATGTTGGAAAGAAAGTCATTGATGAAGCAGCTGAAGATGATTGGGCCTCGGACATTACCTCGAGGAACTCCTGCAGTGATGTCGTGGGACTGAGATGACTGACCTCCAACAACCACAACCATCTTCCTTTGTGCTAGATATGACTCTGACCAGCGGAGAGTTTCCCCCTGTTCTCATTGACTCCAGTTTTGCTTGGGCTTCTTGATGCCATACTCGATCAAATGCTACCTTGATGTCAAGAGTAGTCACTCTCACCTCTGGCATTCAGCTATTTTACCAAGTGGTCATGGTTAGATTCTCTCTTGTTTGAGATGGTCATTACCTCGCACTGTGGTGCGAATGCAACTTGCCACTTGTTAGCCCAAGCCTGAACATTCTCCAGGTCTTGCTACTTTTGGAAATGGACTGCTTCAATATCTGAGGAGTCGCAACTGGTGCTGAACATTGCACAGTCATCAGCGAACATCCCCATTTCTGACTTTATGAAATAGCTGAAGATGGTTGGGCCTAGCACACTGCTTTGAGAAACTCCTGCAGTGATGTCCTGAAACTGAGATGATTGACCTCCAAAAACCACAACCATGTTCCTTTGTGCCAGGTATGACTCTAACCAGTGGAGAGTTTCCCCTCTAATTCCCATTGACTCCAGTTTAGCTAAGGCTCCTTGATGCCACACGCGGTCAAATGCTGCCCTGATGTTAAAGGCAGTCACTCTCTCCTCGCCTCTGGAATTCAGCTGTTGTTTGAACCAAGGCTGAAATGAGTTCAAGAACTGAATGACCAAAGCAAAACCCAAACTGAGTGCCCATGAGCAGGTGATTGCTAAGGAAATGCTGTTTGATAGCACTGTTGATGGTCCCTTTCATCACTTTGCTGGTGGTCGAGATTAGACCGATGGGGTATTTATTGCCCGGATTGGATTTGTCCTGCTTTTTGTGTACAGGACAAGCCTGGGTAATATTCCACATTTCCAGGTGGATGCCAGTGTTGTAGAACATGGCACACTCTGGAACACATGTCTCCAGGAATATTGTCAGGGCCCATAGCCTTTGCAGTATCCAGTGCCTTCAGCCATTTCTTGATATCATGTGGAGTGAATTGAATTGGCTGAAGACTGGCATCTGTGATACTGGAGACCTCCGAACGAGGCCAAGATGGATCATCAACTTGGCACATCGAGCTGAAGGTTGTTGCGAACGTTTCAGCCTTGTCTTTTGCACTGATGTGCTGGGATCCTCCATCGTTGAGGATGGGGATATTTGTAGAGGTTCTTCCTCCAGTGAGTTGTTTAATTGTGCACCACCATTCATGACTGGATGTATCAAGACTGCAGAGCCAAGATCTGATTGGTCAGTTGTGGGATTGCTTAGCTCTATCTATTACTTGCTGCTTATGCTGTTTGGCACACAAGTAGTCCGGTGTTGTAACATCACCAGGTTGGCACCTCATTTTTAGGTATGGTCGATGCTGCTCCTCGTATGTCCTCCTGCACTCATGAAAGAGCCGGGGTTCCTCCCCGTGGTTGAGTGGTAATGGTAGAGTGGGGGATATGCCGGGCCATAAGGTTGCAGATTGTGTTTGAGTACAGTTCAGCTGCTCCTGGTGGCCCTCAATGTTGCCCAATCTTGGGTTGCCAGATCTTTTTAAAATCTATCTCTTTTGGCATGGTGGGAGTGCCACAAACCACGATGGAGGGTTTCCTCAATGTGAAGAATGGACTCCGTCGCCACAAGGACTGTGTGATGATCACTCCTCCCGATACTGTCATGGACAGATGCATCTGCAGCAGGCAGGTTAGTGAGGATGAGGTCTAGTATGTTTTTCCCTCTGTTGGTTCCCAGCAGACCAAGTGTATCAGCTATGTCCTTTAGGACTCGGTCAGCTCAGTCTGTGGTGGTGCTACCGAACCGTTCTTGGTGATGAGCATTGAAGTCCCCCACCCAGAGTACATTTTGCACTCTTGGCACTTTCAATGCTTCCTCGAAGTGATGTGCAACATAGAGGAGCAGGATGGGGGGACAGGATGTGGTAATCAGCAGGAGGTCTCCTGTTTGACCTGGTGCCATGAGATATCATGGGGTCCAGAGTTGATGTAGAGGACTCTCTGGGCAACCCCCTCCCAACTCTATACCACAGTATACCCACCTCTGACGGGTCTGTCCAGCCACTGGCGCATGACATACCCAGGCATGGCGATAGTGGTGTCTGGGTCATTATTTGTAAGGTATAAGTTCATAAGTATGACTTTTTAGGCTGTTGCTGGACTAGTCTGTGAGACAGCCTGCCCAATTTTGGCACAAGATATTAGTAAGGAGGGCTGCAGGGTCGACAGTGCTGGGATTGCCATTTCCAGTGTCTTGGTCATGCAGTGGTCCATCCGTCTGGTTTCATTCCTTTTTTGTGACTTTTTGCTAGACCATTTCAGAGAGGCTGCAGGTGTGGAATCACATGTAGGTCAGACCAGGTAAGGATTGCAGATTTCCTTCTCGAGAGTAAAACATGGGATTTTACAATAATCAACAATGGGTTTCATGGTCATCATTTGACTTTTAATTCCCTTATTTATTGATTTCAAATTTCACTATCTGCCTTGGCAGGATGCAAACCCAGGTCCCTGGATTACTGATCCAATGACAATCCTGCGACACCTTGGCCTCCCCAGTGTTGCTTGTGCTGTTGTTCTCTAACGTCCCAGATTCACTTAACCCTGCTGTGTTGTTATCAGCTCATACTTTTGAGCGGAAGGGCGAGGGAGAAATCCAACTTGCTGCTAAGTGAATTCAGTGATCCCTGCTACCTGGCCATAACCACACAATAAAAAGGGTGACACAATGGTTAGCACTGCTGCCTCATGGCGCCGAGGACCCGGGTTTGATCCTGGCCCCAGTTCACTGTCCGTGTGGGATTTGCACATTGTCCCTGTGTCTGCGTGGGTCTCAGCCACACAACCCAAAGATGTAAGGGTAGGTGGATTGGCCGCGCTAAATTCCCCCTTAATTGGAAAAATTATAAAGAAAATTCCAAGTACTCATACAGGTTTACAGTTGATGTATGTAAACATGTGTGGTAAATAAGATTGTTGAGCCACAGGTGCAGGTAGCTACGTGGGAATATGACTTTGTGGTGATAATGGAAACAAAGCTCAAAAAAGGGAAAACTGTACTAAATATTTCTGGATTAAAAGTATTCAGGAAAGATGGAGAAGAAATTAAACAGGGCTGGGGAGTTAGTATTGGTTCAGGAGAATATTACAGAGCTGGAGAGAGAGAATGTCTTGGAGAGTTCAAGTACAGAATCTCTCTGGTTAGAGTTCAAAAACCATTGCGGCACCGCTGGTGTTATTCCATCAGGCACCAACTAATGGGAAAGGTATAGAGGAACAATATTTCAGGGAAGTAACCGATATGTGCAAGAACTTTAGAGAAGGGTTTTCA
Source organism: Scyliorhinus torazame (assembly GCF_047496885.1). NCBI lineage: Eukaryota > Metazoa > Chordata > Chondrichthyes > Carcharhiniformes > Scyliorhinidae > Scyliorhinus > Scyliorhinus torazame. The sequence continues at coordinate 65,522,417 of NC_092716.1, read as the reverse complement.
ACCCTTATGCCAATAAGAACAGTTTCTCCCTATCTAAACAAATTTTCACTCAATCACCCATTCTCTAAGAAAATCAGCCCAGCTTTTCCAATCTAACCCTGTAATTGAAGTCTCTTACTCCTGGAATCTTTCTCATTCTGCATCCACTCAAATGCCTTCAGATTCTTACTAAGGCGCAGTGCCCAGAATTGGAAACGGTATCTCAGTTGAGGCTGAACCAGGAAGGTTCATGTACCTTCTGTCCTGTTTTTTTTTCTCCCCCTCCTGCATCATATTTCCAAAGCCCAAGATCATGCATATCATGTTAACCAATTTCGAATCAGTCCTCCTACCGTTACCAATTTGTATACATACACTCCCAGGTCTCTCTGCTCCTCATCCCTTTTTAAATTGTATCCTTTCTTTTAATTGCCTTTCATCATCCTTCCTACAGAGCTGCTCTGCATTATATTTAATCTGCCTTATACCCATCCGCTCCACCAGAATCTCTTGAAGTATATCTCTAACCTCCTCCCAGCTCAACATTTTTCTAAGTTTTGTGCCATCTGCAAATTTTGAAATTGTGCCCTTCACTCCCAAGCCTAGATATTTAATATATTAACAACCTTCAAGAAAAGATATTGCTTCAGAAGTTTAAATAGCTCCTGTTTGGATCTTCAAAAGATTTATAAAAAAAGAGAACAGAAAAATCAATGCATTGAATGATGTATCTGGAAACATTCTACATTTGAATATTAACTTACTGCCTTAATGATTAATCATTGGTTCAGCGGTGCTTAGTCCCATGCAGTGATTCTGTGGTTCTACGCTGTGATTCCTCACATATCAAATTATTGATCTTGGCCGTGTCATCCGGAGGAAGTGCTGAGCAGAGACTACTGCTTCTCGGCAGGAAGTGAGGAAGCATCTGTTGCTGAATCAACTTTAAATCACCTCCCAATGACCAAGTCAAGGTCCATTGTCATAGCTGGGATAAAAATGTGGTCAGTGAGCAAGTAAAATAGAATGGATCGGGAACACGAAGAAATTATATATATTTTTACCCAGTTTTGCCAGTATTTTTTTACAATTAAACCCTCCATTTATTTTATATTAGAGAATCAAGAAGCGATTTGGCTTATGCTGTTGTCTCTAGAAATACAGTCTGGTCACTGAGCTAAGTCAAAGGCTCAAATAGACAAACTTGAAAGTAATGTTCTTTAATCAAATACTGAATTTGTTCTTTTCAGAATAAAACCTGAAGGAGACTTCCTATGTACTTGCTGATTTAATTCATGAGGCATTGTGCATTGATTGTTAGTTTATGATAATGGACTTGTAACTCTTATATTTAAGAAGGGGGTCAGAACTTGCCCAGGGAACCATAAACCAGTCACGTTAACATCAGTGATAGGACAAATAATAGAATCTCTACTGAAGGAGAGAATAGGAGAGCATCTTAAAAAATATATATATATAAAAAAGAATAGTCAGCATGGATTTCAAAAGGGAAAATCTTGCTTGCTCAACCTTGTTGTATTTTTGTGGGATGTAACGGAGACAGTAGACAATGGTAATGCAGTAGATGTAATTTATCTGGATTTTCACAAGGCCTTCAATAAGATGCCACATAATAGACTAATGAATAAGGTCACCGTATGCTGAATTGGGGGAGGAGTGGCAGCTTGAATTGCTAGCTAGCTCCCAGGACAGAAAGTAGATTGGGAATAAAAGTGGCTGTAGATGGAAAGTGGTATTCCAAAAAGATCAGTGCTGGGATCACTGTTGTTCATGATTTACATACGCATCAAAAACACAATTTCCAAATTTGTGGATGACACCAAATTTTCTTTGGGGAGGGAGGGCAGGAGGTAACACTGAAGAGGACTGCAACAAATTACAGGAAGGCATTAATACATTTGCAGAATGAGCAAATAATTGACAAATGAAGTTCAACACAGAAAAAAGTGAGGTTGTATATTTTTGTACGAAGAACAGAGAGGTCACTTGGAAAGTGTGAGTTTAGGTGGGATAGAGGAACAATGGGATCCTGGAATATAAATACACCTTTTCTTAAAAGTTGCGCCGCAGGTTGGCACGGCCATAAAAAAGCAAACTAGGCTTTACTTCCGGGGGATAGTTTTGGAAAGTTGGGAAGTTAATCAAATCTGTATCTCACCTGCGTGACACCAAACCTGGAGTTCTGTGTGCAGTTCTGGTCACCATATTAGGAAAAGGATAGAGAGCACTGAGAGAGGATTTACAAGGATGATGCCAGAAGTGCTTGAGTATACATTTTAGGAAAGGTTGAATAAGTTGGATCTCTTTTGCAGTCATAGAGTCTTTATGGCACAGAAGGAGGCCATTTAGTTCCTGCAATCCGTGCCACCAGAGCTATAATTAATCCCATTCCCTCCTTCAGTCCCTGCCAATTTATTTCCTATCAGATTTCCTTTGGCTTAATTGGTTGTCTCTGTTTCCACCACCCTTGCGAGTAGGCACCATGTTCCAGATACCACTCAAGGCTTATGAAAATCTTTCCTCCCATTCTCCTCCTAGTTCTTGCCCAGAGCCTTGTATCTGTGCCTCAGTTAGGGATGGCTGAAAAGCTCTTGATGATCAAGGGCCGATGGGAGGCCCAGTGATACTTGGCGATCGCAGCACCAACAGCTCTGATGTGAGTATACAGACAGTGAGAAGAAAACCAGCAAAGTTTATTTTCTTTAAAATACAACAGTAGCCTGGTCAGGATCCTAGAGAAAGGCCAATGGCTGCTACAGTGAGGTGGGGTCATAGTGCGAACAATTGCTGCCCCTTCCTCTCTTTCCGCCATGTTTGCCTGGACATGGTCTAGGCTGATGTGACCTGCTTGCATTGCCATCTGTAAATCTTTATCCACGTGGGATTGGGACCTTAATAGACCTCTTAATTATGTTTAATTAATGACAATTGTTGGGATTATCAGTCCAACCCCGAGCCAGCCTCCCTAAAAATAGCACAGAGGACGGTGGCACAAAATTGTGGCCGCACTGTTTCTAGTCCAGTCCCCACTCTCTTAAAGTTCTACCTCTCGTGCTGCGGTGACGGAAAATTGTGCCCGAGTGAGATCTACCTGTAACTTTACCAGTTAACCAAAAAACATATTCAACTTTTCAAAAGTAATTTGTTTTTTCAAAAATATACAAGAACTTGACCAAAAATGGCTACCACGACTGACCTGATATCTGGGATTATAAATTGACCTTTTCTGTAAAGTTACAATATGAATTGCGTAGCACACCTGATGACATGCTCCTCCTGGAATTCCATACCCGTGGATGTCGAGGTCCTCTTCAAAAAGGAACTCTTTGAAATAATTGCAAAATGCTAGACTTTAATCAACTGTAATTCTGTCAAGACTATTAGAACTGCTAACCTGTCAGGTACCCAACAAGAAATTCAGAATTCCCTGTGGAGAACAAAAGAACCCCATCTCCTGTTGGTTTCTGCTATTTTGAAATATGTTTAAAGTTTCTGCGATGAAAGATAAAACAATTTGATACAATAGACTGCGAGAAATGTTAATCGAATTGCTTCTTGGAATATACAGGCAGGAGGTTTAAGAATAGATTTTTCCAAGCCAGACACTGACAAAAAATTCAACTGGATTCACTCCTGAAGGGAGCATTGAGGAATCTCCTCTCTCTCAAGCTAAAATTCCAGCAAAGTGCAGTTACCTGAACATCAATTGAACTTCAGGATTTTAAAGAAAACCAAATAACTTTAAATGGCGATAATGTTCACTAATCTACCACTAAAGGACAAGCAACTGATTTAATTGTATATTCATTTAACTTTTATTTGGACTCTAACTTTTTATTGAGTTAGTGTGTGTGTGTTTTCTCAGGTTTCATAACAAATACATTTACTCTTTCTTTGACTCAAGAAAATGTGGTTTGATTGGCTGCTAAATAAATACATTTGGTTTGGAAAATGCATTTCGGGGGAAAAGAAAGTCCCCCCCCCCCAGTTGTAACACTTGCCCTTGTACCATCAGCGAATGTCAATAGCTGTTCATTGTCTATCTTATCTAAGCCTATTATAATCTTGTATATTTCTCTCAAGTCTCCCTTCAGCCTCCTTTGCTTCAAGGAGAACAATGCCAATTTCTCCAACCCAACTTGTGACTGAAGTCCCTCATCCCTGCTATTGTTCTGGCAAATCTCCTCTGCATCCTCTCCGGGACCACACATCCTTTGTCTTGTAAAAAGAGGGCTGAGGGGCGACCGAATAGATGTCTTTAAAGTGATCAAAGATTTTGATCGAGTGGATGCAGAGGGAATGTTTCCAGTTGTGAAGGAGAGCATAACTGGATGTGATCGATATAAAATAGCCAGGAAGAAATCTAATAGGGAATTCCAAAGAGTGGTGAGAATGTGGAACTCACTAGCACAGAGCGTAGTTGAAGGAAATAATATCTACATTCGAGGGGAAGCTAGTCAAGCTGAAAAGGAGAAGGCAATAAGAGGGTAATGATGATGGATTTAGATCAAGAAAATGTGAGGGGACTTGAGGGGGGTACAAATGCCAAAATTGACTGGCTGGGAAGCATGGCCTGTTTTTGTGCCATTTCTTTTTTTTTTTTTTAATAATTTTTATTAAAGGTTTTCATAAAATATCAATAACAAAATGAGAAAGAAAAAACAACCCAACAGGGTTAAGTACAAAACACAATCTAAAAAAGCAACCCCCCAAACCCCTCCTCCCTGTACCTAAATAATAAATTAACATTAACTCCCCGACTTAAGACAACAGGTGTATACACCCCCTCAGACCCTTCCAGTGTAAATAACGTAAACAAAAATAAAGTAAACCCACCCCCCGAGCTGCTGCTGCCATTGACCAATGTCTATCGTTCTGCCAGAAAGTCTAAGAACAGTTGCCACCGCCTAAAGAACCCTTGTACCGACCCTCTCAAGGCGAATTTCACCCTCTCCAATTTAATGAACCCTGCCATATCGCTGATCCAGGATTCCACGCTTGGGGGCCTCGTATCTTTCCACTGAAGGAGAATCCTTCGCCGGGCTACCAGGGACGCAAAGGCCAGAATTCCGGCCTCTTTCGCCTCCTGCACTCCCGGCTCCTCTGCCACCCCAAATATTGCGAGCCCCCAGCCCGGCTTGACCCTGGATCCTACCACCCTCGACACCGTCCTCGCTACGCCCTTCCAAAATTCCTCCAGCACTGGGCATGCCAAGAACATATGGGTGTGATTTGCTGGGCTCCCTGAGCACCTAACACACCTGTCCTCACCCCCAAAGAACCTGCTCATCCTTGTCCCGGTCATGTGTGCCCTGTGCAGCATCTTAAACTGTATGAGGCTGAGCCTCGCGCATGAAGAGGAAGAGTTCACCCTCCCTAGGGCATCTGCCCACGTCCCCTCTTTGATCTCCTCTCCCAACTCCTCCTCCCACTTATCTTTCAACTCCACCACCGAGGCCTCCTCCTCCTGCATCACCTGGTAAGTTTCCGAGATCTTCCCCACTCCCACCCACCCCCCTGAGAGCACCCTGTCCTGTACTGTGTGTGGCAGTAGCTGTGGGAATTCCACCACCTGCCATCTGGCAAAACGCCCTTACCTGTAAGGACCTGAAGGTGTTGTTTTTGTGCCATTTCAACCTATGAGGATGATTCAAGCTCCCATAATGTAATTTTTCCATCTAGACTGCTAGTGTGTATTTACTATACACCAAAGCATGGTCTTCTGCACAATCTTCTTCCATTGGTGTTGCATGCTCAAGATGAACACCAACCTCCTTACTCTGCTTATAGGCTAACTGGAAGTAGTTTAACATACCTCCTGCTCTCCTGTTTCCTCCTGCACAGAGACAAGTACTTTCATGTTTCACAGACCAAGCATCTCGGGCTGCAAATGACCAATCATATTTATTAAGATAGAAACTTAGCAGAACCAAAAGTCAAATAATGGGGCAAAGTTCAGGCACAGTAATTTATTTATCTTAAAATGTGCTTCACAAAACAGCTCAAAACTTCACTCATAGGAAACAAAGGAACATAGGAATAAGAGTAGCCATTCAGCCCATTGATCCTGATCCGCCATTTAATACGATCATGACCGATCGAACATTTCAGCGCCTTTTACACCCACTATCCCCATAACCCTTTACGCTATTATTGATCAGAAATCTATCAACCTCTGCTTTAAACACGCTCAATGACTGAGCTTCCACGGTCCTCTGGGATAGAGAACTCCAAAGATTCACAACCCTCTGTGTCAAGAAATTTCTCTTCATCTTTGTCTGAAGTGGCATCCCCTTTATTTTGAAATTGTGACCCCTGGTTCCAGACGCCACAACCAAGGGAAAAACTTACCTACGTCTACCTTGTCCATTCCTTTAAGTATTTTGTAAGTTTCAATGTGATCACCTCTCATTTTTCAAACCTCTAGCGAATACAGGCCCGGTTTGTGTAATCTCTCATAAGACGCTCCTGCCGTCATCCCCGGAACAAGTCTGGTGAACCTTGGTTGCACTCCCTCTTATGGCAATATAACCGTTAAGATCCCCATTCTTAATCTGGGTGTAGTTTTGTTCTCCTTCTGAAAGGGCCCTTGAGGTAAAGGCAATAGGGCATTCTGAACCATCTGCCATTTTGTTGGATAAAACTGCGTCTATACTGTTAAGGGGAAGCATCACATCTCAGCACGATTGATTTCCCCGGATCAAAATGCACCAAGAGGTGTGAAGACTGTGTAATGTTTGCTTCATGATTCAGGAGGATTCTTCTTCAGGCTCCCTCCATTGTCACCACTGATTCTTCCTTAATAGTTGATTTAATGGTGCCAATGTTGTGGCTAGATTAAAAATAAACCTTCCATAATTGGCCGTTCCATGAAAGAACTTCAGCCCGTTGTGATTTTTAGGTGCAGGGACCTTGACCTATTCTTCCAATGCATGCAACCATGTTGCATCAACGCAAAATTCTAAGTATGCCACTTATGAGGCCTGCAAAGTACATTTTTCACATTTTAGGTGGACCCCAGCATCAGGAAACCTCTTTAATACTTCCTGTGGGCTGGCCATGTGCTCTTCTAGTGTAGTGCCGGTGACTAGCACGTCATCAGGGTAAACCATCACCATGGGAATTCCCTGGAGGAGATTTTCTATCGTGCACTGGAAGATAGCGCAGGCTGAAGCAATGCCGAATGACAATCTGGTAGACCAGGAGAGGCCTTTATGGGAATTGATTGTAGCAAAGTTCTGAGACTCGTCATCCAACTCTAGTTGTAGGTAGGCATGACTGAAGTCTAGTTTTTAATGGGTGAGGCCCCCTGCCAGCTTGGCTAGAGGTCTTCAATTCGGGTAATCGAATATCAATCGGCCTGGGCAGTTTGATTTATTGTCAGCTAGTCCCCACAAATTCTTATGGACTGATCAGGTTTAAGGATATGGACTATCGGTGCCGTCCACTCTGCAAACTGGACTGGCTTGATTATCCTAGCTCTCCCAATCTCTTCAGCTCTGCTTCAACCTTTTTGATGTAATGTGTATGGCACTGGTCTGGGTCTGAAGAAGTTAGGTGCCAAAACCGTATTGACATATACCTTGGCTTTTATGCCCTTAATCCAGACCAATTCCTTGTGGAAGACGTCTTCATACCTCCTTAAGACATCTTGGAGGACACCGTCAGATATTTTGAAGATTTCCAGCCAGTTGAGTCTAATTTTCTGTCACCAGTCTCTTCCCAACAGACTGGGTCTATGTCCTGCCATGACAACCAAAGGCAGATTGTCTTCCTGCCCTCTATATGCCACTGGGGTCTTGGCTGTTCTGAGGATCTTCAAAATCTCACCGAAAGCTTGGCTGTAGTATTCTTCAAGCTTAAAGACTGTTCATCATGCAGATATTGGAAGGCCTGCTCTCTCACCATCATTATCGAAGCCCCGCTGTTTACTTCCATTTTAAGGGCTCTGCCATTTACCTTTAAGACAATTTCAGTTGGAGTCTGTTCAACTGGACTACATTCAACTGATACACTGCATGATCTTCTTCAGAGATCTTCTCTATTATGCTCAGTGGCGCTGTGAACTGCTGCTGCTGCTTTTCTTTTTGCATTGGCGCGCTTTCCCTCGCACAACATGTTTGAATGTGCCCCATTCGATTGCAACGGAAGCACCTGGGGTAGGTCATCTGGGGATGGTCCCCCCCCCCGCAACGGTAGCAGTCCAGCTAGGATTCTCTGTCCCCCGCTCTCTCTGTCCCCCGCTCTCTCTGTCCCCCGCTCTCTCTGTCCCCTGCTCTCTCTGTCCCCCGCTCTCTCTGTCCCCCGCTCTCTCTGTCCCCCGCTCTCTCTGTCCCCCGCTCTCTCTGTCCCCCGCTCTCTCTGTCCCCCGCTCTCTCTGCCCCCCGCTCTCTCTGCCCCCCTCTCTCTCTGCCCCCCTCTCTCTCTGCCCCCCTCTCTCTCTGCCCCCCGCTCTCTCTGCCCCCCGCTCTCTCTGCCCCCCGCTCTCTCTGCCCCCCGCTCTCTCTGCCCCCCGCTCTCTCTGCCCCCCGCTCTCTCTGCCCCCCGCTCTCTCTGCCCCCCCGCTCTCTCTGTCCCCCGCTCTCTCTGTCCCCCGCTCTCTCTGTCCCCCGCTCTCTCTGTCCCCCGCTCTCTCTGTCCCCCTCTCTCTCTGTCCCCCGCTCTCTCTGTCCCCCGCTCTCTCTGTCCCCCTCTCTCTCTGTCCCCCCCTCTCTCTGTCCCCCTCTCTCTCTCTGTCCCCCTCTCTCTCTCTGTCCCCCTCTCTCTCTCTGTCCCCCTCTCTCTCTCTGTCCCCCTCTCTCTCTCTGTCCCCCTCTCTCTCTCTGTCCCCCTCTCTCTCTCTGTCCCCCTCTCTCTCTCTGTCCCCCTCTCTCTCTGTCCCCCTCTCTCTCTGTCACCCTCTCTCTCTGTCACCCTCTCTCTCTGTCACCCTCTGTCTGTCTGTCTGTCCCGTCACTCTGTCTGTCCCTCTCTGTCTGTCCCTCTCTGTCTGTCCCTCTCTGTCTGTCCCTCTCTGTCTGTCCCTCTGTCTGTCCCTCTGTCTGTCCCTCTGTCTGTCCCTCTGTCTGTCCCTCTCTCTGTCCCTCTCTCTCTGTCCCTCTCTCTCTGTCTCTCTTTCTGTGTCTGTCTCTCTATGTCTCTCTCTCGCTCTCTGTCTGTCTCTCTCTGTGTGTGTCTCTCTCTGTGTATGCCTCTCTCTGTGTGTGCCTCTCTCTGTGTGTGCCTCTCTCTGTGTGTGCCTCTCTCTGTGTGTGCCTCTCTCTGTGTGTGCCTCTCTCTGTGTGTGCCTCTCTCTGTGTGTGCCTCTCTCTGTGTGTGCCTCTCTCTGTGTGCCTCTCTCTGTGTGCCTCTCTCTGTGTGTGCCTCTCTCTGTGTGTGCCTCTCTCTGTGTGTGCCTCTCTCTGTGTGTGCCTCTCTCTGTGTGTGCCTCTCTCTGTGTGTGCCTCTCTGTGTGTGTGCCTCTCTGTGTGTGTGCCTCTCTGTGTGTGTGCCTCTCTCTGTGTCTGTCTCTCTCTGTGTCTGTCTCTCTCTGTGTCTGTCTCTCTCTGTGTCTGTCTCTCTCTGTGTCTGTCTCTCTCTGTGTCTGTCTCTCTCTGTGTCTGTCTCTCTCTGTGCCTGTCTCTCTCTGTTTCTCTCTCTCTGTTTCTTTCTCTCTCTGTCTCTCTGTGTCTCTCTTGGTGTGTGTGTCTCTCTCTCTCTCTCTGTCTCTCTCTGTTTTTCTCTCTCTCTCTCTCTCTGTCTCTCTCTCTGTGTCTCTCTTGGTGTGTCTCTCTCTCTCTCTGTCTCTCTCTGTTTCTCTCTCTCTCTCTGTGATGCACAATCAATAACTCGCGAGACGAAGGGGAGTCATATCTAATCGGCTTTAATCAGCTAGAACTGTACCCAGCAGCGATGATACAGAAAGTGAAGGCTGCTGGGATGGCATTGGTTCTTATACCCCGCCTCTCAGGGCGGGGCTATGTACATTATCCAATGGTAGACCCCTCGGCCTAGCCAATGGTCATTCACCTCTCAGGTACTGCAATACCTGGTATTACCACACTCTGTTTCTCTCTCTCTCTGTTTCTGTCTGTCTCTCTGTCTCCCTCTCTCCCTCCCTCCCTCTCTGTCTGTCTCTCCCTCTCTGTCTGTCTCCCTCTCTCTCTCTCTCTCTGTCTCCCTCTCTGTCTCTCTCCCTCTCTGTCTCTCTCCCTCTCTGTCTCTCTCCCTCTCTGTCTGTCTCCCTCTCTGTCTCTCTCCCTCTCTCCTCCTCTCCCTCTTGCTTTCTTTCTCGACTATTCCTTTGTTTCCCCCCTCGAATCGACAACTGTTGGCTGCGATCAAAAACTTTTACCTCGTCGTCAATGTGATGGCTCAAGACACACACTGGAGGCTTCCAGTAGCACACAAAAGGGACTTACTGATGTGAGGCAAAGGTAGTGAGCTAGCTGGCATAGCACACTGTACAACAAGTCTTTACATTCAGCTCCCTGCTCTAATCTGCCCAGGCTCCTGCTCCCGGAGCCCCACGCAAACTCTCCATTTGCCAGGATTCTCGTGCTTCCGTGCGATTGACCCCGAACCGATCCGGTAGTCTGTGGAGCCCACCCCCTTGATGGGGCCACGCTACCACACCGCCCACTCGCCTTCAACTTGCCACACCAACATTGGGCACTCCTCAATCTTTTGTGCACTGGCCAAAACCTTTGTGCAGCAAATTAACACATGTCGGGACTTGTAGGGAACCCAGATTGTAGCTGTGGTGCACCCCAATCAACGACTCACATCATTGAAGACTATCCCCTAACAAAATTCAGTGGAGGGCTCAGGAGCTCCATTCAGCCACTGCCAAAGCTATTGGCTGGCTTTGTGGCTACCGATCACACTTTTTAAAAAAAAAAACTAACTCTCATAGTCTTGAACACCTCGAATAAATCTCCCCCATCTCCTTTGCTTCAGTTTCTCCTACCTAACCTTGCAGCTAAAATCCCTCATCACTGGAACCATACATCTCTTAAGGACCCTCACATCTTTCCTGAAGTTTGTTGACCAGAATAGGTTGCAATGCTCTAGTTGTGGCTTAACCAGGGCTTCATAAAGGTTCAGCATAACTCTCCTTTTGTACTTCATACCTCTATTTACAAAGCCTAAGATCTCATCTGCATTGCAAGCTGCCCTCAATATCATTTTTGTACTTTGGCAAAAATTCTAAGAAGCCGCATTCATTACAGCATAACATTATTAATGAGAATTGATATCTTGAGATGCAAAGCTGGACATCCTGAGGGTTTTTCTTATTCAGAATTGTTGCTCTACTTGAGTGTTTTGATGGAATGTTGACTGGACTTGCAATAAGTTGCAAAATAAAATGCCAAGTGTAATTCTGAGGTTTCAATTCGCCAGTTCATCATTTTAAGAGAAGTCTGATACTTGATCTCTATCTAACTGTTTTCATATGCGGAAGAGCGATATTAGGAATAAAAGCCGTGATAATTCTTACCAAGCCAAAACCGGTTACTTTTTCACTATCTCATTAATGCTTTCCAGCAAGCTTATCCATTCCTTTCATTTGTAGCATGTCATTTCTGTTGATTGTAAAAGCTACAATAAATAGTCTAACATTGCCGTGCAGCACTCCTACATTAGCTATTTAAATTCAAAACCTACAGGTTGTACAACATGATAGTAATTGTGATTGTGGCTGAGTTAAGTGCCTCAGTTGAGGATAATTCTTTAGACATGGAAAATTTACAACAATAATTTAACATGATATAGTGTAGATCAGGGAAAGATATTACTTACATCCAGGACTCTGAAGGTTTATAGACTCATTTGGGTTGGCAAAATCATCACTTCAGGACAACAAATACATAGAAGTATATTTACTCGAGCTCTCCCTAGATAGTGCTGACATGCTGTAGGAATGTGATTTACATCTTCCAGCCACCGAATCATTTTTCCAGATTAGATCCTTTAAATTTTACCACATTAATTGACTCACCGTTGCATATCTGATCAGTCACGTAAACTAGTGCAATTCATCATTGGCACTATTTTTATTTAAAGTGTATGTTATTTTCTCACAGTTACACTCCTGTTACAAGAAGCAAAGATATGTGTGAAAATGCTTCCCAAGATCATTTATTTTAATATACATATTTCATGTTAAAACTATCGTTGCAAATGTTACTTTACTTAAGATTTAATTGGAAAACACAACAGACAATATAACCACTGTTACTAACACAGTGCGTGTTCTTTGTGAGCCTGACACCAGACACCCAAAACAACTGCTCTACTCAGAACTAGGCTGTGGCAGGAGAGTCCCAGGAGGAATCTCTTTAGCGATGTCCTCAAAGCATTCCTTAAGAGGTCAAACATCCCCAATGACTGTTGGGAGTTTCCAGCTCATGACTGACCAAAATGGAGAAGGTTTGTTCAGGAAGGCACCGATCATATGAGAGACTTGGTCCTTTATGCAGAGATATGAATTAACACACTGGAGTGAGTGCAGAAATCTCCAAACAACTCATTTCTACCCGACCCTTTCAAGAATTCACCTGCCTCGCATGTGACAGAGTCTGCAGATGGCATATTTGACTTTGCAGCCATCTCAGAATCCATCGAACCGGAATGGAAGCAAGTTGTCCTTTATTCCAAGGGACTGTCTAAGAAGAAGAAGAGGAGATTCATCTAACACTTGCTTGCAACAATATTAGACCAACGCAGGTTTGAAAATTTTATGGGCATCTTTTAATACATACTAATATTCCATTATGTCAGTGGGGATAAGTGTAAACTATTTGTTTCCCTTGAGTTGTACGATGGAAAGCCGAAGATAATGGCTAAGATTGTGCACATTAAAACGTAAAGAATAAAAATGCCCTGTTTCAGATTCCCAGCAGCGTTAGCACTTTGTTCTTCAGTAAAATGGAGGCTGCAGCACTGGAGAACTATTCCATATCGGGAGGTTTGATGACTACACTTTTCCTGAACTGAATCTTGCAGAAAGCAACTGAACTAGTTCACTGTTATGCTTTTCGTAAAACAATAGTCCAAGAGAGAGGGTAGCAGCTTTTGAAAAATTACTGGGTTGTGTTTGCCTGAGTTATATTTGCTAATGTTCACCCTGTCTTTTTTGTAATAACCGTGATTTGAGCAACTTCTACTGGTACACTCAGGGAAACACAAACTGCAAGTCACTGACCTGCCTGCTGAACAGAAGTGGAAATATGTCCTGTGTTGCTTCAGGCCCGAAATGGATCTGAATGTGTAATAGTCATTTCTTTGCATGTTTATAGGGAATTGTCATAATATTGGGCTGAAAGAGTTCAGCAGGTTTCTTCAACACTTCCTTTTTTTTAATAAATATTTTATTGAAAATTTCTGGTCAACCAACACAGTACATTGTGCATCCTTTACACAATATTATAACAACACAAATAACAATGACCTATTTTATAAACAAAAATGAATAAATAATAAATAACAAAAATGAAAACTAACCCTAATTGGCAACTGCCTTATCACAAGTAACACTCTCCAAAAATATAATTTAACAGTCCAATATATAATTATCTGTCGCAACGACCTATACATATTATACAGTATATATTAACAACCCTGAGAGTCCTTCTGGTTCCTCCTCCCCACCCCCCCCCCCCCCCCTTCCGCCCCCCCCCCCCCCCCCCCCCGATCCTGGGCTGCTGCTGCTGCCTTCTTTTTTCCATTCCATCTATCTTTCTGCAAGGTATTCGACGAATGGTTGCCACCGCCTGGTGAACCCTTGAGCCGACCCCCTTAGAACAAACTTAATACGCTCTAGCTTTATAAACCCTGCCATGTCATTTATCCAGGTCTCCACCCCCGGTGGCTTGGCTTCTTTCCACATTAACAATATCCTGCGCCGGGCTACTAGGGACGCAAAGGCCAAAACATCGGCCTCTCTCGCCTCCTGCACTCCCGGCTCTTGTGCAACCCCAAATATAGCCAACCCCCAGCTTGGTTCGACCCGGACCCCCACTACTTTTGAAAGCACCTTTGTCACCCCCATCCAAAACCCCTGTAGTGCCAGGCATGACCAAAACATATGGGTATGATTCGCTGGGCTTCTCGAGCACCTCGCACACCTATCCTCCACCCCAAAAAATTTACTGAGCCGTGCTCCAGTCATATGCGCCCTGTGTAATACCTTAAACTGAATCAGGCTTAGCCTGGCACACGAGGACGACGAGTTTACCCTGCTTAGGGCATCTGCCCACAGCCCCTCCTCGATCTCCTCCCCCAGCTCTTCTTCCCATTTCCCTTTTAGTTCATCTACCATAGTCTCCCCTTCGTCCCTCATTTCCCTATATATATCTGACACCTTACCATCCCCCACCCATGTCTTTGAGATCACTCTGTCCTGCACCTCTTGTGTCGGGAGCTGCGGGAATTCCCTCACCTCTTGCCTCGCAAAAGCCCTCAGTTGCATATACCTGAATGCATTCCCTTGGGGCAACCCATATTTCTCGGTCAGCGCTCCCAGACTCGCGAACTTCCCATCCACAAACAGATCTTTCAGTTGCGTTATTCCTGCTCTTTGCCACATTCCATATCCCCCATCCATTCCCCCCGGAGCAAACCTATGGTTGTTTCTTATCGGGGACCCCCCCTAGGCTCCAGTCTTTCCCCTATGCCGTCTCCACTGTCCCCAAATCTTCAGTGTCGCCACCACCACCGGGCTTGTGGTGTAGTTCCTCGGTGAGAACGGCAATGAGGCTGTCACCATAGCCTGTAGGCTAGTCCCCCTACAGGACGCCCTCTCTAATCTCTTCCACGCCGCTCCCTCCTCCTCTCCCATCCACTTACTCACCATTGAAATATTAGCGGCCCAATAATACTCACTTAGGCTCGGTAGTGCCAGCCCCCCCCCCCTATCCCTGCCTCGCTGTAAGAATCCCTTCCTCACTCTCGGGGTCTTCCCGGCCCACACAAAACCCATGATGCTCTTTTCAGTCCTTTTAAAAAAAGCCTTCGTGATCACCACCGGGAGGCACTGAAACACAAAGAGGAATCTCGGGAGGACCACCATCTTAACCGCCTGCACCCTCCCTGCCAGTGACAGGGATACCATATCCCATCTCTTGAAATCCTCCTCCATTTGTTCCACCAACCGCGTTAAATTTAACCTATGCAATGTGCCCCAATTCTTGGCTATCTGGATCCCCAGGTAACGAAAGTCCCTTGTTACCTTCCTCAACGGTAGGTCCTCTATTTCTCTACTCTGCTCCCCTGGATGCACCACAAACAACTCACTTTTCCCCATGTTCAATTTATACCCTGAAAAATCCCCAAACTCCCCAAGTATCCGCATTATTTCTGGCATCCCCTCCGCCCGGTCTGCCACGTATAGTAGCAAATCGTCCGCATACAAAGATACCCGGTGTTCTTCTCCTTCTCTAAGTACTCCCCTCCACTTCTTGGAACCCCTCAACGCTATCGCCAGGGGCTCAATCGCCAGTGCAAACAATAATGGGGACAGAGGGCATCCCTGCCTTGTCCCTCTATGGAGCCAAAAATATGCAGATCCCCGTCCATTCGTGACCACGCTCGCCATCGGGGCCCTATACAACAGCTGCACCCATCTAACATACCCCTCTCCAAAACCAAATCTCCTCAACACCTCCCACAAATAATCCCACTCCACTCTATCAAATGCTTTCTCGGCATCCATCGCCACTACTATCTCCGTTTCCCCCTCTGGTGGGGCCATCATCATTACCCCTAACAGCCTCCGTATATTCGTGTTCAGCTGTCTCCCCTTCACAAACCCAGTTTGGTCCTCGTGGACCACCCCCGGGACACATTCCTCTATTCTCATTGCCATTACCTTGGCCAGGATCTTGGCATCTACATTTAGGAGGGAAATAGGTCTATCGGACCCGCATTGTAGCGGGTCCTTTTCCTCCTTTAAGAGAAGCGATATCGTTGCTTCAGACATAGTGGGGGCAGTTGTCCCCTTTCCTTTGCCTCATTAAAGGTCCTCGTCAATACCGGGGCGAGCAAGTCCACATATTTTCTATAGAATTCGACTGGGAATCCATCCGGTCCCGGGGCCTTTCCTGCCTGCATGCTCCTAATTCCTTTCACCACTTCTTCTACCTCGATCTGTGCTCCCAGTCCCACCCTTTCCTGCTCTTCCACCTTGGGAAATTCCAGCCGATCCAAGAAGCCCATCATTCTCTCCCTCCCATCCGGGGGTTGAGCTTCATATAATTTTTTATAAAATGTCTTGAACACTCCATTCACTCTCTCCGCTCCCCGCTCCATCTCTCCTTCCTCATCCCTCACTCCCCCTATTTCCCTCGCTGCTCCCCTTTTCCTCAATTGGTGTGCCAGCAACCTGCTCGCCTTCTCCCCATATTCGTACTGTACACCCTGTGCCTTCCTCCATTGTGCCTCTGCAGTGCCCGTAGTCAGCAAGTCAAATTCTACATGTAGCCTTTGCCTTTCCCTGTACAGTCCCTCCTCCGGTGCTTCCGCATATTGTCTGTCCACCCTCAAAAGTTCTTGCAGCAACCGCTCCCGTTCCTTACTCTCCTGCTTCCCTTTATGTGCCCTTATTGATATCAGCTCCCCTCTAACCACCGCCTTCAACGCCTCCCAGACCACTCCCACCTGGACCTCCCCATTATCATTGAGTTCCAAGTACTTTTCAATACACCCCCTCACCCTTAGACACACCCCCTCATCTGCCATTAGTCCCATGTCCATTCTCCAGGGTGGGCGCCCTCCTGTTTCCTCCCCTATCTCCAAGTCTACCCAGTGTGGAGCGTGATCCGAAATGGCTATAGCCGTATACTCCGTTCCCCTCACCTTCGGGATCAACGCCCTTCCCAGCACAAAAAAGTCTATTCGCGAGTAGACTTTATGGACATAGGAGAAAAACGAGAACTCCTTACTCCTAGGTCTGCTAAATCTCCACGGGTTCTTCAACACTTCCAAGTATGAGTGAGAGACCAGGGGCTGGATTCTCCGGTCGCCGACGCCGAAATCTCTTTCGGCGACCAGCCGGAGAATCCAAGTTTCCAACGAAATCGAGGGCAGTGCTGCTTTCGTGAAGCTCCGCCCCCTCCCAAGCACCGTATCCACGGCCTCAGGACATTGCCTGAGGTCCGCCCCCCCCCGATGCTCCGCCTCCGACCGGCCGAGTTCCCGACAGTGTGGGTCTCTCATGGTCTCACTCGTGGGGAACACGGCGTGGCGGCTGCGGACTCGGTCCAGCACCGCTACAGTCGGGGGAGGGCCGATCCACGGGCAGGGGGGGACATTATTCGGGGCTGACTGTGGGGGGGGGGGGGGCGGGCGAGCCGGCCGAAGGGGGGGGGGGCTATTTCGCAGGCCGGGTCTGCGAGCGGCCGCCGCCATGTAGCACGGCGTGGCCGCTGCAGGCCACCGCCGTGCGCATGTGTGGCCATGGAGCCGGCAATTCTCCGGGGTGTATCGGTAGCTAGAGCCGGGTGCTCTACGCTGCTGTCCTGCTAGCCCCCAACGAAACAGGGAAGCGGTGGCTGTTTTGCTCCAGTTTTTCTGGCGTAAAACACCACTGTTCCCACGTCGGGTGGGGACATACCCCAGAATCAGAGAATCCAGTCCCCTATTTCACTAAAATATTTGGAACATGCTGATTTTTTTTGTCCTTTCTTTTGTAGCTTCCTGATGCTGATTACACGCACTGTTGGTTCGTGTGATATGGGTCTCAGTGACAGTTATTTTTAATTGTTCCACGCTTATCAAAAAAGGTGATGTCAGTAAGAATTACATTCAGCTTAGTTTGCAATTAATTTTTTAAAAACCTAAAATTAAATATTTTATGAAATTTTTGGCTCAATTTGGCAGTGTTTAGCTTCATTGCTGCTTAAAAAAAAGGAGAATTTTGAAATGCATTGGTAAAGGGCCCATATAGACTAGCGGACGTTGGACAGACACTGAGATATGCACAGTTGAACAATTTTAATGAAAATGATAAGAGTTGAAGCAGCATGGAAGAATGGGTATGGCGGTGTAGCAGCAGGGTAGTTGTGGTGACATGGAGATGGAGGATGCAGGTTGGCACCCATGATTCCCACACAGTTGTATGTCTCATTATTTTAAATCCACCTCACCCCACAACTGACATTTTTACTTGCGGAGCCCTCATTAAAAGAATGAGCTATTTTATAAATGAAAGCAATAACATTTTGTTCGTTTTTTCACAATCTACAAACAGCAGTGGAAGGAAATACATTTTGTCTTTGATTTATAAATTGAGTGGACTGTGGTTTGTGTTGGAAACCCCAGCTGAAATCCCTTTATCTTGGAGTTCCTCCTGTGTGGCAGAGAATAACATCCTGGTTCCCCTCCCCTCTTTTTCCAGGAGGCGCATGGTCAATAAATCCATGATTATAGCGAAATGCTGGTAGATTTTCCATGGCACTGCTCCGAGTGCCACAGACAATCCTGTGGTACATGATACAGTGGGGCTACAACACCACCTGGTGCCCTGTAATCTGCAATTACAGTGCCACCATGACCTGTTTACCTAGGGAATATGCATTAAACCTGATGACATAGGCAATCGTAACGTTGCAATTTGAGGTAAAAATGTGGCCAGAAACTGACAACAGGAAGCAGTTTGAGGTAGTGTGGAGACTGAAATGTTTTAATGTAGTGTAGATATTTTTTTTAAATCTCAGAATAAACAGAATAAATAAATAAACAAAACAAATCTCAAAATAAGCACAATGGGGCTGGATTCTCCGTTCCTGAGTCTAAGAGCTGACATCAACTGAGAATCAGTGGAGTTTCACGTCCGAAAAATCGGCGCCACAGCTGCACCGATTCTGCTACCGGTGAGGGGCGCTTGCACCGGCATCGCGTGAAGCACCATCCGAACCCATGAAAAACGGTGCGGGAATCGCCGGGTCCGTGATGGACGCTCACAGGGCTGACGAGCTGCAACCGCGCATACACCCCCCATACACACACACTGATCGCAGCCGAAAAGATGGGACAGGCTGTGCTGGAGTGTGCCCATACAACTGATGGGTCGTCTGGGGTGAGAGGGCAGCAAGGGGGGGGGGTGCCCCGGAGGGGTCACCTATATGACCCAGGGCACCAGGTTTATAGCTGGCTGTCAGTGGCATGCGCATGGCTGCCTTGCCGGCAGCGGTAATGGTGTTGTGTACCCGTCCACCCTGATCCTATAGCCCACTACCTGGCCACCTCCCACTAGCCCCTCCAGCCCTGCCAGAAGCCCCCTGGCCAACAGCACGGCTGACGGCGAAGTATGGCGGCACAGGACACTGTCCGTATGCCCTCTTTCTCTCTCAGCAGCCACCACGGCAAGTTAACGATTTGTGCGAGCACATGTGGGCTGCGCCGACGGGAACGGCCCATTGGAGGCGGAGAATCACAAGCGGGCCCATTAATGATATTCAAACAGTGTTCAACTATGCCCAGCGTGAGTCGCATTGACGCCATTTTCAGGAGGCGGAGCATCGCGATTCGGCATCAAACCGGCACCTGCCGCGATTTCGGCATTGGGAGCTATTCTCTGCCCAAATTCGGCTTTGGCCAATTGAGAATCCTGCCCAAGGTATTTTAACCCGGACATCTGAAAGAAAACATTCCAATTGATTGATCACATAGCTTTAAGTGTCTAGTATTTTGTATAAATTCATCAAATGAGGCCTCGCAACAGATTTCAGTGACTTACATCAAGCATGATCCAGCTGGGAACCTTTTTCTTATAAACAAAAAGTATTTTAATGAATACTGTGACCGGAATATTCCACGATAAACATTTGGTGCCTATACTGGTAGGACGGTCTTGTATTACATTTCAATGAGTGTTCGTTATCAAGGTGGGGCAGCACATGTTGATTTAGATATGGATTTGTACTTCTAATTTCCCTTCCATGCAAACTGCCCGAGTTTGGCTGGGTTGAAGCATTGAACAAAGACCGAAGGCTTCTTCAGAAGGAAACGTCAAACGTTGAGATGTGTGGGCCAATGCAGCTTCTGTACTTCAAACATGTCAGTTTGTGCTGATGATCGAATAGGAAAGATGGGACTGCTATTTACTGTGGGGGTAAGAGCAGAGAGCCAGTACATAAATGGTCATTGTCCTCTGATTTGAGCTGCAGAAGCTGCCAATGGAAAAAGGCCCATTTCCACATTATGTCGGAAACCTGTAAAACAACAGAGGCTGTTTAAGAATGATGTAGGCCTTTGCAAATCAAGAAATCATACTATTCAGTTAAATAATAATGCGTTTTGTTGTATGTTTACAAATTTAATTAGAAAAGTGTTGACTCCCTGTTCTCCTGTCCGTCCACTTTCTACTAACAATGAATGATCCCAGGCGGCTAGCAGTGCTCTGTGGTTACACCTTTTATGCAGTGCTTGACTGGTGGCTCACTCTTTCTGCAGTTCTGCACTCTGGAGAGGCCCCACTTGCTGCCTACCTGAGAGACATAGCTGAGGTCTGAAAGAGGAAAAATAAAAACATAAAATACTGGCAAAGAGCAGCCGATCAGGCAGCTTCTGTTAATAAGGGCTCATGATTATGTTGAAAATTGGGGAAGGTGGTGAGAGTGACTAATAGCCCTTGTCTCACAAGGTGTCAGTGCTCCATTGAATTAATTTTGTTCTGCTGCCAAGCTAACCGATTATAGCAAAAAAAATCTTTATTTTTTCTTTAAAGCGTTTTGTTGAGTTGCAGCAAACATTTGTTTCCAGTCTATTTGGCTGCATTAAGTTGGAGAGCATTATAGTTTTTTTAAAAATGTGTACGTTTCAAGAATTCAACGTCAAGTTACTGATTTTATGAAAATAGTTTATTGTTACTGAAAGAAAACTGAAATCGATTTACTATTTTAAAAATGTGAATATAGATATGGTACTTTGGATCAAATAATTCTGTCTGAACATTCATGGCTTCAGTCTGTGAGCTCATTATGGATTTTCCAATCCTTTCCATATTTTCCAGTTGCTGGGATTGTTACTGCGGATTTTGCCTCCGGCCTGGTCCACTGGGGAGCAGACACCTGGGGTTCTGTTGATATCCCTGTCATTGGCAAGGTGAGGGCCGACTGGATGAATAGCATTTAATATGTGCATTGTCTTGTGAGTGTGCTGACATCTGGGCCACAATTAAAAAATTGTCTAAAAATAAGTGCTTTGTTTCTGTGACCCATTCACATTGTTACCTTCTCTTCACACACCCACACACACACACACACACCCTGCAAATGTTTCTGGCCTTTTATTTACAGCCAAACGCAAACGCTAATTTGGAGATCTTCAATGTAAATTGGGCATGAGGTGATGTGAACCAAAATATACTGGTGACTCTGAGTGAGCTAATGTCAGAATCCATAGAGAATTCTGCACTACACCGAATAAGGCCCTTCGCTGTGAGGATCTTTTCTCGAAAGACTATTCTAAATGACCCATAGATTTTACTTGAATCAGATTAATTGAAATCAGCTTGTGGCTTAACAGGACACAGCTGAGAGCTGCTGCAAGAGGCAGAGTTATAATGCAGGGAAGTTCGGGTGAAGCTTTTTAAAAGGGCTATCTTGCCAAGCTACACTCCATGGGTCAACATTGTAATACTTGGTTTGTGTCTCGAGCATGTTTTTTGTAATAATTCTGTTTCAAAGACGTGATTGTTTTACATTTCGGAAATTGTTTGAAAACATGCTGCTTTCTGAATGTTGTAAGTATTAACCTTGCCCATGTTTTGATGCCTTGAATTTTGTTTGTGGAGTTATTGTCGAGCAGTCTACTTCTGGTGATGATCTCTTTGAATTGTTTTGTGTATAGTTATTACAGATCCAATAATCTAATTGGGTAGTAAACAGGCACTAATTAATCTCAGTTGTACTATGTCAACTGTACCTGTCTCAGTTGTACCATTAGGGGAAGTGCTGAGTAAAGTCCCCACAGGGATGGAAAATTAAAAAGTGAATCGCACTGGACCATTCTCGTACACCTCTAGTGGGCTGATTTCAAAGTAGTGTTGACAAAAGCCTGTGAACAGGTTGCATCCCCCACCTCCCCCACTCTAATTTCTAGGGATGTTGTGCAGCAACGAGGCCTAAGAACGGGAAGCACACGGTTTCAAACAAGGAGTCCTTCCTTAAGAAAGTGACAGCTGAGACAGAGGGCAAGACTGCATGGACTCAGCGCACCTCCCCCGCTGGATAACTCAGCATGTTTTTTTCCTGAAGGGCTGTGATCACGTTACCAACTCGGCCTCTCAATCTGGCAATCAAGGGAAATAATCGACGGGAATTAAATGTTTATAATGCAGCTGGTAGGGCTGATTAATTTTCAGAAAAATGTCTTCACGGAAAAGCCAAAAATGCAGGCCCCAAAGCAACGCTTCTTATGTTTGAGGGAATGAAGGTAAAATGGACTGAAGTTCAACATAGAACTGCTCTTTTCTCCTTCTGGACTGCAGAATAGTCCCCAGTGCAATGCCTCATTCTTAGCGCCTGGTATACATTACAGGCTGGAATGCCAATGAGTTGAGCTGAACTTGCCTCTACCTCATTGAATAGAAAGTGAATTTAATAACTCTTTGCAGCGAATATTTTGGCAGTGGAATCTTATATAATGAATATCTTTATCTAGGTTCTTATGCGTTTTCTGTTGCTTCAGCAAACTAAAGCTGCAACAAGTTAAAAGCAATAATTGTCTCAGACGTTGTTTACAGAATGTGTTTTCCCTTCTGAGTGTTCCTGCTTGTGCCAAATGCTAGACTGACTATTCTTCATCGTTGGTAATGGTTCACCCTTGCTATTCTCGTGTGCTGCTTACACTGAAATTGATAAGGGCATTGTTCCAGGAAGGAGGGCTATACCTAGGATTTATTTTAAAACAATATTTGCTTATTTAAAGACATTAGCCCAAATCTTCCGAAGATTCAGAGACTGGACGTATAACCCAGATTGCATGTTGGGACCCCGTGGAAGTGCCGGCACGTTAACCTCCATGGAAATTTCCCAGGAAGTTTGAATTTCTGATGCGCAATTCCCCCGCTCCATTGGACCCTCCGCAAAAGTCTCTGATTCTGTGTTAGAGACAGGGATAGTTACCCAAAGGAATGTTAGAGAGAAAAATCTGACTTTAATTCCTGGCTAACCACAGAACTGATTCCCAAGTCACTCACACTGAACGCTGACTCGCCCACCCTCCACCAACCTACCACAACTCGACTACACTACAACCAACACTGCCATCCCGACCACCTGATTACCCCTTGACAATTATGATGGACAGAGTGGATAGTCAGAAACTTTTTCCCAGGATGGAAGAGTCAATTACTAGGGGACATGGGTTTAAGGTGCGAGGTGCAAAGTTTAGAGGAAATGTGCGAGGGAAGCTTTTCACACAGAGGGTAGTGGGCACCTGGAACTCGCTGCCGGAGGAGGTGGTGGAAGCAGGGACGATAGTGACATATAAGGCGTCTTGACAAATACATGAATAGGATGGGAAGAGAGGGATACGGACCCAGGAAGTGTAAAAGGTTTTAGGTTAGATGGGCAGCAGATTAGGCGCATGCTTGGAGGGCCGAAGGGCCTGTTCCTGTGCTGTGTTTTCTTTGACACAATCTGACTAGCCCTCCTGACCTGATCTGACTCGCCCACCTACCACACCCACCCTGCCATTCACTCATTCATCCACTCACCCATTCACTAAGAGACATCGAAACATACATAGAAATTAGTAGGAGTAGTCCATTCAGCCCTTCGAGCCTGCTCCATCATTCATTATGATCATGGCTGATCCTCAAATTTACACCCTGATCCCGCCTTCCCCTCCCCATACCCCTTGATCCCTTTAGCCCCAAGAACTATATCTAATTCCGCCTTGAAATCACACAACATTTTGGCTGCCACCATTTTCTGTTGTAGTGAATTCCACATATTCACCGCTCTCTGGGTGAAGAACTTTCTCCTCACTTCAGACTGAAATGATGGAAGGGCGATCATTGATGAAGCAGCTGAAGATGGTTGGGCCTAGGACACTACCCTGAGGAACTCCTGCAGTGATGTCCTGGAGCTGAGATAATTGGCCGCCAACTACCACCAACATCTTCCTTTGTGCCAGGTATGACTCCAACCAGTGGAGAGTTTCCCCCCTGATTCCCATTGACTCCAATTTAGCTCGGGCTCCTTGATGCCATACCCAGTCAAGTGCTGCCTTGATGTCAAAGGCAGTCGTTCTCACCTCACCTCTGGCATTCAGCTTTTTTGTCCATGTTTGAACCAAGGCTGTAATGAGGTCAGGAGCTGAGTGACCCTGGCGGAACCCAAACTGAGCGCCTGCTCTGAATCCTTACATAGGCTTTCGTCCCCCTGCCATATTGGTTTAAACCCTACCAAACCACTCTAGCAAGTACCCCCTCCCCCTCCCCCAGGACATCAGTCCCGGTCCTGCCCGGGTGTAAGCTGTCCAGTTGGTGCTGGTACCACCTTCTCCAGAACCTGTACCAATGTCCCAGGAATCTGAAACCTTCTCACTCACACCATCTTTTCAGCCACATATTCATTCTATATATCCTGCTGTTTCTGCTCTGACTAAATGTGGCACTGATAGTAATCCTGAGATAACTACCTTTGAAGTCCTACTTTTCAACTTGCTTCCTTGCTCCCTATATTCTGCTTTTAGGACCTCATCGCTTTTTTTATCCATGTCGTTTGTATCAATGTGCACCATGCCAACTGGCCGTTTATCCTCCCCCTTCAGAATGTCCTGCCATCGCTCCAAGACATCCTTGATCCTAGCACCAAGGGGGCAGCATACCATGCTGGATCTCATTTGTGGCCATAGAAATGTCTATCTATTCCCCTCACAATTGAATCCCCTATGAATATTTCATTTCCACGCCTTTTGCTTCTGCCCTATGCAGCAGACTGAACCATGGTGCAACGAACGTGGCTGCTGCTGTTATCCCCTGAGAGGCCATTCCCCTTAGTATCCAAAACGGTATATCTGTTTTGCAGGGGAATCACCACAGGAAATTCCGGCACTGACTGCCTAGTCTCCTTGCTCTTCCTCATGGTCACCCATTCCCTTCCTGCCTGTGGAGTCTGACCACCTTACAATGCGTGATATCCACAATAGTCTCCGCCTTGCAGACCCCTAGCCGCTGTTCCAGCTCCGAAACTCGGGCATCCAGGATCTGCAGTTGGAGAGACTTCCTCTACACATGCTTGTCCTGGGAACTGTAAACGTTCCTGGTCTCCCACATGGAGCAAGAAGAGTTTGGAGTTCTCCTGCCATGTCTTACCCCTTTTTGGTTAAATTCATCCTTTTAATATCAAACAATATCAATTGGGTCCTATTTCTCTGCTCTTTGTTGTTATAGAATATATTTCTTACAAACAACGAATCACAGAACGAATAACATTCTTACTGGGTGCATAATCTTACCTTTTGGCAGCTAATGCTGTCTTCTCCCGCATGGACGCTATAGTGCTGTGATGGAGTTCTTAGTCTGGTGGTATGCTCTGTATTTCGGAAGGAGCTGAACTGGGGAGCCTGACAAGAAATTTAGAGCAGGGAGTTGAAAAGTTTGAGCGGAGTGGCAGCCTTACGGTTATTGCTGCTTCGCAGAAGATTAACATCCAGACGTAAGTATTAGATATGTTAATTCATTACACCGGTACATGTTCTCAAAATTAATTGTGGTAAACAGCTCCTCTGCATAGTTTCTCTAGCTTGTTTATATTGCCGCTAATCAGTCCATGATGTCTGCTCTCCAAATGAGCATCATGACTTAGCGCCATTCCTCTGCCTTTTCCCCGTACCCCTGCACATTGTTTCTATTCAAGTGCTCATCCAGCACCCTTGGTGCCTCGATTGAACCTTCCTCCACCACACTTCCAGGCAGTGCTTTCCAGGCTCCAATCACTCGCTTAGTGAAAACATATTTTCTCACACCATATTTGTTTATTTTGCAGATCACTTTAAATCGCATTGTCGATGTTTCTCCCTATCTACCGTGTCCAACCCCCTCAGGATTTTGACCGCCTCCATCAAATCCTCTTAGCCTTCTCGTCTCCAAGGAGAAACAGTCCCAATCTCTCCAATCTGTTCTCAAAATTGAAGTTTTTCATCCCTTGAACCATTCCTGTTACCTCTTCTGCACTATCTCCAATGCATTCACATCCTTCCTAAAGTGTGAGGCCCAGAACTGAATACCATAATCCATCTGAAGTCTAGCTGTGTCTTAAATAAGTTCAGCATAACCTCCTTGCTCTTGTAATCTAAGCCACTATTGATAAAGCCCAGGATACTGTGTGCTTTATGAACTGCTCTCTCCATCTGTCCTGTCACCTTTATTGGAAGTACATCCAGGTTCCTCAGCTCCTGCACCAACTTTAGAATTGTACCGTAATTTTACATTGTTTGTTCGTTCATATTCTTCCTACAAAATACATCCTGTCCCATTTCTCCACATTGAACTTCATCTGTCGCCTATCTGCCCATTCCGCCAACTTATCGATTGTCCTTTTGAAGTTCCACATTGTCCTCTTCACAGTTTTTAATACTTGTTTTGTATCATTTGCAAATTTTGAAATTGTCCTCTGCATATCAAGATCATTAATGTATATCAAGAAAAGCAAGGGTACCAATACTGACCCCTGAGGAACATCACTCCAAACCTTCCTCCAGCTCTAGCCAATGACCATTATTCTTTGCTTCCTTTCCGCATTGCTACTTTCCCTTTTATTCCATGAGCCATGACCTTTCTTTCAAGTCTGATGTGTGTCACTGTATCGAATATTTTTTGGCAGTCCATGTCGACCACATCAACAACATTACCCTCATCAATCCTCTCTATTACCTCTTCATAAGGTTAGTTGAACATTATTTTCCCTTTGGGGAATCCACGAAGCTGTTTCTAATCATCCCACATTTTTCCACGTGACTAGTAGTTCTATCCTGAATAATTGTTTCTAGAAGCTTCACCATCACTGAAGCTAAGCTGACTGATCTGTAATTTTGGGCTTACAACCTTGTTTGAACAAGGAACAGGAATTTTACTAGTTTATCATACCTGTCTATTAGCCTATTCTTCAACCACCTATTTGAAGTGTAACCTTACATAGCAGCTAATTTACCCATGTACTTATTTGCACATCTCTGGTATCGACATCTTTTCTGTAATCACAGAATGGTTACAGCATAGATGGAGGCCATTCAGCCCATCGTCCATGCTGGCTCTCTGTAAGAGCTACTTAACTAGTCTCACTCTCTCACCCTTTCTCTGTAACGCTGCAAGTTCTTTCTCTTCGGATAATTGCGCAATTCCCTGATGAAATGCACAGTTGGATTTGCCTCCATTACACTCTCAGGCAGTGCATTCCAAATCCTGGATTATTGCGTAACAAGGTTTTTCTTAATACCACCTCTTTTTATTCCCCACAATCATCAAAATTGGTGTACTCTGGATCTCAGGATGTCATGTGTCTTAATTTAGCAGCTTTAGCAACCTGTCCTGCCACCTTCAGGAATGAATTTGTGCACCTATGCATCAAGGTCCCTCTGCTCCTGTTTAGAAATATACCTTTTATATTGCCTTTCCTTATACTTCCTATCAAAATGTAAATGCTAATATTTGTACTGAAGAGCAGTACAACATTGAAAATATAGCTCCTGTCTATTCCAGCTTGTTCTACTCCTTAGGGCAAGTAAGAAAATCTTTTTTAAACCAAAAATAGTTGTTAAATTGATTTTGTGCTGGACATGATTTGAGGACTGTAGCGAAGTAGGCCGTAAGAGAGAATGGCTGGACTAGTGATCCAAAGACACAGGGTAATGTTTTGGGGACCCAGGATTGAATCTCACCACAGCAGATGAAATCATTGTCGATTGTCATAAAAACCCATCTGGTTCACTAATGTCCTTTTCCTGAAATGCCCACTCATTTGTATCCACCCAGTACTGAAACCAGGCCAATCACCTGGCATTGACATGGGCAAACCCAGTCCTGTCCTCCTTCCTAACATCACAGAGAAGTCATTTGCAACAATCACAGATGTCAGTCTTCACCCAATTCGATTCACTCCATGTGATATCAAGAAATGGTGGAAGGCACTGGATACTCCGAAAGCTATGTATGGGCCCTGGCTATATTCCTGCGATAGAACTTGTGCTCCAGAACTTGTCACACTGTTCCAGTACAATGCTGCCATTAACCTGGCAATGTATACAAGAAATAGGACAAATCCAACTCGGCCAATTACCGCCCCATTAATTTACTCTCCATCATCATCAGTGAGGTGATGGAAGAGGCCATCAACAGTGCTATCAAGTACCACTTACTCAGCAGTAACCTGCTCAGTGATGATCAAGTTGAGTTGCACCAGGGTCACTCCACTCTTGGTCTTGGTTCAGAAATGGACCAAAGAGCTGAATTTCAGAGGTGAGGTGAGAGTGACTGTCTTTGACATTAAAACAGCATTTGACCGAGAATGGCATCAGGGAACCCAAGTAAAACTGAAGTAAATGAGAATCAGGGGGAAAACACTCTGCTGGTTGGAGTCATGCCTGGCACAAAGGAAGATGGTTGTGGTGGTTGGAGATCAATCATCTCCGCTCCAGGGCATCACTGCAGGAGTTCCTCAGGGTAGTGTCCTAGGCCCAACCATCATCAGCTGCTTCAACAATGACCTTCCTTCCAACACAAGGTCAGAAGTGGGGATGTTCGCTGATGATTGCACAATATTCAGCACTATTCGTGACTCCTCAGACACAGAAGCATTCCCCATGCAAATACAGCATGGCGTGGATAATATCCAGGCTTAGTCTAACAAGTGACAAGTAATATTCATGTTGCACAAGTGCCAGGCAATGACCATCTCCAACAAGCGAATATCTAATTGTCGGTCCTTGAAATTCAGTGGCATTGCCATCACTGAATCCCATGCTATCAACATTCTGGGAACTGCTATTGACCAGAAACTGAACTACACTAGCCATGTTAATACTGTGGCTACCAGGACAGGTCAGAGATTAGGAATCCTGCAGTGCGTAGCCTGCCCACCATCTACAATTCAGGGAGGCATGATGGAATACTCCCCACTTGCCTGGATGAGTGCAGCTCCAACAACACGGAAGAAGCGGGACACCATCCAGGAAAAAACAGCTCACTTGATTGCTGCCCCTTCCACAAGGGTTCACTCTCTTCACCACCACTGCACAGTGGCAGCCGTGTGTACCATCTGCAAGAGGCACTGCAGGAACTCACCAAGGTTCCTTGATCAGCACTTTCCAAATCCAAGAATACTACCATCTAGAAGGACAAGAGCAGCAGATACCTGGGATCCCCACCACCTGGAGGTTCCCCTCCAAGTCACTCACCACCCTGACTTGAAAATACATTGTTGTTTCTTCCCTGTCGCTGGGACAAAATCCTGGAACTCCCTCCCTAACAGCACCTGCAATCATCAAATTGTGTACCTACAACTTGGGGACTGTACAACTTGGGGACTGTAACGGTTCAACAAGGTTTCTAACCACCACCTTCTGAAGGGCAACTAGGGATGGGCAATAAATGCTGGCCTAGCCAGCGATTTCCCACATTCCATATATGAATGAAAAATAAAATTTGCATTCTTGTGTCTGGGAGTGGTGGGAAAGTTGGCATTGTGGTGATATGCATCGCTGTATATACACAAGGGGTTAATGTAAATACACTACAACTAAGTAAACACTAGAGGGAGCACCAGAGATGTCATGACAAGCATGCATACAGCTAATGAACACTTCGAATAGGACATGACCAATGGGCAGTCTAGACACCCAGAGGTGACACTACCACAATGGGGCATTACAAAACCCATATATAAAAGGACAGAGCCCTTGTTACCTCATGGGTTTGAAGGTCTTGGTGCCGTATTTAAATGGCAGGCCTGGTGCTGGGGTGAAGAGGGAAACCATGGCAACAAAGCGAAGCAAACCTTCCATAAAGCCTCCCTGCGGGTTCTCTTCCAGACCATTAAGGAAAGGCGGGAGGTCCTTTCTCCGAGGGATGGGAGCAGGAGATTTATCTACCTGACCATGCCGGCCTGGGAGCAGGTCACTGGGCAGGTTCACACCCATGAAACCTAGAGAAGGACCACCCTGCAGTTCCACAAACAGCTGAATGATCTGCTCCACTCTGCCAGGGTAAGTGAAATGTTTACTCACCGCAAACTAACACTCTAATGAGGGTATCAGGCAGGCTCAGGGGTAGAGGCCAAGGGGATGTCGCACAAAACAGCAGATGGAATATCAGCACCAAATGTCTGCCAGCCACTTTAAGTACACCATTTCATGTATGTTCCTTCATAACAACATCTTCACCCCTTATTGGGGAGGGCTCATGGCATGCATGCTTCTGGATTCTCATTCACCCATAGTGCTCACAGTCAATCCATCTGCCTTTATATAGGACATGATTTCATATAAAAGGAAGAGAGCCATGATTGGAGGGGGATCCTCAACTTACAGAACCTGTCATGGTTCAAAGAGCAGGCCACAGAGCTGAGTGGTGAGGATAGGGATTGTCCCTGCATAGAAGGCGTGATCAGCCTCCCCCAACAAGCCAGTGAGGGCCCATCCACTAATCCAGTTACATATGGACAATGACTGTGAGTGATCTTTAAAATATACCGCTAATTCTCACTGCTCTCTAATCAAGTGTCAGTAAGAAAAGCAGGAGGATTTCCTCCAAAAGTCTCTGACCCAGCTCCCAGACCACTTCTGAGGAGGAAACAGAATAATCTTAAGAGGAAGAATTGTCACTGAATTTACCTGCACCTTCCACCGGCACAGATACATGCTCTTCAGTGGGACCTAGTTCTAGATTAGGCTTGGGTTCCTATTAACAAGCCTTGAGAATTGCCCCGAAAAGAAAAGTTGCAAATACAAAGACAGGAAGGGAAACATCAGGCAGCATTCGTAGATTAGAAGCATAGAATCCCTCCAGAGCCAAAGGAGGCCATTTAGCCCATCGAGTCTGCACCGACCCTCTGAAAGTGCACCCTATCCCTGCAACCCCTTAATCCCACCAGCTCTACACATCCCTGGACACCAAGAGGCAACGTAGCATGACCAATCCACCTGACCCGCACATCTTTGGACTGTGGGAGGAAACCGGAGCACCGGGAACAAACCCACTCAGACACTGGGAGAACGTGCAGACTCCACACAGTCACCCAAGACCAGAATTGAACCCGGGTCCCTGGCGCTGTGAGGCAGCAGTGCTAACCTCTGTGCCCCGTGCCGCCTCTTGTCAGAGGTAGTCAGCAGACTGGAATGAAAAATGGAGGAGTCCGTTCATGTTCTGACTGATGTTCTGCCCCCGACATGTGAGTGTATTGAAGTTCCCATTGGGAGGGTCGCTGCTTTGGAGACTAAGCTCCAGCAGTTACTGCCGGATTTGTGCTCCAAGCTGCATGCCATTGCTCTAGCGTTGGCTGTGTTTCAGCCTAGGTGAGAGGAGGCTGGGGCACCTTCTCCTTAAGCAGTCAGGGAGGGGCCATTGGGCACCCAAAGGGAAGTGAAGCAGCAGTCAGGCAACCCAAGGGCATCTAGCCAGGGTACTCCAAGGTTGCCACACTGCTCCAAATCCACTCTGTCAGTGACCCCCATCAACTCGAGTAGGTCAGGCTGAGGATAGTGTTACCTGCCTCAGAACAGAAGACCGTTAGCAGGCCGTGGCTCTCAACAGATTGATACATTTGCATAGAGCTCACAGAAGAATTGCACAGATGGAACTTCCACAACTGAGGCTTTGTCAATGGAAGAAAAGTTTGAGATAAAGACTTTAACACAAAAGTGATAGATTATTTAAACGTGATCAACATACTTAACAGATTGCGAGCATAAAAGTAATGACTCCTGCAAGTCTGCAGATTAGAATTGTTTTCAACTAGCAGAGTCATAAACGTGTAAAATATACCCACAAAGTAAGTGTTATGTTGATAATGACAGAGTTGCGTAAATGTCTGCTTAGAATAGCATCAAAGGCTTTAAAGGTAACAACAAGGTAAGAGATAGATGATGAAATTATATAACAAACCTGCAGGGACGATGGCGCCGCCTGTGGAATGCAGCTGGCTGGACCAGGATGGCTGAGTAATTACATTGAATTAATGTCTTTGTTTTAGACTCCACATCTTTTGAGGGTGGGAACACTGTTAGGAGCTTTATTTTCTTCTGTACTTTATCTGTGCTAAGCCATCTCCCTTAAGATATATAGAGTGGTTTGCATAGATTCAATAGCGAAACATAGTGTACATAATGCATGGGGGTGGTGAACGAGGTTCTCTGGCTTCTTGTAACACTTTCAATTATCTAAATGTTGCAGTTATTACTTGCATTGGGATTTGGAATAACAACTTTCAGTATTTGACCTTGTTTATTGGACAGATTAATACACATACTGACTGGAGGCAGTCTTCTGCACAAACTCTGAGGCATTTGTCTTGTGACTCCTAACATAAACTGAAGGTGGTCTCTGTTGGGCTGAAAACAGAAACTGGCTTAAGGAATGTTTTCCAATTGTAGGTTTGCTGAATTGCTGGAACTAGCGCGCGGTATTGCTGTTCTGCTGAGACCTTTTCATTTTTTGGCACTTTGACATTCTAATTTTCGGTTTGTCTTTCACTCTGCTTGATTTTATTTGTTCTCTGGGTTCCAACATGCTTCTGCTTTTAGTTTCCGTTTTTGCAAAAATATACTCTATTCATCAGACATCTGAAAGAAACATGAGAAAACATTTCAAATTGCCGTAACAGGAAAGTGCAATAATATTCACATTCTCGACAGAGATCAAGACGCACTCTGAGGTGCTTCAGTATAGTAATGAGAATATTACAAACATTCCAACATTTTCATTACAGAGTACACTGGGTCATGTCGCACTCTTGAGGTGTTTTGACACAGTTACATTTACTATATACTTCTGCTGTTCGTTAATTTTTGCAAATATACACTGTATTCGTAAAATATCTGAAAGAATATTACAAACATTTCAAAATTCCTATCACACAAAGTGCAATAATATACAGCTCCTCCACAGACAGCATTTTTCACTCTCTGGGTGCTTCAATACAATCAAAGAAGTCCCTGTGCCTTGGAGATCCCGGGCAAGTGGTGGTTAGTACTAATCTCCACAAATGGGGACCATGCGTACTGGCACTCAGGTGAGTCTCCCAGGGGATTGAGAGCCCCTGGGCGGCTGGACTCTGGCCAGGGTGGTACCCTGGCACCTCCGATGCCAACTTGGCCATGCCATCTGGGTGCCACCAGGCTGGCAGTGCCAAGATGTCTGGGTGGCATTTTGCCCGCACTGGGGATCGGGTCTGCGGGTGTGGTGTGGGGGCTCGATGACCCCCTTATAGGGGGGAGCCCGGGGTCACGTTGGGGGAGGGGGGGGGTCTTTGGATACGCCTGCCATTTTTCCTCCGTGCAGGAAATGGGACGAAGTGCCGCCTCTGCAGGGAGTTCTCCACTGAGGCACCAAAATGAAACAGAGTCCAGTTAGATAACAGGGTCTACCTTGGTGCTGCGAGCGGCCGGAAACACGTGGCTAAACGCACTCGACACGGGACTCTGTTCCATTTCCTTTAAATCACGCCCAATATCTTTCTTCATATAAGGGGACCCAAACTGCTTAAAGTACTCCAGATGTGGTCTCACTAGTTCCTTGTACAGTTTCAGCAAGACTTCTCTGCTCTTAAACTCCAATCCCATTGAAATAAGGGCCAACATTCCATTAGCCTTCCTGATTACCTGCTTCACCTGTGTGCCCGCTTTCTGTGTTTTGTGCACAAGTATCCCCAAGTCCCTCTGTGCTGCAGCTTTCTGCAGTTTTTCTCCATTTAAATAATACGGTTCTTTTGTTCTCCCTTCCAAAATGAACAACTTCACATTTTCCCACATTATACTCCATTTGCCAACTTTTTTCCCACTTACTTATCCCATCAATATTTCTTCACAACTTCCTTTTCCACCTATTTTTGTGTCATCTGCAAATTTGGCTACACTACATTTGCTTCCTTCCTCCAAGGCATTAGCATATATTGTAAACAGTTGCAATCACAGCACTGATCCCTGCAGAAACCTACTGGTTACAGGTCGCCAAACTGAAAAAGACCTCGCTGTTTCCTGCCCATTCGCCGATTCTCTATCCATGCCGATATATTACCTCCAGCACAGTGGGCTGTTATTTTATGATTTAAGGCCACATTTGGGACAGGCCTTGTAGAAATGGACGACTCCGCCATTGCAGCACTTGGTTTGCCTGCAGTCCTTTGTCTGATGTCCTTCCTGCTTGCAAATCCTGTACATGAGAGCGCAGCAGTTGATCGGCACATGCCCAACACAGGAGCGGCCAACCTTGGCTGCCCAGCGTCGATGATATAACCACAGCCTTCCCTGATCATGAAGCTGGAGGGAAGGTGGAAGTTTACTCCCTTACCATCAGTCTTGAATGTCACCGTGAGCTGGCATTTCCTGGTCCAGATTCTGAAGGCTTCCTTGACCTCGGAGCAGTTGCCAACCTTGTCGACATTATCTGGTGAGGCAGGTGAGCAGATTTACAACGGGACATCGGGGTTGTGAGGTGCATGGTCACCACACAATCCCATTGAGGTGGTAGAGTAAAGACAGGCTCTGCT
Source organism: Scyliorhinus torazame (assembly GCF_047496885.1). Taxonomy (NCBI): domain Eukaryota; kingdom Metazoa; phylum Chordata; class Chondrichthyes; order Carcharhiniformes; family Scyliorhinidae; genus Scyliorhinus; species Scyliorhinus torazame. The sequence continues at coordinate 65,487,726 of NC_092716.1, read as the reverse complement.
CTGAGGATTCTCAGATGTGGCAGGTCTCTCTTCTCCTCAAACACTTCCAGGAAATTGATACAGGCAGCAGCATTCCTGAAGGTCACAACCAAGTTTCCAGTGCTGGGGAAGTCCCACACACAGTAGACGTTAGCAGCTTCAAGTCCACAGGAATCAAGAAGAATTCTCTTCATGAACAAGGCGCAATCAATGGGTGTACCTCCTTTGCTGTCTTTCACAGCCACCCTAACGGTGTTACGCACCCCCTGGTTTGGGACTCGATTGATTGTAGCCATCAACATTCAAACTTCACTCTGTTAGCGCTAAAGTCCCTTCAAGGAGAACAAACAACCACCAAACAGTTTCCAACACCAAAGGGCAAGAGGTCAAGAAACCTCCACTGAAACCCTCCGATAAAAGAAATGAAACCTACAGAAATCGGCACTCTCGCATAAGTAGAGGGAAGGATAATCAGAGTCCTGGACATCAATGTTGCTGATCATTGACTCTCCCCTGCCAGGTATGTATGCTTTTAGTTTGTCCTGTGTGCACTCCTCGATCATTTTTTATTTTCTGTATTTTCTTAAGGGGCTGGCTCAAAACTTCCTTGGAGAACACCACTTCTTTGTCATAGTGACATTTAAAAAGTAAATATGTGCATTAAAATAGAGTTGCGGCAAGAGGGAGATGCCCCATTTCCAAGCAGGAAGGTGAGGGAGAAGGTGACCAGAACTGTTTATGCACAGGAGTACCACATGACCTTTGTACTTCATCACTTTGTTTACTCCCTCTTCTCCATTCATCATTTGTTATCCTCATTGATGTGCCTCCTGATCCCTTGTTTCTGTTCAATCTTGTCACTACCATTTGAGAAGTCACTGCCTGAGCCTTGTATCGGTTGCAGTAAGGAATTTGGTACAAGAGTTCCTGTACAACAACAACCACAATGTGCACCCAATTTCCTCTCGTGCTTTCAGTAAAGATGCAATACTTTTGTGAGAGACTAAGATTTCACCCTGTATATTCTTATTATAAGATAAATAGATATGCTCGTTGCTATCTTTGAAAATTTTAAACTAGATACAGGCCTAAAAAGGCTGAATCCATGTCTGGTTATGACCCTGGAACTAAAGGGCAGTAATAGAGAGACTCGCACCTTGTTATCTCTGAAGAAACAAAATCAAAGAGAGCTACGCAAAGGCAATCCTGCATTACAGGGGCTGTTTAGCACAGGGCTAAGTCGCTGGCTTTGAAAGCAGACCAAGGCAGGCCAGCAGTACGGTTCAATTCCCGTAACAGCCTCCTCGAACAGGCGCCGGAATGTGGCGACTAGGGGCTTTTCACAGTAACTTCATTGAAGCCTACTTGTGACAATAAGCGATTTTCATTCATTCATTTCATTCATATTTCAGACGGGCCAACTGAGATCGACTTGTTTGCTAAGACAAAGGGCCTCGCAAGCTTCCTTTCAATTCTTCATGGTTGGAACATTGCACAATCTTGAGACCCCAGATCAGTGATACACATCCCTTGTCAAAGCCAGTGTGGAGAGGTGGGAGTCATGTGACATGGGCCACCAGCTTGTGGAACGTCAAAGTCAGTGACCATTTTACCATCTAACTGGTAGCATCGCAGACAGGAAGCTCTGGCCCAGTTTGGACACCTGGACTCAACTACATTGCTTCTGCTGAAAACTCTGTACCACCGCTTATAAGACCGATTCAGCTCTGTCTGCCTGTATCGCACAAAATCAACGCCACCAGACAATGTTGCAACCCTCCTCTTGCATTTTGAATATGTACAAATAAACTAAGCCTTTGAGTTCATCCTAGCTCGAGTTTGCTGTGGGGTTATTAATAGAAATTGGTTCACCCCAAAATCCAAGTTGGGAAATACCATCACTTGTAAAGGGGGAAGCAAATCAAGAACAATTTTCTGTTTGCGGACAAGTGGTGAGAGATTAGTGCTGTTTAAATTAATCCCCCTCCTGTCCGTAACATTTTCACTCAATATTTAGATCGGCCACTAATACAGATTACTCAATACACTCACAATGCTGCAGTTCCTTCTGGGCTCAATCCTGTGAGCAAATGATGCACCATAATCTGCAGCATGGTAGCGCAGTGGATAGCACTGTGGCTTCACAGCACCAGGGTTCCAGGTTCGATTCACCGCTGTGTTACTGTCTGTGCAAAGTCTGCACGTTCTCCTTGTGTCTGTGTGGGTTTCCTCCGGGTGCTCCGGTTTCCTCCCACAATAAAAAGATGTGCAGGTTAGGTGGATTGGCCATGCTAAATTGCCCTTAGTGTCCAAAAAGGTTAGGAGGGGTTATTGGATTACGGGGATAGGGTGGAAGTGAGGGCTTAAGTGGGTTAGTGCAGACTCAATGGGCCGAATGGCCTCCTTCTGCACTGTATGTTCTATGATAAATTTCGAGACAGCAAATCATGTCTGTGAGCAGGATTGCGAATTATTTTAATCGCCAAAATCACTCAGCACACTGTTGTGCATACTGCAAGCCTGTAGGAAGTAATTGGAGTGACTTACATTTTAATTTAAAATTTGCTGCTTGTGGGAGAGTGCTCACTTAGCTCCAGGAAGTTAGAGGCAGATATTTTCAATGGTTGCAGAGTCATATGTGCCAGTCTCAGCATTTAATGTTTTGGAGTGCCTGAAAACAAACTCTCCTCCTCCTCACCACCTGCCCCCCTCTACGTTCAAATGTACGATTAGGATTCACTTTTGGCTCATCTAAGAATTTAAGAGATTCATCAATTCATGAAAATACATGAAGAAGCGCTCCAGTTAATTCTACTTGAGATAAAGGCTAACAACATCTATTCTCCCTGATTGCTTGTTAAAATTTCACTTAGCTGCCTTACATGGAATCAGTGCCCATCAAAAAGGCAGTGGCTTGAATTTGGCTAAAGACGTGAACTTGTGTTCCAGCAGAGAAGAACTGAAACAATTCAGCACATTTGGCAATTTAGGTTGGCAATGAGAGCAGTTACATTAATAATAATAGAAGTAAACGTTTGGCTGATGGGTAGCTTTCCCGCCTGTAAAGTCAGGTCTGCCTTGTAGGACTAATCTCCCGATTGGTCAGGAGAACAATGGTTACAATTGTGGGAGGACTGTTCATATTGTGGCCTCAGCTTGTTCATCAGCTTGCAAATCATTCCACTAATTCATGCTATTGTACAAGAGAAGAATACAAAAATAACACCCAAGAATATCAACGGATACCAAGTGAAAAACAATCTCATTCTACACCAAATGAAGAGAATGGAAGAACAACCAAGATTTGTTTAAGGGAGAGAAGCATAAAGCTGGGTAAATGTAGATCAGTTAGTCTAATGCCAAAACTCTCCACATTGACAAAGTGTTGTTTTCCCGGCGTCAGTGCTGGGATTGCTTTTGTTCTTCGTCTGTGTCGGGATGGTGCGCACTTAGAAAAATGGACACAACTTCTCATCTTATTAAGGTGACATGTTGTCCTCCAGTTGTGTCCTGCAACTGGTCCTGCCAATCTCAAAATACTAGAAGTCAGAGCTACCTGTCATCCAGCTTCAAAATTGCAACTTCCCATTCCTCCCACATCCTTGTAACACCTCCCAAATCCATGCCCATCTTTTTGAAATTCCACGTTTGAACCTCTCTTAACTGGGTTTTTGTCTCTGCACTCACTGAAACAGCCATCGTCAAATCCACCAACGACATCCCATGTGACTGAGTGCACTGTTCAACTTATCCTTCTCAATCTGTCTGCAGTCTTGGGCCATGCTATCTTTTTTTAACATTTCCTCTGTTACCTAGTTGAGTGAGACTACCCTTCCGCAGCTTCACTCTTGCCTATCCAGTCACAACCAGGGAATCCCTGCAGTGGCTTCTCTCCACTGTTACCTCCGGTTGAACCACACTGTTCACAAACTCTTGTGACCCTGAGCTAATTTTTTGATCCCATAAACTCTCCGAGACCAAGACCACCCATATTAGCATCTCCGCCCATCTACTGCTGAAATCTTCATCCATGATTTTATTACATTTAGACTCAACTATTTCAATATTCTTCTGGCTAGGTTCTCATCTTCCATTGTGTATAAACTTAGGCTCAAACAACACTACATTGCCCATATGCCATTGTTCACCATGCCTTATTCACCCTGTACTTGTTGGGCTACATTGGCTGCTGGTCAGTGAATGCACTCATTTTGAAATTCTCACCCTCCTGTTCAAATCTCTGCTTTCCCCCCTCTTCGTACCTCTGTAATCTTCTCTAGCTCTTCATGTTTTTGAAAGTTCAGTATTCCACCCACTCTGGCCTCTTGTCCATACATCTTCCTCCCCCGTCCTTCTCACCACCATTCGTGGGCATGCCATCAGCTGACTAGACCCTAAGCTCAGGAATGCCTGCCATTAAACTCTCCACCTCTCTGTCCTAAAAATAGAACTTAATAGCACAGAAAGAAACCAGATGTGCCAACAGATCGATGCTGGTGTTTATGCTCTGCATCTCTTTTCAGCTTGCTTCAGCAGGCCTCGTCAACTTACCTCTTTGACAAGGCATCACTTTCTTTGGTTCTGTGTCAACTTTTGTCTAATAATCCTCTTGTTAAATGCCTTGGAACATTTTGCTATGTTATAGGTGCTATATAAATGCAAATTATGTAGCTGAATTGCAAATGACAGGACACATAATCACATGGGTGGGTGCAGTTTGTCCTGATAGTCACAGCCATTGGAAAACAGCAGGGAGGCTAGGACGCAGTGGAGTACGTTCCCAACATAGGCAGTTGGTGAACTCTTAATCAGTCATCGTCAGGGCACCGTCTGCTCTGGTTCATTCTTGCCTGCAAATACATTTGCTGCTCTGTAAACTTTAAAAAGCCACTTCAGTCCAGTGTTGGTCGATCCTGACCCTTTAGTCATCACTTACTTTATTTTTATGGGCATATCTTGCCCTTGAAAGAATATTGCAAAAAATAAGAGGTTTCTTTTATTCCAATCTGTCAGTGTGCAGCTCATAATGTGTGCGGTGATAAGAGTGATGCGACATGCAGCTGCATAGCAAGTGAGGTTTTTAGTGGGGTGAATGTATGTAAGAATAGAAATGAAAGAACATGGCTAGGTGATTGGTGGAGATGTAAAGAGAATTGTCCTTGCTCCGGAGAATTGATGGCAAGGCCTCTCTCCTTCCTTCCATTTCCCCTCTGCTGCTCTCCTTTAAAGTCTTGCACAGAGCTTCCTTTGCTTCACTTCCTTCACTAATGTTTCCACAGCTGCAGCGACAGACCTGGCCTTGTACACAGCCACAGACTACTCTTCAAAGCCTTTGTTGCTGCTTTGCCTGTCTGTTTCTGAGTGCACCTGCTCTTTTAGCTGCTGCAGGCCTTCACATTCTGCAGAAGCACATTCCCGGCAAGCAAGTTCGGAATTTGGAATGTTCCTGGCATCTGACTCTTCCACAAGCATTTCAATTAATTTGACCCAGGAAACTTTGGTATGGACAAGTTTAGAAAGTCATGATGAATCGCACAACATTTACTGAGCACAGACTGTGTGTCAAGTAGAAGTATAATGCTGGATGGTTGGGAGTGTTCGGTCGAGCCTCTCCGACCATATTGTTGCCCAGAGGTGTCGCGTACCTAACTGTAAAATATTGCATTTCATAGGCACGGCATGGGTGGTGCAGTGGTTAGCACTGCTACCTCACGGCACAGTGAACAAACAAAGAACAAAGAACAAAGAAATGTACAGCACAGGAACAGGCCCTTCGGCCCTCCAAGCCCGTGCCGACCATACTGCCCGACTAAACTACAATCTTCTACACTTCCTGGGTCCGTATCCTTCTATTCCCATCCTATTCATATATTTGTCAAGATGCCCCTTAAATGTCCCTATCGTCCCTGCCTCCACTACCTCCTCCGGTAGTGAGTTCCAGGCACCCACTACCCTCTGCGTAAAAAACTTGCCTCGTACATCTACTCTAAACTTTGCCCCTCTCACCTTAAACCTATGCCCCCTAGTAATTGACCCCTCTACCCTGGGGAAAAGCCTCTGACTATCCACTCTGTCTATGCCCCTCATAATTTTGTATACCTCTATCAGGTCGCCCCTCAACCTCCTTCGTTCCAGTGAGAACAAACCGAGTTTATTCAATCGCTCCTCATAGCTTATGCCCTCCATACCAGGCAACATTCTGGTAAATCTCTTCTGCACCCTCTCTAAAGCCTCCACATCCTTCTGGTAGTGTGGCGACCAGAATTGAACACTATACTCCAAGTGTGGCCTAACTAAGGTTCTATACAGCTGGACCTGGGTTCGATCCCAGCCCTGGGTCACTGTCAGTGTGGAGTTTGCACATTCTCCCCGTGTCTGCGTGGGTCTCACCCCCACAAAACAAAACAGTGTGCAGGGTAGGTGAATTGGACATGCTAAATTTCTCCTTAAATGGAAAAGAGAATTGGTACTGTAAATTTATGAATAAAATAACATATATTGTATTTCATGTTACCCTAATTTTCAACATATTCACAAAAACTGCTTCCAAAAATAAGTTGTTCTTGTGATCATCAACTTCCCTTTCCTTCAAAGCAGCCTATCATTGGAACAATCGATTTAGCTGTGTTTCAAATGTATATGTCCTACTTTGGTTAATGCACTTGTAATGTATGCAGCGAAAGTCAAGCATTCTGATGATTTTTCTTTTTGCTTGTGTACAGGCATTTATAAGACCTTTTCGAGAACATCACATTGATCCAACTGCAATAACCAGGCATGACTTCATTGAGACTAATGGAGATAACTGTATGTTTACCGTTATGCCACTGGCCCACATGACCTACAAGTTTATCACTAACAGTCCAGGTGAGATCATGTCACTCTTTATTGTAATGTGTCAGTTAATTGGACAAAAATGTCTTCAACTTCATGAAAATTGTAGTTTTGATTCCTGAAATTAGGATGAATAGAATCCCACTGACCTAATTACAAGGTACAGATATTAGAAGGATCTTGTTCGTGTTGTAATTAGAAGACTTCTGGTAGCAGGTTTAATCCTGACCTGTGGGATGAGATGGTGAATTACTATGTAACTAAGATGGAGGCCATTCATTCAACTCTCTGCTGCTTCCCCCAATTCTGCTTACTCACCATGCCAAACATCCCCAAGCTGGAGTCCTATCTGTTGGCCACTCACTAGTTTCTTCACTGATTATTCATCCCTCCACCTCAATGTATTTTCCAAGTTTATCCTGTTCAGCTGAATCCACTCCCACTCAACTGTTGACCACCCCAAATTCCCTTTTTGCCCCCTCCCCCATGTCAATTGATCTTGTAAGAGGTTCCCACTTTTCCAGCACCCTTTTTAAAATTGCCATCATCAACCCACATCTCAGGAAAATACACTCTCATTCCCTCTGCCCTCAATAACTATGGTGCCATCACCGACTTCATTTCCTCTCCAGAGTTCTTGACATTTTTGCCACCTTTCAGATCCATGCTCATCTCTTCCCATAGCAATCCTATTTGGACCCCTTCAATTGGGTTTCCGTAGCCAGTTCGCACATAGTATTGAAGTGATTCCCATCCAACGACAATTGTGGGGGTTTCTTTCAATCCTCTTTACTTTCTACGGTCATCAGAAGTAAGATCAGACAAGGTTAAAATTCTTCCAGTAATCAGTTTTATGGAACACACAAAGTTTACAGATAGAAAAGCATGAATGCTTAAATCAGAGTACAGCTTAGAACTCTTCAATTTTGAGGGACATCTTGACAAATACATTAATAGGATGGGAATAGAGGGATACATACCCTGGAAGTATAGAAGATTTTATTTTAGACGGGCAGCATGGTCGGCGCAGGCTTGGAGGGCTGAAGGGCCTGTTCCTGTGCTGTACTTTGCTTTGTTCTTTGTTATTCTTTAACTGTTGGTTCTTTGTTTACATCCTCATTGCTGTACCTTCCAGTCTATTTCCATGACTGTCCTCTTTTCACTTTAGGATGTTTGCTTTTATGCCATACAGAGTGGAAAAAACAATCTGCTGTTGCTTTCTCTCTGCCTTTCCCATGGTTCAAACAAGCTGATGTGACAGCTTCCGATGTCAAGAGAAATATCGCACAGACTTTCAATGCCTATATAGGCCTTACTTTTACGGAATTACATTGCCTCAGTTAGCCTCCTGTCCAAAGCAATAATAATTTTTGACATTTCAACATTTCCTAGATTGCTGTCATGAACAGTCAAGTCCTAATAGTTCTGTGTTCCGTCCTTTATTGAACCAAACTGTTTCTTTCGCAAGTGATAAATTCATGCTGAAAAATCCAAACCTCCTCAACATGTACGACATTAGTAGTGATTGTGGATCATCTTCCCTTCTCCCTATTGCTTCTGCCTTTGACATGGTCGATTACATCATCTATTGTCCAGATGGATGGAGCTTTGCTTGGTTTCAATCTTATCCATCGAATCGTAGCCAGAGCATCTCTAACAATGGTTTTCCTTCCTATCCCTGCAATGTCACAAGGCCCATGCCACTTGCTAATCTACCTGGTGCCCCTCAGTGACGTCAAAACCCAGATTGTAACCTTACCTGAAAAGAAAAGTCTCCCAATGCCATGGCTGCTCTTCCCATACCTTCTTGAACCCTTATTTCCTCCGAATCTAGTACATTCTCTTCCCTTTGCTTCACCTTCGTAGAAGTACTTTCAGCTACCTCAGCACCATGCTCTGAAATAGGTTGTTGTCATGGTATTCAGATAAACATCATGGTGCAAACACACATACACATTGATGGACAGATCAACGGACCAATCAACACACACGCAACATCACAGCCAATCACAAGCAAGGGCACACGCACTATAAAATGGGGAACACCACAGTTCCCGCTCATTCCAGCAGGAGACAGCTCAGGGCACAGAGCTCACAGCAAGCCACTCAGACATTCACCATGTGCTGAGTGCCTCTCCAAGATAGTGTTAGGGCTGGGTCCACAGGTTAAAGGGTAATGAACGAACCACAATAACAAGTTTACAGATGTTGTTATTGATAGTAATATAACAGAGTTGTACCATCTGCAACCGTGTTGGTTCGTGTGCGTAGCAGAGCACCCAACACGACACGGTACCAGGATTGGAACCCAGCAACTGTGAGACCTACCTACACATCTTCAGGAATCCGCCATCCTGCGCCATGGACACCATCAGCCCGCCGCAGCCACTCCAAATCGCTGGAAACCTCGGCGTCAACTCGAGCTGTTTAAACAGCGCTTCCAGTTCTTTCTAGAAGCCACAGAAAGGGCGAATGCTTCGGACACCAGGAAAAGCGCCCCCCTCCTCTCCACGGCAGGGCAACACGCCATCCACATCTACAACTCCCTGGTGTTCGCGGAAGGTGAGGACAAGACGAAGTACAAGACGGTCCTTCTTAAACTCGAGCAGCACTTCAGAGTCGCGGTAAATGAGAGCTTCGAGAGGTACCTCTTCCAGCAGCGCCTGCAGGGTAAGGATGAGCCTTTTCAATCTTTCCTAACACACCTCCGTATCCTCGCGCAGTCCTGCGGGGATGAGGCCACCTCCGATTCCATGATTCGGGACCAGATAGTTTTTGGGGTCACCTCGGGCACCCTACGCCAGCAGCTCCTCAAAATTAAAAGCCTCACCCTAGCCACCGCCATCGAAGCCTGCGTCCTCCATGATAACACGACCAGCCGCTACTCCCAATTCCAGGCGGCTGAATCGGCAAGGCAGGGGTCCTACGTGGCCGAGCAGGTCCAGGTAATCGAATTGCTCCCGGCCTGCGGCCTGGACGAGGGCGGCCATTTTGTGCGCTTTCCGTGGCCTCCCGCGCTTGTAGGCGCCAAAAGAGACGTCGATGCAGAGTGACGTGACGCGCAGGCGCGCTCTACGCAGGACCGAATTGCGCATGCGCGATGGCGCAACGAACGCCATGACGTCACGACGTGCGGCAACTGTGGATCCGCACATTTAAAGCGGCAATGTCCAGTAAAGAACCGACAATGCCTCCGCTGTGGCAAGATGGGCCACTACGCTGCCTGCTGTCGAGCAGCTCAACCTGCCAACGCTCCCCAATTCCGCCAGCCTCGCAGGGACGTGCGGACCATTCAGCCTCCATACACCGAGTCATACCCTGACGATATACAGACCGGTGATACAGACGACCGGGAAGCCTTCCGTGTTGCGGTCATTGACAAGAACCGGATGTCCTCAAGTAGGACCCAGCAGCCGATGCCAGTGAACCGTGTCAATCCAGGTGATGAATGGTGTGCCACCCTAACGGTCAACCCGAATTCGTTGCCCACCTACTAGGCTGGAACTATGAGCCTGTTTGAACATTGGACTCACTAAAGTTTTATGCCACAATGTTAATATGTTTCTCTTTTTGTCGTTACAGGAGTTCGTTTTGATGCTTGATGTTTACACTTGTTTTGTTTATGGTACAACCTCATTGCTATGTTGCACCTGACACCTTTCTATGTATATAGTTTCGCCTCATGTACATGTTGTAGGTATTGCACACACACATTCAGCTGCGCTCAGTACACATCTATATTTATTAACACATAGGCACATATTTTTGTAAAAAAGGGGGGATGTCATGATATTCAGATAAACATCATGGTGCAAACACACATACACACTGATGGACAGATCAATGGACCAATCAACACACACGCAACATCACAGCCAATCACAAGCAAGGGCACACGCACTATAAAACGGGGAACACCACAGTTCCCGCTCATTCCAGCAGGAGACAGCTCAGGGCACAGAGCTCACAGCAAGCCACTCAGACATTCACCATGTGCTGAGTGCCTCTCCAAGATAGTGTTAGGGCTGGGTCCACAGGTTAAAGGGTAATGAACGAACCACAGTAACAAGTTTACAGATGTTGTTATTGATAGTAATAAAACAGAGTTGTACCATCTGCAACCGTGTTGGTTCGTCTGTGTAGCAGAGCACCCAACACAACAGTTGTGGCTTCAAACCCTACTGCACAGGCGTGGGCACACAATATGGGCTAACACCTCAGGGAGTATGCATGTGCTCATAGAATCATCGACCCGGAAGAGGCCCATAGTGTCTGCGCGCGCCATCAAACACCTATCTACTCTCACCACAGTTTCCAGCACTTGGCCCGTAGCCTATTATGCTGCGGCATTTTAAGTGCTCATCTAAATACTACTTAAATGTTGTGAAGGTTCCCACCTCTACCATCCCAGTATAATAATAATATGTTTGGGGGTGAGGTGGGTGTGTGTGCGCTTGTTTTGATTGGTGCTGGTTAAACATTCGGTACAATGAGTGGGTGCAGCTGAACGAAGCAGATAAAATTGGGTAATTGTTGGGCTAAACTGTTCAGTGTATTTTATGGATTTTTTAATTGCACTGTACTTACAAGAGGAGTGCCATGATGCAGAAGGTTTTTTGGCATGGTTGTTCATTGAGAATGCTGTGGATTTCTGTACATTGTTCTTTGATTTCTAGGGTTCTGTTGGATCAAGGAATGAGGGGTCATCTTCAGCTGCAGGGAGTGAAGTAACTAAATCTAGTTTCCGGCATTATTGGTGATGTTGCTACTTAATTTGAGCCAATTTGCAGTGATCAGTGAAGGCATCGACCAAGTGACAGGAGGTGGCCACCCTTAGATGCCAGCACTGATCATGTTAGCGTGGGAGGCTGCTGTTCTCTTTGAGCCAGGGTTGCAGAGAGTTGGCAATAGTGGATCTGGTTCAGGTTTGGCAGCTGGACATGAGAGAGTGCGTGTTAGTTTGGTTGAAGCCAGCTGTCTACTGTCTGTGCTGATAATTTTGGGTGGTGCCCTGGGGATTGTATACTGCATCAATTGAGCATGTACTATTTTACCTCCCATGCCCTTGCTCTGGAGATAGGATTGAACATTGAGTGTTAAGGTTAGACTCTGCGCGGACCCAGTGGTCGAAAATTTTGGGGGAGCAGGAGAGGGGAAATACAACCCTTTTGACATTGCAAAGTATTTCCCATTTTGGAAGCGCTGGATAAAGAGCTGTGGATATATTTTTCCACCTTGTCCTAGTTCTTTGGGATAATAAATTTTCAGATATTGATGCTGGGGTCCAGAGTCTCCTAATTGGGCAGCTGGCCCGATCATAACTTCGCCAGAAGTCCAGGTAAACCTTAACCCTGGACCACTTAAAAGTTCAGAATTCATTTGTAAAGCTTTGTAATAGATGTAGCTGTATTTCCGACCACTATTCAAATATAGTACGTAAAACTTGGCAACAGCTGTGATGCCCATAATAGTCTAGCTCCTGAAAATTCTGATATTGCCAAAACAAAACTATGCAGCAATCGTAACACCAGGCAAATACATTGCTATCTCTGGGCCAGAGTCTCAACTGGGAGTGCCTGCAGTTTTGGATAAGAGTCTGCTTGCTTTCAAAATCCTGACAAAGAATTAAGCCACAACCTGGTTGTTAAGCAAGATGAGAGCTGCTATTTTATAGCACTGCATTAGAAGCTGTGACAAGACATGTCTTATTAAAACAAACTTATTTAATTTTCACTCTGTGCTTTGGAATCTTTATATTAAAGCAAACTTACCATGTTCTAAGCTCCGAGAATTTCCCCCCCCCACTAATATATTGATTCCTCAAATCACTGATATTCTAAAGGGAAATTTGAGTGGAGATTGGTTGCTAAGATGTTTGGAAGAAAGGACATTTTTGTTTTAAAGTACCAAAACTCACATCAAGAATAAACGATAGTTCGACGGTAGTAATCATTATTCTTCAGAACAGGTGGCCTCCTTTGTAATGTGCAGGATTAAGAGATATATCTCAACAATAATAAGAAAATTGATGTGTAAAACTTGGACCATGCAATTTCTTTAAAATATTAATAAGGCATTCAAAAGTGTGGTTTTAAATCAGGCTGCGTAATGCACTAAATCCTTTGAAACACAGTTATCTATTTGAAGACATTACATAATTTCCACTGGAATGCTGGTGATATTCAGTTCTCTTATAGACTCTACCTGGCTCTGTGTTGTCAGACTGCTTTTCTGACATCCATAAAAACGTAGAATCCTGACAGTGTGGAAGGAAGCTATTCAGCCCATCGAGTCTGCACCGAACCTCTGAAAATGCACCCTACCTGGGCCTACCACCCAACCCTATCTCCGTAACCCCATATAACCTGCGCATTTTTGGACATGTGGGGCAAGTTAGCATGGCCAATCCACCTAACCCGCACATCTTTGGACTGTGGGAGGACACTGGAGCACCCGGCGAAAATCCATGCAGACACAGGGAGAACATGCAAACTCCGCACAGTCACCCAAGGCCGAAATTGAACTCTGGTCCCTGGCGCTGTGAGGCAGCAGTGCTAACCACAATGCCTCTGTGCCATCCTTGGCGAGCTGCAATTTCCTCCATTCAAACATTAGGAAGGCCAAAGCAGCTATCCGTAGTTCATACCAGCCACACACTCTGCCACCGATACAATTGCCTTCCGAAGGAGGCCACTGCCTCCTGCTGGGCCAGACTGTTTGCAATCTTGGTGCACTTTTTGATCCTGAGCTGCTCTGACCCCGTATACATTCTTATCGCAAAGGCCTACTTCCACTTCTATACCATCATCTGCCTTCACACTTACCTCAGCCAGTTTTCATCTGAAACCTTAATCTCTAGTCACCTCCAGACCCTGTTCCAGATCCCTCAGCATTTCAAATTTACAATTGTTAACCTGGTTTTTAAATTCCTTCATGGCCTTGCCTTTAAGACCCCTGGCCTTGGAGAAACTCACTGTTTCTTTGATTCCTTCATTGGACCTTCAGCAGCCTTCAGCTGTCTCATCTCTGCACCCAGAAATTCCTTCCTTTTTCCCTTTAAATCAAGTTTTAAATTAGTCCACTTTTGTTCATCTTTTTGCCTTTCCTCCCATAGCTCAGTGTGGCATTGTCATTTTGGATAAGCACCTTGGGTTGTTTTTGGATGTTAAAGGCACAATGCAAATGCAGTTCTGGTTGTTGAATCATGGCGATGTGTGATGATCCAGGAGGTTATGAAGCTTGCCTCGATCACTTGACATCCTTTGGTGATGCAGCCTGTGTTTGACCGCCACCAGATTTGAAACTGCTGAGTGTACTTTCACTTAATGCTACCTCCAGTGAAGTAAAACATACAGAATTTTGCCAAAACACAGCAAGCCAAGAGTTTAACTTCTTTAAATAAGCAGTAGATTGCAAAACGATACAATATCGCCAGTAAATATCGAGTATATCAGATTCCGTTTTGTTTAATTTTATTCCACCGCGTCCATGTTAATTTATAAAGCGTTGAGTAGCTGGGGTTCCCTGCATTACCATCTGCTTGAAAGAAAAGGCAAAGAGAGACATAAAAGACATTCGCAATTCATTCCAAATACTCAGTGGGGGTTATCATACTGCCGTCATTGCAGTGATACTCACACCCCATCCAAATGCTCAACAGGAGGACCATCACGCTGCTAGCATTCCAGATTGTTTGTGCTCACAGCCATTCCAGATTGTTTGTAAAGCCTTCCATTTATATGTAATCAGACTTCAAACAAGCAATGCTATATTTTTGCTGGCTGCGAGTGTGGATGATCCTGAACAATTCTGATCCTGTTCCAAATCTACTTGGAGTGATGTACACAATTATACAGTGCATGAGCAGTCAGCTCCGTTGAAGTGGTTTGATTTTCAGAACCATACAGTATACATATCAACTCGGTTCACTATAATACAAGGAGACGTCATCACCTCTCATCGAATTTTCTTCTCTTACTTTATTTTCTCTTTTTTCTTGCATTAACTTTATCGTTTGATTAATTGTTTTATTTCTGCTTTTCATCTTTTAAGTATCACCCTTTCTTCCGTGCATATTTCCTGTTATGGTACTGGTGAAAGATGCCCTTGGTTTCTTCGTGTCAGGATGCCTCCAGCAGAGAGTACAATGGGATTCTTGAGTGTTGTTGGAGCTGCTGTCATCCAATCCAGGGGAGAGTATTTCACCACACTCCTAAGGTGTTCCTTGTAGACAGGCTTTGGGAGTCAGGAGGTAAGTTCCTCGCCTACTCGCTGACCTGCTCTTGTAGGCACAGTATTTCTGTGGCTGGCCCAGTTCAGTTTCTGGTCAATCGTAACCTCGAGGATGGGATTCAGCAAAGATAATGCCATTGAATGTCAAGGGGGAATATTAGATTTATTCTTCTTGGAGATGGTCATTGCCTGGCATGTATGTGGCCTGAATGTTACTTGCCACCTGTCAGCTAAAGCCTGGATATTATTCAGGTCTTGCATGCAGTTGTCAGCTCCAGGACTAATTTTTCTAATGCCTCGCTCACTGATCCTCCCAGTCCCAGCTTCATAAAGTCTAACTTACCCAAAGCTCTACTGTGCATCTTAACCTAATCACCTATCAGCACAATCTTTCTATCCCTCATCAATACATTGTCCTTCAATAATAAGCATGGGTCAGATTTCATATGCATGACAATAGTACCTAGCTCTGCCTTTTCATTACTACCCCATTGGTACTGCATTTGTTACTGCCAGACAGTCATACAGCATCAAGACATGGATTAACCAGAATTACTTGCAATTCAGTACTGGAAAGATTGAAGGAATCTTGTTTGTTTAACACCACCGGCTATTAATCATTCAATGCTCTGGTCTCACCATGCTCTTGTGATATCCGCGGAAGCTTAACAGTTTGCAATCTTGGGTGCAAATCGCAACAGGGTCCCATGTCGAGAGTATTTAGTGGGTGTTTCCCGGCGTTCGCGGTGCCGAGAGAAACCACGATATTGAATGGGACTTTGTTGCAATCTGGTGCCGCAGCAGGGAACGCCCAGGCTGCACTTAGTCCCGTTTGCAGCACTGAGGAGCTCTGCTTGCCAGAGCTCCTCAGTGCAGGAGGAGATCAGGATGCCATTTAAAATGGCTCCCCAATCTCAATTTCCCCCCCGCCCCCCCCAACGTGATATCCCAAACTCTCCCAAATCACCAATAAGGGTCCACAGGGTCACCCCACATCACACGGGTGGGGCACCCCCTGGCCTGATCCCTGGCATGGACATAATAATAGCTTGGCACTGCCAGCCTGGCACTGCTTCTCCCAGTTTGGTAGTGCCACCTGGGCACCTTGGCAGTGCCAAGTGAAGGGGGTGTCCAGCGATGAGACCTCTTAAAACTGAATAGCTAGGAAGCCACTAGAGTAGTTTTACATAAGTTAGTTTATTAAGGATTGAGATTAATTATAGAAAGTATACCCAGTAATCATTATTAACCATTAAACCATTAGGACATAGCAGTGATAATCATGTAGGCTCTTGCTACAAGCATGATGGGATTTAGGCTAGCTAACTTGCCCATGTTTTTGATCCACACGAGATGTATGGTCAGCAGATTACATATGGACTGAGTATCAGTGGCCCCAATATCCTGTCTGAAATAATCCATGAAGTACAGAAGAAGCCAGTTCTGACATCCTGTCTCTAGCTGGACAATGGGTGGACAGGATGCGGTTAAAATCATGGGTTGATCACAATTTTATTGGGTAGTTTGAACATGACAGCTTCAGGGATTGGTTCGAGTCCAACTGGGGTGGGCTATTGATTTTTGGAAATCATACAATTGATGTGTTTTTATCAGTGTTCAGCAGATCGATCTTGGCATTATCCAGGTCCATCTCTCGTATACACAAAACCAAGCTTGGGACAATAAAAGTCGTCTTATCTAAGGTTGTTGTGTGTCTGCTCTGTTTATTAAACTAAGGCCTAACGATGAGGGAGGAATCCCATGTTAAGGCTGGCTCAATACTCAGACCTTGGAAAATGCTCCTACACCAAAGTGTCCAGTGGCATCGGTAGTGCCTGGGTGCCACACTTCCCAGAGGCCAATCATCCAAGGGCCTCTGATCTCCTGGGAGACCACTCCCCCAAGTGCTGTTCAGCCTGGTCCCCATTTGTGAGGACCAGTACTAACAGTGATTGCCTAAGGTCTCTGAGGTGAACCCAATGCCTTGGGAGATCAGGCGAGCTGCATATTAGAGTGAAACTAGCTACTCCCTCTACTTTGCAGATTTATCAAATACTGATCCCGCCTATTGTCAGATTTGTGACATCTCACGAGATCCCGTTAGATCTCGTGAGGTATGGCGGGTCAGGTTAATCCCAGAAGAGGCCTCTCCATCGACTGGCCACGTCCCGCCCCCGTTCAGGCAGGACAACATCCATCCCTGCCCCTACCTCACCCTGCTTATTACTGAATCTCACTTGGGCCGCTGTCAGCTCCAGGATTGAATTTACAAATGCTTCCCTCCTCAGTTCCAGCTTCACAAAGTCCGACTGATCACAAGCTCTACTGTCTGCATTCTATCTCAATTATTTACCACCAAAATTCTAGCCAAACTCAACTGGCTTCCCGTTCTCTGCAGATCAGTCTCAATTTCGTTGTCGCCCTCTTCAAACCGTTCCCCTGCCTCGCTGCATCCTGCCATTCCAGCACTCTGCAGCTCTTTGTCCTGCTCATGCTCTCTGTTCTTTCAGCTCTGGTCTGCTGCTCACTATTCTGTTTTATCCTCTGTGGCAGAGATTTCAGTCATCCAATCCCCACGTTGTGGAGCTCACTTTCACTTTGAAAAGCTTCCATAAGATTTGACTCTTCATTTGCACTTTTAGTCACCAACCCCACTTTGGTCCTGCTTGGATCTGATGCCTAACTACCCTTGCAATCTTTTTGCTTTATTGCAGGCTCTATATAAATGTAGGTTGCTGTAACTAACTGTGTTTGAATGGACTTCATTCTGTACACCCATCCTTATAGGGCTGTTGGAAACTGTGCTATTTTATTCACCCTCCAACAAATAGATCGTAAAACATCTAGTTGCCTGTATTTTTGCACAAATTCCTCTCAGTCTACTTGATGCGTGTCTGAAATAATGGTCAGGATTTTCCAGTCCTTCCCATCAGCGGGATCTTCCAGTCCTGCTGAAGGCGACGCCCCCTCCATGTGTGACTTGATCCCTGGCGACGCGGCTGGCAAGCAACGCAAATAGGTGAGCTGCTTTCACCACTGTGGGGGGGGGGGGGGGGGGGGGGATCCTGGCTAATATCTTTCATGCGTAATTCTTCTTCAGAAGACCCTGAGCAGAAGATTGGTATCAAATGAATTGGGGGGCTTTAACCTGCATTTGCCACTCGTTGAAATTGTTTGTTGGTATTCCAACATGGGGTGCCATTGCAATGCATCCTAATAACCAAAAATGTAATTCAAAGCATACGAAGCAATGGAGAAAACAACACAATAAACCACAGATCACATAGGAAAGTAGCCTTATCTTTACAGACATGACAGAATGACAAAGGGAGTTTGTGGTAATATAGGTTGGCATTAGTTGAGTTTATTTGTTTGCGATATGTAAATTGGATCCATGGAGATGGGCCTTATTAGAGGTTGGCACTGATTCAGATTGTTTATTCAGTAGAAAGAATCAGACTGTAAACTGGAGCATGGAAATGACCTGGCACTGGTCTCGTTTGTTTATTTGTTTGAAAGGCACATTGTAAGATGGGCCTTCTCGCAAATCTTGCTTATTTGAGAGACACACACACAAGTTTGTGTTATTGTGTCAGGGAATCGAGTGCCAGCGAGCGCCCGGATCCCTGGGCTTCTGGCGCCAGCCCCAAAATAAACTTGTTGAATTCATCAAGGCCACTCCTTTAACTAGCGCTTTCCTCTCACAAGCCACAAAAAAATCTGAGGCAGTGACTTTCGGGTTGCTACAGGCTGCCTAAGACCCCATGCACTGGGAGCTGGCAGCACTAACGTGACATACCAGCAATATGAAAGCAGCTATAATTTAAGCTACCCCTGCAGGGATGGGCCTTACCAACAATAGCTGCTTGTTTCATTATTCTAATGCATTTCAAGTGTTAAAAAGAATCCAAGGCATGCAGTTTTTAAAGTATGAATTTTATACTTTGTATTTACCAAATGCCGTCTTCCTCCTCTTAAAGAAGAACCAAGCTGTTTAATTTTGAAAGGTTATTTGATTTGCCATTGTTCTCCTCTACAGTGTGCAGTGTGTCATTGAACCTTTTTGTCCTCCCTGCAGAAGTCCATTTAAATAGCGGTCCTTTGGTGAAAGCATCTCCCACTGAAGGGAATGGGTAGTGGTAATGAAGCTGGCACTTCTATCATCATACTGTGTTCAGAGAGGTTGCTGTGGAAATACTGGACTTGCACAATCAGATCAGCTGAGTAACAGCAGTTCAAATAGACTCATTGTTGCCAGCACATGATGTCAGCTGATAGAGGATTTTAAAAGCTCTGATAGTTTGATGTGAGCAGCTGCCTGTGATTTGCAAGCAATATTTCCCGTTTTATTTTTTAAATAATTCCTGAAGGATTCAAAGTATGATCCACTCCCACTCGGCTGCACCCTTACCCACTCTCTGGCGTTCTCCCTTGCAGTACAGAATGACATGTGAGACCGTGCAGAATAACACAGTTCAGGTCACACAGGAAAATTAGGGTGAGTCCTGATGCCGTTTCCTACAAGGAGCATGGGGTCATATCCATTGGCCCATTAACAATCAACAGGGGATGCATTCTCAATCAGATGTCCAGCTGCTAAGGCCTTTTTCCCAGGAGACGAGCATCCAGATGGTGTTGTTTGAATTCTGTTCCCCAGGGATAATCCCGTATGTGCTTGGAAAACTGATTCACCACATGTTCTTCCTCCCTTCCAGTTTTAAATGGACTTTTGATCTGACCCCCTTCTGTCTCCCACTACTCTTTGCAGGAAACATTATCAGGACCCCCCAGTACGCAAAGCCTATGCGGGGGAAAAAAAAAAGTCAGCACTGTTCTGCCTGTAGAGCTATGGAATTCTTTCATCTAGCTCCCAGATGGGAAAGTGGATATAATATTGGTGGTCGTATTCCTTCACCTTTCTGTGCTGACATTACAGAATTGAAACGGCTCAAGGACTTCCGCTGAATTTTACAGCTCCATCCTCCCAGAGGACCTTCAGAGCCCGGTCTACTTTTAAAAATTAAGAGCAGCATCATCTTCAGTAATCTGCAAACTAACTAACTACCAAGGGGGAGCTTTGAATTGCATAGTGTATGTTCTTTGCACGGAATGAATTTGATGCTTTTTCAATTGTGAGCCAACAACTCTGCAGGCATCGGACTCCTCTTCCAGCATCGGAGACGTATTTGAAATTCTGGATGGGGTGGATAGCCACAGAGGCCATAACCTTTCCAAATTCCTCCTGTTTGGTCATTCCAAAGCATTCAAATAATCTATGGGGGCTCCTGCTGAGCAAATCTACTTGCTCCTGAAAGGCGAGTGGGTCAGCAGGTTGTGCAAAGTGAAAGCCACAGTTGCCTGGTGATATTTTGATCAGAATTCTTTGAATCCCGAAGGGAAAGAGTTTAGTAGAATATTTTCTTCCAAATTGGCATTAAAACACAGCTAGATTTTGCTGAATCTGTAGGGATGCACAAATCCAGTGCATTCATCACAATTTTAGTCCGATTTTAACCGACCTGTGTGTGTGTTGCCGATTGGATTTTACACTAAAACCCAGAGGATGTTTACACTTTGGTAACTGTTCACAAAGATGGCATAGCAATGAATGTTGCATTGTGTTAGGCACTGAGGACAACTCTGATACTGTGAGTGCTTCAGTTTGTTTTAAAATCATACACTGCCCCATTTTAATTTCATTCTTGATGTAAATTCAGAAAATCCACCCCATTAAAATCTACACTTTGAGGTAATTTTCAATTTCACATGGGGAAGGACATCGCCTGATCTTCATTCTGCCATGAGTGTCAATGGAAACGGAAATTGGGCGGATTTTATAGTGGGTGGGCAATTGACTTGCTAAGTTTACTGCCAAAGTGTTAAAGGTGAAAATTAGCTGCGATGATTTTAAAAATACTTAAAGCTGGTTCCTGGTGATGGATGCAAAAAATATTTTTGGCAGTGGCCAGGCGGGGGGAAAGCTACTTGGTCACAGGGCAGGGATGCAGCATTGAAAGAGGGTGAATTTATTGAATTCCACAAGTCACTGCTGGGCAAAATCTAAGTATCCTCACCTGTGATAGGATGCTGTCACCCTGAGTACCAGGGTATTTCTACTTCCAACTCACTGCTGTCATCTCCCAGTGCTATCCCTCGCTGACTATCTGTAACGTTCCCACCATTGCACATCCTCCCAACACCTACCACCCTGCTTTCTCTACTCCAGCAATCCACCTCCATTATTCCACTGCTATCATTCTCCTGTCCCTCTCTTCCAGTGCTCTCACGACCCAGGATTCTCCCGATGTCTCCAAACGCACTAATTGACCCTGCAACCCTTAATGCCTCTCCAGTGTTTACTGATCCAAACATTCCAATGGTCTGTCACCTCCTGACTCGTGTCCTGAAACCGCAGGAACACTATCTCAACATAAGTGACACCCCCACTACTATGTACAATATTTGATACTTGCCCCCATCTTTTTGGAACATTTTCCCTATCACTTTCCACTGAATCTTTTTTAAAGATATGGAACAACTTACCGTAAACCACGGCAGATAAGTAGACCTGGGCAGGAATTGTCTGGCCGTTTGCTAGCAGCGGGATTCTCTGGACCCATCAACAGTACACCTCCTACCCGTGGGTTTCCCAGGCAGTGTGGGGTGGCTTCAATGGGAATTCCCTTTGACGGTGGCGGGAGCAGAGAATCCTGCAGTCAGCGAATGGTGCGCCGCCTCTCATCACCCAGAAACACGCGGCTAGGAGGCAAAGAATCCCGCCCCATAAGTCGACCTGGTTTCTCCTGCCCCAAAACTCATGTTTTTGCATATGCTTGATGTATAAGTCGACTCCTTGTCAGCCACGGCATACGATATTTGCATTCGTAAGTTGAATCAGTATCCTGCCCTACAAATGCATATTTTACTTACTGCCACTTTAGAACTGGGCTTAAAGGATCAAGCAGGCATTGCAAGCTGTGTTGTGATGGTGCATAGGAGTTCAAGCAATGCCCACACTTGGTGTCAGAAACCGATGATTCTTGAAAGTGGCGACCACCAAGCCGGTTGGTCATTGACCCCTGTGTTTGGAGGTTTTTTTTGAGGCCTCAAATGTCTACCTGTATACCAACATCTATGTTATCTGCGTTTCTAAACTAACTTTAACTCATTTCCATGTGATTTATTCATTTAAGTCATATATCCATTGACTTTGAATCAAAAATACCATGATCTACAATATTCTGTAATAAAAATCTGATTTGACATTCAGTTATTGAATATTAAGCAGACATAGCAGTTTAATTGAATGCTATATGGGATAAAGTAATGTATTCTCAGTCACTATCAACACAGCCCAGGGACATCTACTCGTCTATAGTTCAAAACTCTTGATATTTTTGGTGGGAACTGTGTTTACGTTGTCCTCTTTTTGTTTCCAATTCTGTATTTGAGTAGTACCATGATTAATGCTCTACGGGGAGCACTGATTTGAGCAGAATGCATAGGTTGTTGCTAAAACACCAGTTGCATGCTTGTAACATTGTCTGATAGCAAAGCTGTCTCAGCAGAGCATTTGCTGAGAATGTACAGTGTTAAGACAGCTATTTTCTGTGATCAAAGTGTTTGTTTACAGTTTTGCCAAAAAAGGAGAATGGAATAATTCATTTGCAAAATTGTCGGGGTGATGCTGCTGCTAAGTACTGCGTAATATGAATTATTGTAACTTTGAGTTGGATCGTTCTCGTGCTGTTCTTATGGAAGTTAGTGCCGGCAGGATATTCCACCACAGGGACCACATAATTTGCTCACCCCATGGGCGCGATTCTCCACTCCCACGCCAAAGTGGCCGCGCCGTCGTGAACGCCGTCGAGGTTCACGACGGCGCGGAACGGCCCCGGTCCCGACCGATTCAGGCCCTGACAATGGGCCACGATCGGGGCCGCATCATCTACACACGCCAGGCCTTGTCGCCCGCATAAAAGCGGCGCCGCATAGATGACGCGGCCGGCGCCGCATAACGGGCGTCATCCGCGCATGCGCGGGTTGGCCGGCGCCAACCCGCGCATGCGTGGTTGCCGTCCTCTCTAAGTCCGCCCCGCAAGAAGATGGGGGACGGATCTTGCGGGGCCGCGGAAGGAAGGAGGTCCTCCTTCAGAGAGGAGGCCCGATGATCGGTGGGCACCGATCGCGGGCCACCCCACATTTCAGGTAAAGCCCGGTGCAGGATCCCCCCTCGCCCCCCCACAGGCCGCCCCCCCCCCCCAGGTGTTCATGCACCGCTCACAACTGCAGCGACCAGGTGTGGATGGCGCCGGGGGGAACCCGCCATTTTGGCCTGGCCGCTCGGCCCATCCGGGCCTCAGAATAGCGGGGGTGCCGGAGAATCGCCATTTTGGGTGTCTCCGGCCTGCGAAACTCGACCGGGCCGTTCCCGCCGCTTGGGAGAATCGCAGGAGGGCGTCGGACCGGCGTCCCCGGAAATTTTGGCGGCCCAGGCGATTCTCCCAACCGGCGTGGGAGTGGAGAATCGCGCCCCATATCTTTGCATGCACCTTTCCAGCTGGAACACAATCAGGAGCAGCAAGATAAAAGGAAACAGAAATTGCTGGACACTCTCAACAGGCCTGAGCAGCATCTGTGGAGACAGAATGGAGCTAATGTTTCGGGTCTGGGTGATTTATTTTTTTGTCAAAGCTGGTGTAGCAAGCCTGTTCATTTTCCC